>NC_141877.1:259537376-260162376 GCF_056163025.1 Triticum urartu
CAATGTGAATTTTCTGGGATTTTTTTAGGCTAATATTTTTATTGGTATTTTTTGGTGTTTCATTTGCTTCTGAAAAAAGAGAGCCACCAGGCCAGGCCAACTGGCCTAGCCCAGTGGCGAGGCCACATCCAGCCCAGCCAGGCTAGCGCTAGCAGCAGTTAAAAAAAAGGTCGATCGCTCCACCTCTCGCTCACCTCACGTGCGCCCCAGCTCTCCACGCACGTTTCCATCACTCGATCACTCTTCCTTCCTCTCTTGTTTTTTTTCTTTTCTCTGGCGCTTGGGCACCCCACCTCTTCTTCTTCCTCCCACGAACGGACAACAGAAACGTACGCGTACATTAGTCCCGACGCCTGTTCGTTTCAAATTATTGGAAATCCTAACTCCAGGCAACCTCACGACCAAGGAAGATGTCCTATAAATAGCCACGACTCTCCTCGACCGATTCAGTCGAAAATCTCTCGCCAAAACTACCTCTAGACGACGAACTCGACGTTCCAATCTCGCCTCACAAGCTACAGTTCATCGCAAGTTTCCGACGCCGGTGAGCCGTCCCGAGCCTTATCCTTTTGGGTTCCGACTTCTCTCGATCTCCACAATCTTTTTGACAAGGTCTTGTGATCCCTTTACTTCTACAGAGCCCACCCTCGACCACGTTGTCTTCACGAGAGCACCCGGAGCACTGAGTTTTGCCGCTTCGTTCCGTCGTCGTTCGTCTCCTCTGATCATCACAGACTCCACCACCGGACGAGCCACTCTCCGCTGCATCTCGTAGACACCTCCGCCGCCGCCACGGTCGCCGGAGCCACCGCCATCACCATGCGAGAGCCTGCCCCAAACCTCTCGTTCTTCTTTGTAAGTTGAACGAGCATCTGTTGGCTTCAGTTAGAAAAAAAACGTTTTGGTTTTTCTAAATTAGATCGGTTAGATCGGTTTTCTGCGGCTTAGATCAAACCGGATACTATTTTTTTACCACCACGATCAGTTTATCTATGGATCGGCCATCCGCTAGCAGCAAACATGCGCAGCCAATCACAGCACGCCAGGTGGCAGCTCATATTGAATCTCTTAATTGATTTCCAGAAAAATGCCCAATCTTCAGAAATTCATATCTTTTAATCTATAGATCCGTTTTAGTTGATTCTTTTTTCTAAGGTTTCATAGAAATATCCTCTATACAGAGAACCAAATTAAAAATATTTTTGAAAATTTTAAAATTTGAATTCAAACAGATCTGAATTCAAACTTCGTTAGGCCGTAACTCAAGTTTCGTAACTCCGTTTTAGGTGATTCTTTTTGCAAATCGAAGCTCGTGGCGTGTACTTTCTGTTAGACCCAAACATACATATTTTTGATACTGTAAAAATTATGTTATGTACAAAAACTTTATTTGGATGTTTTGGAGTTTTTCGAAGTCTTTCTTTTGTTTTCTTTTTGGATCTTTGCTTGTATGCTTATGTATGTTATTGCTTGCTTACGCAAGATCATCCGGAGTGCGAAGCTTGCTACTACGAATCTTTACATTTCAACGAACGTCAGGAAGGCAAGTTCACACTTTGATCATATTTTCCGATACCCAGTTTTTACTATGCATTAGTTTCACCCTCAAAGATTGCATGAGTAGGATTGGGAACATGTGGTTATGCTATGTATTTCATGTGGTAGGAACCTATGACCTTTGTTCACCCCGGGAATTTTTCGTTACGTCATATATTGCTTAGCCATGCTCGTAGACGGGGATTGGTATGTGTGATTCATGCAAGTTGTGAGAGATAATAATTTGGGACAACTTAAGGTGGCAACTTTAATGCACATCTGGGTGGATTGTTTGGGGCACCTGGAGTAACCAGTGCTTGCCCAAGGGGAATCCCGGAGTACCCGTGTGATTACCCTAGGTCTGCCACCCAAGCTCAAAGGGGTCATAAGATATTTCATGCCTAGAAACTTTCGTGTGCAGCCACAAGCCATTATGGGCTCTGACATAGTTGAGTAAGTTGTGTGACCTCTTTCCGTGGTAGACTAGCTGATGTAGGGGAAAGTAGGTGTACCGGTCTACCCAGGGTTTGGAGGAAATACTTCAGAAAGGCTATGTCTCGATCTTCTGATCACGGAGGTGGTCGAGTCTTGTGGGGAAAAGTGCGCAAACCTCTGTAGAGTGTACAAACTAATCATGATTAGCCGTGTCCCCAGTTACGGACATCTTGGGTATCTAGAAGTGAATTATTGGTTGATCTCATCACTCCTTTTAATGAAATTATTGGGTTACTAATAACTTGGGAATTTTGGGATTGAGTTGGAGGAACCTTCTCAATAATGGCATTTTAATTTAGTAGTAAAAAAATTATTCCTTTATTGTAGGGTAAAATTAGCTTTATGCAAAATAAAACTTAGAGCCTCCACCAGCTAAATTTTGCATATAGAGATAGTCTTTTAATTTATCATTATTCTATGGTGTGAAATTGCCAGCATATTCCATGTGCTGACCTACACGGCTGCAACGTCTCATGTTGCAGACTTTTTCGACGAATATTAAAGGTGCGATAGGTCGTTGTTCTGCACTTAGTTTGCCGTGGAGTTGGATGGACTCATTTACCTTTGAAGCTTCCGCAGTTATTTTTATTTTAGATGGCCTTTGGCCATATTATTGTAATAAATACTCTTTTGAGAACTTCGATGTAATAAAGTGTGATTGAACTCTGTTATAATTCCTCGAGTACTGTGTGTGTCAGCATACCGATCCAGGGATGACACTTAAGCACACAACTTCAATCCATTTTGGGTCGGGTCGCTACAACAATCTCGATGATCTAGAAGAATTAGCATTCACATAGATATATGAGAACACCGCTTAGGGAAGGTATGGAATCAACACTTTACACTGAAGAAACTCGAATACCACAACTCAAAACAAAAGAAAGGATTGGCTTGTAGAAAAAGCCGGAACAAACATATGATAGAGATTTAATCCGAAGTTTTCGTGGTGGGGCCCACACGGGCTCGATCGTACACCACCATCATGTACAAGGCAGTGCACATGACATACAAAGCGTCCCCGAGTCAGCATAGCCAAGGACTCTTTAAGAGACCACGAGACCACTGTAAAACCAACCATGGATAGGCGGACCACTAGACGTCGAACCCCAATTTCATATCATACATCTGTCAGAAAGATATCCTAGGAGCTACTTGAATTCCCACTTATAAACTCCCGAAACTTTCTGGTTATGCAATTAGTTGTTGGGGATACAGGGGAAGCATAATATCTCACCCAAACTAGCAAATCCTACATCCAGCTGTATCCATCCTTCAACGCATAACCAAGAAACCTTCAGAAATCATTTACCTCAACCTTCGAAAAGCATCCATTATACAATTTATGGCAATACTCCCAAACTCCCACCCCAGTACTGGATGGCGTCGAGGTTATCTCACCAACAACTGCATAAAAGAGATTTTCGATGTCGGCAAAACTCAGGTATTCCAGAACTACAACGATAAAATTGTGACGACAACACCTCGGAGCTCAACTCCTCGGGACACTGCCACAACCCCTAAATGTCAGGAGGCACCAAGAACAATGTTCTCATCACAAAACCATCAGAACGATTCCAAGATACCCGCGTGATCCTAAAAAGAATTTTCATGAAATTTCAGAAGAGAAGAGTCAAAACTCTACATTAGGAGGCCTCACCAGAGCGATGAAGGGACTGAGGAGTAAAAAGAATCCTACTCTCCGATATATATAATCCTATAAGACTCAAAACATTTTTCTAGACTCAACAACGCCAGCGATTCGATCAAGCAGGGGGCTCCTAAGTCGGGAAGGCTCTGATACCAACTTGTAACACCCACGATGTGGCTATATCTCCCATGTGTCGGAGCACGACTTAGAGGCATAACCGCATTGTAGGCATGTCACAAGAGGGGTAATCTTTACACATCCCATGTACTGAATATGAAAGGGATAAAGAGTTGGCTTACAATCGCCACTTCACAAAATACATAAATATAGCATTACATCATCCAGAATACAATCAAGGTCCGACTACGGAATCAAATAAAGAAAGACAACCCCTAATGCATAGATCCCCGATCGCCCCGACTGGGCTCCACTACTGATCAACTTGAAACGAAACAACACAACGAACACGAACTTCATCGAGCTCCTCCTTGAGCTCGGTTGCGTCACCTGCACTGGTATCATCGGCACCTGCAACTGGTTTTGGAAGTAATCTGTGAGTCACGGGGACTCAGCAATCTCACACCCTCGCGATCAAGACTATTTAAGCTTATGGGTAGGAAAAAAGGTAGTGAGGTGGAGTTGTAGCAAGCACTAGCATATATGGTGGCTAACTATGCAAATGAGAGTGAGAAGAGAAGCAAAGCATGGTCTTGAACTAGAAGTGATGAAGAAGTGATCCTGAAACTACTTACGTTCAAGCATAACACAAGAACTGTGTTCACTTCCCGGACTCCGCCGAAAAGAGACCATCATGGCTACACACGCGGTTGATGCATTTTAGTTAAGTTAAGTGTCAAGTTATCTACAACCAGACATTAACAAATTCCCATCTGCCCATAACCGCGGGCACAACTTTCGAAGGTCAACGAAGGATATTCCTTCTCCCAGGACGACCCGATTAGACTAGGAATCCCGGTTACAAGACATTTCGACAATGGTAAAACAAGACCAGCAAGACCACCCGCTGTGCCAACAAATCCCGATAGGAGCTACACATATCTCGTTCTTAGGGCACACCAGATAAGCTAAGCGTATAGGAGCCGATGTAACCCAAGTTGCCAAGGGATGGCCCTGCACGGTGCTCTAGTTTGGACCAACACTTAGAGGAGCACTGGCCCGGGGTTTAAATAAAGATGACCCTTGAGTCTGCAGAACCCAAGGGAAAAAGGCTTAGGTGGAAAATGGTAAAACCAAGGTTGGGCCTTGCTGGAGGAGTTTTATTCAAGGCGAACTGTCAAGGGGTTCCCATTATAACCCAACCGCGTAAGGAATGAAAAATCAAGGAACATAACACCGGTATGACGGAAACTAGGGCGGCAAGAGTGGAACAAAACACCAGGCATAAGGCCGAGCCTTCCACCCTTTACCAAGTATATAGATGCATTAATTAAATAAGAGATATTGTGATATCCCAAACAAAATCCATGTTCCATCATGGAACGAACTCCATCTTCACCTGCAACTAGCAACGCTATAAGAGGGGATGAGCAAATCGGTAACATAGCCAAACAACGGTTTGCTAGGAAATGTGGGTTAGAGGCTTGACATGCCAATATGGGAGGCATGATATAGCAAGTGGTAGGTATCGTGGCATAGCAAAAGAGAGAACAACTAGCAAGCAAAGATAGAAGTGATTTCGAGGGTATGGTCATCTTGCCTGAGATCCCACAAGGAAGAAGAATGAGTCCATGACGAAGACAAACGGACGTAGTCGAACGAATCCTCACAACTCCGGAACGAAACCGAAGCTAACGAGAGAAGCAACCCGGAAAGAAGCAAGCAACATAGTAAACAACCATCACATAAACATGGCATGATGCACAATCAAGTATGATGCATGTCCAGTTTAATGAAGCATGGCATGGCAAAGTGCACAAGCAATCCTACAAATTAAGTGGAGCTCAATATGCAACTCCGTTGCAGATTGACGGAACACGACATCAATTATTTAGTTCACTCTCGGTTAGGTACTCAACAATATTAAATGTTGGTTAACATGGAAAGAGGTGAAGCATAACAAAACTATACCATTTAAACAATTTAAATGGGGCCGAATATAACAAACAACAAATCTGGTAAATCCCCATATGCATTAGCAACTTAATGCAACAACAATTTTAAACATTTTAAATGTTGTTATCATGATGCGGATGACATGTGCAAGTTTATGCAATTTTTATTAAAAGTTGACAAGAGCATTATGAAGCATTTGTCACCATGGTAGAAAGAAAAGGGGTGCTACGGCAACGATAACGAAAACGGTGCCACGACAACGTTCCGGTTCCGTTAACTCGATTGAGATACCGATGCAAAGGACAAGTGTGCGGATGTGTGCAAAAGATGGTGGGGCACTCCCGGATACCGGGTGTCCCATGAGTCAACGATGGTGACAAGGCAAAAGATGGGCAACGTGCACCGATAATTCGAGCATGGAGCAAGCACGAGCATCTCATACATCACACATGCATTTGTTCACGGGCGGTCGTCTTGGGGTTATACCTTCGAAGCGTGTGTTATCGGAGGGGTTCGAGTTCGATGCGGTGTAGGGTAAGTAGACGTTCTCGGGACGTCGAGGGAAGTAGTGGTTCATGTCCGTAGATGTTCAGGGTCACGACATGGAACTTGACGTCCACGGGGTCTTCGAGGGTCGACGGTACACGTTTCGAAGATGTTCGAGCCATCGGTAGCGGTACTTGGTGAATCCCGAAACGGTCTTGGCGACTTCGCGCTTAGGGGGTACTTGGCGTTTCCGTGTGGTACTTGGGGAAATCCACATCGGATGTAGTAGAACATTTTGAAATAGAACTTGGCCATCCGAAGGTGTACTTGGCGAACAACGTTCATCGTGGAAGTAGTGGTACTTAGGCGTTTCGGTCAGCACTCGTTCGGACATCCAAGGTCTTCGGCGCTATGGTAGTTGTACACACATTCGAAGAGGAACTCGGCGTATCCATGTACTTGACGTTCCAGTGTGGTAGTCGTTCGGGCGTCTGACAAAACGGTACTTGGCATTCCTCGAAAACACCGGTCGTCGCGGAACGCGTTCTTGGTGATACCGTAGGGCAGCAGGGTACTTGACACATCCATGAAAAGGTCTTGGTGTCCTTGGCAGATGAAGACCGCGATGCGAGGATGGCTTGGGGTCGAACGGCGAAGACAAAGTTGTAACATCCCAAATTTTCAATTTGGAATGTTATACATAGGTCATTCTTGCATATCATATTTTATTGCATTTTCATTCCGCAATCCTCGAAATCCTAAGCAACTGAGGTACCCTCGGAGAGAGTTGGGGATTCCCTGGTTTCCTTATTTGATTTTTATCAAATAATGAAACGAGGATTTTTTATTTTAATTATTTTCTCTCCGAAAAGTATTTCATATTAAAATATATGAGAGGAGATAATATGACTTCTCCAAAATAACTAAAATACTGGAGGAAAAATATTAAAATCATTTATTCGATTTTATTTGGATTTTATTTGCATTAGAAAAATTGCACATTTTCAAAATTGCATTTTAGGGCCAAGAAAATGTTCATCTCGTCCTAAATATTTTATTTAGACGGTGAAATTTTGTTTTGGCATTTTTAGTTTTTTATTTTATTTTCTAGGATTTATTTTCTGTTCGGCAGAATTATTTTAAAAAAAACTTCCAGCCGACTGGGCCGAAACCCAACCGGGCCGGCCCATCTCCCGCCGCTGCCGTCTCCCGCGCGGAGACCGCGCCGCCGCCACCGACTCAGAGGAGTCCGAGCCGGACTCCACCCACCGCCGCCGCCTTGGCCCCTCCTCCAAGCCAAGCCCCGCTCTATATATACTCCCCCCGAGACCGCCACCACCACCCCGCGCCGCCGCAGCCACCACCACCCCGCGCCGCCGCAGCCACCCATTGCCGCCGCAGCCGCCCGCGCCGCCGCCAGCCGATGCCCCGCGCCGCTGCTGCCCGCGCCGCCGAGCCGCCCCGCCGCCCCGCAAGTCCCGCCTTGCCGGAGTTGCCTCGCCGGAGAGGTAACACGCCGATCCGCCGCCGCCAGTTTTTTTATGAAACTGATTCGGTTTTTTTAGAAAACCCTAGTTCGTTTCTTTAGATCGGTTCGCCGATTTTTCCCGGTTCCTCTATTTAGCGGATGTTCGTCCATACGTTCATTTAAATGAATGGTTTTCGCTCATTATTTATAGATAATGAACGCTCATTCGTTAGTCTGTTCGTCAGTTTTCTTTTTATCGGATTTTTCCGCGATTATTCTCGATCGCGATTTCTGATCCGATTTTCGTTTCGGTTTATCTTTTCGCTCGTTAGTCGGAATCAGGCGATTCAAGCGCCTAGATCTTTGTCTCGAGACCCTCTTTCCGCTTAACCAACTTGAACAAGATTTTGGTACTGTAAAATTTGACCTTAGTTCAGATTAGTAAACGGATCTTGTTTCTTTCGCCGTTTGAGTTTCGTTGCTCCGTTTGGTTTGATTCTTTTTGCAAACCGGAGTTCTTAAGTTGAACTTTCTGGTCGATCTCTCTTATTTGAGTTTTGCATGTGTTTCTTTGTTTGTTTCTTATGTATGCTATTGTTTGTTTGCGATAGAATTCCTGGAGTGCGAAGCGTGTTATTTGGAGTCTCTAGGTTACGCGGATCGTCAGCAAGGCAAGTAACACATTGATCATACTCTTTCCATACCCAGTTTTTATGCATTAGTTCCAATCCTCAAACATTGCATGATTAGGATGTCATTAACTTGTGGGTTGGGAAGTAGTTGATGAGGTAGAACCTATTGCCCTGTTATATTCAAACCCCTGGGAGTTACTTCTACGCGTTACTTATATTGCTATGCTATGCTTTTAGACGTGGTTTGGGTGAGTGAAATCCATGACAGATGTGAGATTGTTAAATAATGGTTTAACTTAAGGTGGCAACTTAAATAAACATCTGGGTGGATTGAGGCACCTGGAGTACCGAGTGTTGCCTGTATTTTTGGAAATCCCGGAGTACCCGTGTGATCTTCCTATGGACCGCCACCCAGGCTCAAAGGGAACTGAGATTATTCATGCTAGAAACTTCCATGTGTAGCCACAAGCTATTATGGGCTCTAGCATAGTTGAGTAAGTTATGTGCAGCTCTTGAAGAGGCAGATCAGCAGGTAGAGGGATGTAGGTTTGGTATGGTCTGTCCGGAGTAGAGAGTTAATGTTTCTCAAAGACTGTGTCTCGGTCATCCATTTCTCAAACACCATGTAGTGCGAGAAATCCAACGGAGGCGATCGAGTCTTGTGGGGAAAAGTGCGCAAACCTCTATAGAGTGTACAAACTAATCGTGGTTAGCCGTGTCCCCGATTATGGACATCTTGAGTATCTAGTACTTGGAGTATCTTAAGTATCTCATTACTCTTAATTAATATTGTTGGGTTGTTAATCACTTTAATTGGGATTGAGTTGGAGGAACCTTCTCAATGATGTTTCAACTACCATGATAGTTAAATTAAAATATATTCCTTTGTTGTAGGAAAAAATTGGCTTTTCGCAAAAACTATAACCATAGAGCTTTCCACCAGCCATATATGCATGTAGTGATAGCATTATTCTGTTCTTGCTCTACTGTGTTATATTGCCAGCATATTCCATGTGTTGGACCGTTTTCGGGCTGCAACATATTATGTTGTAGACTTTTCAGACAAGGAGTAAGGTTCGTTAGGTCGTTGCCGTGCAGCTCAGCTATGCCGTTGGAGTTGATGGACTCACTTTATCTTCCAAGCCTTCCGCTGTTATCGTATTATATGGCCTTAAGCCATATTTATTGTAATAAGTTCTCTTTGGAGACATTCGATGTAATAAGTGTGTGATTGCTACTCTGTGATAAATCCTCGAGTACTGTGTGTGTCAGCATTACCGATCCAGGGATGACACTGAAGCACAGAGACTTGACCATTTGAGGTCGGGTCGATACAAAAGTGGTGCAGGAAGGCGAGGCTGGCGCAGCAGCTTGAGGTCACGGGGCCCAGGCATGCAGCAACACGGCACAACAACGGGCAGGCCATGGTCGGCAGCGAAGGAGGGGCCGTCCATGGCGGCAGGAAGGCGACAACAACGGGTAGCAGCGAAGGAGCGGCCGCGATGAGGGAGGCGGGACGCGTGCAACAGAGGCCCGGCTTCCTGGTGGTACTCCAGCGAAGACGGCCAGAGCGGCGGTGGTCGACGGGCACGACGCAGCTGGAGGGCACCACGACGCACGTGGGAACGGGGTAGCAGAGAGGTGTGGAGGCGCTGGAGGAGGGCACCAGCAGCGGGCAAACTCCAGGGCGGCAGCTTGGTCGGGTCCAGTGGGCATGCTCCGGCGGAGATGCTTGAGCGGGGGGAGACGCGAAGGAGAGGACGGAGTGGCAACGGGGTCGGCCTGCAGGTGGTGGTGCACATCGGGCTCCAAGGTGATGAAGAGGAGGCGATGGGATGAGGGAGCGAGCGAGAGGAAGGAGGAGCGTGGGGGTCGAGGGAAGGAGAGGATGTGCCTGCGTGCGTGAAAGAGAGATCGAGGGAGATGGGGATCCGGATGCGTGCGAGGGAGATGGCGGCGGCGCTGGGGATCGAGAGGCAGAGGCATTCGGGCGAGGCTAGGTTACGGGAGAAGTGGGCCTTAGTGGCCGGCCCAGGAGGTAGGACTAGCTGCGGGAATGGATGGGCCTTGTGGGAGGCCCAAGTGGCCAGCGGTGTAGGCCGCCTCTTTCTCCCTATGTTTCTTTAACCAAAAAGAATTAGAGAGAAAGGAAAACAAGGGGGGTTAGGGAAAGGAATTTGAACAGGAGGAAAAATTTCCTGGACTCATAAAAATAAGCATGATCACAGAAAAAATAGAAGTGGCAAGATTGCAGAATTAAATTCAAACGCATTTGGATTTAATTCAAATGGTTTGAATAGGAAGTGAGGGTAGGGAAGGTCCAAAAATGTTCGGACTCTTGGTGGAGCTCCGGAAAATAGAGAAAGGATATATAGCAAAGTTAGAGGCCAAGAGTTGTGATAAAAAGGCATTGGGATTTTTGCAAGTGTGTTAAGGTGAATTCCAAAATAGTGGTATATAATATTTATAGCTCCCTAAAGTATTGGGAGAGTATGTTATAAAGAGCAATCACCATGTGAGTCCCCTCGGTTTAAATGGATCAAAGATCCATACGGTTTATTTGGTTGAGTTTTAGAACGGGTTGCACGATGACATGATGCAATGCACATGATGCAAAGATGAATGCAAAGAACCAAACAATTCACACGACGAAACCCAAAAACCCTGGAAGGCATCTGAAGCTCCGGTCTTGGGGCGTTAGACCACCATACCGGACTTGCTTCACCGGTGCCCTCGTGCATCGTAGTGTAGGCCATTCACCGACTCCCTCGTCCCCCACATCCCTGGCCCTTCATACAAGCCCTCGTCTGATTTCTAGTACACAACCTTCTTCTTGTAGACGTTGTTGGGCCTCCAAGTGCGGAGGTTTGTAGGATAGTAGCAAATTTCCCTCAAGTGGATGACCTAAGGTTTATCAATCCGTGGGAGGCGTAGGATGAAGATGGTCTCTCTCAAGCAACCCTGCAATCGAATAACAAAGAGTCTCTTGTTTCCACAACACACCCAATACAATGGTAAATTGTATTGGTGCACTAGTTCGGCGAAGAGATGGTGATACAAGTGCAATATGTATGATAGATAAAGGTTTTGTAATCAGGAAATATAAAAACAGCAAGGTAACTAATGATAAAAGTGAGCGTAAACGGTATTGCAATGCTAGGAAACAAGGCCTAGGGTTCATACTTTCACTAGTGCAAGTTATCTCAACAATAATAACATAATTGGATCATATAACTATCCCTCAACATGCAACAAAGAGTCACTCCAAAGTCACTAATAGTGGAGAACAAACGAAGAGATTATTGTAGGGTACGAAACCACCTCAAAGTTATTCTTTCTGATCGATCTATTCAAGAGTCTGTAGTAAAATAACATGAAGCTATTTTTTCCGTTCAATCTATCATAGAGTTCGTACTAGAATAACACCTTAAGACGCAAATCAACCAAAACCCTAATGTCACCTAGATACACTAATGTCACCTCAAGTATCCGTGGGTGTGATTATACGATATGCATCACACAATCTCAGATTCATCTATTCAACCAACACAAAGCACTTCAAAGAGTGCCCCAAAGTTTCTACCGGAGAGTCAAGACAAAAACGTGTGCCAACCCCTATGTACAAGTTCACGAGGTCACGGAAGTCGCAAGTTGATCACCAAAACATACATCAAGTGGATCACGTGATATCCCATTGTCACCATAGATAAGCACATGCAAGACATACATCAAGTGTTCTCAAATCCTTAAAGACTCAATCCGATAAGATAACTTCAAAGGGAAAAGTCAATTCATCACAAGAGAGTAGAGGGGGAGAAACATCATAAGATCCAACTATAATAGCAAAGCTCGTGATACATCAAGATCATGCCGACTCAAGAACTCAAGAGAGAGAGAGAGATCAAACACATAGCTACTGGTACATACCCTCAGCCCCGAGGGTGAACTACTCCCTCCTCGTCATGGAGAGCGTCGGGATGATGAAGATGGCCACCGGAGAGGGATTCCCCCCTCCGGCAGGGTGTCGGAACGGGTCTAGATTGGTTTTCGGTGGCTACGGAGGCTTCTGGCCGCGGAACTCCCGATCTATTCTGCTCCTCAATGTTTTTAGGGTATATGGACATATATAGGTGAAAGAAGTCGGTCAGGGGAGCCATGAGGGGCCCACGAGGGTGGGGCGCGCCCCCCTGCCTCGTGGCTTCCTCGAAGCTTCCCGGACATCTACTCCAAGTCTCCTGGGTTGCTTCTGTTCCAAAACTAACTCTCCCAAAGGTTTCATTCCGTTTGGACTCCATTGATATTCCTTTTCTTCGAAACACTGAAATAGGCAATAAAACAGCATTTTGGGTTGGGCCTCCGGTTAATAGGTTAGTCCCAAAAATAATATAAAAGTGTATAATAAAGCCCATAAACATCCAAAACGGGTAATATAATAGCATGGAACAATCAAAAGTTATAGATACTTTGGAGATGTATCAAGCATCCACAAGCTTAATTCCTGCTCGTCCTCTATTAGGTAAATGATAAAAACAATTTTTTTGATGTGGAATGCTACCTAACATATTTATCAATTTAATCTTATTTATTGTGGAAAGAATATTCAGATCCATAGGATTCAAGACAAAATTTTAATATTGACATAAAAATAATAATACTTCAAGCATACTAACAAAGTAATCATGTCTCATCAAAATAACATGGCCAAAGAAAGCTATCCCTACAAAATCATATAGTCTGGCTATGCTCTATATGCATCACACAAAACATTTAAATCATGCACAACCCCAATGACAAGCCAAGCAATTGTTTCATACTTTTGATGTTCTCAAACTTTTTCAATCTTCATGCAATACATGAGCGTGAGCCATGGACATAGCACTATAGGTGGAATAGAATGGTGGTTGTGGAGAAGACAAAAAGGAGAAGATAGTCTCACATCAACTAGGCATATCAACGGGCTATGGAGATGCCCATCAATAGATATCAATGTGAGTGAGTAGGGATTGCCATGCAACGGATGCACTAGAGCTATAAGTGTATGAAAGCTCAACAAAAGAAACTAAGTGGGTGTGCATCCAACTTGCTTGATCACGAAGACCTAGGGCAATTTGAGGAAGCCCATCATTGGAATATACAAGCCAAGTTCTATAATGTAAAATTCTCACTAGTCTATGAAAGTCACAACATAGGAGACTCTCTATCAGGAAGATCATGGTGCTACTTTGAAGCACAAGTGTGGAAAAAGGATAGTAACATTGCCCCTTCTCTCTTTTTCTCTCATTTTTTTATTTGGGCCTTGTTTTTTTTCTTTTTTTGTCCTCTTTTCCCCTTTCTTATTTTTCGTCCGGAGTCTCATCCCGACTTGTGGGGGAATCATAGTCTCCATCATCCTTTCCTCACTGGAACAATGCTCTAATAATGATGATCATCACACTTTTATTTACTTATAACTCAAGAATTACAGCTCGATACTTAGAACAATATATGACTCTCTATGAATGCCTCCGGCGATGTACCGGGATGTGCAATGAATCAAGAGTGACATGTATGTAAGAATTATGAACGGTGGCTTTGCCACAAATACGATGGCAACTACATGATCATGCAAAGCAATATGACAATGATGGAGCATGTCATAATAAACAGAACGGTGGAAAGTTGCATGGCAATATAGCTCGGAATGGCTATGGAAATACCATAATAGGTAGGTATGGTGGCTGTTTTGAGGAAGGAAGATGGTGGGTGTATGATACCGGCGAAAAGTGCATGGTAATAGAGAGGCTAGCAAATGTGGAAGGGTGAGAGTGCGTATAATCCATGGACTCAACATTAGTCATAAAGAACTCACATACTTATTGCAAAAATCTATTAGTTATCGGAACAAAGTACTACGCGCATGCTCCTAGGGGGATAGATTTGTAGGAAAAGACCATCGCTCGTCCCCGACCGCCACTCATAAGGAAGACAATCAATAAATAAATCATGCTTCGACTTCATCACATAACTGTTCACCATATGTGCATGCTACGAGAATCACAAACTTCAACACAAGTGTTTCTCAAATTCACAACTGCTCAACTAGCATGACTCTAATATCACCATCTCCATATCTCAAAACAATTATCAAGTATCAAACTTCTCATAGTATTCAATGCACTTATATGAAAGTTCTTATTATGCCTAAAAGAAAATTACCATGCTGTTCTAAAAGACTCTCAAAATAATATAAGTGAAGCACGAGAGTTCATCTATTTCTTCGAAATAAAACCACCGCCATGCTCTAAAAGGATATAAGTGAAGCACTAGAGCAAATGACAAACTACTCCGAAAGATATAAGTGAAGATCAATGAGTAATCAAATAATTATGCAACTATGTGAAAACTCTCTAACATTTAATAATTTCATATCTTGGTATTTTATTCAAACAGCATGAAAAACAATAGAAAATAAAATGACACTCCAAGCAAAACACATATCATGTGGTGAAAAAAATATAGCTCCAAGTAAAGTTATCGATAGACGAAGACAAAAGAGGGGATACCATCCGGGGCATCCCCAAGCTTAGGCTCTTGGTTGTCCTTCAATATTACCTTGGGGTGCCTTGGGCGTCCCCAAGCTTAGGCTCTTGCCACTCCTTATTCCATAGTCCATCGAATCTTTACCCAAAACTTGAAAACTTCACAACACAAAACTTGACAAAAAAACTCGTAAGCTCCGTTAGTATAAGAAAATAAATCACCACTTAGGTACTGTTGTGAACACATTCTGAATTCATATTGGTGTAATATCTGCTATATTCCAACTCATCTATGGTTCACACCCTCCAATACTACTCATAGATTCATCAAAATAAGCAAACAACACATAGAAAACAGAATCTGTCAAAAACAGAACAGTCTGTAGTAATCTGTATCAAACGTATACTTCTGGAACTCATAAAATTTTCAAATATATTGGTGGACCTGAGGAATTTGTATATTAATCATCTGCAAAAATAATCAACTTAATAGAACTCTCCAGTAAAAAAATGGCAGCTAATCTCGTGAGCGCTAAAGTTTTTGTTTTTTTACAGCAAGATCGCAAAGACTTTCCCCAAGTCTTCCCAAAGGTACTACTTGGGACAAACACTAATTAAAACATAAAACCACATTTAAATAGAGGCTAGATAAATTATTTATTACTAAATAGGAACAAAAAGCAAGAAACAAAAATAAAAATTGGGTTGCCTCCCAACAAGCGCTAGCGTTTAACGCCCCTAGCTAGGCATGACGATTTCAATGATGCTCACATAAAAGATAAGAATTGAAACATAAAGAGATCATCATAAAGAATATGACAATCACATTTAAGTCTAACCCACTTCCTATGCATAGGTATTTTGTGAGCAAACAATTTATGCGAACAATAATCAACTAGCACAGGAAGGTAAAACAAGCAAATCTTCAAGATTTTCAACACATAGAGAGGAAACTTGATATTATTGTAATTCCTACAAGCATATGTTCCTCCCTCATAATAATTACATGTAGGATCATAATAAAATTCAACAATATAGCTATGACATATTCTTAACACGACCCACATGTATGAAAAGTTGACACTCTTCCAAAATAGTGGGATTAACATTAACTAAAGTCATGACCTCTCCAAACCCACTTTCATAATTATCACAATAAGATTCAACACCCTCCAAATAGTGGGATCATTACATCCTAAAGTTGACACTCTTCCAAACCCACTTTCATCAATATAATCATCATAAATAGGAGGCATGCTATCATCAAAATAAATTTGCTCATCAAAACTTGGGGGAAAAATATCATCTTCATCAAACATAGCTTCCCCATGCTTGTGGCTTTGCATATCATTAGCATCATGGATATTCAAAGAATTCATACTAACAACATTGCAATCATGCTCATCATCCAAATATTTAGTACCAAACATTTTAATACATTCTTCTTCTAGCATTTTGGCACAATTATCGGAATCCTTATTTTCACGAAAGATATTAAAAAGAGGAAGCATATGAGGTAACCTTAATTCCATTTTTTTGTAGTTTTCTTTTATAGACTAAACTAGTGATAAAACAAGAAACTAAAAGAATCGATTGCAAGATCTAAAGATATACCTTCAAACGATAACCTCCCCGGCAACGGCGCCAGAAAAGAGCTTGATGTCTACTACACAACCTTCTTCTTGTAGACGTTGTTGGGCCTCCAAGTGCAGAGGTTTGTAGGATAGTAGCAAATTTCCCTCAAGTGGATGACCAAAGGTTTATCAATCCGTGGGAGGCATAGGATGAATATGGTCTCTCTCAAGCAACCCTGCAATCAAATCACAAAGAGTCTCTTGTGTCCCCAACACACCCGATACAATGGTAAATTGTATAGGTGCACTAATTCGGCGAAGAGATGGTGATACAAGTGCAATATGGATGATAGATAAAGGTTTTTGTAATCTGAAAATATAAAAGATAGCAAGGTAACTAATGATAAAAGTGAGCGTAAACAGTATTGCAATGCTAGGTAACAAGGCATAGGGTTCATACTTTCACTAGTGCAAGTTCTCTCAACAATAATAACATAATTGGAACATATAACTATCCCTCAACATGAAACAAAGAGTCACTCCAAAGTCCTTAATAGCGGAGAACAAACAAAGAGATTATTGTAGGGTACGAAACCACCTCAAAGTTATTCTTTCTGATGGATCTATTCAAGAGTCCGTACTAAAATAACATCAAGCTATTATTTCCGTTCAATCTATCATGGAGTTCGTACTAGAATAACACCTTAAGACGCAAATCAACCAAAACCGTAATGTCATCTAGATACTCCAATGTCACCTCAAGTATCCGTGGGTATGATTATATGATATGCATCACACAATCTCAGATTCATCTATTCAACCAACACAAAGAACTTCAAATAGTGCCCCAACGTTTCTACCAGAGAGTCAAGACGAAAACGTGTGCCAACCCCTATGCATAAGTTCATGAGGTCATGGAACTCGCAAGTTGATCACCAAAACATACATCAAGTGGATCACGTGATATCCCATTGTCACCACAGATAAGCACATGCAAGACATATATCAAGTGTTCTCAAATCCTTAAAGACTCAATCCGATAAGATAACTTCAAAGGGAAAAGTCAATTCATCACAAGAGAGTAGAGGGGGAGAAACATCATAAGATCCAACTATAATAGCAAAGCTCACAATACATCAAGATCGTGCCGACTCAAGAACACGAGAGAGAGAGAGAGATCAAACACATAGCTACTGGTACATACCCTCAGCCCCGAGGGTGAACTAATCGCTCCTCGTCATGGAAAGTGTCGGGATGATGAAGATGGCCACCGGAGAGGGATTCCCCCTCCGGCAGGGTGCCGGAATGGGTCTAGATTGGTTTTCGGTGGCTACGAAGGCTTCTGGCGGTGTAACTCCCGATCTATTCTGCTGCTCGATGTTTTTAGGGTATATGGACATATATAGGCTATAGAAGTCGGCCAGGGGAGCCACGAGGGGCCCACGAGGGTGGGGGCGTGCCCAGGGGGATAGGGCGTGCCTCCCTGCCTCGTGGCTTCCTCGAAGCTTCCCTGGCGTCTACTCCAAGTCTGCTTGGTTGCTTCCATTCCAAAAAGAAATCTCCCGAAGGTTTCATTCCATTTGGACTCCATTTGATATTCCTTTTCTTTGAAATACTGAAATATGCAATAAAATAACATTTTGGACTGGGCTTCCGGTTAATAGGTTAGTCCCAAAAATAATATAAAAGTGTATAATAAAGCCCATAAACATCCAAAACTGGTAATATAATAGCATGGAACAATCAAAATCGTTCACCGCAACGGATCCGCCTCACCGAAAGCACTATACACCGCCCCAGATGTGCTTCGCCGAAGCCTTCATCCACTGCACCGGACTTTCTCCATGAACTCCATATTCAACTCCATTGAACCTACTTTACTGAGGCCGCAGCCTCATCAGGTTATTTCGATTTGTACTTGATAGAGGCAAAGGTGTCCCGTCTTTCGATGAGATGGTGGCTATCATTCTGGAGGAAGTCGACTTTGTCGATCCGACTACGAACATGCGAGGATGTCATGCCTTAGCAATCGCTAAACCAACTCCGAGGTGTTATAGACCACGCCGGAGCACTATCAACCTGAGCATGAAGGTCTATTTCCTACAGGCAAACAAAAAACAAGCAAGAAACTAAGATTGCAATCTGGATATTGCGAATATAAGAGGAAAACTTTATTGATCAAAGGTGGGGTTCCGTGATGCCTTTGTTTGGTCGTTGAACACAAACGAAGTACGCGAAGTTGCATCTATGGCAAACTTTAACCTAAACAAAACCCAAAGTCTAAACGACGCCCTAACACTACTAGGGAAAACATTATACACAGAACTTTAGCTGTAGCGCATGTTAAAAAAGCACACTGGTGCTAAGTAGCAGTAGCGCACTGGTGTAAATGGCGCTACAGATACAATTTTAGTAGTAGTGCGCCTGAAGATAAAAGCGCTACTACTAAAATTCCCACGACTTAGCTGATAGGCTACACATAGTAGTAGCGATCTAAGTAGAACCGCGTTGCCTCTACTTGCTTTGTAGCAGCGCGTTTACGATGATATGTGCTACTGCTAAAGGAATTAAAATTAAATGGAAAGAAAATAGAAAAGTAAATGAAAATGAAAGAAACAGAAAAAGGTGAAAGGAAAAAAATAAAATGTGAAGAAAAATAAATGAAAAAGGGGAAAAAGAGAAAGGAATAGCATTAGCGTGTATCGAGGAAAACGCTATAGCTAGCTTAGTAGTAGCGCACTTCCTGGAATGCGCTACTGCTACTTCTGACTTAACCGCGCGGTCATTCTTCCCCACGGCCACTTCCCCCAAATCCAACTCCTCCGCTGTCGCCGCCGCCATCGCCCGTCGGTCGCCGCGCGCTCTCCCGTTGCTCTCCGCACACCCTCGACGCCGCCCTGACCCCGGATTCAATGCCGCCCCCGACCTCGAGCTCGACGCCGCCCCCGACCTCGACGCCGCCTGCCCCTCCCTCGCCGCAGGCACCTGAGGTGAGCATGCCTTCTCCTCACCCTCCCCTACCTATGCCTAGCTAGGGTTCTTCAAATTTAGTTGCATCAAATTAGTTAGGGTTCATCTATGGGTGGAAATGAATCAGATGCGGATGCGGCTCGGATGTTTTATTAGATGATGTTTTCTTAGATGGTGAATAAACACTATTGTAATGTATAATAAAACGAGTAAAATTTGACCACTTATTTCACTTTTAGGTTGGATAATTGGAATATCCGCTACCACTTTCCACCCCTAGGTTCTTCAAATTAGATGGTAATTAGGGCAGTAGTTCCTAGGTACGAATTAGTTAGTAAGAACTATGTACTAATTAGGTAATAGTTTATTTTTATTTATAGTAAGTTTATTTTTAGTAAGAACTAGTTGAATTAATCGAACTAGTTAGTAAGAACTTGTTGTTATTTTTTAGTTAAAGCAATTTTTTCCGCATCGACGTTGACGATGCCTATCCCGCATCCTCGTCGGCGGCTCGGCAGAGGACACCTGCTTGACTAGATGGGCCATGTTCGGGACTGGGCTCCGCCGGGCTGGTACTGGGAGGCGCTACCTTCTGGGGGCGCAGCTTGGTGAGGAGCCAGCCCATCGTTGACCCGAACCTTCTTTGGTGGCGGTCGCGTGGTCCAGTGACGGTGAAGAGGCTTGAGGACCACGCGGAGGTGGTACGTCACCATGTCAGCGAGGAGGACGCGCACGTCCGTCGCTACTTGTTTGCGTTGGAGCACAGGTACTCCAATACCTGGCAGGTTCTCGAGGGATCTCACAGGAGCTATGATCCTCTGATGGTTCCTTCTCTTTGGGTGTCCACCGCCACGTCGATACTCGTCGTGCGCTAGGGTTTTAGTTGTATTATTGATGTTATATGTATGATACTATTCGGGATGTATTAGTGATAATATTCGACGATGTACGGACGCATGAGATGATTTACTTTTGCTTATTGAATGCATGCTAATTTGAGTACTTATTTATTTTACGATTTGGTTTTGCTTATTGAATGATCATGTCAATATGAGTCTATAAGATATTTTGAAATGTATATCTTGTGTTGCTTAAATAGGATATGTGCTTGCCCAAGTGGCGGTCATGTTTGTAGGTTACACCTTCGAGTGGACTATGTTTTGCCAGAGCGATGACTCATTTCTGTTCCGGCAAATTTTAGGTGCTCGATATGTCCTATTTTAGCAAAGGTCATGGCGGATTTTTCGTGAATTTTGGCATGACTTGTACCAGAATATGTAGGAAATATCGAGTGCCCCGGATTTGTGTGTTGAGTATCCTTGTAGTTGTCTCCGATTGATTTTCAATTAATGTTTCAACTATGAACATAGGAAATGTCTTACGACGAAAAGGATTTTGGTATTTGCAAATACTGTGAAGACAAGCGTGGCCTGTCCGACAGAATCTTCCTAGATGATGATAGGCGCTTCAGCATCAAGCTGGACGAGAACTTCGAAGTGGATACAGTAAGTCACAACGACAAGTCTTTTTTCATAATTAAGCATGACATCTGCTTCATTTGCTTCAACTTATAATTTAATTTTTTTACCATTCTACTAGCGTGTCCCCTGCCATGCAAGAGTTTTTGTCTTGGATAAGATAGGTTTCAGTCATACTATGGAGGTAAAGAGAGTTTACTTGAAGACTGAGCATGGTTGTATTTTCCATGCAAAATTAAACAACGCAGACGACTACACCTATTTTGGATGCAAAACTTGGCAAGCACTATGCAAGACTTATGCATTTGAGCATGATATGGTTATCACCTTTGATATTCGTCCGGAAGATGATATGGTTATCACCGTCGATGTGCAGACGCCTCCAGTTATACCATTATGTGAGTTTCTCAACCATATTTATGTCTTTGATATTGTTTATTCAAAAATAGTTGACAACTAATTTCTATTGTCAGCTTATTTCCGTTCAAGCAAACATGTCCAGCGCTTGGTAGACAAGACCTACTACTGTCCCGGGGCTGAACTAAACTGTGAGGAATTAAGTCATTATGTTTCATGGCTTGAGGATCTTCATACTATCAAGACAAATTTTCTTCCTGCACTTAGAAATGTTAGTACTCAAAACGTGCGACCAATAGTGTTCGTACTGAACTACGATCACATCTATTTAGGAAAGATGGTAAGATTTTTACTATTTGTCCTTAGTGCATCTTTTGCAAACATTATTTTTAAGCTAAACTTCATTGCTAATTGTGTTACCATACGATGTTCTTCAACAGGGACTCCCAATGAATGTTGTGCCTCATTGGATCGAGACTAAAGGTACCAGGAATATTGTTAGCTTACGGCCAAGATATCCTACAATGCACTTTAGTGCATTGAGGATTTCTAATAGCAAGGAATGCTTAATAGTGAAAGACTGGAGAAAAATTGTGAACGATCGCAGAGAAGTACTAGGGGGCAGCAATCAGAAGCGCAGCCTACGATTAGGAGACAGGTTCATCTGCATGCTCCAACTTGATGAAGGAGGAGTGCTACACATGTTTTATGTTATTTTACCTGAGAGAGAGCAGCAGGAGTGATTAGCTAGCTAGAAATGAGTTTGAAGATGATGATGTGCTACACTATGACTATGATGATTAAATAGCTACTGTTGGTGGTAGTGACTATGATGATTATTATTAGCTAGTGTTGGTGGTGATTAGATAGCTACCGCAGCTAGTGTTGGTGGTGATTAGCTAGCTAGAATGAGTTTGAAGATGATGATGTGCTACACTATGACTATGATGATTAAATAAATACTGTTGGTGGTAATGACTATGATGATGATTAAATAGCTTGTGCTGGCGGATTAGATTCAAGTGGAGGCAACATGTGGTGCACATCGAAAGTACTACTAGTCCAAACTAGATCAAGTTTGGATTAGTAGTATACTTTTGACATGCACCATATATTGCATCCAGTTGAACCTAATCCACCTTCATTTGACACACTGTTATGGACATAATGATATAAACCTCATAATTGGTATTGTACCAAAATTTGTATAACGGCGTATAAATACACTAAAAATAAAAAAATAAAAAGAATACTAGTAGCGATGGATAGTAAACACGCTGCTACTAGCTAGATTAGCATCAGCGCGGTAGTGGACAAGCGTTGCGGCTATGTGTCTTAGCAGTAGCGCGTGTCGCACGCGCTACTGCTAAGTAATAGCTGTAGCGCCTTATTAGTAGTGCGGCTGCCCGTGCTACTAGAGGGCATTAAACCCACACTACTACTAGGGTTTTCCCTAGTAGTGTAAGGGTTGTATATATGGAGGAAGAGGGGGGAATTTCGTGGCCCTTGGAGGAGGGGTCCGAAACCAACCCTAACTTTTTCCCCACACATACGGACTCTAAAATCAGCCTATACTTAAGCATTTAGAAAATACATGGGCCTGGCCCTATAATAAGGTGACGCAACACCTAGAATAGCCTCTGGACGAAATTTGTGAAGTGGCATCTTGTATATTTCATCCAAGGCTTCATGCACTCCTTATGGTGGCTTCAAAGTCCTGAAATCATCACTTGTAACTCCGTTCTTGATCCCCTTGTGCATGCCATCATCTCCATGCTTGAACTTGCTCCAAGGTTCATCTTTCTTGTCCAAGCTAGGCCCTTCATTTGTAAGAAAAACAAATGTAACAAATTTAGGCAGGATCATATTCTCATGAACATTAGAATCGTTACCAAGGAACGAAACTACCTGATAATTCAATTGGCGTGCGCGAGCTCTAGTAATTGGTCCAGTATGTATAGCAGCAGGGGCTGTGGGTGTAACAATGGTATTGATGTCCCCATCTTCCTCCCCTTCTTGAAATGAAGTCGTCCTCGACGAAAGCTCATATTCCTCACCCAAATAAGGCTTCAAATCTGCAATGTTAAAAGTGGGACTAACCCCAAAATCTGCAAACAGCTCAAGTTTATATGTATTATCATTTATTTTCTCTAACACCATAAAAGGACCAGCAGCACGTGGCATTAGCTTTGATTTGCGCAAATTAGGAAATTTATCCTTACGCAAATGTAACCAAACAAGATCTCCAGGTGCAAACACAACATGTTTTCTACCCTTATCTCCAGCAAGTTTATATTTAGCATTCATACGCTCAACAAGGTAGTCAGAGTCGCAATTCGACTGCTAGAATCCTACGGTTTCGCGATCCTATAGAAGCATGTCGATCCAAGTCCCACTATGAATCCAGTTCAGGTAAAATCCATGTTGACTCAGGATCCGGATCATAGAATCCTGTACAAAATGGTAGAATCCCAACTATGTTATGGACTATGACGGATTCTACTAATTTATCATCTGAATCGTTCGTTTAATTCTAGCATAATAATACTGTAGCCTTTTTTCTTGAGTGGAATATTAGGCCAGCCTCCACACCCTTTCCATATGAGCCACAACCCTTTTCCCTCCAAACCCCAAACGCAGCCGCCGGCACCTTGCTCCCAGAAACCCTAGATTGAACCCATAGATTGAACGTGAGGATTAGTTTGTCGACAGATGGAATTGGTTTGAGAAGAAGGATGCATCAAAATTGATCGGAGGAGAGCAAGACCCTTCAAGGATCGGCCCTGTAGGTAATTGCGTGCATTGAAGATTCACACGTTCTATACGTTTCCTCTCCTATATGTTCCCTACGTGCAAGCTATACATAGTAGGCCAGTGATGAAAATAAGTGGAGTATAGCTAGCATTGACGTGTGTGTCTTTTAGAAGTGCTAGGAGTTTACTAGCATCCATTATATGTTAAGGAATCAAGATGCACACTATGGATACCTAATGTGTTAGCTAATCTTCAGTTGGTATTGCGTATAGTCAGTTAGTAAACAAGTTTGGGTCCTAGCTAGTTGTGCACGTAAGCAGAATTGGTACTAGTTCTAGTTAGCTTAGGTTTATGGGTGCAATACTTGTGAGGTACGTACGTGTACGTGTACTAGCAGCTTTTGCATACTGTGTTGTGTTTGAGAATATATATTGAATCGGCTTACTAGCATGCCCATATATACGTGGGTATGGCCGGGAGTTTTGTAACAACGTGAGGAGAAAAACAAGAAAATCATAGAGACATAAATGGACAAATCATATTTTTGGGCGCTGAGAAAATTGCACTGTTGATTCTTTTTGCTAAGTATTTTTATTTCTACTTTATTACAGATTAAGTCGATATTGTTGTCGCTTTTAAATTTTCAGGTCAGAGATGTCAACAACCGGTAGTAGTAGTGGTAGTAAACTCAAGCGAAAGAATGCAACAGGCAACCGGACCGACCCAGGTTGGCAGTACGGTGAGGAGATCGATGCAATGGCTAAAACAGTTAAATGCATGTTTTGCAATGAAACTAGATATGGCGGCATATACAGATTGAAGCATCATTTGGCTGGCACTAAATTCCATGCCGAGCCTTGTACCAAAGTTCCAACTGAGGTTCGTGAAAAGTTTATTAAGATTCTTGGAACCACTGTAGAAACAAATGATGCTAAAAGGAGAAAGTTGATTGCCATAGAGGAAGAAGAAGCACGTGCCTCGAAGGATGAAGAGCAGGCATCACAAAAATGCAAGCAGAAAGTGATGGATCATTTTGTCACTAGGAAGAGAACTGCTCAACGAACCATGAACCAACACTACAAAAAGCAAGAGAGGGAGGAGGTTTGTGCGCAGATTTGTCGTTTCTTATACACTAGTGCTATACCTTTTAATGTTGTTAGGAACCCTGAGTTCAGCAAGATGATTCATATGATAGGTAAGTTCGGTAATGGACTCAAGCCTCCTACATATCATGAAGCAAGAGTTGTATTTCTAGAGAAAGAAGTTCAGAATATGATCAATGTGATTTCTTAGTAGAAAGAAGAGTGGGAAAAAACTGGTTGTATTATCATGTCTGATGGCTGGACAGATACAAAGAAAAAGTCACTTTGCAATTTCTTGGTGAACAGCCCAAAAGGCACTGTTTTTTTTACATCAATTGACACATCTGAAATTAGCAAGACAGCTGATAAGGTATTTGACATGTTAGATCAGATAGTAGAGCGGGTCAGAGAGGAAAATGTTATCCAAGTTGTTACTGACAATGCATCCAACTATAAAGCAGCTAGTGATCTCTTAATGGAAAAGAGAAAAAAGCTCTACTGGACACCTTGTGGTGCACATTGCTTCGACTTTATGCTTGAGGATTTTGAAAAGAAAATTAAGATGCATGCCACTACAATCACAAAGGGACGTAGAATCACTGCTTTCATCTATTCTAGGACTATGCTTATTGCATGGTTGAGAGAATTTACAGAAGGAAAGGATTTGATAAGGCCTGCTGTCACAAGATTTGCTACAACTTACTTGACTTTGTCTTGTCTTGAGCAACATAAAGGTGCACTGATCAATAAGTTTAGTTCAGTTAAATGGAAGGCTAGCCGCTTTGCTTCTTTAATAGAGGGTAAAAGAGTTCAAGATATTGTCATGGACAGTAAAGGATTTTGGCCTAATGTTTTGGCATGCTTGAGAGCTGCGATGCCTCTAATCAAGGTCCTTAGAATGGTTTATTCTGATGACAAGCCAGCCATGCCATTTATCTATGCTTAGATGGAGCAAGCAAAGGAGAGGATAAAGGACAATTTTAACAAAGTGAAGAAAAGGTACGTTTCAGACCAGAATAACATGAGTACGCACTTTTATTCTATTTATCACTACTTTCTTTGTTTCACTGATTTTTGTCCCATATTTTCAGTTATATTCGAATATGGAATATTATTAATGAAAGATGGGAAACACAACTCCAGAGGCCTCTGCATTCAGCTGCATATTATCTGAATCCGTATTTCCACTATATGCCTGATTTCAAGGGTTCTCAAGTAAAAGTAGAGCTCTATCATTGCCTGAAAAGAATGGTTCCTGATGTAAATGAAAGGGTAAAGATAGACTTGTAGCTTGATTTGTTCAAAAATGCTAGGCGTTTATTTGGAATGCAGTCTGCAGTTCTGACTAGATCAAAGAAATCACCATGCTAATATTTCCACACAAGCAACCATCTCTTAAATATACCTCGGTTTTTTAGTTATCTAATTATATGTGTCAATGCCCTAGCTGATTGGTGGGATTCCTATGGAGATGAATGCCCAGAACTGAAAAGGTTTGCCATTCGAGTTTTAAGTTTAACATGTAGCTCTTCAGGGTGTGAAAGGAATTGGAGCGCCTTTCAGTTGGTAAATTTTTTTATCCTTTCTCTGATGAGTATAACCAATAACCATCCAGCTGGGCTAATTTCATTATTAAATAATATATTGTATTATGAATCATAAAGGTACATATGAAGAGAAGAAACCAGCTGCACCAAGATAAGATGAATGATCTTGTGTTTGTGATGTACAACTTCAAACTAAAAGAAAGACAAAAGTGAAGGGATGCCAAGGCTGCACTTCAGTTGGAGGATATTGAATCAGATGATGAATGGATCACAGAAAAAGAGGAGCCAGTGCTTCGTATAAACCAAGATTGGTTGCACTCCTTTGATAGGATTACTCAAAGGGAAGCACGTGCTGATGCAGAAGAAAATACTGACCATGAAGTTGAGACCATGGCAAAGAACATAGATGATGCATGTAAGTATGTCGATTATATAGTTGTGATGTCACTATATAATATATGGACATAAAGTAATGCATACAATTTCATATATACATGCAGGTGGCGATGAATTTGGCTTTGGTGGCGACGAGTATAATCATGTATTTGACTACAATGAAGATGAAGCTAACGATGGGTACAACAAGGATAAAGAATACGATGATGTCCCAGATGGAGATGATGGTAGTGCACATCCTTCCAGCTCGTACGCGTCCAACAATAATGGGGATGACTTCTCTTAGATTACTACCACTACGATTATAAAACTTCTATTGTGGTCGACATACTTTGAATTTTTGCTCCATATTTAGTATGGAAACTCTATAGAAACCATATTTTAAACAAGGAAAATCGATCCGACTCGGAATCCCGACTCTGACTACCTTGCGCTCAATGTTTTCCTTAGTTAACTCTTGCATTTTAAAATCAATTCAACACATTCTTTAGCATCAAAATTAACCTTCTTCGAAGATGGAAGAGGCAACAAATCAATAGGTGCACGAGGTAGGAAACCATACACAATTTCAAAAGGGCACATCTTAGTAGCAGAATGCAATGAATGATTATAAGCACATTCAATATGATGCAAGCATTCTTCCCACATTTTTTATTATTCTTCAAAATAGTAATAAGCATAGTAGACAATGTTCTATTGACTACTTCAGTTTGTCCATCAGTTTGGGGGCGACAAGTAGTATGAAAAAGCAGTTTAGTCCCCAACTTAGCCCATAAACATCTCCAAAAGTGGCTAAGAAATTTAGTATCACGATCTGAAACAATAGTATTTGGCACACCATGCAAGCGAATAATTTCACGAAAGAACAAATCAGCAACATTAACATCATCATCGCTTTTATGACATGGTATAAAGTGTACCATTTTCGAGAACCTATCGACGACAACAAATATGCTATCCCTCCCCTTCTTTGTTCGAGGTAAACCTAAAACAAAGTCCATAGATATATCCTCCCAAGGAACACTAGGTACATGCAAAGGCATATATAAATCATGAGGATTGAGTCGTGACTTAGCTTTTTGACATGTAGTGCAGCGAGCAACAAAACGCTCGACATCCCGTCTCATCTTTAGCCAAAAGAAATGTGTAGAAAGTATATCCTCCGTCTTCTTGACGCCAAAGTGTCCCATTAATCCTCCTCCATGCGCCTCCTGCAACAACAAAAGACGAACAGGGCTAGCTGGAGTGCATAGCTTGTTAGCACGAAACACAAATCCATCGTTAAGAACGAACTTGTTCCAAGTTCTCCCTTCCTTACAATTCTGCAATACATCTTTAAATTCAGCATCATCCACATATTGATCTTTGATAGTCTCCAAACCAAATATTTTAAAGTCAAGTTGTGAAAGCATAGTATAACGACAAGACAATGCATCAAGACTAACATTTTCTTTACCCTTCTTGTGTTTAATGACATAAAGGAAAGTCTCAATGAATTCAACCCATTTATCATGTCTACGGTTTAGTTTTGCTTGACTTTTAGTGTGTTTTAAAGATTCATGATCAGAATGTATAACAAATTCCTTGGGCGATAAATAATGTTTCCATGTTTCTAAGGTCCGAACAAGAGCATATAATTCTTTATCATAAGTAGAATAGTTCAGACTAGGCCCACTCAATTTTTCAGAAAAGCATGCAACAGGTTTGACATCTTGTAATAACACACCTCCTAATCCAATTCCACTAGCATCACATTCATGCTCAAAAGTCTTATTAAAATCAGGAAGTTGGAGTAAAGGAGCATGTGTCAATGTATCTTTCAATACCGTGAAGGCTTCTTCCTGTGCGGTACCCCAAACAAAAGGCACGTCCTTCTTTGTAAGCTCGTTGAGAGGTGCAACAATGGTGCTGAAATATCTCACAAAACGCCTATAGAAACCAGCGAGGCCAATGAAACTCCTCACTTGTGTGACCGTTTTGGACTGCGGCCAACTCTCAATAGCTTCAATCTTGGCTTTATCAACTTCAATTCCCTGTGGAGTAACAACATAGCCAAGAAAAGATACTCAGTCGGTGCAAAAGGTGCACTTTACAAGGTTACCAAACAAACGTGCATCACGTAGAGCAATAAAAATTGCACGTAAATGTTCCAAATGTTCCTCCAAATATTTGCTATAAATCAATATGTCATCAAAGTAAACTACCACAAATCGTCCAATGAAAGCACATAAAACTTCGTTCATTAATCTCATGAAAGTACTAGGTGCATTAGTTAACCGAAAAGGCATCACTAACCACTCATATAATCCAAACAAAGTTTTAAATGTTGTTTTTCATTCATCTCCCAATTTCATACAAATTTGATGGTATCCGCTACGCAAATCAACTTTGGAGAATATTGTACAACCACTCAATTCATCAAACATATCATCTAGCCTAGGAATAGGATGCCGATAACGAATAGTAATATTATTAATGCCTCTGCAATCAACGCACATACGTGACGTACCATCCTTTTTCGGCACTAAAATGATAGGAACAACACAAGGACTAAGGGATTCGCGTATATAACCTTTGTCGAGGAGTTCTTGTACTTGACGCATAATCTCCTTCGTCTCCTCTGGATTGGTACGGTATGGTGCACAGTTGGGTAATGATGCACAGGGAATTAAGTCAATTTGATGCTCAATCCCTTGAATAGGTGGTAATCCCAGTGTCACGTCTTGTGGAAAGACGTCGGCGAACTCCAGCAAAATGTTAGTGACAGCAGGAGGCAAAGAGGAAGGCACGTCCTCGAATGAAAATAATGCCTCTTTGCACACAAAAGCATAGCAAACAGATTTGCTAAAATGTAGATCATCAATATCAGATTTGGTGGCAAGTAAACATGCACATTTTAATTTGATTTCAGAAGCAACACTAGATGGTTTATTATTAGGCTTCATTTGTTGCTCAAATTCTTTTGCCACAATCTGATTTTCACTCTTATTTTTCTCCTATTTTGCTTTATTAGCTCTATTAATATCATCTTTCAAAATGGAATCAGGAGTCATAGGAAGCAAAAATAATATTTTTATCCTTATGAACAAGAGTATACTGATTGTTTCTACCGTGGTGTATAGAATTTTTATCAAATTGCCATGGTCCACCAAGTAATAAGGAACATGCTTGCATATGTACCACATCACAGTCAACATAATCAGCATATGCAGAGATACTAAAATGCACACGAACAGTACGTGTTACCTTAACATTGCCGTTGTTATTGAACCATTGGATGTAGTAAGGATATGGATGTGGTCTTGTGGTGAGAGATAGCTTCTCCACCATCTCCATCCTAGCCAAGTTATTGCAGCTCCCTCCATCTATGATGACGCGAACAGAACATTCCTTCACAACTCCCTTTGTATGGAACAAATTATGCCTATGATTTTTCTTAGCTTGTGTAACCTGGAAAATCAAAACATGTTGAGCAACTAAACATTCATACCTGTCAGCATCTTCAGCAGCCATGTATTGCGTCTCATGATCAGAATCATCTCCACCGTGTTCTTCATGTGTAATAAGAGCCAAAGTCTCCTCGTCATAGTCACTAGCGGGCTCATACCCACCATCCTCAGTAACAATCATCACATGCTGAGATTTGCATTCTCTCGCAAAATGTCCTCTTCCCTTACAACGACGACAAATAATATCACTCTTGTGCCCTATTGATGCCATGGAAGAAGAAGAGCTCTGTGCAGGCCTAGTAGGTGTGCTCTTGGTAGATAGTGGTGGTTGTGCCTGCTTTCTTGTATCACGGCTAGAGGTGGCACCTGATGGAGGTGCTGGTGAAGTGGAAGTAGAGGATGCACGTGGTGTCCATGATGAAGATGGACCTGCAGAAAAGTTAGTTCGCACCAATGCCTGTCGATCCTGCACTTCATGTTCAGCTTTACAAGCAAGATGGAATAAACGAGTGATATTAGTATACTCCTTATACTCTAGAATGGTCTGAATCTCTCTATTTAATCCACCCATAAAACGTGCAAGCATACCTTCATTCTCCTCAACAATACCACATCTAATCATGCCAGTTTGTAGTTCCTGATAATATTCTTCTATAGAATTTTTTCCTTGTCTTAAACGCTGCAATTTTTTAAGTTATTCACGTTGATAATATGGTGGAACCCAACGAGTACGCATTGCAGTTTACAAAGCAACCCAAGTAGCTGGAATGGGATATAATCTACAATGTTCAGACCACCAAACACATGCAAAACTAGTGAAAGCACAAACAGTAGCAGGAACACGCTCTCCTCGGGATATTGTAAACATGTAAAATATTGTTCAGTTTTTAACTCCCAAGTAAGATATATATCAGGAACATATCTACCCTCAAATGGTGGAATATTCAATTTCAGTTTAGGAAGATGGTCATGATCTCGTACCTCAGGTGGTGGTGCATCCCTACCGTTGCGATGATATGCATGAGGACGACCTGGTGGTAGTGGTGTTGGTTGTTGCATGTAGTTTTGATTTTGATCAACCTCATCCTCGTAATGGTCCTCCACCTCTGCAGTAGCAGCAGGAGATACAGAAGCACCAATAGTAGGTACAGCAACACCAGAAGTTTGACCAGGCTCAATGAGAACGTGCTGTGCTCGTCCCACTTGATTTGGAAGACGGTGTTGTTGTTGTTGTTGTTGTTGTTGTAGAGGTGCGACAGGTGCAGCGGGCAGTGGAAGACGCGCGGGCAATTCATTAAACTTGTTATCGAGCTTTGTTTCGAACGCCTTCTCAATGCCATCTATCTTCTCCATGGCCTCTTCAAATCTATTTAGCACATCTTCCACCTGTCCACTCATCATTTGCTGAAACTTATCATGTAACTCTTTGTTTTTCATATTCTCCCAGTCAGTCTCGTCGGCTTGTGATCCTGCCATGGTTAGCAACAATAGAAACACACAAGAATATGATCCTACAGACTACTAGGAAGTGGTGGTGATGGTGTGGTGGACAGTCACAAATCCGTCAAGCAAATCTCAAATTCTTACCAGTTCTTACCAAGCAGCAGGTGGTGATCAGCAACCATTGTAGTCAAAACTCTCAAAGCTTGGATAGAGTGATTACCAAGGAGAGTCAAACACACGACGTAGATGTATGTGGAGCTGGGAAGGCTTATAATATGGTAGCAAAAAGGGTCTGCAATAATCAATTCAGATATGCAAAGTTGAATAAACGCTCAACGACGGTACTGTGCTGGTCCTAGGCTAGACCGTACTAGAGACGCGAGCCTAGAACACTAACAAAATCACGGCGCTGCACATAAACAAGGGAGGAGCACACTCTGAATTTTGTTTTTATTTTTTTTCACTTTTTTTGCCTTGTTTCTCTTTTTTTGCTCCACAACAATTTTTTTGAAAAAAGTCTACAAATGTCCTAAAAACTGCCTAGCCAGAATTTTGAAACTGGAACTATTTTTCTTCTGCGGATGGCTCGGAAGTTGGGGAGTCCTACTCTATCACGACACGGAGTATCGCGTGATCTGGAAATCAAAAACAAAGCAACAATTACTGGACTCGGACTAGGACTGGCGGCGGAGATGAATCTGGTGGAATCTCGGACTGGTGGCGGAGATGAATCTGGTGGAACTCAGACTGGTGGCGGATTTATGTTGCAGGTGGACTCGGATTGGCCTGATGGCGACTGATATTTGGTGGCGTATATGGACTCGGATTGGCGGTGAATATGTGGTGGTGGTATATGGCAGCGACGATGAAGTTGGAGTGGTGGTGGTATATTGCAGCAACAATGATGATGATGCGGTGCTGATATATGGCAGCTGCGACGTGACAACCTGTGAATAGAACTCGAAACTCTAAAGGACTAGGCACTAAGACCAGCAACTTGACACGACGATGCAACCGCAAATTCAACAAAGCAAATACAGAAAAGATTATGCAAAGGCTCAGATTGGTTCGGATAGGATGAACTAACCCTAAATTTTTTTTTGGCTTTTTTGTGGACTATAGGTATGAAGAACAGACTCAATCTAAACTATGAAAAGCAATAAAATCTCACCGAGCAACCTGGAAATCTGATACCACTTGATGGAGGCAAAGGTGTCTCGTCTTTCGATGATATGGTGGCTATCGTTCTGGATGAAGTCGACTCTGACGATCGACTATGAATGTGCGAGGACGTCGCGCCTTAGCAATCGCTAAACAAACTCCGAGAGGTTATTGACCACACCGGAGCACGATCAACCTGACCACGAAGGTCCATTTCCTGCAGGCAAACAAAGACCAAGCAAGAAACTAAGATTGCAATATGGATATTGCGCATATAAGAGGAAAACTTTATTGATCAAAGGTGGGGTTCTGTGACGCCTTTGTCTAGTCGTTGAACACAAACAAAGTACGCGAAAAGTTGCAGCTATGGCAAACTTTAATCTAAACAAAACCCAAAGTCTAAACGACGCCCTAAGGGCTATATATATGGAGGAAGAGGGGGAATTTCGTGGCCCTTGGAGGAGGGGTCCGAAACCAACCCTAACTCTTGTTTCCCCACACATACGGACTCTAAAAATAGCCTATACTTAAGTACTTCAAAAATACATGGGCTTGGCACTATAATAAGGTGATGCAGCACCTAGAATAGCCTCCGGACGAAATTTATGAACTGTCATCTTGTATATTTCGTTCAAGGCTTCATACACTCCTTATGGTGGCTTCAAAGTCCTGAAATCATCACTTGTAACTCTGTTCTTGATCCCCTTGCGCATGCCATCATCTCCATGCTTGAACTTGCTCCAAGGTTCATCTTTCTTGTCCAATCTAGGCCCTTCATTTGTAAGCAAAACAAATGTATCCAATTTAGGCAGCATCATATTCTCATGAACATTAGAATCGTTACCAAGAAACAAAAGTACCTGATAATTCAATTGGCGTGCGCGAGCTCTAGTAATTGGTCCAGTATGTATAGCAGCAGGGCTGTGGGTGTAACAATGGTATTGATGTCCTCATCAGTACTCCTTCGGTTTTTCTCTTCTTACCGTGGAACTGTCCACTTACCACAGATTGGCTTTCTTGTATGTCGACAGGCGCCGCAACCAAAGCATCGGAGCCACTTCAGCAACGGCGATAGCCGGCCGAAACTCAACCGCAACACGAGCACCATCGATTATCCTTAGCTATCAAGTATGACAAAGATACCCATGCGCCGCCGAGAATCAGGTACTATTATACAACGGCCGGCGCCTACGTTCACTTTCTTAGCATAAGCACCACACCTTTGAATTTCTTCAGGGCATCATTCACTTTTTCATTAGACACGTTATTCTGCTTGCACTTGTAGGGCCATACATCTGGCAGTGAACATGTTACATGTGCTAAATTACAAACCAGTGCACATATAGTTACAATGCTTTTGTTTTGTCCTAACTATTACTCTACTTCCCATATATCACTGCCTACTATTTTACTTCTTGCATGCTATATTTATGATAATGGTGTTTTTCTGATGCCAGATGTTGGTTCCATCAGACTGCTTCATGTTCTCTATGCATAATTACACATCAACAAACTAGCATGTGGTTCCGCTGCTTTTTGTTTGTTTTACCCTACATTTTATGATGCTAGCTATTACATCACTGCTCCAAGCCTTTGTTCATTACTTTTTGTGCATTCTTGATCTTCCCAAGTTGCATGACTAATTTGATGCTTCTATTAATTATGGAGCTGCTAATCACATCAAGCAAAATATATGTTCTTTTGGAGCTGGAACCTTGAACAAGCATAAAAATAGAGTGAAGCACATATATTGTCGTGTAAGCACACACCCTTCTTTCATTGGTTTAGATGAACCATTGATGATCAATTTGATCTAGTGCATGCGATTAAAATTAATTTTACCTAAATAGAGGGTGCAGAATAAACTATAATAACTAGATTTACAACCACGGGATGCTAACGATATCTTCAAAGAAAATTGCAACAGCAGCGAGGCTTCGCAGCAACATATGGTAAGTAGTGTGTTTTAGTACATGTGAAATGTAATGCATGTGGGATGCTTTCTTGGCTTGTGCCCTCAACCTGTAATCCTATAGAAGTACAAATAGTTCAGTTCTCTGCTTTACTGTATTGCTTGATTCGAATGCTTGTTTGTTACTTGTTAGGCTATACCTGAGTTGGCCAATATGTCAGCAGTGCCTATTGTACTGTTGTAAAGAAATGCATGCCTAGTTCATTTGACTCCTTAACTTTTGCTATGAACTTCGTCACAAGACTGTCTTTGTAGTTTATATGAGTCCACACTGTTTAGTGCTTTCTCAGATTATTTCAACTGCTTAGTTGCCTTGGCAACTTAAATATAGCGGTGGTACACTCCCTTTCAAGTAGGGATGTCAATTGGGTCCCGTTTAATCTCGATTAAAGTCCATTGGTATTATTATAGTTCAAAAGAGTTTCTGTTTTTTGAGGAAAATGAACAAGGGAGCTAGCAAAAACTAACTAGATGGGACTGGCGGATGCCGTTTATTTTCCACTTACATCCCTAGTTTCATCTTACCATTTTAATTTCTTTTCGGCTGATGCTACTTCGAACCATTTAAATATAGCTTGCCATGCTCGGCAATAATTTGTATGTCGTTTACCATGTAGGATCATGCGATAACTATCTCTTACTTATGTCCAGCGGAAACCTTTCAGGATGTCTTTCACACTAGGACACAATGTACAACCCTAGAATGTATTTGTGGAAGCAGTGCGCCATCCATGTTACTAGATGGTAGCAGTTCAGAGGCAACCCCGCTGGAGAGCAGTTTGAGTACATATATTATAGTTCTTGAGGCTCTACTAGAGGCAGAAAGAGATGGTGTGGCTACCATGAATGAGGTAATCTTGATCTTGAGGCTGGAAATTATACAATTAGCTGCACGCATTATGCAAGCAACCCAAGAATTGGAGGAAGTAATAATGTTGCATTTGAAGACGGAGGAGGTCCTACTGCTTCTGCTATCTGAAGCCTAGGGTAATCCCAGTTCTTCTTTAGATACCAGTTGAAATTGTCATTAGATTAGTATACTTGCATGTTGTGTCATGTCTCTGAATGGATTATGTTGTAAGACCCACTATGTTGTGCATGTGTTGTAATGATCTGAATTTTTTAGGCGAGGTAATCCTCGGTACTTGTTTGATTGACATAAGGTGAACTGTTTTTCGTGTGAGCATATTGTATTGGATGAAATAACGATTTGACTCAAAGTGTATCCAACCTACTGAATTCGAAGATCACAAATTTTCTAAACCATATTCATATATAAAGGTGGAATAAATCTTTGTCATGGTTTTGAAGAAATAAATAACAAAACGTAGAATGACGTATGGATATTCGTAATCGAATAAAAATTGGATTTGAATTTAGTTGCCAGGGCCCAGGGTAAACATGAATGCTAATTCTCCCAAATTTTGAACGAAGCGGCAAGATACCCACTATCATTTGTCGGCTGCCCGAAGCAAGTGTTTGTGAGATGAAAATTACTGTCTACCCCTAACACTTCACATCCTAATCGACCCGATTTCCACTTATGTCGATGGGGTAGACTAGTAACTTCAATCAGATGTGACACGACTGCCTCTAAGCCCATTCAGACACAGTGGGCGCCAAACATGGGCAAAAAAACAAATTTGATTCAAGCTTGTCCAAAAGACCTGTGTCTCTCCCTCCATTTCCCCATTCATACACGGTGGGCGGCAAAACAAACTCTCCTCGTCCGAAATCGATGTAGGCAAATATTTTAAATAGGGGAAGATGCGTAACTTCCCTCATACGTGACACAACCGCCCTACATGTCAGCCCCGTTCATAGACCATGGGCGCCAACCGTGGGCAGAAAAACACCCTGTCCTCGCACCGAAATCGCTACTGGAAAATATTTGGGAGATGCGAGATTACCGTCCTATCCCCAACCGATGAGATGTCCAAAATTTTAAACAGGGATAAGATCGTAACTTTCCCACATTTCAGACAAGCGCGTCCCGAAGTTTGAGATCCCCCCTCCATATCCCCATTCATACACCGTCGGCGCCACTACAACCTCCCCCCTCCGGCCAGTCTCCTCCGACCGCCACCCCATCCTCCACCTTGTCGGAGCCGCTACACCTACCCCGTCGTCCACTTCAAGAGATGGACGTCTCTCATCCACGGTGCCGGACTAGGATCCTTTCATCGCGTCCTCTCGCTTCATCAGCGCCATCCTCCACCTTGCCGTTGCCGCTCCTACGACCGCCTCGTCTAAACAGGACTTATCCCCTGACCCGGTCATCTACCATCTAAAATCTTCTTCCACGCCACCGACAGCCATCACACCCATAGCACCCTCAACGTATCAGCAGGGGCCTACATGGCGTCGCAAGAGAGGTGGTTCTCTTTCATATCTTCTTAAGTTATTGATCTTACTCGGAAAGTAGATCGTAACTTGTTTACTATACTTTTCTTGTCCGTACCAAATTGTAGTGGCTAGTTGAAAGCAAACATTGCTTGCGAAGTAGCCTTTGTCCAGTTTGCACCTTCAGATCCGCCATGGCATGGTCACTATACTCGTATAGCTTATGGTTTTCCCCCTTTATATTCACTACCATCATCGTAGGTGCTTCGTGTTGTGCTAGCACTGCTCCTTAAGACCTCAACCCATCAAGCGAAACAACATGCCACTCATAATTCCAAAGCTTAGTTTTTGAAATATGAATCTGATATGATGCTCGTATTACTAAAACAGAGAAGCCTATGGGACTGCTACAAGCCTTTGTTCATTACTTTTTTGTGCATTCTTGATCTTCCCAAGTTGCAAGACTAATTTGATCATGCTATTAATTATGGAGAAGCTAATCACATCAAGCAAAATATTTGTTCTTTTGGGGCTGGAACCTTGAACAAGCATATAAATATAGTGAAGCACATATATTGTCGTGTAAGCACACACCCTTGTTTCATTGGTTTAGATGAACCATTGATGATCAATTCGATCTAGTGCATGCCATTAAAATTAATTTTACCTAAATAGGGGGTGCAAAATAAACTACAATAACTAGATTTACAACCACGGGATGCTGACGATATCTTCAAAGAAAATTGCAACAGCAGCAAGGCTTCACATCAACATATGGTAAGCAGTGTGTTCTAGTACATGTGAAATGTAATGCGTGTGGGATGCTTTCTTGGCTTGTGCCCTCAACCTGTAATCCTGCAGAAGTACAAATAGTTCAGTTCTCTGCTTTACTGTATTGCTTGACTCGAACGCTTGTTTGTTACTTGTTAGGCTGTACCTGAATTGGCCAATATGTCAGCAGTGCATGTTGTACTATTGTAAAGAAACGCATGCCTAGTTCATTTGACTCCTTAACTTTTCCTATGAACTTCATCACAAGACTATCTTTGTAGTTTATATGAGGCCACACTATTAAGTGCTTTCTCAGATTATTTCAACTGCTTAGTTGCCTTGGCAACTTAAATATAGCGGTGGTACACTCCCTTTCAAGTAGGGATGTCAACTGGGTCCTGTTTAATCTCGATTAAAGTCCACTGGTGGTATGATAGTTCAAAAGAGTTTTTGTTTTTTGAGGAAACTGAACAAGGGAGCTAGCAAAAACTAACTAGATGGGACTGGCGGATGCCGTTTATTTGCCACTTACATCCCTAGTTTCATCTTACCATTTTAATTTCTTTTCGGCTGATGCTGCTTTGAACCATTTAAATATAGCTTGCCATGCTCGGCAATAATTCGTATGTCGTTTACCATGTAGGATCATGTGATAACTATCTCTTACTTATGTCCAGCGGAAACCTTTCAGGATGCCGTTCACACTAGGACACAATGTACAACCCTAGAATGTATTTGTGGAAGCAGTGCGCCATCCATGTTACTAGATGGTAGCAGTTCAGAGGCAACACCGCCTGAGAGCAGTCTGAGCACAGATATTATGGTTCTTGAGGCTCTACTAGAGGCAGAAAGAGATGGTGTGGCTACCATGAATGAGGTAATCTTGATCTTGAGGCTGGAAATTATACAATTAGCTGCACGCATTATGCAAGCAACCCAAGAATTGGAGGAAGTAATAATGTTGCATTTGAAGATGGAGGAGGTCCTACTGCTTCTGCTATCTGAAGCCTAGGGTAATCCTAGTTCTTCTTTATATACCAGTTGAAATTGCCATTAGATTAGTATACTTGCATGTTGTGTCATGTCTCTGAATGGATTATGTTGTAAGACCCACTATGTTGTGCATGTGTTGTAATGATCTGAATTTTTTAGGCGAGGTAAACCTCAGTACTTGTATGATTGACATAAGGTGAACTGTTTTTCGTGTGAGCATATTGTATTGGATGAAATAACAGTTTGACTCAAAGTGTATCCAACCTACTGAATTCGAAGATCACGAAATTTCTAAACCATATTCATATATAAAGGTCGAATAAATATTTGTCATGGTTTTGAAGAAATAAATAACAAAACATGGAATGACGTATGGATATTCGTAACCGAATAAAAATTGGGTTTGAATTTAGTTGCCAGGGCCCAGGGTAAACGTGAATGCTAATTCTCCCAAATTTTGAACGAAACGGCAAGATACCCACTATCATTTGTCGGCTGCCCGAAGCAAGTGTTTGCGAGATGAAAATTACTGTCTACCCTTGACACTTCACATCCTAATCGACCCGATTTCCACTTCTGTCGATGGGGTAGACTAGTAACTTCAATCATATGTGACACGACCGCCTCTAAGCCCATTCAGACACGGTGGGCGCCAAATATGGGCGGAAAAACAAATTTGATTCAAGCTTGTCCGAAAGACCTGTGTCTCTCCCTCCATTTCCCCATTCATACATGCACTACAGGGAAAACCCTTACCAGTAGCGCTGGTTTTTTGTCTATTAGTAGCGCGGGCAGGTGTGCTACTGCTATGGCGCTACAACTATTTTCTTAGCAGTAGCGCTTGTTTGAACCAGCGCTACTGCTATCTGTATCTAGCAGTAGCGTGCCTCTGTCCATCTCTACTGCTAATACTAGTAGTGTGTCCCTTCAAAAAAACGCTACTGGTAAGCAGCTCTGCTACTACTCCAATACCCCACGCTACTGCTAGTATTTTCTTTTTTTAATGTTGTTGTATTCGTATTTTTTCTGGTTTTATACAGTTACAACATACACATACACTGGAATTATATGAAAAAGGAATGTCTCATCATCATCATCGAAGTGGTACAACATAGTCTCATCATATCAACATAGTCTCAACACAAATGATGTCGATCTCATTATCATCTCGAAATAGCGATACAAGTTAATGATCACATGTCTCTTACATTGTCACCGTAGACACATGTTTCATCATCTACCTAAATTAAGACATACACGATAAGAGCGATCACGATGATCAAAAGTGGTATGATGTAGTAGTTTTTGCAGCGGCGCTGGTTCTGAATCCCCTGTTGTGCTATGAATCTCAAGCAACTAGCTTCGGCTTCCGCTCTGCTATCAAACCCTTTCAGGCTTCCGCCGGAGAAGCCAGAGACTTGGGCCTGACACTCTGGCCACTCATCATACACACCCGGAACATGCCCTACATACACGGCATACCACTTCCTCACCATCATTGATCTATATACCTGTCAGAGATGCACATATATATGCCATGAAGTGAATTCAACAAAACAGTTATGAAATAGAAGCAACATATATAGTAAACATAGTTAACAAATTTCATTGTACCGAAAGTAATTAACTAGAGCGCGTCACCATACATCTAATAGTTTCGTCGTACTGAGAGATTCGAAGTTTCGTCGTACAGAAAGTAACAAGTAACTAAACAGACACATTGTTTTTAAGTAGTGCACTCTTCCCATCTGTCCATATCCGGAAGGGTGCACCCAAGCTTAGTGAAAGGCGTCATGTCCTAATGCTGTAGGGCAATGCGGGTTCGGACGTTAGCTCACGATATTGGGCCGCCGTAGAACATCCCATTCTCTTCAAGGACATCGTTGATGATGATGGACGCAATTTCCTGTTGGATCCGATAGAAATCATTTCGAAGTCGATTATCCGGCACGACTCCAAAGGCTTCGGCCCATCTCTGGATATGGGTATCGGATGAAGATTTCATGCAAAGTGATTGCACATCCCTTATGTACTCCATCATTAGATGGATGATGTAGAATCCATCATTCTCACTTCTTGTCGATTGCTAGATGCAACAGAAGTCAGTCTTGTGACCGAAACAAAGCTCGGCCTTATTTGTTTTTTTTGCATTGGATGTAGCCACCCCGCATGCTGAAGCCCAGTATAGCTCTGTCCAGAACATACTTTATGTGTGTGTAATATTTCTTTTGTATGGTATTCGACAGGTCCAAATATAGAGTGCGGGAGAAACGTGGGTAAAGAACAATGAGAACGGCACGACACCCCCCGCTGCGCAAAATACATGATCAAGTTTAGCCTCCATGCATGCAAAGTAACTATTGAAATGCAAGAAAGGATGTATGTGTTATAGTGCTATCTGCGGATGACTTACCTGGGATGATAAGGTAGGAGAATCGTTTCTTTATCCTTATTGCTGAGCAAGAATTCTTCGATGTACTGACTCGCATATTGACGGTTGGCATCGTTGATTAACAAGAAGCCCTCATGCATGTAGTATGGGTCCGCGACCGCAAGACCGGTGACTTGCTCTCTCCTGACGATGTAGTTCATGTGCAGCGCATACAGGCGAACGAAGGTAAAATTGAGTGTCCTCATTTGAAACATCTTGAAGATGTAATCAAACCTCAGGAAGAAGAGGTCCGCGGGGCATGTGTGGACATACATCTTGCAACTACTCGGCGCATGACCATATAAAGTGGGTATCCTAGATCATCCGACGCGAAGAGGCTTCTCTCTGTCGAAAGCACATGGTCATGGAGTCTCCTGAGATCCCCTTCTATGGCAGCTAGTGCATTCGCCGGTACCATTGGCTCTCCCACGACATGGATTAATGGCGCATGTTTCATCGGTACACGGTCAACCTTGGCCGAAGGCGGCTGGCTTCTAGAACCAACATTGCCTGCTTTGTTATATTTTCTCGCCGCCAGTCTCTTCCTCTGATTCTTCTTGGTGGGCTCAGGTGGTGGTGGGTCTGTCAGACCCTCCCTGAGCACCACCCCTAGTGTTGTCGGGCTCAGCTTTGGACGACTCTGGCTAATCAGTTGAGCTTGGTTGGAGCCGGCATCTGGAGGCGTGTCCTGCGAGGATTGCATGAACAAAGACTTCTTGCACTCCGGAGGACGTTCCGGCTCTGGTACATGCATCTCATATTCATATGGTTGACTCATTCTTACTTCGTTGTCAAAGGCAGTATCGAAATACTGGTTAGGGTCATCGTCGGCCTCCTCCATGTCATGATCCCTATCCTCTTCCATGGGGCAGATGGGATCATCTGCCGGCGGAACGGTTGACCCTCCTTCCTCATGTCTCTCGATCTCAGCAAGCAGCACAGACGATGGTTGTACTTGTGTAGGTGGTGTTGTGGTCACACCTTCCTGAGGTCCTGTTGGTGTGCTCAAGGCCACCTCGACACGAAGAAGCTTTTTCAGCCACAGGATCGGCCAATTTTTGCATTGCCCAAGCTGTGTGGGGGTCTCGTCATCCTCTCCATCGGTTTGTATCGGACGAGGGAGACCCTCGTAGCCCGCTTTCACACTCGCCATGGAGACCCTTAAGGCGTTATCAGGCATCTGCCGGTGGTGAAACAATCGATCCTTAGGCTTCACTATAGTACCCTTCCCCACATCCACCAACCTGCCCTTCATGTTGTAAAGGAGGGTGCACGGAGTGGAGTCGGCCTACAAAGACATATACGTGCGGCGTCAGAGATCCAAAAAGAACGGCAACTGAAGATTAATTAATTAGTTGAGTTGATGAAGGTGCGACGACGCGTATTTAACGTGAGGGCGTCGAGCTCAGCCAATGTCGACGGCCCGACATTCAAGCCAGAGATGGAGCTAGGGCTGCTGTGAGAGCTGGGTGCAGGAGCAGGTGCTGGAGGAGGTGTGGTGTGGTAGCCATACTAGGTATGGGTATGGGTGTGGTGTTCATTGAGTTGCTCCCGGTGTAGCTGGGCATGGGAAAATCACTTGGTGGCACGTTTGGATTTTGTTGCACCCATGTGACCACTGTTGGAATCAAGCTTGTAAAGGCATCCACCATATCATCTCTACAGGCAGCGATTATCTCAGCTTTTGCTTTCTGCATCGCCCGCGCCACCTTCTCGTCGATAGTCACTTGGCTGAACTTCTTTCTCTGTCTTTTGGCCTCGGGATCCTCATTATAATAGTACTTCCAAGTGGCCCCATCCCCGGCACCATGCACACGTCCATATTGCGGCCGCTGGCCGGGCGGGTGTCCCATCATTATGTTCATGGCCCGGTTGAAAGGAGTGTCCCACTTGTACTTCGCCGACGACTGAGTTGACTGAGTCGACGAGTCGCTCTCAGCCGCAAGCTTGTGTTGCTCTCTCTGCAAAATGGACCGTGAATCATTTACGAATGCGACTAGAATGTAGTAGACTTCGTTGATCAGAACCTAATATGTAAGGTGGTAAAAAGGATAATTACCAGTAATCTCATGAATTTCCTAGTTGGCCCGTCGGTGAAAAAAAATCATTTTCTTGGGGTCCCACGAGAATCGGGCCCTCATGAAGTCGTGCTCCTGCTAGTCGGTGAACTCAGCCAATGGGTCTGGGATCCCCTGACGTTCACGTTCTGTGTCCTCCTTAGCCCACATGGGCCTCTTTCCCATGTAACCACGACTTCCAAGGTGGTGGTTCCCCATGTTCTTTGCCTGTAGCTGCTTGCCTCTCTCCGACCGGGCCTTGGCAGCTTCTTCATTGCAAGTCTCCTTGAACCTTTCAAAGTCCTCTATCGTAATTTTCGGATTGTCTGCAACAATCTCGGCGTAGGTTTCATGGCGTACTTGAATCGCCCTTTTCACCCTAGTTTTCAAAGCGCTCAATGCGTTGCTGAACTTCCCTAGGGCTTTGTTGTTGATTTTTTTCTTGCCCTCATCATCCCATGGGTCGACATCGTCATTCCGACCGGGGAACTGGAATCTTGCATGCAACCTAGTTAGAAGCAGCTTCTTCAAATGTTCATCCTTCCATATTTTTGTGGTGATGTTAGCGGTATCCCGTAGGATGCATCCTATTTGGTTGTCGTAATATGCTGCCACTTCTCGCGGCTCTATTGGCTCGAACTCGCCAGGGTGCACCACCGTGACCACCATTCTTCCGGTGCCGAGCTCATTTGGGTGTCGCGTCCTCTTTTCCTCCTGTCCCTCACTGGCTTGGGAAGTCCCACCTTCCGTGCTGCAGTTAGGAACATCATCAGCGCCAATCTCAGTGCTGGTGTCGTTGGTGGCATCAGTGTCGGCGCCGGCGCCACCACCGTCGTCATCCGTCATGACAAGGCGGTCCGGACACCAAGCTTCCTGTCTCTCCTGATCCGCTAGAAAGTCGAGGTAGGCGTGTGCTTGACCTAATTGGGACTGAGAACCTCCAGCCTCATCGGTGTCAGTCATGTTTCCTAGGGTTCAATGTCGTAGTGGTTTAATTATCGAGCTTTATATAATAAAGTGAATAATGACAAAAAAGTGACCTTTGTTTTACCGGAAATGTCGTTTCATTCCCAGATTGACAAATCTCGAGCACTCGATATGTCCAACTTTCTAGCACAAGTCATGCCGAAATTCACAAAAAATTTCGGCATGACCTTTGCTAGAAAGTGCACATATAGAGCGCCTGAAATTTGCCAGAATGGAAATGAATCAACATTTCCAGCAAAACATAGGTCACTTTGTAGCTACTGACATATACAGAATCATGAACATTGTTGCCCAACTGATGCAAAAAAGATCAACTATACCAATCTAACAGCTCATTAACCAATCTAATAGCTCCACTCCCCATTGCATCATTATGAACACTTTAACAGCCACATTATGAACACTCCCCCTTGCATCATTATGTGCTGACATATCAAGAGGGAGGGAACAGGGGGTGGCGCACCTCGGGGTCGGGGTCGCCGGGGTAGAGGGGGCGGGGGGGGGGGGGTTGAGGGCGTCCTTCTCCTCCTCGTCGATCTGCGCCTAGCTTCGATCTGCAGAGAGAGAGAGTGACCAAATTTTCAAACACTTCCATTAAAAATCCTCATTTTCAAAATGGACAGCAACTACATAAGCTAATTTTCAAAAACTGTAATTTTCATTTCCAGTTTCATTTAAAAGCAGACACTAACAACAAATTAAGCTAACTAACACTAAATAACTATCACTGGGCTAACACTAATACTAACTAACACTAACAGCAATTAACTAACTAGCACTAATAGCAAATTAAGCTAACTAACACTAACTAACACTAAGAGCAAATTAAGCAAATTAAGCTAACTAACACTAACTAGCACTAACCTGTCTAGTGCTCGCTGGGGTTGCTGGGCATTGCCGGCTGCTTCACGGAGGGAGGTGCTGAAGGGGTCAGGGTCGATGGCCGGCGTCGGGGTCCCCGGGGTCGCTGATCTGCAGAGAGCGGGAGGGGGTCAGAGAGAGAGCCAGGGCTGAGGGGTCGGAGAGGAAGGAAGAGGGGGCGGGGAGCATACCGGAGCGGGATGGGGTCGATGCAGGGCGGGGCGGGGCTGGCGTCGGTGGCAGTGTGGGCGGGGCGGGGCTGGCGTCGGCGGCGGCGTGGGGCGGGGTGGGGCTGGCGTCGGCGGTGGCGTCAGAGAGGGGATAGACAAGCGGCGCGAGTGAGAGAGACGGAAAGAGGGGGCTAGCGGACCGATGCTATAGCTAAATTAGCTATAGCGCTTGTTGGCAAAACGCGGGAGAGCTAAGTTGGCTATAGCGCTTGTCCAGAAAAAAAAACGCGCTACTGCTAGTTTTTTTTAAAAAAAATCTTTTTCTTAGCTATAGCGCTTCCCAGGATAAAACGCGCTACTGCTAACTTTTTCCTTTTTCTTTTTTTATTTTTCTTGCATTTCATTTTCCACAACTTATTAGTTCCTTTTCCTTTTTCGTTTCATTTCATTTTGTAAAACTTCCTAACTTTTTCTTTCATTTGCACTTTTCTTTTTCTTATCTTTCTTTTGCACTTTCCTTCCTTTAATTTGGTCTGTCGTTAGAGCAATACCACTGTTACCCTCCGGATAATAATTAGTTTGTCAGCTTGGGCGACGATGACGCTTCAGACTGATCTTCTTCCCTCTTTTGTTCGTTGTCGAATAATTGAGCCCATGGTCGTGACTTTTCCTTCTCCAGGGATTACGATCTTTCGTAGGTAATGTAGTCTTAATTCTTCTTTTGACATATGTTTCATCGTCATCAGCATCATCTTCCCTCATCGGATCACCGTACTAGACATAGTCTTCCTCGTTGGCGACTCCATCCGTTCCGGCGATTCTCCTTTTGCTTCTCCTCACGACAACACGGCTGGGATTGATCGGATCAGTTATGAAGAAACATTGTGTCACGTGTTTAGCGTGTACCCATGGCTCATTTTTGGCGATGGCATTGACGGTACCGCTATCATCGGAGTCGGGTATACACATGGTAGTGAAATGTCGGTTTTCTCTGTGTACATTTTTAGCCCATCTGACATGGAACATCGTCGCACTATGCAATCCAGAGTAGTTAAGCTCCCATATCTCTTCGACCCTTCCGTAATATCTTTCAATTACATTCTCGGTCATGGCTTCCATCGTCACCCCTGAGTTTTGGTCATCACTGTTTATATCTTTCTCCTCAGTGTAGAACGTGTATCTATTGATATCGTATGCTTGATAAGTCGCGAGGTTGGTCGAGGGGCCATGTGCTAAGGCGTATATGAGTGTTCCGTTTGAACAACCCTCTTTCGGGGGATTAGCCAGAACTCACTCTTTGAACCAACGCACAAAAGTGGAGTTGTGCTCTCTAATAACTTCAGCGTCCGTCCTGTGCACCCCACGGTCACGGTATTTCTTTGTGATGGTCTCTTTGTGCAGTGTCACGAAATCTTCTAGCACATCTAGGTGTTGTAGGACTACTAAGTTTGCCCTGTCAATGTCGTTTTGTCGGCCCGAGTGTAACACATTCACATCCCTATGACTCTTGGTGTGACCTTCGCCTTCGAGCCTTCCATAGTGCTTGTTTACGGGCAAACCAACAACACGGTCTTTGGTCAGATAACTCTCACAGAAAGAGATGGACTCTTTGGTCAGATATCCCTGGGCTATGCTTCCATCTGGATGGGACATGTTACGAACAAATCCTTTGATGACCCCATTCATCCTCTCGAATGGCATCATGCTATGCAGGAATGTCGGCCCTAGGTCGATGATGTCGTCCACGATGTGGACACATAGATGCACCATGACATCAAAGAACACGGGCGGGAAGTACATCTCCAGCTCATTCAATATGACAACGATCTCTTCCTGTAGCCCATGGAGTTGCTTCACACTGATCGACTTTCGAGAGATATCATCAAAAAAGTGGCATAGGTCAGTAAGCGTCTCACACACATGTGTGTCCATAATCCCTCTAAGTGCAACCGGGAGTAACTGCGTCATCATCACATGACAGTCGTGAGACGTCATCCCACTGAACCATTTTTTTCTTAGTGTCCAGATATCTGCTTATCTTCCCACAGTATCCGGAACTAACTTTGATTCCGGCAAGGCACTTGAACAATTGATCGACCTCCTTCGGATCTAAGCTGAAGCAAGAGGGGGGAAATATTGTTCTTCCTTCTTGTTTACTTTTTTCCCCTATCTTCCGTCTTCGTCTCCGTCTCGGTCTCCTCTGACGACCTTTTACCGGGCATTTGGAGATCTTTCCTGATTTTCAAAAATTCCAAGTCTTTTCTTGCCTTTGGCCCATCCTTGGTCCTCTCTGGCATGTTCATCAATGTTCCAAGCAAACTCTCAAGGATATTTTTTGTGATATGCATTTTATCAAGGCTATGATGCGTGTCGAGTATGGGCCAATATTCCAAGTCCCAGAAAACAGATCTCGTCTTCCATAGCATCAGCAGGGGCTCCGGCGCCTTTTTCTTCGTCTTTCCCGGCGAGGGGCACTCTTTCCAGTTCTTCAATAACTCATATATTTTTGCACCGCTACGCTTACATGGAGGACCTCGATGCTCAGCCTTACCATTGAATAGATCTCCATGCTTTCTCCATGGGTCATCCTTCTCGAGCCATCTTCGATGCCCCATGTACACGATTTTCGAAGACCCGCCATCTTTCGATAGCTGAAGAGAAGTTTTATCATCCATGCACCTCGTGCATCCGCAATATCCGTGGCACACCTGGCCGGAGAGATAGCCGTAACCGAGATAGTCCTGCACCGCCGTGATCTGTGCGGCTCTCATGTAGAAATACTCTCCTTTGCTTGCATCCCATGTCTTGGCCGGCGTTGTCCATAAGGTTTGTAACTCCTCTTTCACTAACCCGAGATATAGATTTATATCATTTCCTGGTTGTCTCAGCCCTTGAATAAGCATAGCCATGTGTATGTATTTTTCCTTCATGCACAACCAGGGGGGAGGTTGTACATCCATACAAACACGGGCCATGTGCTATGATTGGTGTTCTGGTTGTCAAATGGATTCATGCCATCACTACTAGCACCAAGCACGATGTTCCTTGGATCATTTGCGAAAAAATCAAATTCAGCATTTAATGCTCTCCACTGGCTAGCATCTATGAGGTGTCTTAGCTTCGGCTCATCTCCGTCATCTGGCTTCACCCTCTCCACTGCCAGCGCATAAGCTTTGCTTCCTTAGGATCTACGAAATACCGCTATAGACGCAGAGTGATCGGGAAGTACCATACAGCTTTCTGTGGAGCTTTCTTTCCGGCCTTTTTATATCGTGAAGCATTGCACTTTGGATAGATGGTTTTTTCCGCGTGCTCGTTCCGATCATTGATGCAATCATTGATCCATGCGTGATATCTAATATGTGGTAGATCAAGAGGGCACACGATTTTCTTTGCCTCCTCGACACTAGTAGGACATAGGCTTCCAGCGGGAAGAACCTTCTTTAGGTACTTTAGAAGCTCATCCAGGCTTGTATCTGTCCATTTGTTTTTTGCCTTCATCTTTAGAAGTTCTAGTGTGAAACTCAAGCGGGTCACCTCGGGATTATTGCAACCATCATACAAAGGAGTCATCAAGTCTACCTCTAGTTGTGCCAGTTTGGCCTCCTCTCTAGAAGCAGCTCTGTTGCTAGTCTCTTCTTGTGAAGCAGGTCTCGAACATGCAGGTCCCGCATGGCTGAACTTAGTAGCGATGAAGATGGTGGCATGTCTGCGTCTTCTCTGCCTTGAACTGCCTCTTCGCCATCGACATTTCCGAGGCCGTCTTCCTCTTCGGGCACATAATCGGTCATCTCTTTGTTTGGTGGCCCCATGTAGTTATTTCCTGCCGCGTCGACGTCCTCCTCCTCCTCCTCCTCATCATCATCATCATCATCATCATCTTCACTTATCCACCGAGTATGGCCATGCATGAAACCATGCATGAGCAGGTGCGCCTTGAATTTACCACCTTGAAAGGGGTCGAGCCTGACTCTTCCTTTGCATTTTTGACATGGACATAAAACATCCTTCAGTCTTTTTTCATACATGTCATCCACAGCGGATTGCTAGTATCTTTCCACCTTCCTTCCATTGACCTTCATGATCACCTGCGGGCGGAGCAAATATTATAACCACGTATATATGCATGCATCGATCAAATTCATACAAAAATTCGGCATGACCTTCCCTAAACATAGGACATATTGAGTTTGCCCAAAATTCGCCAAAACGGAATTGAATCAACAATTCGGCAAAACATAGGCAACTCATGTCGCCCACATTATTTCATCAAATACACAATGTAGGCAACCCAAATTATGCCACACACAATTCGGTATATTCTCATATTGCCCATATATATATATATATATAGTTTCGGTCCTATCCACACAAACACTTTTTTTGCTCACCTATGTGTCGAGAGGGATATCGAGCACCTTTCTTCTTAATTACCTAGTAGCTCTATAGATATATAGCTCTAACTAGCTAGCTAGCTATGGAGAGAGTGGGAGATGAGGGAGAGGAGAAGAGGGAAGGCATTAATGGAAGGGGTGGTGGAGGGAAAAGAAGAGGGGGAGGGAGGGCATTAATGGAGGGGGTGGTGGTGGAGGGCAAAGAAGAGGGGGGTGGTGGATGGCAAAGAAGAGGGGAAGGGAGGGCTCTAATGGAGGGGGGTGGAGGAGCAAAGAAGAGGGGGGTGATGGAAGGGCAAAGAAGAGGGCAAGGGAGGGCTCTAATGGAGGGGTGGTGGAGGGGGAGCATTGGAACAAGCAAGGTGCAAGGAAAGGGGGAGAAAGGAAGGGGGAGGAATAAGAAAGGGGAGGAAGGAGGGGAAAGGTGGTAGGTGGGTGGCGGGCATAGCAGTAGTGCGGGTCTCCTATGCGCGCTACTGCTATGGCAGCTTGCAAAATATCTACGGCTGGTGGTGCACTACCTATAGCGCAGGATAAAAAAACACGCTACTGGTAAAATTTTATAGATAGAAAAAATAGCAGTAGCGCGTTTATACCAACAGGCGCTATAGATCCAGAACTAACAGTAGCGCTGGTTGGGCGACAAGCACTGCTAATATTTATTGATCAGATATTGTGGTGTGTTACACTTAGCAGTAGCGTGGGTTTATATAACAAGCGCTGCTGCTAACGTATACTAGTAGCGCTCTTTCTAGCTAGCGCTACTACTAACTACTAGTAGCGTTGGGCCATAAACACACGCTACTGGTAAACTTCTATGTATAAGCCTTTTCCTAGTAGTGACGGTGGGTGGGAAAACAAACTCTCCTCGTTCAAAATCGATGTAGGCAAATATTTTAAATAGGGGCAGATGTGTAACATCCCTCAGACGTGACACAACCACCCTACCTGTCAGCCCCGTTCATAGACCATGGGCGCCAACCGTGGGCGGAAAAACACCCTCTCCTTGCCCGAAATCGCTACCGGAAAATATTGGGGAGATGCGAGATTACCGTCCTATCCCCAACCGACGAGATGTCCAGAATTTTAAACAGGATAAGATCATAACTTTCCCACATTTCAGACAAGCGCGTCCCAAAGTTTGAGATCCCCCCTCCATATCCCCATTCATACACCGTCGGCACCACAACAACCTCCCCACTCCGGCCAGCCTCCTCCGGCCGCCACCCCATCCTCCACCTTGTCGGAGCCACTACACCTACCCCGTCGTCCACTTCAAGAGATGGACGTCTCTCATCCACGGCGCGGGACTAGGATCCTTTCATCGCGTCCTCTCGCTTCATCGGCGCCATCCTCCACCTTGCCGGTGCCGCTCGTACGACCGCCTCGTCCAAATAGGACTTATCCCCTGACCCGGTCGTCTACCATCTAAAGTCTTCTTCCATGCAGCCGACAGCCATCGCACCCGTAGCACCCTCAACATATCAGCAGGGGCCTACATGGCGTCGCAAGAGAGGTGGTTCTCTTTCATATCTACTTAAGTTATTGATCTCACTCGGAAAGTAGATCGTAACTTGTTTACTATACTTTTCTTGTCCGTACCAAATCGTAGTGGCTAGTTGTGAAGTGGCCTTTGTCCAGTTTGCACCTTCAGATCCGCCGTGGCACGGTCACTATACTCATAAAGATTATGGTTTTTCCCCTTTATATTCACTACCATCATCGTAGGTGCTTCGTGTCATGATAGCACTGCTCCTTAAGACCTCAACCCATCAAGCGAAACAACATGCCACTCATAATTCCAAAGCTTAGTTTTTGAAATATGAATCTGATTTGATGCTCATATTACTAAAACGGTGGTCAACTAATGTTCACATATTTGTTTTGAAAAGCATGTGCACCACATATAGAGAGACAACAGGGATTTGCATTTCTCTGTGCGCTCTGGTTCATCATGGTGGAAACACACATTGTATTATCTAACTAGCAAGATGCTCGTGTGTTGCAAGGAACATCAAGATGCCCGGGTGTTGTTCATCGTTGCTTTATTTATAAAGCGGGGCAAAAGCCTTTTTCAATAAAATATAAGTCTTTTTAGATATTCCAATAAGAACTACATATGGATGTATATAGACATATTTTAGAGCGTACATTCACTCATTTTGCTCTGTATCTAGTCCGCATTCGAATCTCTAAGAGATTTGTATTTAAGAACAGAGGGAGTAGTACAATATGTTCCTTGTCGGGAACTGGAGTAGGGACATTTGTAGTCGATAGGTCTATTGGGTAGCTTCAGATGGAAGCTTTCGACGATTCTAGATGGTCTGCCATAATATCCGGGAAATGTTGGGAGCTATGTCGTCTTTGATAGTCTAGATAGATAGTAACAGTATTGTGCCTTCTGTTGAATAGAGCTGCCCCTTTTGGGGACGAAGACTTTCCGAACCCTTTCTTGCCATACCGGCAATACAAGCACATATGGTCCAACTAGTTCCACTTTCCTAATTTTACTCTTGATGCTTAGGGTTGTCCCCTTTTATCTACCCTATTATAATCTGCCTAGGTGCTTCGTGGTGTACTAGTAGTACTCCACCCTTCAAGCTAAACAACAGAGAAGTCATAATTCCAAAGCTTAGTTGTTCAAATATGATTGTGATATGATACTAATAATAGTTAACGAACGGATTTAATAGGTTAGCTAAAGGTCCCACTTGAGTTTTCAAATGCATGTCGCGACATATAGAGAGACATCAGAATTGCATTTCTTTGTCACTTGTTGACTGTACTTTCTTGTCCATACCAAATCTTAGTTGTTATTTCAAAGCAAACATCGGGGTCTAACTACCCTTTGCGTAGTTTGGAGCTTTAGATCTTCCATCCCACTACCATGGTCAACACTATACTCAGCATGCTTACGGTTTCCCCATTTTATGATGGCCATGATCAGCCTACGTGGTCCGTGTCATAATAGCACTAATCCACCCATCGAGCTGAACAAGCTTAGTTGTACAAATTCGAATGTGATATTATCCTGATATTAGTAAAACTGAGACATGTTTAACTCGTTAGCTAAATGTTCCTACTTTAGTTTCAAAATGCATGTGAGCCATATATTGAGAGACTGGAAGGAATAGTATTTCTCTATGCACCCTGGTTCATCATGGATGGGCAACAGACATTGTATAAAAAGACTCATAATATCTTAATCTGCTTGCTCTTCTGCTCTTCTTTAACATGATCCTCTTCTCTTTGTCAATAAGTATGTTCCTTGTTGGGAAGAGTAGCAGAGACATTTGTGGTCGACTGGTCAGGTTGAGTTATTCTCCTTTAGTATATTTTGAATTTGTCAGGTCAAGTCGACTTGTTCTTCTTTACTCTATGTTGAAGTTGTCATCTGCGAAGTATCATCACTTCTGGAGCTCTCATATTTTGAGTAGTAGGGCACATTATATTAATGCACACACCAAATTACAGCATGCATGGCATCTCTCAAAAGAATTGCAGAGATGGCACAAAGGGGTTTACAGGGAGGCGGTATTGGATTAGAATCACTTCTGCATTACAAAGATAATCTCACTTGTTTTTATGTTTTCATGCATGCCAGGTATTGAACATGATCAAAATGAATATGAGAATCGGTGCACGAGAGTAATATTGCAGAACAATCCACTGGCTAACAAACTTGGCATGGTGGAGGATGGCCTATCTTATTCACCCATCAAGGTGCTTGCTCTAACTTGGCAAGGTTATATTGGTCGCACATATTTTGCATATGACCTCTCGCATTACTTCTACTTTGTTACACCACCATCTGCTTAGTTTAAGCATCATATGTGAGTATATGACATACCTATCCATTTTCTGTACCTATTCAACGTGTCATCATACTATGTTTTTCCAGTCAAATGTTGTTCTTTCGTAATAGATGTCCAAAAGGAAGAGGGTGAATGCAGATCCTCAAGGAGTACAACTAGGTATTTGGAAATGGTAGTGAAACCTGTTAAAACAGATAGATCTGTAGCCACAGAATACATAGGCACAACTGTACCACACTTCACCCCTACTCCACTGAACAAACCCCTATTAGAACTACAGAGAGCCTAGCATTAGGTATTGTCTATGATATCAATTGAAAATTTGAAATCCTAAATTTCTGCATGTGCCTTACCTTCTCTCTTGTATGAAAACTAATTTTAGATGAATCTCCTTGCTCAAAGGATCATAGGACCACACTACAATACTAGGCACTGCATTGCTCTTGTCAGTACCTCTTGCCCTTTGTCAGCATACTTACACTCATTGCTATTTGATTATGTAGCATCACTCTAAATGTTCGCTTCTTTATCCTCCCTTTGCTCAAAATTATAAGATATATATTTACTCGTAGATAAATGTAGAATTAACACAATGGTTATGGAGTTTTGGATTGGTCATGTAAGTACCTATTGTCATGTGCTCCCTCTGTATCGAATTAATTGTTGCTCAATTGGATGTATTTAGAACTTAATAGTGCTAGATACATCCATTTGAGCGAGAAGTAATAACGGACGGTTGTGGTATTACTGTACTTGCATTTCGAGAAAGTTGATTGTCTATCATTAATCTACATCTTATTTGCCATGCCACGCACTTTATCCAAATTATCAGATCTACATTTACTCTTACCAAAATGTTGAATAAAGCCAATGCCCATACACACATTGATGTCTTCATTCCTCTTGTCAGTACCTTTTGCCTTGTAACGATGTACTTAATTAATTTCTATTTGATTATGTATCATAAATCTACACCTGAGCTTCATTATCCTCTGTTTCTTTGAATATTATTTGATCTATATTTACTCTTTAAAAAATATAGAATAATGGCAATGCTTATAAAGAAGTTTATTTGGGGAATTTATTGAATTATCCTTCCATCGACATGGAGAAGGGCTTTGCCCAGCCCGTGTTAACATGTAATGTAAGTTCATCCTTCTCAAGCCTTCAAACTTTGTTCTAGTATAGATTTGGATAGGCATCATTCCCTCCACTGATGTTTACTTTGGTGTTTACATCTGATTGGATGTTTGCAACAACTACCAGTTTTAAATTGTAGTTGTAAAAACATGTTCCTTATGCAGAACAGATCCATTTATTTGCTTATATAATTGTGAAACCTATTACATGTCTCCTTGTTTCTCTTTCAAAGTCGTATCTCTTATGCCAGGTAGAACTTTAGGGAAGATAGTGAGCCAAACCTTCTTGAAGAGAGCAAGATGACCCCAAGGTCCTGTCTTGATGAAGACAGTGAGTTGAAGCTACTCACCAGCAGCTGTGAGACAACCTCTATGGAGTTTCTGCCTCAATCAATTCGACTTCTTCAGTCTCAACTTAAAGCGGAAAGGCTTGCTTCAGCTTAGCTCTGACTTGATGTCAATGATGCAATGAAGATCTCAAAGGACTGCCTTATGGGCTTTGTTGCTATACAGCTAGGCATAGGGCATCTATTGTTGACACAACTCAGGTCTCATCAGCTTGTTCGGCTGCTTGCGGTGCACGTCCCAGCAAGGCCTAATGCCTTCTGAAGTGCTCTCAGTTTTGTATATTCTTTTGTCGACGCGTTTCTATGCACTGCTGGCGACCTTTGATGCCTAGTGTGTGTAATCTGCGGTCACGTTGCGCTTTATTATCATCAGTGGTGAACTTTGATGCCTAGTGGATGTGATATGCCGCAATTTCTTTATTGTATAATCTAGGATTATTCTTGGTCGGTACGCTGTAATTTAGGCGGTCTTCAGTCCGGCCCGTTAATCGCTATATATGGGCCAAAACGTGGGCCTATAATCATCCTGGGCCATTAGCAGGTCTAAACGTATAGTAGTTTTCCGCCTTTAACAGGCTGAGTAAAGTTCTGGCCAGCTGGGCCAAAGAATAACATGGGCTTTTAACAGGCTAAAAACTAGATGGGGCTTGCGTTGAGCCAAAAAAATCATGGGCCAATACAGGCCGAAACTGTCTAAGGCCCATGTTTGGCCCAAATAGGACGAGCCGTTAACAGGACAAAATACATCTCGGGCCCTGTTTGGCCCCACAAAATTATGGGCTTTAAGCAGGCGGTATGAACGTGGGCCGTAGGCCCAACAGTGTCACGAGCCATTAACAGATGCCCTGTAAGCATGCCGGATTCAACACGGGTTGTAATTAGGCCCATCTGTTACACGAGCCATTAGCAGGCCGATAGGCCAAGTTGGGCTAAAATTTATCAACGAAGACTACAGGCCGTTAAGAGGCCTAAAGTTACTTCGGACAAGAAATAGCCCAGTTTATGCATGGGCCGTTAAATGGCCTAAAGTGACACCGGGCCGTAATGTCCCAGATGCACAACGGGCCGCTCACAGGCAGAAACTATTATCGGGCCAAACTGGTAAATGGGCATTTAACAGGCTGAAATACAAACCCGGCTTAGAATGGGCCCAGAAGAACAGTGGCCTGTTAACGGGTCTGATCTGATATGGGCCATAATTTGGCCCAAAACATGACAGGCTGTGAGCAGGCCTGTTCTGATATGGGCCTCAATTTGACCCAAACCATGGCAAGCTGTTAACAGGCTGGCCCACTAGTGTTTGAAAAAATATGGTGGGCCTTTAGTTGGGCCGACCTTTTTACCTTAAATGTGCCAATGTTGGGCTGTGCCAGATGTCGACATATCATAGGCGTCTTCCGTCCATTGTAGGGATTATATCTGTCCCAACAATGAGCTCACACATGCATTAGCCGGTGAATGAGAATTTTACATGTGGAAAATCCCCATTTGTCGGGGCTGTTAACGGGTTATCGGATCCAAACCAGAACCCGATAGCTTAACGGCGACCCGTTGTGGCGGATGCCACATGTTGGTTACCCTTGACGAAAGCACTTCTATGACCCGCGATTTACCGTCATGGAAGTGGACACTTCCGTGATGATAATTTTGGTAATGTCATGGAACACTTCTACGACGGTACAGGTATGACTATCTTGATTCTGTCATAAAATTGTCATGGATGACAATGCATGGCAGAAAACGTGACCTACTGTGAGAAACACGTCTCATCACAAAAGTGTATTTTTTCATAGTGGTATCCTGCGGTTACCCATGTTGGACTAGAAAGCAGCTATCACAGCTGCTGGGTGGATGTTTGGAATGTTCCTATGCACTCGACTGAACCTCTGCATGTACTACCACAGAATTTCTCCTTCCTTCTATGGGAGGAGGTGCAAATCGCTGGGCTGCCTAGGTTCTTGATGGAAGCCTGTGAAGGCACCAATAAACTCATGGCCCAGGTCGGCCCAGGTTGAAATGGAGTTCTCCGGTAGGTGCATCAGCCAAGACCTCACAGTTTGCTTGAGCGCCAAAGGGAAGTAGTTGGTGAATACCTTCTCATCTCTTCCCCCGGCAGCCTGAACAACGATGGTGTCGATGCTCAGAAACTCTGTCGGGTTCTATCTCCCATCGTACTTCTCCGGTATCTATGGCTTGAACGTGCGAGAGGATGGCCAACAGACTTGCCGCAGCTCACGAGTGAAGACAGAGCACCCAACCTTGAAAGGCAGGTACCCGCTCTAACCGGGTGCGGGTTCGTCAACGTCGGGGCCACTGTGCCTATCAGACTGGTGGCAGGTTTCAGGGTGTCGCTTGATGATGATGCGCGCCTCTTCCCTCCGCTTGTTTTCTAGGGCTCACCGCTGGTCTCGACATGTTTGAGGGTCGGATGAAGCCATCGGTACGTCATCCGGTTCTTGGTCGCGTGGCTCTGGCTATGGTCCCTGCGCTGGCTACAGCGGAGGGGACAGCACCGTGGGGGTGCCCCCTTCGGTACGGCCAGGAGCTTGTGCTGTCTTTGCCACCGGTGGAGGCCGTGGTGGGCCTACCGTTGTGATCCTCCCGCCTCGGCGAAACCAATCAAACTCTGAATGGTAGCTCTACATTGTCCATTTTGTCGGCCACTGGTGGGAATCTCACTAGGAGTTGCGCCATAGCCTGTGAAGCAGTGCTCGGCATGGACGACGACATAGATTTCGACGTCGCTCGGCTTATGACGGTGCTAGTAGTGATGGCATCATGCTCTTGCCACCGTCAGCCTCCCTCCAATGCGGTGTGGCAACGAGGAAGATGCGCACTGGGATTGGCGACCCCGTTCAGCGCATTATATAGGCTTGCCAGCTCCGGAGGTAGCGCATGCCCCATGGGCGCACCCACAGCATGGGCAACCATGGGGCTACGGTTCGCCCAGTGTGAGCATCATCGTTGCGGCTGCGCCCTTCGGTGGGCCGAAGAGGCGGAGATGGAATGATCTCTCCACCCGTACATTGTGGGGTGTGACTGCTGGGATGTTTTTGGCATTGTCCCTCTCCGGTGCCTCCTGCTCCCGTTTCGGCCGCAAGGGAGGTGGTGATGAGACCGCCTTCGCCGGCCACATCCCCCGTGGCGTCCACGTCCCCATGCGTCCTCGGAGCCCCCACAACCTCGACAGCCATGTGTAGAGGGGCCTTCATGGTGGACAGGTGAGCCGCAGCACCTGTCTTCTTCTTGGGCGCCATGGATGATGAATTCGTCGATGAAGATGATGATGAAGATGACGCACTGCATACACTCTTGGGTTCGCGCAAGCTCTTCCCCCTACCTGGCGCGCCAAATATGTCGTGCGAAATCACGACCACCTATGGGGTCATTGGCCCCTTGTGGTTCGGCAGGGGGAAGAACACATTGCACAAAGAGCAGAGGGTGTAGGGGTAGCATGACAGCGATCACAGAGGCAGTTTTACCCAGGTTCAAGCCGGCGTGAGGCGTAAAACCCTACTCCTGCTTTGGTGGATTGATGAGAGGACCATGGTGGAGACGTAGTGCTCTAGTCCGGCACGGTTGGCTCGGGGCAAGAGCAGCTACACGCGTATGAGTGTACAAGGGTCCGAATCCTTTCTAAGGTTGCCATGGCCCTCCTTTTATAGATCAAGGGGTCACCACAATGGAAAATTAGTCATTATGTACTGATTAGATAGCAAACGGTGCTATCATACCTAACTTTGCAGACAGGGAAGAGCGCATTAAATGTGTCGCTTAGTGTCACATCATGGCGTGGCCCGCAAGCCTTGACGGGCTGTTCGGCCACCTTCTCGTTTGTCTGCTTGACACGTCTCTGGATGGGTGTCATTTGGAGGGGATTTCCTTCGGAAGTGGCTACCATGTGTCAAATAAAAGCCACTTAGTCACTTGGGGGCTCGACACTGCGCCGATTGATGACTTGTGTCGCTGTGAGGTGGAGCGGTGGAGCCTTGGCGGGGTAGTCTGTCCTTGGCGTCCCCGGCAAGATTGCTGGGGCAGTCTTTGGGGTAATTTCGACCTCGCCAGGTTCGCCTGCCTGACATGGGAGGTTTTTCCTTAGTGGTGTCTTGCTCCTTTGGCTTGGCTTGGTCTCATCTTGGATGTTGTAACCTTGCTCTTGTGCCTGTGTACAGTCCGGGCAACACACCTGGGGTTTGTTGCACCGACATCGTCACTAAGGAAATACGACTTGAGGAATTTTCTAAGTGGAATGAGTACTCAGGTGCATACATAACAAGATAGAAACATAGTCATCACGATGAAATGGAACAAACATAGAGCACGGGTAGCGTGTAAACAGGATAAGCAGGCAGAAGACAAAGTGACTGAAGAAATAGGGTTGAGGAAATTGAGAAAGTATTCAGTAAAAGTCTTCAAATAGTAACAATCAATTTCATCAACACATGAGCGTGGAAATGAAAGGGTTGAGGAAATAGAACCAGCAGCTCGGTGAAGACAATGATTTGGTAGACCAGTTCCAACTGATGTGACAATTGTACGTCTGGTTGCAGCAGCTAGGTATTTAAACCTAAGGACACGCAATCCCCGACACACAGTCCTCACCGTATTCTCCTTGAGCCAAGGTCACACAGACCTCGCCAATAACTCGTGGTAAGTCTTCACAGGTTTCTTCCAAACCTTGACAGACTTGGTCACACGGCAATCCACAATTCCTCTTGGATGCTCTAGACTGTGACACCTAACCATCTGGAAGATGCACAGTCTTCAAAGGTAACAAGCATCGGTTCCACACATGAACAATCTCTTCAGTGATGCTGAATCACTTTGGATTTTAGGTGTTGGGTTTGGGTGTTTCCCCACTGATGTTTTTCTCTCAAAGTCCTCGGAGGATGGGTTGCTCTAAATGACAAGTGTCAGTTTCTCTCGGAGCAGCCAATCAGCTAGTGGTTGAGGGGCGGCTATTTATAGCCAGGGAGCAACCGACATGATAAGACATGAATGCCCTTCAATGATATGACCGTTAGGTGGATAAGATATTTTGGGACAGCTAGCGCGTAGCATAGCAGCGTTCGGAAATTTGAGCTCTCAAATTCCTCAGGGCTATCATGCTCCTCACTTGTAGGCAATCCGCACTAGCGAATTCCCAACTCCTTAGTTAGAACAAATTCCTCAGAGAATAGAAGATCTTCATCTCCATCACTGAAGAAATTGACTGAACTGTATGAGATTTCCAATGTCTTCACTCGAAAGGATTGGGTATGTGTAGGACTTGATATGAGCATTACATGGAAACTTTTCCTTAGTTTTACCTCTACACCCTTTAACAGTACGTTGTTTCCTGTGACTCAAGAAATAGAAAATGAAACTATGAAAACAAAAGTCTCCACGCTGCATAATCCTCGCATCAACATCAAAGTCTTCAAGGTCACACCAATTTCCTCATTTTCAAGGTCTTCAAGAAAACCAAAGTCTTCAACTAAAGACATTCATTTTTAGGGGTCAACTTTCTTCGTAAATACCAAACTCCTCATAGACTTATAGACCCCGTGTACACTGACAAACACATTAGTCGCTTAACCTATAACTCTTCAATACGCCAAAATCACTAAGGGGCACTAGATGCACTTACAAGTAACACTCTCATAGTTGCTTGGATTGAGCTGAAAATGGTCATGGCATGATGATTTAGGCATACGAGGGTGCCATAAATTTTTAATACCATTTGGACAAGCCAAAGTGGTACTTCCTTCATAATGGAGCTCTTGGGACAGAATCTTGGAAAATTGCTGAGGGAAAATGGATAGATAAAATTAGCCAAAACTTTGTGGAGATAGTTTATATTTGTAGGACCATGCCCTGGTAAATGTTCAGCAAAAATGAAGCAATACAAAATATAGTTAGTTCACAACCTGAAAATCTGACCAGAAACCAAGATTTGATGCTGAGCTCACATAGAGTGATGACATGAGCCCAAATCTTGAGGAGGGTGGTGATTTGAGCATATTAAGGATCTTGCAAAAATTCAACTCATTTGGATATGCCTAGCTTGTACTTCCTTCACAGAGGCTACCCTCAGACATGAACTTTGGAAATTTGCGGAGGAAGGTGCACTAGGCAAACTGAGTTGAATTTTTTCATGTGGCTATGATATGAACAGGAAAAGGCGTCCAAAAAGTTTTGGGTCAATCAAGCAAAGATAAATGACACTTCCTTCTCAAAAAGCCACTTAGGGCAATGAGAAAAGGAATATTTATGAATTATCTTTAATGATGACAAGGAATGGTTTTGACATATCTGTGGTGATATGACCCAAACATTTTATGAGAGTTATTTGGTAATTTTGGGAGTGACCAAAATACAGGTTGTTTCACAACCTAGGGCAAAAGTATTATTCCTTTAACAGAAAAGGAATAAAAGGAATATTTGGATTGGGCTAAGATGAAAATGACAAGGTGTTGAGATGGTTTTGAGGATGACAAGCCACTTGCGAGCCTGAGAAGAGATGCTCTTCCAGGTTTTAGGACCACAGAGCCATAGAAAAGCAATTCAAAAAAATTAAATAAATCCAAAATAAAAAGAAAGGGCCAAAAATCAGGTTGTGACAGTAATACCGCATATAGGTAGATATAGTAGACTCATCTGGAATAACTTTGGTTTAAGGATTTTGATGCACAAGAAGTATTCCCGCTTAGTACAAGCGAAGGTTGGCAAATAGGTTAGGAAGCGGACAGCTAGAGAGCGAAAATGGTCATGAACATGCCTTATGAATAATAAACATTGAATACTAGCATGAGTATCCTGGGAGGCTATGTTAGTTTTGATTCAACTACATGCGTGAACATCTGCCCACTTGAAACATTCAGAGAAAGATACCATATTGCCATACTACATTACAATCATTTTGATGCATGTTGACTCTCAAGATAAACTATTTTCCACTACTGGCTACTTAAGCATGGAATGAGAAACTATAATCTCTAATTGTCATTGCAAGCATGTTTAATCATAATATGTTGAATCATGGATACCGAGTTAAACATATTTACAAAAACAAAAACAAGTTGAGTTCATACACTACAAAAAAAGACACATACGTGACATTTTGCCCCAAACGAATTTTTTTCTGTCATGCTTATGACACTTCTATGATGATAATTGTGACAAAACCACGTACCATCATAGATGTGGTGGGATCCTACTTCTATGACAAAAAATCATGATAGAAAATGGGATTTTCGTCTGGGCGAGCCGGGGACGTACCTGCATTACATTCTTTGGGCCATCCATGACGGAAAAAATCGTGATAGGGTGAGGAAAATATCAGGGAGTTCCCGGTTACCGTGGGTGGTCGGGGCCGAGTGATGCACAGAGGTTTGCGCGTTTCTCTTATACACGTATGTGTGTGTGTGTGTGTGCGAGGTGTTGGGCTCTAACTGAACTCGAGCGAGGCATTCACTTACTGAACCCGAGCCATTGCACTAGCTACGTTACTGAACCCGAGCGATCGATCCCTTGGCTGTTAATTGAATGCGAGCGATTCCTTCGCTACTGCTGCTAACTAAAGCCGAGCGAATAGTGGCCATTGTTGGAGGTTGGATGAACAGTTCTGGGTGGGGGTTGGGTGAATAGGATCTTGTGGTAATAGAGGTCGTGGCCGCTGGATGAACATGACCTCGATCAAGCAGGCGGCCACACACCCGAGCCGGTTGGCGGTGGATGAACAGGACCCCATGGAGAGCTGGTTGAACAGTAGCCGGTGGAGGCTGGATGAACAGGACCCTGTGGAGGGCTGGTTGAACAGTAGCCGATGGAGGCTGGATGAACAGGACCCCAGTGGATGAACAGTAGCTGGTGGAGGTTGGAGGAAGTAGACGGTCGATGAACAGTAGCAAGTGGAGGCTAGAGGAAGTCGATGCTGGATGAATAGTAGCCCGTGGAGGCTGGAGCGAGACAGTAGACGTGGATGAAAAGTAGCGCGTGGAGTCCCCTTTTGTGGTACGCCACACCCCTCCCGATGAACAGGACCCCATTTCTACCGTAGGCGCTACAACACAATTCCGTTTCCACCGTTTTGCGGTACGTCACACCCCTCCCAATCAACAGGATCCCGTTTCGACCTTAGCCGGTTGAACAGGAGGCTGTTTCCTCCGTACTATGGTATGCCAGACCCCATTTTGGTTGTTCCGTCCATGCCGGTTGGCTCCCGATGAACATGACACTGTTTGGCCGTTCTGACCTAGGTGCTTGGCTGCCGATGAATAGGACGTCGTCATTGTACGTGTTCGAGACCCCACCCGTATGTACATACATAGCTGTATTGCACCATGGGTTGTACGTACATGTACACGATATAGATGGGACTACCTAAACAGCTACCGCTCCTAACTAGGCCACGGTTCATTGTAGAAGAAAGACTGATGGACCAGTAGGTACATACAAGTTTGCGACCAGAATGACAACGCTACGTACTGATAACCCACAAATATAGGGGATCAATTGTAGCCTCTTTCCATAAGTAAGAGTGTTGAACCCAACGAGGAGCTAAAGGTAGAACAAATATTCCCTCAAGTTCTATTGACCACCGATATGACTCTATGCACGCTTAACGTTCGCTTTACCTAGAACAAGTATGAAACTAGAAGTACTTTGTAGGTGTTGTTGGATAGGTTTGCAAGAATATAAAGAGCACGTAAATAAAAACTAGAGGCTGTTTTAGGTAAAGAAGCAATAAAGTTAGTATAGCGAGTGTGGAAAAGTGGTGGTAGGAGTTGCGAAATTGTCCCTAAGCAATTGACTATGTTACTAGACCGATAGCTAGTTTTATGTAGGAGAGGCCACTGCTAGCATGTCATCCCTGACTTGGAATTCTATGCACTTATGATTGGAACTATTAGCAAGCATCCGCAACTACTAACGTTCATTAAGGTAAAACCCAGCCATAGCATTAAGATATATTGGCCCCCCTTCAATCCCGTATGCATCAATTTCTATGCTAGGTTGAAGCTTCTGTCACTCTTGCCCTCTAATACATAGTCCTATCAACATACAACTAACCCTATGGTGTGATCCACGCGCGCGCTCATATGATGGGCACCAAAGGACATCAACATAACCACAAGAAAATTAAACCAATCATAGCAATTCACCAATTACCGATAGGACAACGAAAATCTACTCAGACATCATAGGATGGCAACACATCATTGGATAATAATATGAAGCATAAAGCACCATGTTCAAGTAGAGGGTATAGCGGGTTGCGGGAGAGTGGACCGCTGTAGATAGATGGGGGAAGGTGATGAATATGTTGGTGAAGATGACAGAGGAGTTGGTGTAGATCGCCGTCACACGATGATGGCCCCGGCGGCGTTCCGGCGCCACCGGGAGAGAGGGCCCCTTCTTCTTCTTCCTTGACCTTCTCCCTAGATGGGAGAAGGGTTTCCCCTCTGGTCCATGGCCTCCATGGCACGGGAGGGGCGAGAGCCCCTCCGAGATTGGATCTGTCTCTCTGTTTCTGCGTTCTAGATTCTGCCCCTTCACCGTTTCTTAAATTCCCAAAGATCCATAACTCTGATTGGGCTGAAATTTGGACACATTTTTTATCCGGATATTGGATTTCTTGCGGTGTAAGAAGGGAACCAACCGCCTTACGGGGTGGCCACAAGGGCCCAGGGCGCGCCTGACCCCCTGGGGCGCGCCCCTGCCTCGTGGCCCCCTCGGGCATCGTCTCGCGTTGATTCTTCTTCCCAAAAATCACATATATTCCAAAAAAAATCTCCGTCGGTTTTTATCCTATTTGGACTCTGTTTGATATGGATTGTCTGCGGAAAAAAACATGCAACAAACAGGAACTGGCACTAGGCACTGGATCAATATGTTAGTCCCAAAAATAGTATAAAAAGTTGCCAAAAGTATATGAAAGTTGTAGAATATTTTTTTGACTAGGAAAGTTGTAGAATATTGGCATGGAACAATCAAAAATTATAGATACGATGGAGACGTATCACGTACGCTTCAACCAGATGGGTCCCGGCTGTCAGGGAGGATGAGGAGGCACTTCCTTGTGTGCGAAGATATTGATGGTGGGTTCGAGCTGACAGGGGGGGATTCTTTTTTTGCGCATAATAAGGAGGCACTTCATCGCGTGCGAAGATGTAGCTGGTGGGTTCATCTGTCAGCCTCACCGCGCATAGTCCTCTTCCGATGGCTGTCGTTAGGTGACCACCTTGACCACGCTGTGCGAACAGCACCCAGGCGGTGGACGATGGTGAGGCAGGGAACGACGCGGAGCCTAGGAACACAGGGAGGGTAGTACGAGGGTTGACTGGTTTGGCTGTGGTGTGAGGCTATCATCGCTACAGAATAACAGGGGGTGTGCATGAGTAGAGGGATGGCCTGGCCAGCGGTGGGAGTAGTAGGGGGTGGTGACGCCTACGCGGCACCACAGTCGGCCACGGGAGGCAGGAGCACGCGGTGGTTTGGATGACTCGAGCAAGAAAATCAGAGGTTGAAGAAGCAAGACGACCGTTGGATGTTAACAATCCAATTGTCACTCGTGATAGAATCATTTGTCGACTAAGTTGATAGAGCCCTGTGTACGCGTCAACTTAGTAGGGCCACAAGTCAGCCTCCAAATATGTTGGGCCCCGGCTATCATGGGGAGCACTCATTATTTTTCACTTAATAAGGAGGCACTTCCTTCCATGCCAAGATATAGCTGGTGGGTCCCAACTGTCATGGGGAGGATTCATTCTTTTTGCCGTAATAATGAGGTACTTGCTTGCGTGCGTCCATGGACCATGTGGGTCCCAACTGTCAGCCTCTCCATGTACATCCCTCTTTCGATGGTGTCGTTTGTTGAAAACGTTGACCACACGTGCTGAGAACACCAACGCGATGGACAACGGCAAGACCCAGGAAGGGAATGACTTGGAGGTGGCGAAGCCACATAAGTGCAGGGATGTGGGTGAGTAGAGGGATGGCCTGGCCAGCGGTGGGAGTAGTAGGGGGAGGTGAGGCCTGTGCGGCAGCACAGCCGGCCATGGGAGGCGGGAGCAGGCAGTCCCGCTGGCGCTGGAGTTGGCGGCTGGAGCAAGAAGATCAAAGATTGAAGACCGTTGGATTGACATCCAACAGTCATTTCTGCTAGAATCGTTTGTTGACGTATATAGTAAGTAAAAAAATCTTACATCTGCATCAACTTAATAGGCCCACAAGTCAGCACATTCCCTATTTTTTTAATAATTTACAGCTCATTGCAACTTCTTATGCAATTTATTGCAGTTTGTTTTTTTGTTGGCCAGGGCCAGGGTTAAAAATTTAAATGAAATTTCACATATTTCGGTGGGGTCCAAACTATTTTTAATACCGAAATGTCGAGCCAGATTTAAATTACTTTGAAGATATATTTAAATTAGGTTAAAGCACAATAAAATTGGAATTTGGAAATGTGAAAAAATGCAGAAATTTTAATGTAATTCCCAACTTGTCATGTTTTTATATTTACATCCCATTTCATCTTACTTTTAAGATTTGCAGCCATCTTGAAAGAGTTGCAGCCGAGTAGGGCGGAGAAAAATAAGTAGGCCTGGATTGGGTATTCTTCAGAAAAAATAAACTAGGCTAGCCATTTTCACAAATAAAAAATAGCTGGGCTGGTCATGTGGTGAATGTAAAATAGAAGCCTGGGCTAGACGGCCACAACACAGTTGAAACCCTGATCCGTCTCAACAATAACAAAAAATACTGGTCGAGCAGCTACGTCCTAGGTGTTAGCCGATCTTGTCACGTTCTCTTCTCTATTGGCTATATGTTGACAATGTCGTGGGTCCCAGATGTCAGCAAACCACTAGGAGGAAGCATTTTCTTTTTCTATACACTGACAATGGAGTATATAACAAAAAATGAGGAACTTGCTTGCGTACGGGCATGGACATGGTGGCTCCCTACTGTCAACCTCTCCATGCACAGTCCTCTCCTGATTCCTGTTGTTTGTTGACCATGTTGACAATGTGAGAGGGCGGCACCGTGGCGAGCGCACCAAAGCGCGCAGAGGATGAGGCGAGGCCTTGGATGTCGGTGTCAATGATTTAGGAGACGGTGGGGCGGTGATGCGTGCGCTCAGGCGCAGCCAGCCATGGAAGGCAGAAGAAGGCAGCCCCGCTGGTGCTGGATTGGTTTTGGCGGCTGGAGGAATACGAGACTGAAGAAACACGACAAATTGTAAAAGCAGCAGGAGTACTTAACAACCTTAACTGAAACCAGCAGTGGCACTTAACAACCATAGCTGAAAGTAGTATGAGTACTTATATAGGTTCAACTGTACAAAGCACGCCTCGAACAGTGCTACTTTTCCTACAGTTAACCAAGGGTGAGGCCACCAAGCCCCAGGACAAGGCCCAGGCACCACCCCACACATACACAACCTTCTGAAAGCGACTTCATCTCGCAATGTGGTCAATAAATAGGATATTCGCTTTAGAGCCATGGAAACGCATGAGCATAACATTCTGCCCTATTCTCCAAGATGGACAGGCCTTCATTATTTGAGACCACCCATGAATAAGTATATTTTAACCTCCAAGGGAAATGGAGTATGTCGACATAAACATCATGTTGTGACCAAGCGCAAGTCTGACCCGCCCATGGTCAGGCATCTGTATAGGAACAATAGAACTGGGTAGTTTCAGTTTCAAGAAGATCATAGTTGTAAAACTGTGTATAAGCAAGAGTTTATGAACAACATATATAATAGAAAACAACTCGTACCATAAGTTTCTTGACACAGTTGGACCTGTTCAATGTGTGCACCGGTGTCACACGTATCCCACATAGCCTTCCACCATTGAAACGCCCCACAAGGACCTCAAGGCGATCGATAAAGTGTAGGAACTGGTGGATGTCGTCCCAATCAACTTCAGTGCCATCAGTAACAGTCAATTTCTTATCGAATAACAAATGAGTAGTGTGCTGAACTTTGAAATAACCTACACGTGCCACCAATTATAAGAAATATGAGTTAGAAGTAGCATCTCCGTGAGAGAAGGGAATCACAAATCGTTGGTACTTCTAAAGTCAAATTCTGATTAGTTAGACAAAATAGGTGGATTAAGAATTAGTCAAGGCAACATGCAAGAACCACATACAAAACTAACATGGATGAAATACTGGAACAACATCGGGGTGGAAGATCACAGTGAAGATGACACCAGGTTCTGCTATTTCCATCAACATTCGTGCGCCAACTTTTAGTCCGTAACACTTGAGAAAGTTTATCCAAGTTCGGCCATAAAAAAGCAGCGATCTTCTTGGTTCTTGAACCCAACTCGGAACTTATATCCATGGCTTGTATTCAATGTGACCATTAAAGTGGTGTACTCAGTTATGGCAAGGACGACCATCTTGAGTACATGTGTTTCTTCCAGAGCAATGAATGCACTACAAGAAAAACAATATGAGAGCACAATGTATTCGCTATCCAAATCTAGAAATAATTTCCTCTACCACGTCAGTGTTGACCATGGGACTAGTACCTTTTATTCAAATATAGCAATCCAAATTTCCTAATTAGTCGAGAGCATGTCCAAACCCCCCAACCGGATAGAAAAGATGATTCTATGTACATACTCTGCGCGTTTTAAGATCCTGTGTTAGGATGAGAAGGAACAACTGTGGCATCTCGTCAAGGGTGCAGAAACCTGTAGGGTCCTCGCACTTTGGGCACTGCAAATGAAACACACTAGATTCAGTAGGAAGAAAAATGCATCAATGGCGGCGTCTGCCAACCAAGGATTACCCACGACCAACCCGCAACCAAGGGACTAGGATTTATCTAGGATGGATGAAGAATTCACACCTCGTTCTCCATGAGAAAACCCTACGCAATTGCGGAGAGGAGGTTTTATCTGAACAAGCTGACGAGGGAGAAGGGGATTCAGGCCTAGTAAAATATTGTTCCTTTGTCCATCCAGCTCACTGCTACTGCAGGAAATGTGATTTTTTTGTGATTTGATGGCTCATTGGGCATTACTGCAGCGTGATGGTGGCTTGAAGCTACATCGGTATTTCCCCAAAGAGGAAGGGATGATGTAGCACAGCGGCGGTAGGTATTTCCCTCAGATATAAAAACCAAGTTTATCAAACCAGTAGGAGGACCAAGCAACAACAAGTAAACAACACCTGCACACAAATAACAAATACTCGCAACCCAACGTGTAAAAGGGGTTGTCAATCCCTTTCGGGTAACGGTGCCACAAATTGGCAATTGGACGTGAGAGAGTTGTGAATATTGATAGATCAAACACCAAATAAAATAAATTGTGGCAACGTATTTTTGGGTTTAATAGATCTGGAAATAAAAGCAAAGGAAAATAGATCACAAAGGCAAATAATATGAGAAAGAGACCCGAGGGCCGTAGGTTTCACTAGTGGCTTCTCTCGAGAAAAATAGCAAACGGTGGGTAAACGAATTACTGTTGGGCAATTGATAGAACTTCAAATACTCATGATGATATCCAGGCAATGATCATTATATAGGCATCACGTCCAAGATTAGTAGACCGACTCCTGCCTGCATCTACTACTATTACTACACACATCGACCATTATCCAGCATGCATCTAGTGTATTAATTTCATGGAGGAACGGAGTAATGCAATAAGAACGATGACATGATGTATACAAGATCTATTTATGTATAAATATACCCCATCGTTTTATCCTTAGTAGCAACGATACATATGTGTCGGTTCCCCTTCTGTCACTAGGATAAAGCACACCGTAAGATCAAACCCACCACAAATCATCTTCATGAAAGTTTTATTATATCCTTCTTGGATATCTATCACTTTGGGACTAATTTCCATGTGTTGCTTTTGACAAGCTCCAACAAATATAAGTGAAGATCATGAGCATAATATTTCTTTCTCACGAATTAATTTAAGTGAAGCAAGAGAGAATTTCTTGAAAATTTTAATAACACTCAAATAAATCTAAGGAAGCAAGAGAGCATTTCTTCAAAAATACTAAAGTGCACCGTTCTCAAAAAGATATAAGTGAAGCACTAGAGCAAAATCCATAGCTCATAAAAATTTAAGTGAAGCATAGAGAGCAATTCTAAGTCATGGCATAATTTTGGCTCTCTCAAATAGGTGTGTCCATCAAGGGGTCAAGAATTGAAACACGAAATAAAAAAATCAAAGACTCATATCATACAAGACACTCCAAACAAAACACATAGTATGTGACGAATAAAAATATAGCTTCGAGTAAAATACCGATGGTTGTTAGAAGAAAGAGGGGATGCCACTCGGGGGCATCCCCAAGCTTAGTTTCTTGCTCTCTTTGGATAATAGCTTAGGATGTCGGGGTATCCCTAAGCTTATGCTCATCTTACTCCTTATTCCTTCATCCATCGTAACATAACCCAAAACTTGAAAACTTCAATCACACAAAATTCAACAAAAACCTTCATGGGATCTGTTAGTTTAAGAAAACAAATCACTACTATAAGTGATGTAGTAAACCAATTCATATTTTATTTTGCATTATATCTACTGTATTCCAACTTTTCTATGGAAAAAACTCATCAAATAAAACAATAGAATCATCAAAACAAGCACACAACGGAAAGAAATCAGAATCTGTCGAAAACAGAACAGTCTGAAGCAATCTGGATATTACGAATACTTCTGTAACTCCAAGAACTATGAAACAATAGGAAGACCTGGGAAATTTGTATATTAATCTACTGCAAAAAGAATTGGTATTTTATTGCTATCTAGTTAAAAAAGAAAATTATTTTCGTGACCGCAAAAGTTTCTTTTTTTAGCAAGATCAAACAACTATCACCAAAGAAGATCCTAAAGGCTTTACTTGGCACAAACACTAACTAAAACACAAAAAACACAATCATAACAGTAGCATAATTCTGCTAATACTCAAGAACAAAAAGCAAAAAAGCAAAAATAAGTTTTATTCACTGGGTTGCCTCCCAACAAGCGTTATAGTTTTACGCCCTTAGCTAGGCATAAAGCAAGGGTCTAAGTTTCGTCATATTTGTTTCGAGATCCATAAGATGTCCTCATGATTGATTCATATGGTGGCCTAATTCTTGTTCTAGGAAAGTGTTCCATACCCTTCCTCAAAGGAAATTGGAACTTAATATTGCCCTCTTTCATATCAATCATGGCACCAATAGTGCGTAAAAACGGTCTACCAAGAATAATTGGACAAGATGGATTGCAATCAATATCAAGAACAATAAAATCTATGGGCACATAATTTCCTATTTGCAAGAATAAGAACATCATTAATTCTTCCCATAGGATTTTTGATAATAGAGTCCGCCAAGTGCAAATTTAGAAAACACTCTTTAATATCGGTAAGACCAAGGACATCAATAGAGATTTCGTAATCGTAGAAACACTAGCACCCAAGTCACACAAAGAAAAAACACTCATAATTTTTAATCTTAACTTTTATAGTAGGTTCCCATTCATGATGCAATTTTCTAGGAATTTAAACTTCTAATTACAACTTTTCTTCTAAAGCTTTCATCATAGCATCAACAATATGTTTAGTAAAAGCTTTATTTTGTTCATAAGCATGGGGTGAATTTATCATGGATTGCAACAAATAAATACAATCAATCAAAGAGCAACTATCATAGTGAAAGTCTTTGTAATCCAAAAGAGTGGGCACATCACTAGTTAAAGTTTTGACCTCTTCAAACCCACTTTTATCAATTTTCTCAACAAGGTTTTCACCCTCTGAAATATTGGGATGCCTTCTAACTAAAGTTGACTCTTCTCCAGTCCCTTCTTCATCAATATTAACTGTACTAATCAAGGAATCAACAGAAGAAACGCCAAGATTTAAGATCTTCATTACTTTTACGGAAATAATCACTAGAAAACGCTTTTTCTAAAAATTCTCTTTTAGCTCTAAGCATAGCGGTTCTTTTCTTACTTTCATCCATAGAAACATAAATAGCTTTTATTGATTCCTCAACTTTAGGCACAAAAATTTTCATTTTGAGATTTTCTACATCATGAGAAATTCTATCAACACTTCTAGACAAATCATCAATCTTATTCAACCTTTCTTCTATGGTAGTGTTGAAAACCTCTTGCATGTTGACAAATTCTTTAATAGTTTTCTCAAGATCAGAGGTGTACCTATTATTATAATAAGAAGGATTTCCATAGGAATTACCGTAATTATTAGAGGAATTACTAGGAAAAGGCCTAGGATTAAAATTACCTCTATAAGCATTGTTATTGAAATTGTTTCGTGAGATAAAATTCACATATATGGCATCACTATTTTGCTCAATCAAAGTAGACAAAGGCATATCATTGAAATCAATAGGAGCACTTTTACTAGCAACCAATTTCATAAGAGCATCAACTTTTTCACTCAAAGAAGAAATTTCGTCAACCGAATTAACTATTTTACTACCAGGAGCTCTTTCGTTATGCCATTGCGAATAATTTGCCATAATATTATCATGCAATTTGGTGGATTCACCCAAACTAATTTCCATAAAATTACCACCCGCGACGAGATCTAAAAGATTACGAGAAAGAAAATTCAATCCCACATAAAAAATTTGCATGATCATCCAAAGATTTAACCCATGAGTTGGGCAATTCCTTAGCATCATTTTCATCCTTTCCCAAGATTGTGCAACATGCTCATGCTCAAGTTGCTTGAAATTCATGATCTGGGTTCTAAGGGAGATAATTTTTGCGGGCAGAAAATACTTAGTGATAACACTACTAGGGAAAACCTTATACACAAAATCTTAGCAGCAGCGTGGTTTAAAAACAAACGCTACTGCTAATTAGCAGTAGTGAGCTCCAGGAAACCGCGCTACTAACATCCCGATAGCACTAGCGCTCTAGGTGAAACAAGCGCTACTACTATAATTGCCACGGCGTTGCCTCCAGGATAGATATAGTAGTAGCACCCTTCTCCTGGACGCGCTACTGCTAAAGTACTCAGTAGCAGCGTTTTTCTTTGAAACTCACTGCTGCTAAGTATCACCGCAACTAATTAAGTTTAGTCCCATATGTAACATCCCAAATTCTCAATTTGGAATGTTATACATAGGTCATTCATGCATATCACACTTTATTGCATTTCGTTTTGCAATCCTCAAAATCCTAAGCAACTCAAGGACCCTCGGAGAGAGTTGGGGATTTCCTAGTTCTCATATTTGAATTTTTCTCAAATATCGAAACAAGGATCACTTTGGTTTTAATTATTTTTCTCTCCGAAAATATTTCATACAAAAAAATAAATGAGAGGAGATAATATGACTTCTCCAAAATAAATGAAACATTGGAGGAAAAATACTAAAATCAAATAATATATTTTATTTGGGTTTTATCACTATTTTATTTGAATTAGGAAAAATATGTGTTTTTCAAAATTGCATCAGAGGCCCAAATAAATGTTCACTTTGTCCGCTATGTTTTTAGAGGACGGGGAAAACTTATTTCAGGAATTTTGGAGTCTGTTTAGTTTTTGTTTTCTTTGTTTTTTGCATCAGGTTTTAAAAAAAACGCAACCGACTTACAGTGCTATGTCCGACCTGGACACTGCACCTGGGCGGCTTTATAGGCCGAGGCTCGCGACCCCTGAGGCCCAAGTCGCTCCGCCGCCGCTCCAAACCCTAGCGCCGCCCTGCCGCCGCCCCGCCGCATCGCCATCGCCCCGATCCGCTGCCTCGCCGCTGGATCCGCTCGTCACCGACCCCGTCGGACCTTGCCGAGGTAGCCGCCCGCCGCCATCGGTTTTCGTGAGAAAGCCGCTCCGTTTTTTTCAAAAACCCTAAGATTCAGTTTTTATTTTTTAGATTGGTTTTTGTTCGGTTTTCCACGGTTTAGATAAATAGCGAACGTTTGTCCGTTCGTTCGTTTTAACGAACGTTGTTCATCCGTTAGTCACACCCAGTGGACGTTCGTTCGTTAGCCTGTTCGTCTGTTTTTCTTTTTCCAGGGTTTTTCCGCGATTATTCTCGATCGTGATTTCTACCCTGATCTTAGTTTTAGTTTATCTTTTCACCCGTTTATCGGAATCGGGCCATTCAAGTGCCTAGGTCTTTGTCTCGAAGCCCTGTTTCTATTTAACCAACTTGAACAAGATTTTGATATAGTGAAATTTGACTTTAGTCAAGATTAGTAATTGGATCTTGTTTCTTTCGTAGTTTGAGTTTCGTTGCTTCGTTTGATTTGATTTTTTTTGCAAACCGGAGTTCTTCATCTGAACTTTCTGGTTAGATCTTCTTATTTGAGTTTTACCCGTGCTTCATTGCTTGAGTGCTTATGTATGCTATTGTTTGTTTGCGATAGAATTCCTGGAGTGCGAAGCGTGCTACTACGAGTCACTAGGTTTTGCGGATCGTCAGCAAGGCAAGTAACACATTGGTCATACTTCTTTCATATCCAGTTTTTATGCATTAATTCCAATCCTCAAATATTGCATGATTAGGAAGTGTTTAACTTGTGGGTATTGGGAAGTAGTTGATGAGGTAGAACCTATTGCCCTGTTTATCATCAAACCTTGAGGAGTTATTTTCCAACGTACGCTTATATTGCCATGCTATGCACGTTGACATGGTTTGGTTTCAGAGATCCATGACAGATTTGAGTTGTTAATTAATGGTTAACTTAAGGTGGCAACTTTAATACACATCTGGGTGGATTGCTTGTGGGCACCTGGAGAATCTAGTGTTGTCCAAGGATATCCGGGAGTACCCGTGTGATCATCCTACGGTCCGCCACCCAGGCTCAAAGGGATCATAAGATTATTCATGCTAGAAACTTCCGTGTGCAGCCACAAGCAATTATGGGCTCTGGCATAGTTGAGTATGTCATGTGACCTCTTTCAGTGGTGGGCTAGCAGATGTAGGGGAAAGTAGGTGTAATGGTCCACCCAGAGTAAAGAGTTAATGCTTCTGAAAGACTGTGTCTTGGTCATCCGTTTTCTCAAACACCCTATAGTGCGAGAAATCCAACGGAGGAGATCAAGTATTGTGGGGAAAAGTGTGCAAACCTTTGCAGAGTGTACAAACAAATCATGGTTAGCCGTGTCCCCGGTTATGGACATCTTGAGTATCTAGTTCTTGGATTATCATATGGATCTCATCACCATAAATTAATTTTGTTGGGTTGATAATTACTTCTAATTGGGAATGAGTTGGAGGAACCTTCTCAATGATGTTTCAACTACCATGATAGTTAAATAAAATATATTCCTTTGTTGTAGGGAAAAATTGGCTTTTCACAAAACATATTAACCATACAACCTCCACCAGCCATATATGCATGTAGTGATAGCATTTATCTGTTCATTACTCTATTGTGTTACATTCCCAGCATATTCCATGTGCTGACCCATTTTTGGATGCAACATATCATGTTGCAGACTTTTCAGACGAGGAGTAAGGTTCGCTAGGCCGTTGTCGTGCACTCAGCTATGCCGTTGGAGTTGATGGACTCACTTTATCTTCCAAGCCTTTCGCTGTTATCGTATTAGATGGCCTTAAGCCATATTTATTGTAATAAGTTCTCTCTTGAGACATTCGAGGTAATAAGTGTGTGATTGCTACTCTGTTATAAATCCTTTGAGTATCGTGTGTGTCAGCATTACCGATCCAGGGATGACACTGAAGCATAGAGACTTGACCGTCTAAGATCGGGTCGCTACAAGATGGTATCAGAGCAAGCGCTGAATGTAGGACACGACCACTAAGAAAAGCCATAGGCCACTCTTCTCTACTCATTTCTGACTCCTCTCCATTTTCTACTCTTTAGGATGGCGGACTCGAGGAACAAGTTTAAACAACCGGATGAAGACACACCTTTTGGACGACACTTGAAGGAAGTCACTAGGTACCTGAACATTGGAATACCAAGCTTCAGCGGGACCTACACCGCCACTTTACTAGAAGAGGAGCATTGGATGATTCGAGTTCAAGTCCCAAGAAGGACATTCACACCAGTCACTGAGCCCATAGAGTTTTCCTTTGATGCACCAACCTGGAGTCTAGGCAAGAGTATGGCAGCCCACATTGCTATAGGACGTATTGGAGAAGTCTACAAACAGGAGCTGAAGGACACTATCTACCAGATATGTTGGCGCCGAGATGAGCAATGGGAGATGATTAGTACCAGGAAGGACAGGTCTATTGCAGCTTCCGTCCAGGAGTTAAACCAGCACATTCGACGCTAGGAGAACCAGATGTGCGCAAACATGATAGATTTGAAGAAGGCCATGACCAAGAACATGGAGCTAGAAGAGGAACTCAAGTCTACACGCGACGGATATGAGGAGGAAATCGCAATACTATTGGAGAAGAATGACGACCTGATAAAGAAGATCGGAGTGTTCATGGGAGACCCCGCACCAGGAAGAGATGATGGCGAACCCAAGGAGATACGTTCTGAAGACTACATCAACATCGATGACACCGACTCCGACCCCGACAGTAGTGATGATGACTGTGAAGATGAAGCTAGAGCAGATATTATGGAGTCTTCCACCGATCAAATTTCTAGTAGACCACCATATGATCAAGTAGAATTTTTCCCCCATGTATATAGTATAGTCTGAGCACTGTAACGATAGTTAGACCGATTGTATGCCTTTGCTTGATTGATTGAGTGATATGATATGATTGTGTTTGTCTCATGTGCATATGGGTAGTGCTTTCTCACTAGACCTCATTCTATTCTAATCTCTTCCCTCTAAACCCATCAGATGCCTTAAAGACATGATACCGGATTTGTTTTCCCACCAGAGCTCACTCAGTTGATCCAGCAGCAGAATGCCTTGATGAAGTTGTTAGTTCAGAACCAAGGCAACAACAACAACAACCCACCACCACCACCTCCAGTTGACAACTTAGCCCGTTTTCTGAGGTTGCAGCCGCCGGTGTTTTCCAGTAGCACCGAGCCAATAGTTGCGGATGACTGGCTGTGCAGGATTGGAAGGGAGTTGACCACCGCAGGTTGCATAGATGCTCAGAAGGTGTGTTTTGCCGCACACCAATTACACAACCACTTCTCCTATTGCCAATATCACATCGGATCAGTTTCAACAAGCATTCCGCATAGCCCACGTCTCAACTAGAGCTATGAGCATGAAGAAGCGTGAGTTTCGCAACTTACGCCAAGGGAACCGTACTGTGGGGCAGTACGTGGATGAGTTTAGCAAGTTATCCCACTATGCCCTAGATCATGTGGCCACAGATGCCGTGAAGCAGGAGAAGTTTATGGAAGGGCTTAATGATGATATGAGTATGCAGTTAATGGTGGCAACATTTAACAACTACCAGGAGTTGGTAGATAAAGCTCTCATGATCGAAGGGAAACAGCAGCAGATAGAGAGCCATAAGAGGAAATATGGACAAGGGAAGTATAATTCAGGAGAGCTCAACAGAAGCCTTGCTTTACCCCAAACTCGGGAGGGCTTACCCATAACCATGGAGGCCACACTCACAATGGGGGAAGTTCTCATAATCATAATGGCCCAAAGAATGGGAATGGGAATGGAGCAAGTAGCAATCAGAACCGCTCCAATCCAGCCATACCCACCAAGAGGGACCTAAGTCACGTTACTTGTTTCAAGTGCGGGAAGACTGGACACTATGCCACTGAGTGCCCTGAAGCAAAGAATGGAAATGGTAATGGGAGATCTGGGAAGAAGCCCAATCCATTTAACAAAGGACAAGTGAACCACGTGAACGTGGAGGAGGTTGAAGAGCAACCAGATGCAGTTATCGCTAAGTTTTTAGTTAAGTCATTTACTGCAATCGTTCTTTTTGATACTAGTGCATCACATTCATACATATCAAGGGGATTTGTGGATAAGTATAAGTTTCCCACTAAAGTTCTTAGGACACCTATGCTAGTAACCACACCCGGAGCTGAGTATATGGCAAGCAGTGGATGTTTTCAGATGCCATTAACCATAGGTAGTCATGTTTTCCCCTCTGACATGATAATTCTGGAGTCGCAAGGATTGGATGTGATACTAGGAATGGATTGGCTGTCGATGTATGGAGGAAACATCGATTGCGCCAGTAAGTCAATTCTGCTTACCACCTCGGAGGGAAAAAGGATCAAGTATGTATCCAGGCATCCGCCAAGGAGAACCCAAGTAAATTCTATCACGGGAGTTGTTCAGGAGGAAGTGCCTGTTGTGAAGGATTACCCAGATGTATTTCCAGAGGAGTTACCAGGCATGTCGCCAGATCGAGACATCGAGTTTTTGATAGAGCTATTGCCGGGCACCGGGCCTATATCAAAGAGACCATACCGGATGCCCGCAAATGATCTGGAGGAGATCAAGAAACAGATTAAGGAGTTATTGGAGAAAGGTTACATCCGACGGAGTTCATCACCATGGGGAGCCCCAGCACCCTTAGTTGAGAAGAAGGATGGATCATTGAGAATGGTTGTTGATTATCGTGCATTGAATGAAGTGACGATCAAGAACAAGTACCCACTGCCGATGATCAATGATTTGTTTGACCAATTACAAGGAGCTAAAATGTTCTCGAAGATTGACCTGCAATCAGGATATCACTAGCTGAAGATTCGAGAAAAGGATATACCTAAGACAACTTTCACCACAAGGTACGGGCTATATGAGTATACAGTTATGTCATTTGGATTGACTAATGCCCCTGCCTATTTCATGAGTATGATGAACAAGGCTTTCATGGAGTTCTTGGATAAGCTTGTCGTGGTGTTCATTGATGATATTTTAGTATACTCGAAGAATGAAGAGGATGTTGGGGATCGTAGCAGAAAATTAAAATTTTCTACGCATCACCAAGATCAATCTATGGAGTAATCTAGCAACGAGGGGAAGGAGAGTGCATCTACATACCCTTGTAGATCGCTAAGAGGAAGCGTTCAAGTGAACGGGGTTGATGGAGTCGTACTCGTCGTGATCCAAATCACCGATGATCCTAGCACCGAACGGACGGCACCTCCGCGTTCAACACACGTACGGTTGGGAGACGTCTCCTCCTTCTTGATCCAGCAAGGTGAGAGGAGAAGTTGAGGGAAAACTCCAACAGCACGACGGCGTGGTGGTGACGGAGCTCGTGGTTCTCCGGCAGGGCTTCGCCAAGCACTACGGAGGAGGATGAGGTGTTGGAGGAGGAAGATGGCTGCGCCAGGGGAAGGGTGCGGCTGCCCTCTCTCTCCCTCACTATATATAGGGGGAAGGGAGGAGGGGGAGGCGCCCTAGGGTTCCCTAGGGGAGGGGCGGCGGCCATAGGGGAAACCCTAGATGGGTTTGTGCGCCCCCACCCACTAGGAAACTTGCCCCCCAAGCCGGGAGGGGCGGCTGCCCTAGGGGTGGCGCCCCCACCTCTCCTGGTTTCGTGAGATGGGGTGGGAGGGGCGCTCAGCCCCTTAGTGGGCTGATGTGCCCTCTACCCTTGGCCCATAAGGCCCCCCAACGCTTGCCGGGGTCTCCGAAACCCCTTTCGGACACGCTGGTCATCACCTGGTACCCCCGGAACAATTCCGGACTCCAATACCCTTCGTCCAATATACCGATCTTCACCTCTGGACCATTCCGGAGCTCCTCGTCATGTCCGGGATCTCATCCGGGACTCCGAACAACCTTCGGTAACCACATACTATTTCCCATAACAACTCTAGCGTCACCGAACCTTAAGTGTGTAGACCCTACGGGTTCGGGAACCATGCAGACATGACCGAGACAACTCTCCGGCCAATAACCAACAGCGGGATCTGGATACCCATGTTGGCTCCCACATTTTCCACGATGATCTCATCGGATGAACCACGATGTCGAGGATTCAATCAATCCCGTATACAATTCCCTTTGTCCAGCGGTATTGTACTTGCCCGAGATTCGATCGTCGGTATCCCGATACCTTGTTCAATCTCGTTACCGGCAAGTCTCTTTACTCGTTCCATAACACATCATCCCGTGATCAACTCCTTGGTCACATTGTGCACATTATGATGATGTCCTACCGAGCGGGCCCAGAGATACCTCTCCGTTACACGGAGTGACAAATCCCAGTCTCGATTTATGCCAACCCAACAGACACTTTCGGAGATACCTGTAGTGAACCTTTATAGCCACCCAGTTACGTTGTGACGTTTGGCACACCCAAAGCACTCCTACGGTATCCGGGAGTTGCACAATCTCATGGTCTAAGGAAATGATACTTGACATTAGAAAAGCTTTAGCATACGACTACACGATCTTGTGCTAGGCTTAGGATTGGGTCTTGTCCATCACATCATTCTCCTAATGATGTGATCCCGTTATCAACGACATCCAATGCCCATGGTCAGGAAACCGTAACCATCTATTGATCAATGAGCTAGTCAACTAGAGGATTACTAGGGACATGGTGTTGTCTATGTATCCACACATGTATCTGAGTTTCCTATCAATACAATTCTAGCATGGATAATAAACGATTATCATGAACAATGAAATATAATAATAATAACTAATTTATTATTGCCTCTAGGGCATATTTCCAACAGTCTCCCACTTGCACTAGAGTCAATAATCTAGTTCACTTCGCCATGTGATTAACATTCACAGGTCACATCGCCATGTGACCAACATCCAAAGAGTTTACTAGACTGAATAATCTAGTTCACATCACTATGTGATTAACACTCAATGAGTTCTGGGTTTGATCATGTTATGCTTGTGAGAGAGGTTGTAGTCAACGGGTCTTGCCATATTCAGATCCCTATGTATTTCGCAAAAATTTATATCGTAGATGCTGCTACCACGTTCCACTTGGAGCTATTCCAAATTATTGCTCCATTATACGTATCCGGTATCTCTACTCAGAGCTATCTCGATAGGTGTTAAGCTTGCATCGATGTAACTCTTTATGTCGAACTCTTTATCACCTCCATAACCGAGAAACATTTCCTTATTTCTCTAAGGATAATTTTGACCGCTATCTGGTGATCCACTCCTAGATCACCTTCGTACCCTCTTGCCAGACACGTGGCAAGGCACACATTAGGTGCGGTACTCAGCATGGCATACCGTATAGAGCCTATGACAAGAGCATATGGGACGACCTTCGTCCTTCCTCTTTCTTCTCCCGTGGTCAAGCTTTGATTCTTACTCAACTTCACACCTTACAACTCAGGTAGGAACCCCTTCTTTGACTGATCTATTTTGAACTCCTTCAAAAACATGTCAAGGTGTGCATTCTTTGAAAGTATCATTAGGCGTCTTGATCTATCTCTATAGATCTTCATGCCCAATTTGTAAGCAGCTTTATCCAGGTCTTCCTTTGAAAATCACTCTTCAAACAGCCGTTTATGCTTTCCAGAAATTATACATTATTTCGGATCAACAATATGGCATCCACATATACTTATCAGAAATGTTGTAGTGCTCCCACTCACTTTCTTGTAAATACAAGTTTCTAGCAAACATTGTATAAACCTAAAAGCTTTGATCACTCCATCAAAACATATATTCCGATTCCGAGATGCTTGCTCTAGTCCATAGAAGGATCGCTGGAGCCAGCATACCTTTTAGCATCCTTAGGATCGTCAAAACCTTTTATTGTATCACATACAACTTTTCTTACGAAAACTGGTAAGAAAACTTGTTTTGACATCCATCTGTAAGATTTCATAATCGAAAAATACAGCTAATGCTAACATGATTCTGACGGACTTAAGCATCGCTACGGGTGAGAAATTCTCATCGTAGTCAACTCCTTGAACTTGTGAAAAGACTCTTTCCCACAAGTCGAGCTTCATAGACGGTAACATTACCGCCCACGTCCGTCTTCTTCTTAAAGATCCTTTTATCTCAATGGCTTGCCGATCAACGGGCAACTCCACCAAAGTCCATACTTTGTTCTGATACATGGATCCTATCTCGGATTTCATGGCTTCTAACCATTTGTCGGAATACGGGCCCACCATCGCTTCTCCATAGCTCGTAGGTTCATTGTTGTCTAACAACATGATATCTAAGACAGGATTACCGTACCACTTAGGAGTAGTACATATCCTTGTCGACCTACGAGGTTCGATAGCAACTTGATCCGAAGCTTCATGATCACTATCATTAACTTCCTATTCAACAGACGTAGGCGCCACAGAAAACATCTTTCTGTGTTGCATCACTCTCTGGTTGAAGTAAAGGTTCGACAACCTCATCAAGTTCTATCTTCCTCCCACTCAATTCTTTCGAGAGAAACTCCTTCTCGAGAAAGGACCCGTTCTTAGCGACAAACAATTTGCCCTCTGATCTAAGATAGAAGGTATACCCAACTGTCACCCTTGGGTATCCTATGAAGATGTGTTTGTCCGCTTTGGGTTTGAGCTTCTCCGGCTGAAGCCTTAAGCATCGCAGCCCCAAACATTAAGAAATGACAACTTTGGTTTCTTGCCAAGCCAATGTTCATCCGACGTCGTCTCAACGGACTTAGATGGTGTCCTATCTAAAGTGAATGCAGCTGTCTCTAACGCATAACCTCAAAATGAAAATGGTAGATCGGTAAGAGACATCATAGATCGCACCATATCTCATAAGGTTCGATTATGACGTCCGGACACACCATAACCCAGTGGTGTTCCAGGTGGCTTCAACTGTAAAACAATTCCACAATGTCTTAAGTGTTTGCCAATCTCATAACTTAGAAAATCCCCTTTTGATCAGATCGTAGGAACATGATCTTATTGTTATGACGATTCTTAACTTCACTCTGAAATTGCTTGAACTTTTCAAACGTTTCAGACTTGTGCTTCATTAAGTAGATATACCTATATCTACCCAAATCGTTAGTGAAGATGAGAAAATAGCGATATCCACCGAACGCTTCAATTCTCATTGGATCAGACGCATCAGCATGTATGATTTCCAACAAGTCACTTGCCCGTTTCATTGTACCTGAAAACGGTGTCTTAGTCATCCTGCCTATGAGGCATGGCTCGCATGTGTCAAGCGATTCAAAATCAAGTGACTCCAAACATCCATCGACATGGAGTTTCTTCATGCATCTTACGCCAATATGACCTGAGCGGCAGTGCCATAAGAAAGTGGTACTATCATTATTAACTCTACATCTTTTGGCATGAACATGCGTATTACCACGACCGAGATTCAATGAACCATTCACATAGGGTGCATGACCATGAAAGGTATTATTCATGTAAACAGAGTAACCATTATTCTGTAACTTAAATGAATAACCGTATTGCAATGAACATGATCTAATCATATTCATGCTCAACGTAGACACCTGATAACATTTATCCAGGTTCAATACTAATCCCGGAGGTAGATGGAGCGTGCGATGGTGATCTCATCAACTTTGGAAACACTTCCAACACACATCGTCACCTCGCCCTTAGCCAGTCTCCGTTTAGTCCGTAGCTTTTGCTTCAAGTCACCAATAATAGCAACTGAACCGGTATCCAATACCCAGGTGCTACCAGGAGTACTAGTGAGGTACACATTAATAACACGTATATACTTTGTTGAAGTTTCCAGCCTTCTTATCTACCATGCATTTGGGGTAATTCCGCTACCAGTGACCGTTCCCCTTACAATAGAAGCACTTAGTCTCGGGTTTGGGTTCAACCTTGGGTTCCTTCACTGGAGCGGCAACTGGTTTGCCATCCATGAAGTTTCCCTTCTAGCCCTTGCCCTTCTTGAAACCAGTGGTCTTGTTAAACCATCAACACTTGATGCTCCTTCTTGATTTCTACCCTTTTGCGGTCTTAAGCACCGCGAATAGCTCCGGGATCCATTCCATCCCTTGCATGTCATAATTCATCATGAAGATCTAGTAGCTTAGTGATTGTGGCTAGAGAACTCTATTAATCACTATCTTATCTAGAAGTTTAACTCCCACTTGATTTAAGTGATTGTAGCACCCAGACATTCTGAGCACATGCTCACTAGCTGAGCTATTCTCCTCCATCTTGTTGGCAAAAGAACTTGTCAGAGGTCTCAAACCTCTCAACACGGGCATGAGCCTGAAATCCCAATTTCAGCTCTTGGAACATCTCATATGTTCTATGGCATTCAAAACGTCATTGGAATCCCGATTCTAAGCCGTAAAGTATGGTGCACTAAACTATCAAGTAGTCATCAGGATGTGTCTATCAGGTGTTCACAACATTCATAGACGACGTTGTAGGGGTTTGCACATCGACCGGTGCATCAAAGACGTAAGCCTTATGTGTAGCAGTGAGGACACTCCTCGGACTACGGACCTAGTCCGCATCATTGCTTACAATATCTTTCAACTTAATCTTTCTCTAGGAACGTATTGAAACAGGGAGCTACAACGTGAGCTATTTATCTACAACATATTTGCGAAGACAATTTAGACTATGTTCATGATAATTGAGTTCATCTAATCAAATTATTTAATGAACTCCCACTCAGATAGACATCCCTCTAGTCATCTAAGTGAAACATGATCCGAATCGACTAGGCCGTGTCCGATCATCACGTGAGACGGACTAGTCATCAACGGTTAACATCTCATGTTGATCGTATCTTCTATACGACTCATGTTCGACCTTTCGGTCTTCCATGTTCCGAGGCCATGTCTGTACATGATAGGCTCGTCAAGTCAACCTAAGTGTTTCGCATGTGTCCCGAGGCCATGTCTGTACATGCTAGGCTCGTCAACACCTGTTGTATTCGAACATTAGAATCTATCACACCCGATCATCACGTGGTGCTTCGAAACGACGAACCTTCGCAACGGTGCACAGTTAGGGGGAACACTTTTCTTGAAATTTTAGTGAGGGATCATCTTATTTAAGCTACCGTCGTTCTAAGCAAATAAGATGTAAAACATGATAAACATCACATGCAATCAAATACTGACATGATATGGCCAATATCATTTTGCTCCTTTTGATCTCCATCTTCGGGGCTCCATGATCATCATTGTCACCGGCATGACACCATGATCTCCATCATCGTGTCTTCTTGAAGTTATCTCGTCATCTATTACTTCTACTACTATGGCTAACGCTTTAGCAATAAAGTAAAGTAATTACATGACGTTTATGTTGACAGGCAGGTCATAAATAAATTAAGACAACTCCTATGGCTCTTGCCGGTTGTCATACTCATCGACATGCAAGTCGTGATTCCTATTACAAGAACATGATCAATCTCATACATCACATATATCATTCATCACATCCTTTTGGCCATATCACATCACAAGGCATATGCTGCAAAAACAAGTTAGACGTCCTCTAATTGTTGTTGCAAGTTTTTACGTGGCTGCTATAGGTTTCTAGCAAGAACATTTCTTACCTACGCGAAAAACCACAACGTGATATGCCAATTTCTATTTACCCTTCATAAGGACCCTTTTCATCGAATCCGATCCGACTAAAGTGGGAGAGACAGACACCCGCTAGCCACCTTATGCAACTAGTGCATGTCAGTCGGTGGAACCAGTCTCAGGTAAGCGTACGTGTAAGGTCGGTCCGGGCCTCTTCATCCCACGATGCCGCCGAATCAAGATAAGACTAGTAACGGCAAGCAAATTGGCAATATCGACGCCCACAACTGCTTTGTGTTCTACTCGTGCATAGAAACTACGCCTAGACCTAGCTCATGATGCCACTGTTGGGGATCGTAGCAGAAAATTAAAATTTTCTACGCATCACCAAGATCAATCTATGGAGTAATCTAGCAACGAGGGGAAGGAGAGTGCATCTACATACCCTTGTAGATCGCTAAGCGGAAGCGTTGAAGTGAACGGGGTTGATGGAGTCATACTCGTCGTGATCCAAATCACCGATGATCCTAGCGTCGAATGGACGGCACCTCCACGTTCAACACACGTACGGTTGGGAGACATCTCCTCCTTCTTGATCCAGCAAGGTGAGAGGAGAAGTTGAGGGAAAACTCCAACAGCACGACGGCATGGTGGTGATGGAGCTCGTGGTTCTCCGGCAGGGCTTCGCCAAGCACTACGGAGGAGGATGAGGTGTTGGAGGAGGAAGAGGGCTGCGCCAGGGGAAGGGTGCGGCTGCCCTCTCTCTCCCTCACTATATATAGGGGGAAGGGAGGAGGGGGAGGCGCCCTAGGGTTCCCTAGGGGAGGGGCGGCGGCCACAGGGGAAACCCTAGATGGGTTTGTGCGCCCCCACCCACTAGGAAACTTGCCCCCCAAGCCGGGAGGGGCGGCTGCCCTAGGGGTGGCGCCCCCACCTCTCCTGGTTTCGTGAGATGGGGTGGGAGGGGCGCTCAGCCCCTTAGTGGGCTGATGTGCCCTCTACCCTTGGCCCATAAGGCCCCCCAACGCTTGCCGGGGCCTCCGAAACCCCTTTCGGACACGCTTGTCATCACCTGGTACCCCCGGAACAATTCCGGACTCCAATACCCTTCGTCCAATATACCGATCTTCACCTCTGGACCATTCCGGAGCTCCTCGTCATGTCCGGGATCTCATCCGGGACTCCGAACAACCTTCGGTAACCACATACTATTTCCCATAACAACTCTAGCGTCACCGAACCTTAAGTGTGTAGACCCTACGGGTTCGGGAACCATGCAGACATGACCGAGACAACTCTCCGGCCAATAACCAACAGCGGGATCTGGATACCCATGTTGGCTCCCACATGTTCCACGATGATCTCATCGGATGAACCATGATGTCGAGGATTCAATCAATCCCGTATACAATTCCCTTTGTCCAGCGGTATTGTACTTGCCCGAGATTCGATCGTCGGTATCCCGATACCTTGTTCAATCTCGTTACCGGCAAGTCTCTTTACTCGTTCCGTAACACATCATCCCGTGATCAACTCCTTGGTCACATTGTGCACATTATGATGATGTCCTACCGAGTGGGCCCAGAGATACCTCTCCGTTACACGGAGTGACAAATCCCAGTCTCGATTCATGCCAACCCAACAGACACTTTCGGAGATACCTGTAGTGAACCTTTATAGCCACCCAGTTACGTTGTGACGTTTGGCACACCCAAAGCACTCCTACGGTATCCGGGAGTTGCACAATCTCATGGTCTAAGGAAATGATACTTGACATTAGAAAAGCTTTAGCATACGAACTACACGATCTTGTGCTAGGCTTAGGATTGGGTCTTGTCCATCACATCATTCTCCTAATGATGTGATCCCGTTATCAACGACATCCAATGCCCATGGTCAGGAAACCGTAACCATCTATTAATCAACGAGCTAGTCAACTAGAGGCTTACTAGGGACATGGTGTTGTCTATGTATCCACACATGTATCTGAGTTTCCTATCAATACAATTCTAGCATGGATAATAAACGATTATCATGAACAATGAAATATAATAATAATAACTAATTTATTATTGCCTCTAGGTCATATTTCCAACAGAGGAACACAAGGAGCATTTGTGTTTAGTTCTCGAAAAACTCAGAGAACATCAGTTGTATGCCAAGTTCAGCAAATGCGAGTTTTGGTTGAAGGAAGTTGGATTTCTTGGACATGTTATATTAGGAGAGGGTATAGTAGTGGATCATACCAAGGTTCAGTCTGTCACGGAATGGTTGGCACCCACATCAGTTGGAGAGATCCGCAGTTTTCTTGGACTAACAGGATATTACCGGAGATTTATTGAGAATTTCTCTAAAATTGCGAAGCCCATGACGGAGTTGCTGAAGAAAGACACCAGGTTCAAATGGACAGAAGAATGTGAGACCAGTTTCTAGGAGTTGAAGAAACATCTGACTACAGCCCGAGTGCTAATTCTGCCAGATATACGCAAGGATTTCCAAGTGTATTGCGACGCATCTCGCTTAGGACTTGGAGGAGTACTTATGCAAGACGAAAGAGTTGTTTCATATGCCTCACGACAGCTTCCACCGCATGAGTTGAATTATTCCACTCATGATTTGGAATTAGCAGCCGTAGTGCATGCCCTTAAGACCTGGAGACATTTTCTTATTGGAAACCGTTGCGATGTGTACACGGATCATAAGAGTTTGAAGTACATTTTCACCCAGAAAGAGTAGAACCTCAGACAAAGGAGATGGTTGGATCTTATAAAGGATTATGACATGAAGCTGCATTATCACCCAGGAAAGGCCAATGTCGTAGTAGACGCTTTGAGTCAGAAAAAGTTATGTCAATAGTCTCTTAATGGGAGGGATGCCAAAGGAATTAGCCGAGGATCTTAGGGAACTTCGTTTGGAGATTGTTCCTAGAGGTTTTGTTGCAGCGATGGATGTTCATTCTACATTGTTGGGAAAGATTCGTGAAGCTCAGAAGGATGACAAGGAAATTGTTGAGATAAAGGATAGAATGAGCAAAGGAAAGGCCAAAGGTTTTCGTGAGGATGAGCACGACACCTTGTGGTTTGAGGACCGCATTTATGTGCCCAATAATGCAGAGATCAGGAAGTTGATACTTCAAGAAGCTCATGACTCGCCATACTCGATACACCACGAAAACACTAAGATGTATTTGGATTTGAAGGAACGTTTCTGGTGGACTGGACTAAAATGAAGAAGGATATTGCCGAGTATGTAGATGTATGTGATGTATGTCATAGAGTGAAGGCAGAACAGCAGAAGCCAGTAGGATTACTGCAGCCTATACCGACACCCGAATGGAAGTGGGATAAGCTTGGCATAGATTTTATTACCAGATTACCCAGGACCCGATCAGGATATGATTCTATCTAGGTAGTAGTGGATCGCTTGACCAAAGTAGCTCACTTTATCCCAGTGAGAACCACATATACAAGTGCGAAGTTGGCCAAGATATAGATGACCAGGATCGTATGTCTGCATGGAGTTCCAAGGACCATCATATCAGATAGAGGAACATGGTGTACTTGAAAGTTTTGGCATCAGTTGCACCAGACTTTGGGAACCAGGCTAGAGTTTAGTACAGCCTTTCATCCACAGACAGATGGACAGCCTGAGAGAGTTAATCAGATTCCGGAGGACATGTTGAGAGCTTGTGCGCTAGAATACAGGTCTAGTTGGGATGATTATTTACCCTACGCGGAGTTCTCGTACAACAACAGCTACCAGGCCAGTTTGAAGATGGCACCGTTTGAAGCCCTGTATAGAAGAAGGTGCAGAACACCGTTGGTGTGGGATGAAGTTGGAGACCGTCAGTTGTTTGGACTGGATTTGATTAAAGAATCTGAAGAGAAGGTTAAGCTGATCCGAGATAGGCTGAAAGTAGCTTAGTCCAGGCGGATGAGTTATGCCGACTCAAAACGCAAGGAGGTAGCCTATGAAATCGGAGATAGAGCATATCTACGAGAGTCACCTCTGTGAGGAGTTAAGCGTTTCGGAGTGTAACACCCCGGATGTAACTTGCCATAGTTGTATTCCAACTCTTGCCATTTTCGCACTAAGTTATGAGATTCGTCGTTGGGTTCTTGTATTTGTTTTGCATTTTGTCCATGTCATCCTGTGCATCGCATTTGCATACGTGTTTGTCTCATGCATCCGAGCAATTTCCCCATTGTCCGTTTTGCATTCCGGCACTCCTACGTACTCCGGTGCCTCCTTTTGACTCTTTTCGTGTGCGGGTGTTAAACCTTCTCAGAATGGACCGAGATTTTCCAAGCGGCCTTGGTACACCACCGGTAGACCGCCTGTCAAGTTTCGTGCCATTTGCATTCCGTTTTGATACTCCAACGGTTAACCGAGGAACCATAAAGGCCTCGTGTGTGTTGCAGCCCAACACCCCTTCAAAGTGGCCCATAACCCATCCAAACCCACTCCATCCTCTCGGCTGTTCGATCACGATCGCATGGCCGAAAACCGCACTCCATTTGGACTCTCCTAGCTCCCTCTAGCTATAAAAACGTCTCCTCCTCCTACATTCCCGGGTCGAAACCCTAAAATTCCCCTCCGCGCCGCCGGACGAAATTGCGCCGCCGCCCTGCACCAATCAGAGAGCATCAAGTGTCGTGCCGCCGCTCCCCCGTGCCGCCGGCCCGCGAGCGCAGATCTGGCCCTCGCGGGCCCACGCCTCGCCCGCCGCCGCCCGTGGCCCTCGCGCCGCCTCTCCTCCCACCGATCGCCGCCCGTCGCCCCGCGACCGAAGCTCCGCCGCCTCGACGTCCGCCACTCGCCGCCCGGTTCTCCTCCGCCACGCCTTCGCCGGCCGCCGCCTCTCGCCCGCCGCCACGCCCGTCCTCCGCCTCCTCCCGCCTCGACGTCCGCCACCGCGCCGCCCTCATCGCTGGCAAGCTCTCCGGCGACCGAATCCAGGGCTGCCGTCGTCTTCCCCACCTCCGGTATCCTTCCCCGTCTCCTCCGGCGACGAACTCCGACGAGGATCGGCAAACCTCGGCAAGAACACAACCCTAGATCTATTCCATAGGTTGACCCAAAATTTCCACTAAGTCATTTTATTTAACATTCTGAGCCCCTGTTCATCATGCCATAACTTTGCGCTCGCTACTCCATTTTGCATGCATGATATATCAAATTGTTCACCTGGATATGCTCTTATTTTGTTCCATTGTGCCATGCTTGTTTGAGTCCATCTTGATGCCCTAATGACTGTTGCAAGAGTGCTATAAAATGTTAGTTCCTGTTTCTTAGCAGAGTATGAGCATTTGTCATTTTTGCCATGATTATTGTGTGCTTCCTATGGACTTGAGCTCTACATGTGTTTTGGGCTTTGCCATGCCATCTTTACAGGGGTGTATGCCATGTATTTTTTGTGATCAATGTGGTGACTAGCACATGCATGCAAAGTAGCTCTGGTGATATTGTTGATTTCAGGGACTTAGAATTTTAGTCATTTCCCTGCTGATATTTTTATGCCATGTATTCATGTTGCTACAGTGAGATCAATGCTTCTTTTGAGTATGTTCAGTAAGGATGATTTGTACATATGGTTGTGCTCTATCCATCCATGCCCCTGTTTGCAATTATGGAGTGCCCTAGCATGGCTCAATCTTGCTCTACTTTTGCTATAAAATGTTCCTGGCAGATTGTTTACGTGTTAATCAATTTTGCCAAGGTTGTTGTAGTTGATCCATGCATGCTATAAGTTTGTTCTTGCTTTGGTTAGCTTCATGAACATTTCTTCTTGTTGGTAGTATGCTTAGATTGTCATGCAATGCCTTGTGACGAGTGCATCAAGCTCGCAAACATTCCTTCATAATTCTGTTTTTGCCATGTCCAGTTTTCTGCTAAGTCTGAATCTGTTAACGAAACTTGCTATGTTTACATGGGTGCCATCATATCTTCTAATCCTTTTTGGCTTATGGTCAGTAAGGGACTTTTGTTATATGCTTTGCGTAGATTCAAGCCATGCCTTGTATTGCTATGTTCTGTTCCTGTAGCATGTTGATATCTTGCTCTAAACATTGCTCCCTGATGTTAATTTCTGGCATGTTATTTTCACCAAGTCTGTGAAGCTGATATCTTTTGCACTTTTGCCATGCTTGTTTGAACATGCTATTGTGTGATTTAGCCGTAGCTCAGTGTTCATCTTTTGTCAAGCATCTTGACTAGATCACTACCATGTGCTTTGTTGCTATGTTGGAGTGCAGTAGCTTAGTTTCTTGATACATCCTAGATGGCATCGTGCCGTTAATCACAGAATTGTGCCATTCTTGTTTTGCTTGTCATTTGCAAACCGTGCATCCGATTCCGGTGATCTTCATATTGATTTCGACCGAAATCCACTAATCTTTCCAGCGGCGCACTTGGTTTGCCAAGTTGAGTCCTGGTTCAATCTTTTCCTTCCGGAGCACGCATATGCATTGCATAGCACATCTCGCATATCATGCCATGTTTTGCATCATGTTGCTTGCGCATTGCACCATGGTTGATTGTGGTTTCCTTGCTTGTGTTCTTGCCTTGGGTAGAGCCGGAGATGAGTTCGTGATTGAGGAACCCGTTGAGTACGCTTACGAGGATCAGGCTTTCGTCAACTCAGAGAACTTTGCAGGCAAGATGACCATACCCTCAAAATCACTTCTATCTTTGCTTGCTAGTTGCTCGCTCTTTTGCTATGCCGCGATACCTACAACTTGCTATATCATGCCTCCCATATTGCCATGTCAAACCTCTAACCCACCTTGTCCTAGCAAACCGTGGTTTGGCTATGTTACCGCTTTGCTCAACCCCTCTTATAGCGTTGCTAGTTGCAGGTGATGTTGGAGTTTGTTCCTTGTTGGAACATGTTTATTGTTGGGATATCATTATTATATCTTGTTTACTTTAATGAATCTATATACTTGGTAAAGGGTGGAAGGCTCAGCCTTATGCCTGTTGTTTTGTTCCACTCTTGCCACCCTAGTTTCCGTCATACCGGTGTTATGTTCCTTGATTTTGCGTTCCTTACGCGGTTGGGTTATAATGGGAACCCCCTGACAGTTCACCTTGAATAAAACTCCTCTGCGAGGCCCAACCTTGGTTTTACCATTTGCCACCTAAGCCTTTTTCCCTTGGGTTCCGCGGACTCAAGGGTCATCTTTATGTTAATCCCCCGGGCCAATGCTCCTCTGAGTGTTGGTCCAACTTGTTAGCCGCCGGTGGCCACCAGGGGCAACTCTGCGTTGGCCTACTGGAAGTTCGGACAATCCGGTGTGCCCTGAGAACGAGATATGTGCAGCTCCTATCGGGATTTGTCGACACATCCGAGTGGCTTTGCTGGTCTTGTTTTACCATTGTTGAGATCTCTTGTAACCGGGATTCCGAGTCTGACCGGGTCATCCTGGGAGAGGGAATATCCTTCGTTGACCGTGAGAGCTTGTGATGGGCTAAGTTGGGACACCCCTGCAGGGTTTTGAACTTTCGAAAGCCATGCCCGCGGTTATGGGCAGATGTGAATTTGTTAATATCCGGTTGTAGAAAACTTGACACTTAACTTAATTAAAATGAATCAACCGCGTGTGTAGCCGTGATGGTCTCTTTTCGGCGGAGTCCAGGAAGAGAACACGGTCTCGTGTTATGCTTAAACGTAAGTAGTCTAGGATCACTTCTTGATCTCATAGCTTCTCGACCGTGCTTTTCTCCTCTTCTCGCTCTCATTTGCGTAAGTTAGCCACCATTTATGTTAGTGCTTGCTGCAGCTCCACCTCACTACCCCCTTTTCCTACCCATAAGCTTAAATGGACTTGATCATGAGGGTGTGAGATTGCCGAGTCCCCGTGACTCACAGATTACTTCCAAAACCAGATGCAGGTGCCGATGATGCCAGTGCAGGGGACGCGACCGAGCTCAAGTGAGAGTTCAACAAGGATTCAAGATGTTATTATGTGTCTTTTCCAGACGATCAGTAGAGTAGCCCAGTTGGGGGCGATCTGGGATCTATGCATTAGGGCTTGTCTTTATTTTGGTTCCGTAGTCGGACCTTGATTGTATTCTGGATGATGTAATGCTATATTTATGTATTGTGTGAAGTGGCGATTGTAAGCCAACTCTTTATCTCTATCTTATTCAGTACATGGGTTGTGTAAAGATTACCCCTCTTGCGACATGCCTACTATGCGATTATGCCTCTAAGTCGTGCTCCGACACATGGGAGATATAGCCGCATTGTGGGTGTTACATGGAGTTAAGGGAAAGTTAGCCCCGAGGTTTGTAGGACCATACCGAGTTTTGGAACGTATGGGAGAGGTTGCCTACAAGTTGGAGTTACCCGAAGGAATGTTGGGAGTTCATGATGTGTTTCACATTTCTCAGTTGAAGAAGTGCCATGCGGAGATGGCAGATATTCCTCTAAGAGATACAGTGCCCCTGCAAGCAATTCAGTTAGACAGTGATTTGACATATGAGGAGAAACCAGTCAGGATTCTCGAATTTGCCAGCCGAGTTACTCGCAGCAAGGTTATCAAGTTTTGCAAAGATCAGTGGAGCCACCATACCGAGGATGAAGCCACCTGGGAAAGAGAGGATGATCTACGCAAAGACCACCCACACCTATTTTCTGGCCAACCCGAATCTCGAGGGCGAGATTCATCTTAAGGGGGGTAGCTTTCTAACATCCCAAATTTTCAATTTGGAATGTTATACATAGGTCATTCATGCATATCATACTTTATTGCATTTCATTTTGCGATCCTTGAAATCCTAAGCAACTCAAGGACCCTTCGAGAGAGTTGGCGATTTCCTAGTTCTCATATTTGATTTTTTTCTCAAATATCGAAACAAGGATCACTTTGGTTTTAATTATTTTTCTCTCCAAAAATATTTCATACAAAAAAATAAACGAGAGGAGATAATATGACTTCTCCAAAATAAATGAAACATTGGAGGAAAAATACTAAAATCAAATAATATATTTTATTTGGGTTTTATCGCTATTTTATTTGAATTAGGAAAAAAATGTGTTTTTCAAAATTGCATAGGAGGCCCAAATAAATGTTCACTTTGTCCGCTATGTTTTTAAAGGACGGGGAAAATTAATTTCAGGATTTTTGGAGTCCGTTTATTATTTCTTTTATTTGTTTTTCTGTGTCAGGTTTTATAAAAAAACAACGCAACCGACTTACCGGGCCGTGTCCGACCTGGACACTGTGCCCGGGAGGCTTTATAAGACGAGGCTCGCGACCCCCGAGGCCCAAGTCGCGCCGCCGCTGCCGCCCCAAACCCTAGCGCCGCCCCGATGCCGCCGCCGCTACGCCGCGCCGCCTCGCCGCCGGATCCGCTCGCCACCGACCCCGCCGGATCTCGTCGAGGAAGCCGCCCACCGCCGCAGGTTTTCATTAGAAAGCCGCTCAGTTTTTTTCGAAAACCCTAAGATTCGGTTTTTATTTTTTTTAGATCGGTTTTTGTTCAGTTTTCCGCGGTTTAGCTAAATAGCGGACGTTTGTCCGTACGTTCATTTTAACGAACGTTGTTCATCCGTTAGTCACACACAGTGAACGTTCATTCGTTAGCCTTTTCGTCTGTTTTTCTTTTTCCAGGGTTTTTCCGCGATTATTCTCGATCGCGATTTCTGCCCTGATCTTAGTTTTAGTTTATCTTTTCGCCCGTTTATCGGAATCAGGCGATTCAAGCACCTAGGTCTTCGTATCGAAGCCCTCTTTTTGTTTAACCAACTTGAACAAGATTTTGATACAGTAAAATTTGACTTTGTCCAGATTAGTAATCGGATCTTGTTTCTTTCGTAGTTTGAGTTTCGTTGCTCCGTTTTTTTGATTTTTTTGCAAACCGGAGTTCTTCATCTGAACTTTCTGGTTAGATCTTCTTATTTGAGTTTTACCCGTGCTTCATTGCGTGAGTGCTTATGTATTCTATTGTTTGTTTGCGCTAGAATTCCCGGAGTGCGAAGCGTGCTACTACGAGTCACTAGGTTTTGCGGATCGTCAGGAAGGCAAGTAACACATTGATCATACTTCTTTCATACCAAGTTTTATGCATTAATTCCAATCCTCAAACATTGCATGATTAGGAAGTGTTTAACTTGTGGGTATTGGGAAGTAGTTGATGAGGGAGAACCTATTGCCCTGTTTGTCATCAAACCCTGGGGAGTTATTTTCCAACGTACGCTTATATTGCCATGCTATGCACGTAGACGTGGTTTGGTTTGAGAGATCCATGACAGATGTGAGTTGTTAATTAATGGTTAACTTAAGGTGGCAACTTTAATACACATCTGTGTGGATTGCTTGTGGGCACTAGGAGAATCCAGTGTCGTCCAAGGATATCCTGGAGTACCCGTGTGATTATCCTATGGTCCGCCACCCAGGCTCAAAGGGATCATAAGATTATTCATGCTAGAAACTTCCGTGTGCAGCCACAAGCCATTATGGGCTCTGGCATAGTTGAGTATATTGTGTGACCTCTTTCAGTGGTGGGCTAGAAGATGTAGGGGAAAGTAGGTGTAACGGTCCACCCAGAGTAAAGAGTTAATGCTTGTGAAAGACTGTGTCTTGGTCATCTGTTTTCTCAAACACCCTGTACTGCGAGAAATCCAACGGAGGAGATTGAGTCTTGTGGGGAAAAGTGCGCAAACCTTTGCAGAGTGTAAAAACTAATGATGGTTAGCCGTGTCCCCGGTTATGGACATCTTGAGTATCTAGTTCTTGGATTATCATATGGATCTCATCACTCTAAATTAATTTTGTTGGGTTAATAATTACTTTTAATTGGGATTGAGTTGGAGGAACCTTCTCAATGATGTTTCAACTACCATGATATTTAAATAAAATATATTCCTTTGTTGTAGGAAAAATTGGCTTTTCGCAAAACATAATAACCATACAGCCTCCACCAGCCATTTATGCATGTAGTGATAGCATTTATCTGTTCATTACTCTATTGTGTTACATTCCCAGCATATTCCATGTGCTGACCCATTTTTGGATGCAACATATCATGCTGCAGACTTTCAGACGAGGAGTAAGGTTCGCTAGGCCGTTGTCGTGAACTCAGCTATGCTGTTGGAGTTGATGGACTCACTTTATCTTCCAAGCCTTCCGCTGTTATCGTATTAGATGGCCTTAAGCCATATTTATTGTAATAAGTTCTCTCTTGAGACATTTGAGGTAATAAGTGTGTGATTGCTACTCTGTTATAAATACTTCGAGTACTGTGTGTGTCAGCATTACCGATCCAGGGTTGACACTAAAGCACAGAGACTTGACCGTCTGAGGTCGGGTAGCTACACCATACTGCTAAGCGAACAAGGTGTTTACCACCTTAAATATGTTACTTCTCAAACTATCTCGGGCACTTGGTCTTCATTGAACTATATGTGCAGGATTTGTAGCTGCAATATGAATCTTCGCCTGTGGCTCTACAGGTATGGTGACGATTCATGTTGACTATTTAGATTCTACACAAAAAGATCAATGATGACCAATGTATATTTTTGATATTTTTACATGCTTAGACTTATAGCGTTTTTCCAGGACAAAGCGCTACTGATTTTGGGATAAACAAAAGAAATAACTGCTTCCTTTAGCAGTAGGCTTTTTTTCTAAAACGCGCTATAGCTAAATTAGCTATAGCGGATTTCCTTAAGAGCGGTACTGCTAGTTCGACTTAACCACCCGCGGGCTCAAAATTTTGCAAAGTCCTCTTTCCCCCCTGTTCCCCTACTCCTCTGTCACCGCCGCCCGAGCCCGAGCCTACCCTCACCGCCGCCGCCCGAGGCCTCCCTCAACCTCACCGCCGCCGCTCTTGGCCTCACCATCGCCGCCCTCGACCTCTATGCCGCCGCCCGAGCCCGCCCAGGACCGCTGCCTCCCGATCCCGAGCCCACCCTCGCCGCCCTACCTCCGTCGTCGAGCACCTCCCCACCACCGTCTCTCCCCTCTCAGTAAACCCCCCACTCCTCCCCCACCCCCTCTCTCTCTCTGCTTAGTTAGTAGATGTTTTTTAGTAGTAGTAGATGTTAATTTAGGGTTCATAGATAATGATTTTTAGTAGTAGTAGATGTTACTTAGTAGTAGTGATGGTACTAGTTAACTAGGGTAGTATGGTTAATAGTAGATGTTTTTTACTATTGTATAATGTACTTTTTTTACTATTTTTAGTAAGTGTTTAAAATTATTAGTAAGTAAATTAATAAACTAGTTGAACTAGTTTAGTAAGTAAATTAATAAACTAGTTGAACTAGTTGAATTAATAAAACTAATGTATTTTTAGTAAGAAAATTAATATAACTAGTTGGACTAGTTTATTTTTAGTATATTTTTATTTATAGTAAGTTTATATTTAGTAAGAACTATTTGAATTAATAGAACTAGTTGAACATGTCACATTTGTTGTTATTTCTTTAGTTTAAGCAATTATTCCCGCATCGATGTCGTTCGCTAGGGTTTTATTTATAGGGTTTTTGTTTTTGCAGAAATCAAGGAGCCCCTCCATCATCCTCGCTGTCATCCCTGTCACCGACCCCCTCTGACCTCGAGGTGAGACCAGCTAAATCTCCATGTCAATATGAGTCCTGTAAGATATGATGTAGATAAAAACATGTGGTTGCCCAAGTGGCCGGTCGTGTTCAGGTTACACCTCCGAGTGGCCTATGTTTTGCCAGAGTGTTGATTAATTTCTATTCCAGCAAATTTCAGGCGCTCCATATGTCCTATTTTAGCAAAAGGTCATGCCGGAATTTTCTGTGAATTTTGGCATGACTTGTGCTAGAATATGTAGGAAATATCGAGTGGCCTGGATTTTCTAGAAAAATAATTAAACGACATTTTGGGTTGACATTAAGTCTGCCGAGGCTCCATCACCGAAGGTCGAAAAATCAGTGAGGGAGTGTATCCACCATATATGAGAGAGGACGAAGAATACCGACTGTTGTCATGGGGGTCGTTTCTCCTTCTTTTCCTTGTGCTAGACCTTTGTTATGCACTAGGAAAAGAAGGAGTAACGACCATCACCGGTGGTCGCAAATGTCAGAGAGGAATCAGTCAAGGAGAGTCTCCACCATATAGACTCGGTAGACCGATAGTCAACCCGTGATGAATAATAATGATCTAATTTAATTTATATAGTACATATATTTAATTGTACGAGTTTAATATTTGAATTATGAACATAGGAAATGTCGTACTCGGACGACGAAAGTCTCCCGGGGGAGTGCGACTGGTGCCACGACGACCGGGGTTTCTCCGACAGGCCTCACCTGGATGAAGGTTGACACTTCAGCATTAAGCTCGAGGAGGCCTTCGATTGTGATACGGTAAGCTACGACGCAAAGTGTTTTTTCGTAATTAAGCCCGACTTCTACTACTTCAATGTGTAATTTTCGTCTTATACAATTCGACTAGCTTATCCCATGCCATGCAAGACGCTATGTCTTGGAGAGGATGGGTTTTGAAGATCATGAGAGGAAAGAAACAGAGAAAATTAACCTAAGGACCCATCATGGTATGGATTTTGAGGTAAATCTATACAATTCTGAGAGCGTATCCCATTTTGGTTGCCCGCGTTGGGAAGCACTTTGCAAGATGTATGATTTTCAAGAGGGTATGTTTGTCACCATGGATCTTGGTGATCCTGACATCGACCAAGACAATTTGGAAATTTGGGTCCTTGTTGATACGCTTCCAATTCTACCGCTATGTGAGTTTATCAAACATAGTTATTAACTAATTTATATTGTTCATTTCAAAATAGTTGATAGCTTATTTCCATTGACAGCTTATTTTCATTGTTCAAACAATGTGCGGAACATGGTAGACAGAACCTACTACACTGATGGCTCTGGGTTAACTTATCAGAAGAAAAATCATCTGGTCGCATTTTGTACTGATCTTGAGAATTACAATATCTATAATAAAACTCCTCCACATTATGGTCAATACGTGCCACTAGTGCACGTGTTGAACTACGGTAACATCCATGGAGATGCTATGGTAAGATTTTTTACTATTACGACATCCGTGCATCTTTCGCATAAATTATTTTAAAACTTAATTACATTGCTAACTACGAAGTTATTACTATGTTTTTCAACAGGAAATCCCGGATGATTGTGTGCCTCATCTGATGTATCAGAAAGGTCGCCTTAATGTTTTGAACATACAGCCAGGTCGTCCTACGAATCTCACCTGTCCATATCAGATTTCTAAAAGAGGTGGAGACATGAAAATCACAGAATGGAAAAAATGTATGGACAGTCGTAAGGAGGTACTTGGAAGCAACATTGTGCTAAAGGCAAGAATTGGAGACAGGATAATCTCCATTCTCCATAATGGAGAGTCAGGGGCTGTCTTGTTTTATGCTATTTTACCTAAGAGAATATAGTAGGTCTTAAGAGAATGTAGTAGGTCCTATGAGGTACAATATTTATTATGTTGTACAATGTGTTAGAGTTGATGATGAGGAGTAGTTGTGATTATGAATAGTGACCAACTTTCTATGTGATGTCTCATTGATGAAAACGATGATCATGAGGAGGTGTTATATGACAATAATGTATTATGATGATAAGTTGTTAATGATATGATGATGACGACGACGATGATGATGATGATGATGACGATGATATTTATTATATCATTGGGTGAAAGAACCGTGGATTATTTTCAAGTGGATGTCCATCCACTTGAAACTAGTCCACGGTTCTTTCACCCAATGATGTAATAACTCATTATGATGTAAAAACAATCTCTAAATTGCTGCTATATGAAAACTTGTATAAAGGTGTATGAATAAAACATGAAATAAAAAAGAAATAAAATATGAAATAATAGTAGTAGAGCGTGCCGGGAGAAGCGCTACTAGTAATTACCAATAGCCATGTTTGGAGAAAACGCTACTACTAAGTCGATATAGCAGTAGCGTGGGTTAACCCATGCTACTGCTAACCTTTAGTTGCAGTGCCGTACCAGTAGCGCTCCAGCCCGCGCTACTGATAGGCCTAAAACCCGTGCTGCTGCTAGGCTTTTCCCTAGTAGTGTAAAAGCATCTTTGCACTTATTCCAAGAATCGATACTATTGCGAGGCAAAGAAGAAAACCAAATTTTTGCAGAATCACACAAAGCAAATGGAAATAATTTCATCTTCACAATATCATTGTCCACATCTTTTTTCTTTTGCATATCGCATAATTCCACGAAGGTATTAAGATGGGACGCGTCATCCTCATTAGGAGTACCGGAAAATTGATCTTTCGTAACAAGATTCAGCAAGGCAGTATTAATATCACAAGACTCTACACTAGTGGCGGGAGGAGCAAGCAGAGTGCCAATAAAATCATTGTTGTTGGTATTTGAGAAATCACACAACTTGGTGTTCTCTTGAGCCACGATGACTACACAACAAGATTGCACTCAAAAACAGATCCGGCAAGAAAACGGCGAACAAAAAAGAGGGCGAATAAAACGACAATTTTTTGTGAAGTGGGGGAGAGGAAAACGAGAGGCAAATGGCAAATAATGTAAATTGTGAGGATATGAGATTTGTGATTAGGAACCTGGTATATGTAGATGATCCTCCCCGTCAACGGCACCAGAAATTCGTTTTGATGGCGGCATGAATCTACGTCGGTATTTCCCCAAAGAGGAAGGGATGCTGCAGCACAACGGCGGTAGGTATTTCCTTCAGATATGAAACCAAGGTTATCAAACTAGTAGGAGGACCAAGCAACAACACACAAACAACACCTGCACACAAATAAAAAATACTCACAACCCGACGTGTAAAAGGGGTTGTCAATCCCTTTCGGGTAACGGTGCCACAAATTGGCAAATGGGTGTGAGAGAGTTGTAAATATTGATAGATCGAACGCCAAATAAAATAAATTGCAACAAAGTATTTTTGTATTTTTGGGTTTAATAGATCTGAAAATAAAAGCAAAGGAACATAGATCGCAAAGGCAAATAATAATAGAAAGAGACCCGGGGGCCGTAGGTTTCACCAGTGGCTTCTCTCGAGAAAAATAACAAACGGTGGTAAACGAATTACTGTTGGGAAATTGATAGAGCTTCAAATACTCATGATGATATCCAGGCGATGATCATTATATAGGCATCATGTCCAAGATTAGTAGACCGACTCCTGCCTACATCTACTACTATTACTCCACACATCGACCGCTATCCAGCATGCATCTAGTGTATTAAGTTCATGGAGAAACAGAGTAATGCAATAAGAACGATGACATGATGTTGACAAGATCTATTTATGCAGAAATATACCCCATCATTTTATCCTTAGTAGCAACGATACATACGTGTCGGTTCAACTTCTGTCACTGGGATCAAGCACCGTAAGATCGAACCCACTACAAAGCACCTCTTCCATTTCAAGATAAATAGATCAAGTTGGCCAAAGAAAACCCAAATATTGGAGAAGAAATACGAGGCTATAAGAATCATGCATGTAAGACATCAAAGAAACTCAAATAACTTTCATGGATAAAAAAGAGATAGATCTGATCATAAACTCAAAGTTCACTGGAGCACCCCCCCCAGGCGCTTCTCCGGCCCATTGGGTGTCTTCTGGTCCAAAAAATCAAGAAAAAGTTTCGCTGCATTTGGACTCCGTTTGGTATTGATTATCTGTGATGTAAAAACATGCAAAAAATAACAACTGGCACTATGTGAATAGGTTAGTACCGAAAAATGATATAAAATGACTATAAAATGATTATAAAACATCCAAGATTGATAATATAACAGCATGTAACAACCAAAAATTATAGATACGTTGGAGACGTATCACAATGCTACGATCGGTGTGAGTCTACCGTGTAGTTGTGTGATGACCCACAAGTATAGGGGATCTATCATAGTCCTTTCAATAAGTAAGATTGTCGAACCCAATGAGGATCAGCAGGAAATGACAAGCGGTTTTCAACAAGGTATTCTCTGCAAGTACTGAAATAAGTGGTAACAGATAGTTTTGTGATAAGATAATTTGTAACGAGCAACAAGTAACAAAAGTAAATAAAGTGCAGCAAGGTGGACCAATCCTTTTTGTAGCAAAGGATAAGCCTGGACAAACTCTTATATAAGGAAAAGCGCTCCCGAGGACACATGGGAATATCGTCAAGCTAGTTTTCATCACGTTCATATGATTCCTGTTCGGTACTTGATTATTTGACATGTGGGTGGACCGGTGCTTGGGTGCTGTTCTTACTTGAACAAGCATCCCACTTATGATTAACCTCTATTGCAAGCATCCACAACTACAACAAAAGTATTAAGGTAAACCTAACCATAGCATGAAACATATGGATCCAAATCAGCCCCTTACGAAGCAACGCATAAACTAGGGTTTAAGCTTCTGTCACTCTAGCAACCCATCATCTACTTATTACTTCCCAATGCCTTCCTCTAGGCCCAAATAATGGTGAAGTGTTATGTAGTCGACGTTCACATAACACCACTAGAGGCTAGACAACATACATCTCATCAAAATATCGAACAAATACCAAATTCACATGACTACTAATAGCAAGACTTCTCCCTTGTCCTCGGGAACAAACGTAACTACTCACAAAGCATATTCATGTTCATAATCAGAGGGGTAATAATATGCATAAAGGATCTGAACATATGATCTTCCACCAATTAAACCAACTAGCATCAACTACAAGGAGTAATTAACACTACTAGGAACCTACTAGCACCAATCCCGGACTAGGAGACAAGAATTGGATACTAGAGATGAACTTGGGTTTTGAGATGAGATGGTGCTGATGAAGATGTTGATGGAGATTGCACTCTCCCGATGAGAGGAGCGTTGGTGATGACGATGGCGATGATTTCCCCCTTCGGGAGGGAAGTGTCCCCGGCAGAACAGCTCTGTCGGAGCCCTAGATTGGTTCCGCCAAGGTTCCGCCTCGTGGCAGCGGAGTTTCATCCCGAAAGGTTGCTTCTTATTTTTTTTCTCGACAAAATACTTCATATAGCAGAAGATGGTTATCGGAGAGCCACTAGGGGGCCCACGAGGTAGGGGGCGTGCCCTAGGGGGGGCGCCCCCACCCTCGTGGAAAGGGTGTGGGCCCCCTGGTCTTCATCTTTGGCGAGGATTTTTCATTATTTATTATAAGGTATTCCGTGGATTTTTAGGACTTTTGGAGTTGTGAAGAATAGTTCTCTAATATTTGCTCCTTTTCCAGCCCAGAATTCCAGCTGCCGACATTCTCCCTCCTTATGTAAACCTTGTAAAATAAGAGAGAATAGCCATAAGTATTGTGACATAATGTGAAATAACATCCCATAATTCAATAAATATCAATATAAAAGCATGATGCAAAATGGACGTATCAACTCCCCCAAGCTTAGACCTCGCTTGTCCTCAAGAGAAAGCCGATAACAATAAATATGTCCCCATGTTTAGAGGTAGAGGCGTCGATAAAAATAAAATACGGACATGAGAGCATCATGATTATTCTCATAACAGCAACATACATAGATATTGTCATATGATTACTTATGTTCAAGTGATGATCTATTCACAATGCAAAAGTATGAATCAGAAACCTTATTGAGAACCAACAAACTATAACCTCAGTCATTGAAGCAATTGCAATTTATCATAACATCAGAAAGAGTCTATGTTAGAGCTAAAAAGCAAGTCCACATACTCAACTATCATCTAGTCCTTCATAGTTGCTAACACTCACGCAATACTTGTGGTTACGGAGTTTTAATCAGACACAGAGAAAGACAGGGGCTTATAGTTTCACCCCACAACCTTTTACCTCGAGGGTAATGTCAACAATAATAACTCATGCCCCCTACATCCAATTAGATATATATATCAAGTTCTTTCCAACATGCTGGGCTTGCCAAAGGATAAAATGAAAAAGGGAGAGGTGAAGATCACCATGACACTTGCATAAGGTAGAAGATAATAATAAAAGATAGGCCATTCGCAGAGGGAAGCAGAGGTTGCCATGCGCTTTTATGGTTGGATGCACAAAATCTTAATGCGAAAGAATGTCACTTTATATTGCCCCTTGTGATATGAACCTTTATTATGCAGTCTGTCGCTTTTATTACTTCCACATCACAAGATCGTATAAATCTTATTTCTCCCACACTAATCATACATATTTAGAGCATTTTTATTGCTTTGCACCGATGACAACTTACTTGAAGGATCTTACTCAATCCATAGGTAGATATGGTGGACTCTCATGGCAAAACTGGTTTAAGGGTATTTGGAAGCACAAGTGGTATCTCTACTTCGTGCTGAGAATTTGGCTAGCATGAGGGGGAAAGGCAAGCTCAACATGTTGGATGATCCGTGACAACATACTTTATCTCAGATATAAGAAAACATAACCCATTACGTTGTCTTCCTTGTCCAACATCAACTCTTTAGCATGTCATATTTTGACGAGTGCTCCCAATCATAAAAGATGTCATTAATAGTATATTTATATGTGAAACCTCTCTTTCCTTATTACTTCCTATTAATTGCAACGATGACCAAAGCTATGTCTGCCAACTCCCAATAACTTTTAATCATCACACTCTTTCTATGTGAAGTCATTACCATCGATAAGATCAATATGAACTTTTGTTTCTTCTTATTCTTTTTCTCTTTTCTTTTATTCACCCAAGATCATAGAAAGAAAATCAAGCCCTTGAATCAACACTAATCTTTATTATATAGCTCACGGACTCGATTACATAGAGAGATCATAAAGCAAAACTTAAAACTAGATCATGCCATAAACTTTATTCTACTAGATAAAAATACTACTAATAGGATCGAACTAAGGAAAACGGTAAAGATAGGAGTTGTGATTGTGATATGATACCAGGGCACCTCCCCCAAGCTTGGCAGTTGCCAAGGGGAGTGCCCATACCCATGTGATTATATCTCATTCTTTGTTGTTGGTGTAATATTCTTGGCGATGATTCCTCTCAGGACACGATTCTCCTCTTCGAGCTTGTTGACTTGCTGCTTGAGGTCCACTGTTTCCTTACGAAGCTTTCCTATAACGGATAAAGCTCCTTGCACCCAAGGGTGTTTCATAGCTGCGGGAGAACAAGTGACACTCCTCTTCATATTTTCATAAGAAAGAAATCTAACATTGGAAGGGATAACCGAGTTTGGAATAGTTGAGCTCTGTAGTTCCCCCATCGTGAACCCAGCTCGGAAGCGAGAGGTGACTTCTTGATCCTCCATGGCATCTACCCTCATTAAGTCAGCCTCCATCTCCTCCTCCATTGCTGGCCCGAAGTGGTCAGGGTCGCTGTTCGCCCTTGGTTTCGATGCCAGATTAGATACCCGGCTCTCCCCGACTGACTCTTGAGAAGACATCTTGCTCTAATCTACAGCAGCAACAGCTCGAAACAAAAACAGAGGATATTTGCGTGATGCGGGAGTCAAAACCTTTGGTAGAATATATAGTGAATTTTTACCGACCAAAATACGTATCGTGCAAGAAAACGGAGTCCGGAAGGCACACGAGGTGCTCACAAGGTAGGGGGCCGCGCCCAGGGGGGTAGGGCACGCCCTCCACCCTCGTGGGGCCCTCGTGTCCTTCCAGGACTGCTACTTAATTTTCTATTTTTCTAAATATTCCAAAACGGAGAAATATTGCCTTAAAAATTGTTTTGGAGTTGGTTTATTTACCATACCACATACCTATTCCTTTTCGGAGTCTGAAACGTTCTGGGAAGTGTCCCTTATGTATTCCTCCGGGGTAACGGTTCCAATAATATTGGTTTCAATATTTGTGGGATTACCCGAGATATAATGTTTAATTCTCTGTCTGTTTACCACATTCGGATTTGTGCCTTCGAAGTTGTTGATTTTTATGGCACCGGAACGATAGACCTCCTCGATAACATAGGGGCCTTCCCATTTAGAGAGAAGTTTTCCTGCAAAAAATCTTAAACGAGAGTTGTATAGCAATACATAATCACCTACATTAAACTCACGCTTTTGTATCCTTTTTTCATGCCATCTTTTAACCTTTTCTTTAAACAAAATGGCATTTTCATGAGCTTCTGTTCTCCATTCATCAAGTGAGCTAATATCAAATAACCTCTTTTCACCAGCAAGTTTAAAATCATAGTTGAGCTCTTTAATAGCCCAATATGCCTTATGTTCTAGTTCGAGAGGTAAGTGACATGCTTTTCCATATACCATTTTATACGGAGACATACCCATAGGATTTTTATATGCAGTTCTATAGGCCCATAATGCATCATCAAGTTTCTTGGACCAATTCTTTCTAGACCTATTGACAGTCTTTTGCAAAATTAATTTGAGTTCTATATTACTCAATTCTACTTGACCACTAGACTATGGGTGATACGGAGATGCAATTGTATGATTGACGTCATATTTAGTAAGCATTTTACGGAAAGCACCATGAATAAAATGTGAACCACCATCAGTCATTAAATATCTAGGGACTCCAAACCTCGGAAAAATAACTTCTTTAAGCATTTTAATAGAAGTGCTATGATCAGCACTACTAGTTGGAATAGCTTCTACCCACTTAGTAACGTAATCAACAACAACTAAAATATGTGTATATCCATTGGAGGCAGGAAAAGGTCCCATATAATCAAAGCCCCAAACATCAAATGGTTCAATAACAAGTGAATAATTCATAGGCATTTCTTGACGTCTACTAATATTACCAATTCTTTGACATTCATCACAAGATAGGACAAACTTACGGGCATCCTTGAAGAGAGTAGGCCAATAAAAACCGGATTGCAATACCTTATGTGCAGTTCTATCTCCCGCGTGGTGTCCTCCATAAGTTTCGGAGTGGCACTTGCGTAGGATCTGTTCGTGTTCATGCTCAGGTACACAACGTCTAATAACACTATCTACTCCTTCTTTATAAAGATGTGGGTCATCCCAAAAGTAATGTCTCAAATCATAGAAGAACTTTTTCTTTTGTTGGTATGAATTTAGCAACAATGTAATTAGCATAATCAACATACCAAGGAGTACTATGAGAAGTACTTATGACATTTAATTGTTCATCAGGAAAGCTATCATCAATAGGTAGTGGGTCATCAAGAACATTCTCTAACCTAGATAAGTTGTCTACAACGGGGTTCTCAGCTCCTTTTCTATCAACAATATGCAAATCAAATTCTTGTAGCAAGAGAACCCATCTAATAAGTCTAGGTTTAGCATCTTTCTTCTCCATAAGATATTTAATAGCAGCATGATCAGTGTGGATAGTTACTTTAGAATCAACAATATAAGGTCTGAACTTATCATAAGCAAATACAACTGCTAAAAGTTCTTTTTTAGTAGTAGCATATTTCTTTGAGCATTGTCTAGAGTCTTACTAGCATAATGGATAACATTTAATTTCTTATCAACTCTTTTCCCTAGAACAGCACCTACGGCATAATCACTAGCATCACACATAATTTCAAAGGGTAAATTCCAGTCAGGTGGTTGAACAATAGGTGCAGAGACTAATGCTTTCTTAAGTATTTCAAATGCTTCTTCACAATCATCATCAAAGACAAATGGTATATCTTTTTGTAATAAATTAGTCAGAGGCCGAGAAATTTTGAGAAGTCCTTAATGAACCTCCTATAAAATCTGGCCTGACCAAGGAAACTTCTTATACCTTTGATGTCCTTGGGACATGGCATCTTTTCAATAGCATCAACCTTGGCTTTATCAACTTCAATACCTCTTTCAGAAACTTTATGCCCCAAGACAATACCCTCATGAACCATAAAGTGGCACTTTTCCCAATTCAAGACAAGATTAGTTTCTTCACATCTCTGCAAAACTCGATCAAGATTGCTCAAGCAATCATCAAAAGAAGATCCATAGACGGAAAAGTCGTCCATGAAAACCTCACAAATCTTTTCACAAAAGTTAGAGAATATAGCCATCATGCATCTTTGAAAGGTAGCAGGTGCATTACATAAACCAAAAGGCATATGTCTATAAGCAAAAGTACCAAAAGGGCATGTAAAAGTAGTCTTTGATTGATCTTTAGCCGACACAGGTATTTGAGAGAAACCAGAATAACCATCTAGAAAGCAGTAATGTGTATGTTTGCATAATCTTTCTAGCATTTGATCGATAAAAGGTAAGGGGTAATGATCTTTCTTAGTAGCCTCATTTAATTTGCGGAAATCAATTACCATCCTATAACCTGTAATAATTCTTTGTGGAATCAGTTCATCTTTATCATTAGGAATGACAGTAATACCTCCCTTCTTAGGGACACAATGAACAGGACTTACCCACTGACTATCAGCAATGGGATAAATTATACCTGCCTCCACAAGCTTTAGTATTTCTTTTCTTACCACTTCTTTCATTTTAGGATTCAGACGTCGTTGAGGATCACAAACTGGTTTGGCATCTGCTTCCAAATTTATTTTATGTTGACATAAAGTGGGACTAATGCCCTTAAGGTCATCAAGAGTATATCCAATAGCAGCACGGTGCTTCTTCAGAGTTCTTAATAATCTTTCTTCTTCATGCTCTAAAAGGTTAGCACTAATAATAACAGGATATATCTTCTTTTCATCAAGATAAGCATATTTAAGATTATCAGGCAACGGTTTAAGCTCAATCACGGGATCACCCTTAGGTGGAGGGGGATCCCCTAGGATTTCAACAGGCAAATTGTGTTTCAGAATAGGTTCCTGTTTAAAGAATACTTCATCTATTTCCCTTCTTTCATTCATAAACATATCATTCTCATGGTCTAGCAAATATTGTTCTAAAGGATCACTAGGAGGTACGGCAATAGAAGCAAGACCAATAATTTCATCCTTACTAGGCAATTCTTCTTCACGGTGTTGTTTACTAAATTTAGAGAAATTAAACTCATGAGTCATATCATCTAAGACGACAGTAACAACATCCCTTGTGCAATCTATGGTAGCATTAATAGTATTTAAGAAGGGTCTACCAAATATAATGGGACAAAAGCTATCTTGTGGGGAACCAAGAACAAGAAAATCAACAGGATATTTAGTTTTCCCACACAAGACTTCAACATCTCTAACAATTCCCATTGGTGAAATAGTATCTCTATTAGCAAGTTTAATAGTAACATCAATTTCTTCTAACTCAACAGGTGCAATGTCATGCATAATTTCTTTGTATAAGTCAATAGGTATTGCACTAGCACTAGCACCCATATCACATAAGCCATGATAACAATGATCTCCTATTTTAACAAAAATAACAGGCATGCCTACCATAGGTCTAGGTTTATCTGTATTACGGGGTTTAGCAATTCTAGCAGTTTCATTACAGAAGTAAATAACATGCCCATCTATATTATCAGACAAGAGATCTTTAACAATAGCTATATTAGGTTCTACTGTAACTTGCTCAGGAGGTGTATATGTTTTAATATTGCTTTTATGAACCACAGTTGATGCTTTAGCATGATCCTTTATCCTAACAGGGAAAGGTGGTTTCTGAACATAACAAGTAGGAACAATAGGATCATTATAAGTGACAGTATTTTCTTCAACATTAATAGGTGCAACTACTTTTACTTCTATGGGAAGGTGATATTTAATCCACTTCTCCTTAGGGAGATCAACATAAGTAGCAAAAGATTCACATAATGAAGCTACTATCTCAGAATCAAGTCCATATTTAGTGCGAAACTTACGGAAAATATCGGTATCCATAAAAGATTTAACACAATCAAAATTAGGTTTCATACCTGACTCCTTAACTTTGTCGAGATCCCAATCTTCAGAGTTGCGTTTAATTCTATCCAATAATTCCCATCTAAATCCAATAGTCCTCATCATAAAAGAGCCAGCATAAGAAGTATCGAGCATGGTGCGATTATTTTCAGAAAGCCGAGCATAAAATTTTTGAAGGATTGTTTCTCTTGGGAGCTCATGATTGGGGCATGAATATAACATTGATTTAAGCCTCCCCCAAGCTTGAGCGATGATTTCTCCTTTGCGAGGCCAAAAATTATATATATAATTGCGGTCACGATGAACAAGATGCATAGGGTAATACTTTTGATGAAATTCCAATTTCAATCTTCTATAGTTCCATGATCTCGTATCATCACATAGCCTATACCATGTCAATGTGTCTCCCTTCAAAGATAAAGGGAAGACCTTCTTCTTAGAAACATCATCGGGTATACCTGCAAGCTTAAACAATCCACAAACTTCAACCACATATATTAGGTGTTCATCGGGATGCTTTGTTCCATCTCCTGTAAAAGGATTAGCTAGCAGTTTTTCTATCATACCCGAAGGATACTCATAAGGAATTTCATTTTCAATAGGTTCAGTAGGTTGAGGAGCAACTCTTTGCTCTACTAGTCGGGGTGAAGATACCCCGAACAAGCCCCTCAGAGGATTACTTTCCATAGTAACCAGTGACACTAAATTTCAGCACAATATATAAATTTTTCCTTACCAAATTTCACCTACCAAAGGCGCTTCACTCCCCGGCAACGGCGCCTGAAAAGAGTCTTGATGACCCACAAGTATAGGGGATCTATCGTAGTCCTTTTGATAAGTAAGAGTGTCGAACCCAACGAGGAGCAGAAGGAAATGATAAGCGGTTTTCAGCAAGGTATTCTCTGCAAGTACTGAAATAAGTGGTAACATATAGTTTTGTGATAAGATAATTTGTAACGAGCAACAAGTAACAAAAGTAAATAAAGTGCAGCAAGGTGGCCCAATCCTTTTTGTAGCAAAGGACAAGCCTGGAAAAACTCTTATATAAGGAAAAGCACTCCCGAGGACACATGGGAATATCGTCAAGCTAGTTTTCATCACGTTCATATGATTCACGTTCGGTACTTTGATAATTTGACATGTGGGTGGACCAGTGCTCGGGTGTTGTTCTTACTTGAACAAGCATCCCACTTATAATTAACCTCTATTGCAAGCATCCACAACTACAACAAAAGTATTAAGGTAAACCTAACCATAGCATGAAACATATGGATCCAAATCAGCCCCTTACGAAGCAACGCATAAACTAGGGTTTAAGCTTCTGTCACTCTAGCAACCCATCATCTACTTATTACTTCCCAATGCCTTCCTCTAGGCCCAAATAATGGTGAAGTGTTATGTAGTCGACGTTCACATAACACCACTAGAGGCTAGACAACATACATCTCATCAAAATATCGAACGAATGCCAAATTCACATGACTACTAATAGCAAGACTTCTCCCTTGTCCTCAGGAACAAACGTAAATACTCACAAAGCATATTCATGTTCATAATCAGAGGGGTAATAATATGCATAAAGGATCTGAACATATGATCTTCCACCAATTAAACCAACTAGCATCAACTACAAGGAGTAATTAACACTACTAGCAACCTACTAGCACCAATCCCAGACTTGGAGACAAGAATTGGATACAAGAGATGAACTAGGGTTTTGAGATGAGATGGTGCTGATGAAGATGTTGATGGAGATTTCCCTCTCCCGATGATAGGAGCATTGGTGATGACGATGGCGATGATTTCCCCCTCCGGGAGAGAAGTTTCCTCGGCAGAATAGCTCTGCCGGAGCCCTAGATTGGTTCCGCCAAGGTTCCGCCTCGTGGCGGCGGAGTTTCATCCCGAAAGGTTGCTTCTTATTTTTTTCTCGACGAAAGACTTCATATAGAAGAAAATGGTCATCGGAGAGCCATCAGGGGGCCCACGAGGTAGGGGCGCCATAGGGGGGGAGCGCCCCCCACCCTCATGGAAAGGGTGTGGCCCCCCTGGTCTTCATCTTTGGCAAGGATTTTTCATTATTTATTATAAGGTATTCCGTGGAGTTTCTTGACTTTTGGAGTTGTGTAGAATAGGTCTCTAATATTTGCTCCTTTTCCAGCCCAGAATTCCAGCTGCCGGCATTCTCCCTCCTTATGTAAACCTTGTAAAATAAGAGAGAATAGCCATAAGTATTGTGACATAATGTGAAATAACAGCCCATAATGCAATAAATACCGATATAAAAGCATGATGCAAAATGGACGTATCATTGTGAACTGCAATTTGGTGCATGGCACGTGTACCCCATTGCCGGATGCCCCACATATTAGAGAAATGAAGCACAAAGGCAGGAGTAACTAGTTACACATAAATACATTTTTGATAGAGAGATATTCCCGCTGTAAAGAAATATAAAAATATTTTATATCACAACTTTATACATAAGAAAAATCAAGGGGAATATATATAACATAATATGCGGGTTCAGATGAGAATATAATACTCAGATAGGCTGACGGTTCTGGACTTTGGGCCACGGGCCGGTGGGCCTGCATGTTTGGGGGGCCATGTTTTCTAAATCAGTGCATTTCATATTGCAAGCGATTGGTACGGTGCTGGTTTTAGATGCTGTCGCAAGGCGAATACAGAAAAATAAATAAAGTCTGGCACTTGTTAGAATGAAATCGAATGACAGTTCCTAACCAGCAATCAGAGTTGTAGTTCTTTCATGATATCCTACGTGATAAATAATATTGTCGTACTACTTATACACACATGACACTTGTTTCACCATGCCATATTATTACATCAAAAGCTCTCGGAGGATAGATCAGTTCGGCAGTTGCGTGCTGCTACTGAAGAATTTCAAAGTTGATTAGGACCAGCTCTCTCCGCCGAGAAAGTTTGATTTTGATGTCATCCCCTACCACAAGATTTGATAGAGTTTTGAACCTTGAACATCCTTTAGCATCAATCATCATGCGATCATCCTTTGTACTTACGGTATACTGAGCAGGTTCATTTACACCAAGGCTACGCATGGTAAGAGAAACATGGCCACGGTCGCCTGGATTATTGAACGACATCCTTGTTGATCTAGGAATTCTGTATTTGCAAATAAGAAGACATACATAAACAGTTAGATCAACGCAGTGAATCATGTGAAACAACATGGAAAGAAAAAGAACGAAGAACATGGGCTGCCAATGCTTACCAAGAATGTGGAGATGTCGGTTCCATTGTTGTTGCATGGGCCGGAGCAGATGCAACTGCAAATTCAAGTGTTGGCGCAGGTGCCGGAGCCGTTGCTGGTACCCATGCCGATGCGACTGATAGTGCCGCTGCTGGTGCTGGTGTCGGTGCCCAATCCTCTAGTAGATCAGCCTGATTCACAGATGCGGTCGGTGCCCAATCCTATGGGGGATCAGACAGAGCTGATGTTGTTTTCAGTGCTAGGGCCAGTGCCGCCAGAGTAGGTGTCGATGGTCGACCTGATGCTGAATGTGGTACCGAAGTGCGAGACAACAGTGATCGTCTCTGGTCTGCTATGATTTCATACTTTAGCTTTCTAACTTCACTAGGCTCCGTGACCTTGATCTAGTCTTTTTTCTTAATTTATTTTAAATGTGGGAAGGACTAATTGTGGCGTGTTTGTTAAAACAAACTGTAGTTCAGATTGTACTCAGACAACAAACTGATCCAATTGTGTCCAGTAATATAAGTGATGGACAGTGCCTTCGTTACTGACACGACATAAGAAGTGAAACCTGCAAACATAACCATCATAGAGCAAACCAAATGGTTTATTCTGTAACGAATGTGACATGGCAAAACCTGCATCGTAAAATTGCAACAAAAGTAAGAAAACATGATAGTAATTCAATAAGATTTAGGCAGTAAATCAACAAAATTTGCTTGATGTGACACGAGTGAATCCTTACCAGGAAATCACTATGTTCATGTTCTAAATTGAAGGTTGATTGTCCAATTACGGGTGGCATGCAGGGCCCCCACTTACTCCCACAAGCAGGACAGTCCAAAGGTCATGGAAACTCGTATGGAGTGAACATCCATGGAAGTGCAAATCCTGGTGGGTGCGATAAACCCTGCAATGCATACAGATATTGGAGTGTAACCATAATTGATAAACCGTCCTCACAAAAAAGATGATCTGGATACTTCAAAATATACAGACTGAATTGAGTGGACAGACATTAACATAGGTTGTTCTCAGGACTCACCACACAACAAAAGCGGCAATACTAAACAATATAGGGTTCACACACAGAAATCAAGTACTTAACAATAATACTTACTACATACAAGCAAAGTTGCACTAATTAAACTCTACAGACTATTTCTTGCCACCGACCTACGGGTTGTACCTGACATAACTGATAATTCCTGCTCGTCCTCGAGTAGGTAAATAATAAAAAGGATAATTTTTGATGTGGAATGCTACCTAGCATAATCTTGATCATGTAATCTAATCATGGCATGAATATTAAGACACGAATGATTCAAAGCAATAGTCTATGATTTGACATTAAGACAATAATACTTCAAGCACACTAATAAAGCAATCATGTCTTTTCAAAATAACATGGCCAAAGAAAGTTGTCCCTACAAAATCATATGGTCTGGCTATGCTCCATCTTCACGACACAAAGTATTCAAATCATGCACAACCCCAATGACAAGCCAAGCAATTGTTTCATACTTTTGATGTTCTCAAACCTTTTCAACTTTCACACAATACATGAGCGTGAGCCATGGACATAGCACTATGGGTGGAATAGAATATGATGGTGGAGGTTGTGTGGAGAAGACAAAAAGGAGAAAGTCTCACATCGACGCGGCTAATCAACGGGCTATGGAGATGCCCATCAATTGATGTCAAGGTGAGGAGTAGGGATTGCCGTGGAATGGATGCACTAAGAGGTATAAGTGTATGAAAGCTCAAACTGGAAACTAAGTGGGTGTGCATCCAACTTGCTTGCTCATGAAGACCTCGGGCATTTGAGGAAGCCCATCATCGGAATATACAAGCCAAGTTCTATAATGAAGGTTCCCACTAGTATATATGAAACTGATAACTCAAGAGACTCTCTATATGAAGAACATGGTGCTACTCTGAAGCACAAGTGTGGTAACAGGATAGTAACATTGCCCTTCTCTCTTTTTCTCTCTTTTTGTGTTTTTTTGCTGGGCTTCTTTGGCCTCTTTTATTTTTTTGTGGGCTTCTTTGGCCTCTCTTTTTTTGTAAAGTCCGGAGACTCATCCCAACTTGTGAGGGAATCATAGCTTCCATCATTCTTTCCTCACATGGGACAAATGCTCTAATAATGATGATCATCAAACTTTTGTTTACTTACAACTCAATATTACAACTCGATACTAGAACAAAAATATGACTCTATATGAATGCCTCCAGCGGTGTATCGGGATGTGCAATGATCTAGCGTAGCAATGACATCAAAAAACGGACAAGCCATGAAAACATCATGCTAGCTATCTTACGATCATGCAAAGAAATATGACAATAAATGCTCAAGTCATGTATATGATGATGATGGAAGTTGCATGGCAATATATCTCGGAATGGCTATGGAAATGCCATAATAGGTAATAGGTAGGTATGGTGGCTGTTTTGAGGAAGATATAAGGAGGCTTATGTGTGGTAGAGCGTATCATATCACGGGATTTGGATGCACCGGCGAAGTTTGCACCAACTCTCGAGGTGAGCAAGGGCAATGCACGGTACCGAAGAGGCTAGCAATGATGGAAGGGTGAGTGTGCGTATAATCCATGGACTCAACATTAGTCATAAAGAACTCACATACTTATTGCAAAAATCTATTAGTCATTGAAACAAAGCACTATGTGCATGCTCCTAGGGGGATAGATTGGTAGGAAAAGACCATTGCTCGTCCCCGACCGCCACTCATTATAAAGACAATCAATAAATAAATCATGCTCCGACTTCATCACATAACAGTTCACCATACGTGCATGCTACGGGAATCACAAACTTCAACACAAGTATTTCCACAATCCACAACTACCCACTAGAATGACTCTAATATCACTATCTTTATATCGCAAAACTATTGCAAGGAATCAAACATATCATATTCAGTGATCTACAAGTTTTATGTAGGATTTTATGACTAACCATGTGAATGACCAGTTCCTGTCATCTCTCTAAATAGATATAAGTGAAGCAAGAGAGTTTAATTCTTTCTACAAAAGTCATTACCACGCTCTAAAGAATATAAGTGAATGAAAAGAGCACTCTACAAATGGCGGTTTTCTATGTGAAGAGAAACATGCAATCCAAACTTCAAATGATATAAGTGAAGCACATGAAGCATTCTATAAAGCCATACTTAAAAAATGTAAGTGAAGTGCAAAGAGTATTCTATAAATCAACCATGGAATATCTCATACCAGCATGGTGCATCCAAGAAAAGTGAAAACTAAATGCAAAAGACACTGCAAGATTTGCACATATTGCATGAACGAAACGAATCCGGAAACATACCGATACTTGTTGAAGAAAGATGGGATGCCTTCCGGGGCATCCCCAAGCTTAGGCGCTTGAGTCTCCTTGAATATTTACTTGGGGTGCCTTGGGAATCCCCAAGCTTGATCTCTTTCCTCTCCTCCTTCTACTCACATCGAGACCTCCTCGATCTTTGAACACTTCATCCACACAAAACTCAACAGAAAACTCAGTAAGATCCATTAGTATAATAAAGCAAATCACTACTCTAAGTACTATTGCAAACCAATTCATATTTTCTTTTTGCATTGTAGCTACTGTAATATAACTTCTACATGTCTTAATCCACTGATAGAAATTGATAGTTTCATCAAAACAAGCAAACTATGCATCGAAAATAGAATCTGTCTTAAACAGGACAGTCTGTAGTAACCTAAACATTCACCATACTTCTGGTACTCCAAAAATTCTGAAATAATTAGGAAAAATAAAAAATTTGAATAGAAAGACAGTGCAAAAGGTTTCAGATCCGTTTGACGTTCCAGTAAAAAAAATGTAAAATCACGCACTATAGCCAAAGTTTCTATCTTGCACCGCAGAAACCAACAAGCAATCTAAACATCCTAAAGGCAAACCTTGGCACATTATTTTTATAGTACAATGGAATTGTACAATGGGATTATTATTTTTGTTGAAAATTTACTGTAATTGAGATTCACAAAGTTTCTGTGAGCATGAACAAAGTTCAAGGAGCTCCCCCACTTCAACAATGCTTGTCTTTCTCACTTTCACTTTCATTTTTGAAAAGTTTTGGGTTCCCCTCTATATTTTTTGTTTTTAAACAATATAGGGTTCACTCAATAGAAATAAATGATTATCTAAAACTTCTGGGTTGTCTCCCTAGCAGCGCTTTCTTTAAAGCCATTAAGCTAGGCATATAGTGCTCAAGTAATGGATCCACTCGGATCCCACGGTATATCAAAGCCAATTTTAATTAACAATGACTTGTGGTTTAGTAGTGAGCACAAAGCAACATATATCAAGAAATGACGAATTCTAACTCTCTTCCTATGCATCGACATGTCATAAAAGAAGAATTCATGCACACATAGTAAAGGCCAATGCATAGTATAAACAGTTTCTTGCAATTTTATCGTGTTGGAAATTTGGAGAGGCGCAGATGTAGTTCCTCTGTCATAATAATTCGAAGTATGAGCAGCAAGCACATGCATATTATATCTATCAAAATCATCATGCGTAGTAGTGAAACGCAACCCATCAATATAATCCTTAATAAGTGCAAACTTCTCCGATATAGTGTAGTCGGGAGAATTCAAAAATATAATAGGACTATCATGCGTGGGTGCAATAGCAACAATTTCATGTTTAACATAAGGAACTATAGCAAGTTAATCTCCATAAGAATAATTCATATTGGCATCTTGGCCACAAGCATAGAAAGCATCATCAAAAAGGGATATTTCAAAAGAATCAATGGGATCATAACAATCATCATAGCAATCATCCTTCGGTAAGCACGAATTGAAATTAAACAATGTATGAGTTGAAGAGTTACTCTCATTAGAAGGTGGGAACGAGTGATCAATCCGCTCTTCCTCCTTTTGGTCTTTGCTCTCCTCCTCATCTTTTTCATCCAATGAGCTCACAATGTCATTAATTTCTTCTTCCATAGACTCCTGCAAAATATTAGTCTCTTCTTGGACAACAGAGGAGTCCTCAATATATGGTTTAATATAAGGATTAGAAGCATAATTATCATAGCAATATTTAAGTATGGCCAAATTTTCTGATTTGTAGAGAGTAGTATCACACTCTTCAATAAAAGAAGCAATTTCACAAGTACCCCTAAAAGCAACAAATTCTTCAATTTGGTGAACATCATAATAATTATAAACACACTTAGTATATGAAGATACAATTCCATTATCACTAAACCCACATTGGTAAGGAAGGTGTTTCTTAGGGTCTTTAGAACAACAAGTACAATCATATATTTCACATAAATTCCAAGCATACCACTGCAACCGATGAATTTGATCCAGTAAAAGTTTCCCTTTTTCAGATAAGCGGTGTCACACATAACAAGCATGCTCATCTAAAGATTTGCCCTCAACTAAGGTAGTTGGGGTTTCAGCACGAGCACATAGGGATCGAGGATGATCCAAGTAAAAAGCTTCAGGAGTGTGATAGATTTTGAGTGGTTCTTCAACCATTGGTGTAGTAGGTACAACTATTTTTTTGGTATTTTGTGTTTCCTACCCATAACTAAAGATAGAAAACAAGAGCACCAAATAAAAACTACTTAGTGATAAAGCAAACAAGCATCCACGAGAATATTCACCCCATGCTATAACTCCCCGGAAACGGCGCCAAAAAAGGTCTTGATAACCCACAAGTATATGGGATCAATTGTAGCCTCTTTCGATAAGTAAGAGTGTCGAACCCAATGAGGAGCTAAAGGTAGAACAAATATTCCCTCAAGTTCTATCGACCACCGATACAACTCTACGCACGCTTGACGTTCGCTTTACCTAGAACACGTATGAAACTAGAAGTACTATGTAGGAGTTGTTGGATAGGTTTGCAAGAGAATAAAGAGCGCGTAAATAAAAAGTAGGGGCTGTTTAGATGAAGACACAACTAATTTAGGTTTAGTAGAGAGCTTTTTGTTGCAAGAAAGTTATTTGTCCGTAGGCAATCGATAACTAGACCGGTAATCATTATTGCAATTTTATTTGAGGGAGAGGCATAAGCTAACATACTTTCTCTTCTTGGATCATACGCACTTACGATTGGAACTCTAGCAAGCATCTGCAACTACTAAAGATCATTAAGGTAAAACCCAACCATAGCATTATAAGGCATCAAGTCCTCTTTACTCCCATACGCAAACAACCTACTTACACGGGTATGTGCTTCTGTCACTCACGCCACCCACCATAAGCAAATCATGAACGTATTGCAAACCCTACAGAGGGGATCCCTCACGCTTGCGCGACATGGAGAGCACCATAGGACAGCACCTATAATAAAACATGCAACTCAAACCAATCACGACCATCAATTAACCCATAGGACAACACGGATCTACTCAAACATCATAGGATAGCCATACATCATTGGGAAATAATATATAGCATTGAGAACCATGTTTAAGTAGAGATTATAGCAGGTAAAAGAGGGGTTACACTACTGCATAGAGGGGGAAGAGTTGGTGATGACGGCGGTGAAGTTGTTGGTGGAGATCGTTGTCGCGATGATGGCCCCGGTGGCGTTCCGGCGCCACCGGGAGAGAGGGGGAGAGGGCCCCCTTATTCTTATTCTTCCTTGACCTTCTCCCTAGATGGGAGAAGTGTTTCCCCTCCCATGCCATGGAGGCCATGGACCAAAAAGTTGTACTAGTACTACTAGTACTGCTTGTTAGATGAAAAAACACGATCAAGATCACCAAAAAGATCATCAAGAAGAGATATTACCTAGACTGGCTTAACGAGGGATCCTAGAGAGGGGGGCTTCGACAGGGAGATGGCCTTCAGGTTGTCTGCGGTAGTCTCGGCCGTGTAATTGCGCTTCTTTGTACGCTAAACCTCGACGGTTTTGGCCAGAGCCATAGACATTACTTTGGCTGATGCGCCAGGGTCCATCAAGAAACTGTCAAACAGAAATAAAAGAAAGGAAACCATAATCACAAACCCAAAATAAGAACAGACAAGGAGTTATAGGATCAGTCACGGGGTTGCAAGACTGGGCCTTGGCCATAAGCAACACAATTGATGTGCTCACCTTTCCTTCCTTGGGACGGAAGAAAAATGGAAGAAGCGTGTCGGGGTTTTCTTGAAGAAATGAGGAACAAGACGAGGGAGAAGTGAGTTGGGGTTTTTTTTTCAAGAGAGGAAGATGAGGGAGAAGAGTGAAATGATGGTTGCTTCGTCCGTCCAACTTACTGCTGGAAAGGTGGGGGTTTTGTGATTTGATGGCTCATTGGGCATTACTGCGACACTTCGACCGATGTAGTCTACCTTGAAGTTGTGCACTCTAGTACAGAGAAATTTAGTGCATGGCAAGTGGACCCCGATGCTGGTTGTCCCACACATTAGCGAAAGTGAGTAGCAAGGTTCCCGACGACCATCAAGCGGTAGAGTGTGTCCACTGTTTCTGAAGAAAAAAATGATTACAACAAGCATTTCCACTCTTACAACGGAGGAGTGCGAAACACAGTAGTCACTTGAACTTACACAGAACTCCTACTACTAGGCATGTGCAGTGGTTCATTCGTTAGTACTATATAATCTTGTTGATAGTGTAGTAAGATATGACGATAACAAATGATGTTTTGTGCATGTCAACTGTATGAACAGTAAGATCACATACCCCTTTTTTGATTGTACGGTCAAGAATGAATGATGAGATCAATGTTAACAGAACTAGGTCTACAACGCACGAAGAGTACGGTGCTTGATACGTCTCCAACGTATCTATATTTTTTGATTGCTCCATGCTATATTACCTACTGTTTTGGACTATATTGGGCTTTATTTTCCACTTTTATATTATTTTTGGGACTAACCTATTAACCGGAGGCCCAGCCCAGAATTGCTGTTTTTTTTGCCTATTTCAGTGTTTTGGAGAAACAGAATATCAAACAGAGTCCAAACGGAATGAAACCTTCGGGAACGCAATTTTGTCATCAGATAAGACCCAGGAGACTTGGACCCTCCGTCAAGAAAGCCACGAGGCGGTCATGAGGGTGGAGGGCGCCCCCCCTAGGGCGCGCCCCCTGCCTCGTGGGCCCCTCGAAGCTCCATCGACGTACTCTTTCCTCCTATATATACCTACGTACCCCCAAACGATCAGATACGGAGCCAAAAACCTAATTCCACCGCCGCAACTTTCTATATCCACGAGATCCCATCTTGGGGCCTGTTCCGGAGCTCCGCCGGAGGGGGCATCGATCACGGAGGGCTTCTACATCATCATCCAAGCCCCTCCGATGAAGTGTGAGTAGTTTACTTCAGACCTACGGGTCCATAGTTAGTAGCTAGATGGCTTCTTCTCTCTTTTTGGATCTCAATACAATGTTCTCCCCCTCTCTCGTGGAGATCTATTCGATGTAATCTTCTTTTTGTGGTGTGTTTGTTGAGACCGATGAATTGTGGGTTTATGATCCAGTCTATCTATGAATAATATTTGAATCTTCTCTGAATTCTTTTATGTATGATTGGTTATCTTTGCAAGTCTCTTCGAATTATCAGTTTGGTTTGGCGTACTAGATTGGTTTTTCTTGCCATGGGAGAAGTTCTTAGCTTTGGGTTTGATCTTGCAGTGTCCTTTCCTAGTGACAGAAGGGGCAGCAAGGCACGTACTGTATTGTTGCCATCGAGGATAACAAGATGGTTTTTTTATCATATTGCATGAAACTATCCCTCTACATCATGTCATCTTGCTTAAGGCGTTACTATGTTTTTAACTTAATACTCTAGATGCATGCTGGATAGCAGTCGATGAGTGGAGTAATAGTAGTAGATGCAGGCAGGAGTCGCTCTACTTGTCTCGGACGTGATGCCTATATACATGATCATACCTAGATATTCTCATAACTATGCTCAATTCTACCAATTGCTCAACGGTAATTTGTTCACCCACCATAGAATACTTATGCTCTTGAGAGAAGCCACTAGTGAAACCTATGGCCCCAGGGTCTCTTTCTCATCATATCAATCTCCATCACTTTATTATTGCTTTGCTTTTTTACTTTGCCTTTTACTTTTCACTTTGCATCTCTATACCAAAAATACCAAAAATATTATTTATCATCTCTATCAGATCTCACTTTTGTAAGTGACCGTGAAGGGATTGACAACCCCTAAGCGCATTGGTTGCGTTGAGCTATTGTTTTTGTGTAGGTACGAGGGACTCGCGCGTAGCCTCCTACTGGATTGATACCTTGGTTCTCAAAAACTGAGGGAAATACTTACGCTACTTTGCTGCATCATCCTCTCCTCTTCGGGGAAATCCAACCCAGTGCTCAAGAGGTAGCAAGAAGAATTTCTGGCGCCGTTGCCGGTGAGTCTTCGCAAAAGTCAACATACCAAGTACCCATCACAATCCCTATCTCGCGCATTACATTACTTGCCATTTGCCTCTCGTTTTCCTCACCCCCACTTCACCCTTGCCATTTTATTTGCTCTCTCTCTCTCTATACTCCCTCTCTATTTGCCTCTTTTTGCTCGTTTGCCTTTTGTTTTCTCATGTGTTGGATTGCTTGTTTGTCGCGATGGCTCTTCCTAGATTCGGTGATCTTCACCTTAAAAGGTTAAAGGAGATCGAAAACAACGTCAGGATGTTTATGGTTTTGCAATTTGAGCATAATAATTTCTTTAGAAATGAGCTTAAGGAACAAAAAGGTTTTATGAGTTATACGTATAAAGAGCTCGATAATATGTCTAAAGAATTTGATGGTATAAGATCCCAAATTGCTCGTCTTAGAAAATTAACTGCTGAAATTTCGGATATGCAAGCTACCTTAGTCAATAAGATGGCCGCTAAACCGGATTCCTATGAAAATAAAGATGAAGATCTAAAAGTTATTGATGTGTCCCCTATTAAATCTTTGTTTTGCAATATTAATCTTGATAATGATGGGACTGAATATGATCCACCTTTACCTAGAAGGTGTTCTAAAAATTCGGAGTATTTAGATCTTGATGGTGAAATTGATAAAAGTGGGATTAAAAGAAATAAAACCCTAGATGATGCTAAACCCACTATATTGGATTTCAAGGAATTTAATTATGAAAATTGCTCTTTAATTGATTGTATTTCCTTGTTGCAATCTGTGCTAAATTCTCCTCATGCTTATAGTCAAAATAAAGCCTTTACCGAACATATTGTTGATGCCTTGATGCAATCTTATGAAGAAAAACTTGAGTTGAAAGTTTCTATCCCTAGAAAACTTTATGATGAGTGGGAACCTAATATTAAAATTAAAATTAAATATTATGAGTTTTATGCTTTGTGTGATTTGGGTGCTAGTGTCTCTACTATTCCCAAAACTTTGTGTGATTTGCTAGATTTCCGTGATTTTGATGATTGCTCTCTAAACTTGCATCTTGCGGATTCCACTATTAAGAAAACTATGGGAAGAATTAATGATGTTCTTATTGTTGAAAATAGGAATTATGTGCCCGTAGATTTTATCGTTCTTGATATAGATTGCAATCCTTCTTGCCCTATTATTCTCGGTAGACCTTTCCTTAGAACGGTTGGTGCAATTATTGATATGAAGGAAGGGAATATTAGATTTCAATTTCCATTCAAAAAGGGCATGGAACACTTCCCTAGAAAGAAAATAAAATTACCATATGAATCTATCATGAGAGCCACTTATGGATTGCCTACCAAAGATGACAATACCTAGATCTATTCTTGCTTGTTATGCCTAGCTAGGGGCGTTAAACGATAGCGCTTGTTGGGAGGAAACCCAATTTTATTTTTATTCCTTGCTTTTTGCTCCTGTTTAGTAGTAAATAAATTATTTAGCCTCTATTTTGGTTGTGTTTTTTTGTGTTTAATTAGTGTTTGTGCCAAGTAGAACCGTTGGGAAGACTTGGGGAAAGTCTTGTTGAACTTGCTGTAAAAAACAGAAACTTTAGCGCTCACGAGAACTGCTGTCATTTTTATTTGGAGAGTGCTATTTAGTTAATTCTTTTTTCAGATGATTAATAGATAAATTACTCACGCTAGCTACAGATTACTACAGACTGTTCTGTTTTTGACAGATTCTGTTTTTCGTGTGTTGTTTGCTTATTTTGATGAATCTATGGCTAGTAAAATAGTTTATAAACCATATAGAAGTTGGAATACAGTAGGTTTAACACCAATATAAATAAAAAATGAGTTCATTACAGTACCTTGAAGTGGTATTTTGTTTTCTTTCGCTAACGGAGCTCACGAGATTTTCTACTTTAAGTTTTGTGTTGTGAAGTTCTCAAGTTTTGGGTAAAGATTTGATGGATTATGGAACAAGGAGTGGCAAAGAGCCTAAGCTTGGGGAAGTGCTTAGCTTTGGGTTCGATCTTGCGGTGTCCTTTCCCAGTGACAGAAGGGGCAGCAAGGCACGTATTGTATTGTTGCCATCGAGGATAACAAGATGGTTTTTTATCATATTGCATGAAACTATCCCTCTACATCATGTCATCTTGCTTAAGGAGTTACTCTGTTTTTAACTTAATACTCTAGATGCATGCTGGATAGCGGTCGATGAGTGGAGTAATAGTAGTAGATGCAGGCAGGAGTCGGTATACTTGTCTCGGACGTGATGCCTATATACATGATCATACCTAGATATTCTCATAACTATGCTCCATTCTGTCAATTGCTCAACAGTAATTTGTTCACCCACCGTAGAATACTTATGCTCTTGAGAGAAGCCTCTAGTGAAACCTATGGCCCCCAGGTCTCTTTCTCATCATATCAATCTCCATCACTTTATTATTGCTTTGCTTTTTTACTTTGCCTTTTACTTTTCACTTTGCATCTCTATACCAAAAATACCAAAAATATTATTTATCATCTCTATCAGATCTCACTTCGGTAAGTGACCGTGAAGGGATTGACAACCCCTAAGCGGGTTGGTTGTGTTGAGCTATTGTTTTTGTGTAGGTATGAGGGACTCACGCGTAGCCTCCTACTGGATTGATACCTTGGTTCTCAAAAACTGAGGGAAATACTTACGCTACTTTGCTACATCATCCTCTCCTCTTCGGGGAAATCCAACGCAGTGCTCAAGAGGTAGCAGTGCTAAAGTACTCCACGGAACATGAACTATACGAAGCACGAATCAGTGTTAGGCAGGGTGTATGAAGGGTTCATGGGAGCAAAAGTTCCCTTCTCGACCTACTTTTGGGTGTTTGGCAGAGTGCATGAAGGGTGCATGAGTCCACACTAGTAGGTTAACACAAGTACACTAGGAGCATGCATGAAGAGGGGTGTTGATATGAGCATGCAGGAAGAGGGGGCAACTATATTGAGATGAGAATGCAACCAAACACACCTACACGCTTTGTGCTACAGTGACTGATTTACACCGTCTGAGTTTGATCCAATGGTCATGTTGCACCGAGACATGCCCATGTAGAGGATGCCTAAACAGCAGCGAAGTCCCTCTGCTTCTCGAGGCAGACAACATTGGTGATGCAGGGTGCCACCGCCTGCACAGCCCGCTCCCGGTCGACGGGAACCAGCACATCAAAGAAGGCGCCCAATGGCAAGAATGAATTCCGGTGACGAAGCCCTGAGAGGATTCACCCAGTAACGGCCGCCCGCAACCCCTCCTCGTCCAGCTCTGCCCCCACCATCGTGCAGAAACGGCTCAGCTCCTCAGAGATATTGGTGAAGAAGGAGACCAGGTCAGGAAGCCGCAGCTTGTTCAAGTTGACGGGGTGATCATACGGGTTTAGCCTGACGGCCGGCATGGTCGCGCTGGAATGACGGTAGGCATCGCGCAGCCGCAAAACATGGTCGACCAAGTGGTTGAGGCGATCCTGGTGTTGGAGATATGCCCAGAGGCAATCATGTATGATGATATTTCCTATGTGTTTATGAATAAAGATAGTCCTTGTACATTATCAATGACGTGTATCAGCAAGTATGTGACTTGTTTGTGGGACTATGCATTGTATGATGACTGTCCTAAAAGGTCCCTAGTCGAAAGGGCTGTGTGGACGCGCAGCCGACTAGACTAGCATATGACACGGTCAATGGCTTGGTCTCACTAGCCATACAACATTGGATGCTAATCGGATAATATGGACTCGGAAGGATCTGGTCGGATTCGACGTAGGCGGATAAGGTCCGAGTCGGACAGACCCAACTATGAGACGCAGTGATATGTCATCTGTGAGTCTCTAGTGCAACATACGTTCTATGTCCTAAGACCTGAGCTGGCGCATGTACTCGGGATGGTGACAGACTTGCTTTGGGCCAACCAAACGCTACTCCGTGACTGGGTAGTTACAAAGGTATGTTTCGGGCTTGTCCAGACCCATGCTGCAAGACATGGTCGAGCAATATGGGATTTCCCCTCCGATCAGGAGAGATATGCTTTGTGCCCCTCATGTGATCCGACCAGGATAAGCATCGCCATGCGACAAGGATTATGAGATAATCCGGTTTGTGGTCGGCATCACTGGCACGAGAAAGAGGTCAGGCTAACACAAGGATGACAGACTCACCTTGAGCCCGACAACATATATCGTGTGGCCAAAGGAATATAAGTATGATATACAGGTTCGCCTAACCAGCTTCATAGTCTGCTTGGTGTTCGGCATGCCTTGCTAGGGGCCACTGCCAACCATGCAGTTCGGAGGTGATCCGAACTGCGACCAACCCGGCTTGAACCTAAGGGGTCACGCGCTTAAGGGAAGGTACCTACAAGGTCGTATCCGGGGACACTGGTCGGATGTGATCCGAGTTGTATTCAGATTGTGGCTAACTACACTTATGGGCTTTAGGGTCCATGCGAGGCCCAAGTGTTGAGCCCGCTACGGACGCCTATATGAAGTGGGGTGCGACACACTCATGCGGTTGATCGCTTAGGCGCTGTCACTAGGGTTTGCATGTGTTGCGAATAGCCACCTCCACTCGACCGACGACTGTGTGATCGGACCTAGCAGTCCGCCGCACGGTGTTCCTCCACGCGCGGATACCGTTAGAGGCGGTGCACATGCGCCGCTCTGGCGAACCTGTACGCGGGGTCCGACTATCGGATGTTCGAGGGAGATCGCATGAGGAGATGATCCACGCGGACGCGCTGCCCCACCTCTTCTTCCGCTGCACGGCACTACGCGTCTAGTGGTAACGATCTGTGATCCATCTCCCATAGCATGTTCTTTTGATGCGGAGCATCCTTCGATCATCCCCATGTACATTACGAGAACTCCCAAACCCCAAGTGCCCACATGTTGAGACCTCAAGCATATGCCATTGGACCTAAGGTGAACTTGCTCCTTTCCTAATCTTCCCTTTCCGCATGTAAGACATGGATGCTACGTCAAGTGCGGGCCTTGTGCATACTCAGGTACACGCGAGGAGACCATGGAGAACCCAAGGACCAAGGCCAATCGTGCGCGGAAGCAACAACGGAAGAAGACGGAGACAGCTCCCAGGACCCGGACATTCGGCCCCTGAAGATGTCAACAACAACAGCAGCCCTGCAGCTAAAGTGCTACAGGCCCTAGACATCCAGCGCCTCGCCAACACCCGGACATCTGGCCTCGCCCCCGGAAATCCGGACAAGTCAATCCAGAGAGCATTGTGACCATCCCCGCCAGCCCAGACATCCGGCTCCCCGTGAAGCCCTGGACATCTGGGCCGACGCCCGGACATCCGGCCCTCCCTGCCTGCTTGCAGTGCTTCTGGGCCAAGGCCCATGTACCCCTTCACCCCTTAGACTATATATACTTCCCCTCCACCTAAGTTTTAGGGTTAGCATTGGTTTAGCTCATTTAGAGATAGAGCTTTGCTCATCCATACGGATCTACTCCTTGAGAGAGACCGCGGCCCCTCTTCGGAGAAGATCCACGTTGGATTCAAGACCTCCTTCACGGAGAAGACCCCCATCAAGACCTCCTCACGGAGAAGAACCGGTTACCCCTTGTATCATCCCTTGTTGAATTTGGATCGTGTGATCTCTATGTGTACTTGGATCTAGCATACGTGTGATCGCTCTTGTTGGTTTGAGTGATTCTCTCGTGTTTCCCCTCGTGTTCTTCGCGGGATCCGCTCCTTTCGTGAAAGATCAGCTATCTAAGGTTCCACCCTACATCATCTTGGATCAGAGCCAGCTTGTCTCATTATATCATCTTGGTATCATGAGCCACGTTGATCATGATTTCGGAGCCTCCCCTCTTTGTTTTCTAGCATAATTTTGTTGATTTTGTCCCAAATTCAAACATTCCCCACAAAAATAGCCCCCAATTTTTTTTGTGATTTGTTGGTTTGATGATGTTTTGTTGATTTTGATCATGGATTTGTTGTGTCTTTAGTAGATCTAGCTTTCCCCCAATTTTCCCCACCTTCCATCCACGAAATTCGTCAAATTTTACCCCCAAAATCATCAATTTCCGCCCCCAAAATTGAGTTCCTCGAGTTCATCCTCGGATTCCGAGCCCCGGACATCCGGCCCGTAGCCCCGGACATCTAGTCCCTCGGACATCCGGCCCGTAGGCCCAGACATCCGGCTCCTGGAGCGCAATTCACGTGCGGTTCTGGACATCAGGTCCCGGATTTTCGGCCCCGACCCCGCATGTCCGGTCCCTGGCATTTCAGCCTTCGGTTTTTCACCGTTTCGACCATAACTAATTCATCCGGAGTCCGTTTTTTACGTTCTTTAGCTCGTTTTAAAGCTATCAACATCCCACATCCCACAAAAATACTACCATCACCATTTGACTCCATCAAATTTTTGGAACTTTGGTATCGTTGCCTAAGGCTTCCACCATATCATCCGCATAACCACCACTGAATTCCGCAACCTAACCCATTTTGTTCCCCTTAGCATTTGAGGTTGTCTGAGTTGTGACTTGAGTATCCTAAGGTATTTAGGCTACATAGGGACGATTGCTTCTTGATCAACCACCACCATAACTTCCGCATAGTTTTTCCCACCACACACTTCCGCCACCCCAACTTAACCCAATTTTGTTGTGTTGAGAGTTGTGTCTCCTAAGGTGTTTCAGCTACTTAGGGACCGTGCTTTCAACTCCGACACCGTGTATATTCCACCACCATACCCTCCACTTCCACATTGCGTCTCAAAACCCATCATTGCATTTTTTAATCCGATTGAGCTTCCGCAACCACCACCGCATTCCCAGTACCACCATTTGACATGTGAGATTTTGAGTTCACGGTTTTTCCTTTTCCTAAGGTGTTTCGGCTACTTAGGGACGAGTCTCCATCATCTTGGTATGTACATCAACAACACTGTCACTCATCATAACTGCGGACGGTAACCTCCATATCATCTTGGTATCGTGGTATCCCTCCATTGTATATTCCCCTTGCAATTGTATTGATAACCCCTAGCCCATTTGGCGTTACTTGCCTATCGAGACTAGCCATTTGATTATTGCCGGTAACGTTACTTGTGCACATTAGTGATATACACCATCCATTGCATACATACCATATCATGCTGGTATCATATCATCCCTTGTGTCACAAGATTGTTCCCGTATATACCCAATTGCTATGTTGGTTTGTGCATTTCGCATTGTGGCCATATCAAAAATAGGATAAGCTTTTAAGAAAAAAAAAAGAGCAGAAAGCTTGTAAACAATAGCCATAGCATCATACCACATTGCATATAAGATTGTCATACCAGATCATCTTGGATCATGTTGAGAGGAACATCGGGAACCATATATACATAGCATAATTGGGATAGAAGTCATTGCATTTTTTATCTCTTATAGGTTGTGCACAAGTGTTGTATCCGCCTATTGAGCAATCGTGCTAGCGTCTCTCTAGAGTTGTGCAACAAGAGCATTTTCCGTGGATTCCACATTTTGAGCTCATTCCTTGGTTGCACGACCCCATTTATCTATCCGTGCGTGTGTTTCCGTGTTCCACATATTGATATTGGTCTACTTGTTTCACTTGCAAATTTGTGAATATTTTTCAACATTATTGACTCTTTCTAACATTTGCATCAAATTTTTGTGCCACTATCCTCACCGAGCTCGACTATAAGCCTTACTTGTGTAGGTGTCAAAAATTGACAAGATCGGTACCAATTGTGCTATTTCCTTGTTACATCATTGAGCGATCATTGATCCATCTTCAACATCGGTCAAGGTACATTTGGTATAGTTCTCTCCTATCTTCCACTCATATTTGTTCGAGTCTTGTGATGGATAGGCAAGGCATTTCATCTCCAGTGTTCCACAACAACGACGGCGCGAACAACTACATCACCAAAGCGTCAATCTTCGATCTACAACGACAAATGCAAGGCGCACAATCAAGATTGCGAGAGCGCATTGACAACCTCGCCATCGACATGCGACACTCCGAGCTACCTACAAGAGACTACCTCAACAACAAGCCTTCCACACAAAAGGAGGAGGAAGATGCACGGATGGAGGAGATTTTGACCTTGTTGATCAACCGTTCTTCCCCTTCATCATCATCAAGGCGATGGCGAGCGAGTCGATCATCTTCGGAGCGCCCATGCAATGCAAGCGTAAGTCATCCATGTCCACATCTACATGGAAAACATCATCACATCTGTGATCCACATCGTCATGAAGAGCAAGTCACCTCCAAGAAACATGTGTACGATGACAAATGCCATCGAGCTCAAGTACGACAATGACACCATCAACATGAAGATGCTCGAGATGCACCTACCTACAAGTCCCAACAAGCTCTACATCAAGTTATGGCCAAACATCATGAGCACAAGAGAAGACCGCGAGACAAGTACCACCAAGAGGACGCTACGGCTACTACCACCACCACTTCGGCATCTTCTACAAGTGCTATCAAGGGATCTTCGCCTTTGGACGTACGACATCTTCGCCTACTTCCCATGAGTTCGCCTACATCGACATCTTCAAGAACAAGGCGACCACCTACGAGCGAGGACAACATTTCCATCTTCGTAATCCCCTCAAGGAAGATGGCCGAGCATGGGAAATTCCCTTCGGTCATGGAGATGAGCTATGAGGTGCCACATCATATGGGCCTCCAACAACAAGACGGCGACAAGAAGGTTGAGCATTGGACTATCCCTTCAACCAAGGCGGCGATAGTAGTTGAGCATGGAGATGTTTGCACCTACACCTCTCCGACACCCACATATGTGCCTAGTTGCCATGTGAGGAGAGCCACCACCCCACAATGAGTGATATGAGTGACTCCACCATATGTGGCATTGAGTGCCTTTCGTATGAGAGGATGAGTGTGACCACCACTGGCCCCACACTTGACAGCATGCCACACATCCTATGTGAGGTTGAGAGCCATTTGATTGACTCCACCAACCATACAAGTGAGAGCATCCAAGAGGGAGTGAGCGAGCCACAACACTTAGTGAGTGAGGTAGTTGACACGGCATGTGAGGCCACTATGATTTCTAACGACTTACCCTCTACTCCAAGTGTGTTTTATTCTTTGGTGTTAGGTCTCCTACATGATGACATGCCTACCCTCAATGAGTCCATACCCCCAACGAAGACAACAATGGCCATGGTGGAATAAGATGCACCCCCACATGGTTCCATCAATATGAAGATGACAACGAGTGGATATTCGACACGTCACCTACAACACATGAGCAATGCTATCTTGCAAATGATTACTTGCATGATGATGATCACCTTATGGATTCATCGCATACTATGTCATGTTTCTATATGCCGCCCATTTATGATGAATATGATGATGAGCATGTTGAATTGCCTAGTTGTGATGCTATGCTCCATAAGATATCTTGTGAAAATTATATCGGTCATGTCATGTTTGACAATCCATTAAACTTGTCATATGATATGAGTGAGATCTCCCATATTGCATCATTTCAATCTCAACATAGTAACTATGCATGCCCAATTAAAATAAATCCTATTTGCACTTATGGCATAGATGACAAGATGATGGTCATTGGCTTTTGTTTTTGTGTGATGATATTTCCATGCTTCCTTTACATGATTTGCGCAATTCATCTACTATGCCATGCCATGATCACAAGGTTCCAAATATGCTTTGTTTTGGATGTTGTCAATATTCTCCATGTGATGTTTCCATTAATGCTCATGAGGAGACCCCCATAGTTTCCTTATACATATTAGGAGATTTTGATGCATTCCATACTTTGCATGATTCCCATGATAGTGTACACCATATGCATTCCATGAATAACAATGCTCTACATATTTATTGTGATGCATTGCACAATTTGAGTCTCCATTATGCTGTACATAATAACAAACCTCTCATGATGGATGACATGTTTCTATATCACGCATCTCTTTTATTTCAGCATTGGATATTTTGTGCTAACCAACACATGCACATGCGCATCATGATGGATGATGTGTACATATACCATGCACACACAATTTTCCCTTTGTCTTTCTTTTGTCTAGGACTCACATATACTCGTCAACCTCTCAATCCCAAGAGTTGACGGAATGAGCTCTTGAGAGCAACAACGATTTGGGATCCCGTGGACTATCCTTACCACCGTTCCTTTTGCGCAAGGACTACGTGCATCTCTTCTACTTGGTTCTCACATGGATATGGGCTATATACTACTTGTTCATTTATGCCCATCGTACCATGTTCACTTTGCATGTTATGCTTATTTATATGTCTTTGCCATGCAATTGTGACCCTTGCTTGCACTTACCCATGATTCATCATTATACTCGTATGTGTATTTGCATGCTTGGTGGAGATCCTTGTTGCTATTGCCATGTTTATCATGTGCCTCATGCTATTGTTGATTCTTGTGTTGGGAGAGTCATGATGTTCCATTGCTATTTACATAGGACATCTTGCCAATACTATGATGATACATTTCTCATATCTTGCTTTCATGCTTGTGATACGTCATGTGCATTATCCATGACCACTATTCGCACACATGACATGCTTGCCATGATTACCTCTAGTACGTTGCATCTTCGCACTACTAGCTTGCACCACTTGATCACTATGATTGCTTGCTTTGTCGCATCACCCATGTTCCACTCTTAGTTGCTTTGTTGGGTTGATGACATATATGTTAATGCCTCTCACATGATATATCTTGTTCATTATCGCTTGCCTCCAATAATTGGATCTATGCTTATTGATCTTGGAGACTTGGACATATTACTTGTGATGCATGCATGTTTGATTGAGCTTATTGTATTTGGTTGTTCTCGCATCATATGCCTCCATACTATGAAATGCTCCCTTGTCCTTTCTTATGATGAGCATGATGCATACACTTGTTGGGTATCTTACCACACGAATGATAGGTTTTGCCCTTCCGCTAACCTCATTTGTTTTTCCGAGTGTTTGTCATGTTCTTTCGTTTTGAAGGATTCCCAAGGCGGTACCATCATGAGACTACTTGGTCATGTCAAGGTGTATACGATGTGCGACACCAACATCTTCGTGAACATTACTAAGGTGAACTCCATCCCTTTGAGCCATCCTCAAATATGCATATTGGATGGGTCACTCTTTCATTGTTGTTTCCTTCTTGTTGTCTACATGATACATCTCGCAAACAGAAGAGCGACATTGGAGATTGGCTCTACGGACCTTCAAGTTGAGGAGCACTTGGACTTATTGGATGCACCTTCGAACCTCCACTCATGCCACGACACCAAGCATTGGTACATCAACACTCCTTTGACACATTGCACCAATACCTACATATTTGTTGATTGTGCTCACACATGTCATGCACGATGGTCATATCATACTCACCACAAGTTTGCACCCTATGCATGGATTGACACACATTATGATTGCATTGTTGCATCTTGTATTCCCATGTCATCCATGATATATGAGCTATTGCATTTTCTTAGCAAATTTGTTGTGATATTCCTTGATAGCATATTCATACATCATGATCATATTGTCCACCATCAATTGAATGATAACATAATCATATTGAGCATCCATTGCCATGTTCATGCTTTTGATACACCGTATCACTATGACATCATTTTGCACCATGGTTACATTGATCATATTCACAACACATTTGTGTGCACAATGAATGCTTTTGCTCCCATGAATTCTTTGCATACCATTCCATATCTTTTGGATAAGCTTCATGCGCCTTGTCATGATCAATCTTGTCGCACAGACTCATTCTTACATGATGGACACCTAGTGTGCACTAACCATTGTATTTATGAGTGTCGTTTGTGTTTGCTCTTTTTGCATGTGTACCACTCCGGAGACACCTTGGAGTACTTGGATTGTGCCATGTCTTCCACTTTGTCCAACTATACGTCCGTCCACGACAACCGTTTCCATGGTGATGAGGTTTTTGATTCGAGGTTGGATATTTCCCGAGGGGAGATGATGCGGAGCATCCTTCGATCATCTCCATGTAAACTACGACAACTCCCCAAGCCCTAAATGCCCACATGTTGAGACCTCAAGCATACGCCATTGGACCTAAGGTGAACTCGCTCCTTTCTGAATCTTCCCTTTCCGCATGTAAGACATGGATGCTACGTTAAGCACAGACCTTGTGCATACTCAGGTACACCTGAGGAGACCATGGAGAACCCAAGGACCAAGGCAAAGCGTGCGAGGAAGCGACGACGGAAGAAGACGGAGACAGCTCCCAAGACCCGGACATCCGGCCCTGGCCCAGACATCCGGTCCCTGAAGATGTCAACAACAGCAGCAGCCCTGCAGCTGAAGTGCTACGGGCCCCGGACATCCAGCGTCAGTCCCGGACATCCAGCGCCTCGCCAACACCCGGACATCCGGCCTCGCCATCGGAAATATGGACAAGTCAATCCAGAGAGCACCGTGACCAGCCCCGTCAGCCCAGACATCCGGCCCGACGCCCGAACATCTGGCCCTCCCTGCCTACGTGCAGTGCTTCTGGGCCGAGGCCCATGTACCCCTTCTGTAACATCCTCGATGCAGCTATATCTCCCACGTGTCGAAGCACGACTTAGAGGCATAACCGCATTGAAAGCAATGTCGCAAGTGAGGTAATCTTCACACAACCCATGTAATACATAAGGGAAAGAGATACATAGTTGGCTTACAATCGCCACTTCACACAATTACATAAATAAAAACATTACATCATCCAGATACAAACAAGGTCCAACTACGGAACCAAAATAAAAGAAGAACCCCAAATGCGGCAAGGTCCCCGATCGACCCCAACTGGGCTCCACTACTAATCAACTAGAACGAAACAACACGAAGGACAAGATCTTCATCGAGCTCCTCCTAAGCTTGGTTGCGTCACCTGCTCGGTAACAGTGGCACCTGCAAACTGGTTTTGGAAGTATCTGTGAGTCACGGGGACTCAGCAATCTCGCACCCTCGCGATCAAGACTATTTAAGCTTATGGGTAAGGTAAAGGTATGAGGTGGAGCTGCAGCAAGCGACTAGCATATATGGTGGCTAAACATACGCAAATGAGAGCGAGAAGAGAAGGCAAAGCATGATAGATAAAAGTATGATCAAGAAGTGATCCTAGACAACCTACGTCAAGCATAACTCCAACACCGTGTTCACTTCCCGGACTCCGCCGGAAAGAGACCATCACGGTTACACACGCGGTTGATGCATTTTAATTAAGGTCAACTTCAGGTTTTCTACAACCGAACATTAACAAATTCCCATCTGCCCATAACCGCGGGCACGGCTTTCGAAAGTTCAAATCCCTGCAGGGGTGTCCGAACTTAGCCCATCACAAGCTCTCACGGTCAACGAAGGAATAGACCTCCTCCCGAGACTTTCCGATCAGACTCAGTATCCCGGTTCTACAAGACATTTCGACAGGTTAAAACTAAACTAGCAACACTGCCCGAATGTGCCGACAAATCCCGATAGGAGCTGCACATATCTCGTTCTCAGGGCACACTCAGATGAGCGCTCCATACAACTAAAACCAAACCTCGAGTTTCCCCGAGGGGGCGCTGCACAGGACTCTAGTTTGGACCAACACTCAGAGGAGCACTAGCCCGGGGGGGGGGGTAAAATAATGATGACCCTCAGGAGCGCGACTCCCAAGGGAAAAGAAAAGGCTAGGTGGCAAATGGTAAAACCAATGTTGGGCATTGCTGGAAGAGCTTTACTCAAGGAGAACTGTCAAGGGGTTCCTATTATTACCCAACCGCGTAAGGAACGCAAAATCCGGGAACATAACACCAATATGACGGAAACTAGGGCGGCAAGAGTGGAACAAAACACTAGGCATAAGGCCGAGCCTTCGACCCTTTACCAAGTATATAGATGCATTAATTAAATAAGATATATTGTGATATCCCAACAAGTAAACATATTACAACAAGGAACAACATCTCCATGTTCCAACAAGTAACAAACTTCAATCTTCACCTGCAACTAACAATGCTATAAGAGGGGCTGAGCAAAGTGGTAACATAGCCAAACAACGGTTTGCTAGGACAAGGTGGGTTAGAGGTTTGGTTCAACAATATAGGAGGCATGATAAGCAAGTGGTAGGTATCGCAGCATAGGCATAGCAAAAGAGCGAGCAACTAGCAAGCAAAGATAGAAGTGATTTCGCGGGTATGGTCATCTTGCCTGAAATCCCGCAAGGAAGAAGAACGAGTCCATGAATAAGACAAACAAACGTAGATGAACGGATCCTCACAACCCGACGTTATCGGAACCAACCCGAAGAAGCAACACCGGAAAGAAGCAAACAATCATAGTAAAAGAACCACCACAAAAACATGGCATGATGCACAATCAAGTATGATGCATGTCCGGTTTAATGAAGCTTGGCATGGCAAAGTGCACAAGCAACCCTACAAATTAAGTGGAGCACAATATGCAACGGAGTTGCATATTGCCAAAACACCACATAATGTATTTAGTTCGATCTTGTTTATGTACCCAACAATATTAAATGTTGTTAGCATGGCAAGAAGTGAAGCAAATGAAAACTACCTATCTAGGCAAGTTTAACTGAGGCCGGAACAACAAAACAACAAGTCCGGAAACTCCTCATATGCATATATTAGGTTTGGTACTGTTTTTCCCTAAACACAATTTTAGAGTTATTAAACATGCAAAGTAAATCCACCATGTTAAACTAGGCATTTTTCCACCCCATTTACATATAAAGTTTATTAAATTCGGAGTTACGGTTATTTAGTTATGAATTAAACCATTTTAGCATGGCATAGGAGCAAATTTAACCAAACATCATTTCAAACATTTTAAACATGGATGAAAATGGCATAATATGAAACTAGATGAAAATCTAGTCATGTTTCATATATAACTTGTTTTAATCCGATGCACGGTTCATGAGTTATTAAATGCATGAACTCTAGGGACTTTTTTGTAAAACAGTCATCTCTGGAAAAAATAGACAAATTCCCAGATCTGAAAAATAAACACAGCCCGCTGAAACTGGGCGGACTGGGCACTCAGCATGGGCCAAGCCCAGTTAGTGAGGGAGGTTGGCGGCGGCCTCACGGGCAGGCCGGCTTAGGCGCGCAGCTGGCCTCACCATGGGCCTCGGTCCGTTCGGTGGTGAGGTGGGCCGGAACTCGTGGACTGGATGGTTGAAGGGGCGCGGCTGGGCCTTGCGTAAGATGCGGCCCAGGCGTGGTCGCGGTTCACGTTGGCGAAGGAAAAGGGCGGTCAACGGGGCAGCGCTCGGCTCGTCCCTGAAGCGAGGAACGAGCAGGCAGCCGTTGCGAACGGCGGCGGCGAACAGCTCGCCGGATCCGCCTGATCCAGGCGAGGCAGCGGCACAGGAGGCCGAAAACGGGCAGGATGACGGCGGGGCACCCAGATCCGGTGGCCATGGGGTTCCCTGTACAAGGCTGGAGATAGAGAGAGGTTAGAGGAAGGAGGAGAAGGAGATGGCTAGGAAAAACAGAGCAGGGCAGCGGGATCCGGCCTGGGAGGTTCTCCGGCGAGGCTTGCCGGTGACAAGGTCTCCAGAGACCGTACGAAGGCTCGAGGATCTGCTCTCCTTTGGTGCTGGACCCGCACGGGAGTCGGGAGGGGAGGCGGCTGCTAGCAGAGGATGTCGAGGAGCAGGGACGCGTGAGGAGCTGCTGCTAGGCTTGGTCGTCGGCGGAGACGAGGCCTCAGGCAGGAGATCGGCGAGCGGCGCTGGTTCCTCGGCCAGGAGGAAGGAGGAATCGAAGGGAGCCATGGGAAGGTTCTGGTTGGGTGGATCGATGGATTGGTAGGTGGAGGCAGCGCTGTGGTTGGGCAGATTGGAATGAGAGGATCCCGAGGGAGGGGCGGCGGCGCTAGGTAGGATGGGACAAGGTACCTGATTTTTAGGGTTGGACCTTGTGTATTTATATGGCAGGTGGATTAAGTTGGGGCTATCGGATCCCTCCGATTGTAATCGGGCGGTCGAGAAAATAAATAGTTAGGAGGTCCAAATAAGAAAACGGTGACGTTTTGTAGATGTTTGGGGATGATCTGGATCCAGTGGTGACGACTGCCCGAGTCGGGTCCGGGACAATTTCGGACGCGCACGTGAGGGGTTCGATGCACTGTGCAAAGAGGGTTTCGGACCATGCGGTCGCATCGGACAACTCCGGAAGCGAAGAGGGGAAGGAGCATGGACTAGGTGGGCTGTGGCGAGACTGCGAGGGGGAGAAGAGAGAGAGAGGGCCCGACATCTGTTTCCGAAGACCGAAAACGTCCGACGTTAGACCGGCTACTATGCCACTATATTTATCCGTTGGGACGTCAAACGGACTCGGAATGCGATGAAACTTGGCAGGCGGTCTACTGACAACAAAACAACACCGCATGCCAACTTTCAACCCATTCCGAGAACATTTTCCGGCCACTTACAAAATAATATTTAGGACATGCCGCGGGCGCGTGCGAGTGTGGTTGGGCTCAGAACGGACAACGGAAGGAACTGGGGGAACTCGGACGAATGCAGGTTTTGAAAACATGATGATGCAATGCACATGATGACATGACAAGATGCAACACGCAAGCACATGACATGGCAACGACGATGAATAACTGGAGGACACCTGGCACATCGGTCACGGGGCGTCACAACACGCCACCACTACGAGGGGATCTCGTCCCGAGATCTAGAATGGCACCGGAGGGAAAACGGAAGAGAAAGAGAAATGATAAAACTAAGTTGCTTCTTTGACAAATGAAAGAAAACCAGAGAACCTTGAGAGGTTAAGAAAATACGAGGAAAGAATACAACGGAGACGAACAAAATTGAAAACACACCGATAGAAAGGAGAAACAAAGAAGAACAAATTCGTATAGCGCTCCGGTTGAAAAGAGATGCAAGACTTGATAAGATGAAAAGAAATTGATCTTGACAAGAACAAAAAGAAAGGTAGAAGAGAGCAACATCAAAATGCCTCCGGAAGAAAAGAGAGAATGGAAAGGAGTGAACGAAGTAGAAAACAAGATCTTGGCAGAGCACGCTTACAACAAAGGCTAGAACGGAGTTGTTGGGAAAAACCAACAACGAAAAGGATAAACTTGATATGGTCTTATGGAATACATCTCAAATTATGAGGTGACACCTGCCACTCACGGGAAAAAGAATTGGATTGGTAAGAACAAGGAGACGAGAAAGTTATTTCACCGGGAGGATAGGTGAGGAACTTGGATCATATATTATCACCATAAGAGCGACAATCCTTGAAGGAGAGCTTTAGGTGAAATATAACCCAAGATAATTCCAAAGAAGAGATTGATGGATTTAAAATACCTCATTCCTAACAACTTTTGAATCATGAAACATGAACTCAAATTATCAAGAATGGCATAATACCACCTCCAATGATATGGTAGAAAGAATTGTACTCCGGATAGCAAGAAGAAAGAAAGCTTGAACTCCTTACAAAAGAATCTCGATGAAAACTTCGAGAAGGAATTAAATCCTTTATGAACCCTCATGTAGAACCTTCATGAGGAACTCCGGTAAAAAAAAGAATAACGAAAATAAAAAGAAGTTGGAAACACAAGATGAAACCTTGTAATGATTTAGATGGATCTTCATGACGATATAATTGAGAGAACTTGGAACTCCGGGAAAGAAAGATGAACAAATGAAATCAAGAATTTAATCATCGTGAATAAACTCCGGAAGAAAAGATTAACATATGGATGAAACAAGAATAAGAATTACATTATGCTTAACCTTCACCAATTTAATTGATGACAAGCAACGGATTTGACATACTACTTATTCTCGTGGAAAGGATTAAGATAGATATAGCGCAAACTTGAGAAGGTCTTCAACGAACCACCGGTAGGGTTGAAACAACGAATGAATTGATATGATAAACGAAGGAAGAGAAATCTTGAATGAACCACCGTAAGAATTAAAATGAATGAAGAAAAGATAAAGGAACACCGGGAAGAATTTAGCAAATGAACGAAGATGCTTGAGAGAATTTATATACATGAGAACGAAGAGATCACGAGCTGATAAAAGAATACTTGAATGATGCACCGGTATGATTTGGAGAACAAGAGTTGAAAGCTGGAATGAATAATATTTGAAAAGATGGCCTTCGGAGGAAATAAATGGAAAACAACTCATGGAATGCTCCGGGTGGGTGAAAAGAATTCTGACAATCAAAACAATTATGAGAGGATGGGAACAAGCTAGAATCACGAGTCTTGAAGAGAATGGAGCAAGATTAAAGAGAAACTCTTCTTCGGTCTTCCAAAATCTGAGAATGACGATGAGAAACACCACCATGAATTATTGAGGCACTCCGGGAGAATCCCAAAAAAACGAAGAGGTTGAACCAATGATGAAAAGAAATTGAAAGATCTTGGAGAAAGGCATTTGACTGATGATAACTCATTCTTACGTCAAACTTTGAAACGAATTTAGGATAGCTCCGAGAAAATAAGAACAGTCAGGTAAGATCCTGGGAAAAGACCTGTGGGTTAGGGCCCACTCAAAAGATACACCGTTGAATGATTACTTGAAAAGAGGGATTGCATCGGTTGAATTAAAAGGCTTAAATGATATAACATCCTCAAAAGAGTTTGAACGAAAGCAGAGTGGTAACATGAATCTTCGAAATATCTTGAGCACTCCGGAACAATTGAATAGCGAGAAGTGAATGATTAAGAATTGCACCAGCATGAGAAAGCATTGAAACGAGGAAAGGATATGATCAACAAAGCTTGAGTTGAAACCACCAGAGATGAAAAGAATGAAGAATGACGAACGGGTAGAGCATCTTCATGAGAAACACTGGGTAAAAACATGAAGGAAAAAGAATGGAGAGACTTCTCATGCATAAAAAGGATACTTGAATAAGAAATCTGAGTCCTTGAAGAAAACAAGGGTGGGAGGGTGGGAAAACAAAGGCAACTTGGGATGGATGAAACAAACAATGTTGAGAAGAACTAGTGATAGATCTTGCGAATGTTGAAGTGATCAGATCCACTTGAAGAGAAACACGCCGGTTGAAAAGGATTGACAGCACAAACTCGATGATCGAGAAGGATTGGTATTCACATCGAAGTATGAGAACACCGCTTAGACAAGGGATGGAATCAACATTTCACATTGAAGCAACTCGAATACCACAACTCAGAACAAAACAAAGGATTGGCTTGCAGAATAAGCCGGAACAAACATATGATAGAGATTTCGTCCGATGTTTTCGTGGTGGGGCCTACACGGGCTGGATCGTACAGCACCATCATGTACAAGGCAGTGCACATGACATACGAAGCGTCCCCGAGTCGGCACAGCCAAGGACTCTTTAAGACACAACGAGACCACTGTAAAACCGACCGTGAATAGGCGGACCACTAGACGTCGAATCCCAATTTCATATCATACATCTGTCGGAAAGATATCCTAAGAGCTACTTGATTTCCCACTTATAAACTCCCGAAACTTTCCGGTTATGCAATCAGGTGTTGGGGATACAGGGGAAGCATAATATCTCACCCAATTCTAGCAAATCCTACATCCAGCTGTATCCATCCTTCAACACATAACCAAGAAACCTTCGGAAATCGTGTACCTCAACCTTCGAAAAGCATCCGTTATACGAGTTATGGCAATACTCCCAAACTCCCGCCCCAGTACTGGGTGGCGTCGAGGTTATCTCACCAACGAACTGCATAAAAGAGATTTTCGATGTCGGCGTACTAAACTCAGGTATTCCAGAATTGCAACGATAAAATTGTGATGACAACACCTCAGAGCTCAACTCCCCGGGACACTGCCACAAAACCCCTGACAGGAGGCACCAAGACAATGTTCTCGTCACAAAACCATCGGAATGATTCCAAGATACCCGCGTGATCCTAAAAAAAAATTAGTGAAATTTGAGAAGAGAAGAGTCAAAACTCTACGTCTGGATGCCTTACCAGAGTGATGAGGAGACTGGGGAGTAAAAAAGAATTCCTAAACTCTCCGATATATAATTCCTAAATGACTCAAAACATTTTTCTAGACTCAACTCGTCCGCTAATTCGATCAAGCAATGGGGGTCCTAAGGTCGGGGAAGGCTCTAATTACCAACTTGTAACGTCCTCGATGCGGCTATATCTCCCACGTGTCGAAGCACGACTTAGAGGCATAACCGCATTGAAAGCAATGTCGCAAGTGAGGTAATCTTCACACAACCCATGTAATACATAAGGGAAAGAGATACATAGTGGGCTTACAATCGCCACTTCACACAATTACATAAATAAAAACATTACATCATCCAGATACAAACAAGGTCCGACTACGGAACCAAAATAAAAGAAGAACCCCAAATGCGGCAAGGTCCCCGATCGACCCCAACTGGGCTCCACTACTGATCAACTAGAACGAAACAACACGAAGGACAAGATCTTCATCGAGCTCCTCCTGAGCTTGGTTGCGTCACCTTCTCGGTAACAGCGGCACCCGCAAACTGGTTTTGGAAGTATCTGTGAGTCACGGGGACTCATCAATCTCGCACCCTCACGATCAAGACTATTTAAGCTTATGGGTAAGGTAAAGGTATGAGGTAGAGCTGCAGCAAGCGACTAGCATATATGGTGGCTAAACATACGCAAATGAGAGCGCGAAGAGAAGGCAAAGCACGATCGATAAAAGTATGATCCAGAAGTGATCCTAGACAACCTACGTCAAGCATAACTCCAACACCGTGTTCACTTCCCGGACTCCGCCGGAAAGAGACCATCATGGTTACACACGCGGTTGATGCATTTTAATTAAGGTCAACTTCAGGTTTTCTACAACCGGACATTAACAAATTCCCATCTGCCCATAACCGCGGGCACGGCTTTCGAAAGTTCAAATCCCTGCAGGGGTGTCCAACTTAGCCCATCACAAGCTCTCCCGGTCAACGAAGGAATAGACCTCCTCCCGAGACTTTCCGATCAGACTCGGTATCCCGGTTCTACAAGACATTTCGACAAGTTAAAACTAAACCAGCAACACCGCCCGAATGTGCTGACAAATCCCGATAGGAGCTGCACATATCTCGTTCTCAGGGCACACTCAGATGAGCGCTCCATACAACTAAAACCAAACCTCGAGTTTCCCCGAGGGGGTGCTGCACAGCACTCTAGTTTGGACCAACACTCAGAGGAGCACTGTCCCGGGGGGGGGGGGAAATAATGATGACCCTCAGGAGCGCGACTCCCAAGGGAAAATAAAAGGCTAGGTGGCAAATGGTAAAACCAATGTTGGGCATTGCTAGAAGAGCTTTACTCAAGGCGAACTGTCAAGGGGTTCCCATTATTACCCAACCACGTAAGGAACGCAAAATCCGGGAACATAACACCGATATGATGGAAACTAAGGCGGCAAGAGTGGAACAAAACACCAGGCATAAGGCCGATCCTTCCACACTTTACCAAGTATATAGATGCATTAATTAAATAAGATATATTGTGATATCCCAACAAGTAAACATATTCCAACAAGGAACAACATCTCCATGTTCCAACAAGTAACAAACTTCAATCTTCACCTGCAACTAACAACGCTATAAGAGGGGTTGAGCAAAGCGGTAACATAGCCAAACAACGATTTGCTAGGACAAGGTGGGTTAGAGGTTTGATTCAAAAATATAAGAGGCATGATAAGCAAGTGGTAGGTATCGCAGCATAGGCATAGCAAAAGAGCGAGCAACTAGCAAGCAAAGATAGAAGTGATTTCGCGGGTATGGTCATCTTGCCTGAAATCCCGCAAGGAAGAAGAACGAGTCCATGAAGAAGACAAACGAACGTAGATGAACGGATCCTCACAACACGACGTTATCGGAACCAACCCGAAGAAGCAACACCAGAAAGAAGCAAATAATCATAGTAAAACAACCACCACATAAACATGGCATGATGCACAATCAAGTATGATGCATGTCCGGTTTAATGAAGCATGGCATGGCAAAGTGCACAAGCAACCCTACAAATTAAGTGGAGCACAATATGCAACGGAGTTGCATATTGCCAAAACACCACATAATGTATTTAGTTTGATCTTGTTTATGTACCCGAACAATATTAAATGTTGTTAGCATGGCAAGAAGTGAAGCAAATGAAAACTACCTATCTAGGAAAGTTTAACTGAGGCCGGAACAACAAAACAACAAGTCCGGAAACTCCTCATATGCATATATTAGGTTTGGTACTGTTCTGCCCTAAACACAATTTTAGAGTTATTAAATATGCAAAGTAAAGCCACCATGTTAAACTAGGCATTTTTCCACCCCATTTACATATAAAGTTTATTAAATTCGGAGTTACGGTTATTTAGTTACGAATTAAACCATTTTAGCATGGCATAGGAGCAAATTTAACCAAACATCATTTCAAACATTTTAAACATGGATGAAAATGACATAATATGAAACTAGATGAAAATCTAGTCATGTTTCATATATAACTTGTTTTAATCCGATGCACGGTTCATGAGTTATTAAATGCATGAACTCTAGGGACTTTTCTGTAAAACAGTCATCTCTGGAAAAAATAGACAAATTCCCAGATCTGAAAAAAACACAGCCCGCTGAAACTGGGCGGACTGGGCACTCACCATGGGCAAAGCCCAGTTAGTGAGGGAGGTTGGCGGCGGCCTCACGGGCAGGCCGGCTTAGGCGCGCAGCTGGCCTCACCATGGGCCTCGGTCCGTTTGGTGGTGAGGTGGACCAGAACTGGTGGACTGGATGGTTGAAGGGGCGCAGCTAGGCCTTGCGCGAGATGTGGCCCAGGCGTGGTCGCGGTTCATGTTGGCGAAGGAAAAGGGCAGTCAACGGGGCGGCGCTCGGCTCGTCCTTGAAGCGAGGAACGAGCACGCAGCCGATGCGGACGGCGGCGGCGAACAGCTCGCCGGATCCGCCTGATCCGGGCGAGGCAGCGGCACGGGAGGCCGAAAACGGGCAGGACGACGGCGGGGCACCCAGATTCGGTGCCCATGGGGTTCCCTGTACAAGGCTGGAGATAGAGAGAGGTTAGAAGAAGGAGGAGAAGGAGATGGCCAGGAAAAGCAGAGCAGGGCGGCGGGATCCGGCCTGGGAGGTTCTTCGGCGAGGCTTGCCGGCGACGAGGTCTCCAGAGACCGTACGAAGGCTCGAGGAGCTGCTCTCCTTTGGTGCTGGACCCGCACGGGAGTCGGGAGGGGAGGCGGCTGCTAGCAGAGGATGTCGAGGAGCTGGGATGCGCGAGGAGCTGCTGCTGGGCTTGGTCGTCGGCGGAGACGAGGCCTCGGGCATGAGATCGGCGAGCGGCGTTGGTTCCTCGGCCAGGAGGAAGGAGGAATCGAAGGGAGCCATGGGAGGGCTCTGGTTGGGTGGATAGATGGATTGGTAGGTGGAGGCAGCGCTGTGGTTGGGCAGATTGGAATGAGAGGATCCCGAGGGAGTGGCGGCGGCGCTAGGTAGGATGGGACAACGTACCTGATTTTTAGGGTTGGACCTTGTGTATTTATATGGCAGGTGGATTAAGTTGGGGCTATCGGATCCCTCCGATCGTAATCGGGCGGTCGAGAAAATGAATAGTTAGGAGGTCCAAATAAGAAAACGGTGACGTTTTGTAGATGTTTGGGGATGATCCGGATCCAGCGGTGACGACTGCCCGAGTCGTGTCCGGGACAATTTCGGACGCGCACGTGAGGGGTTCGATGCAATGTGTAGAGAGGGTTTCGGACCATGCGGTCGCATCGGACAACTCCGGAAGCGAAGAGGGGAAGGAGCATGGACTAGGTGGGCTGTGGCGAGACTGCGAGGGGGAGAAGAGAGAGAGAGGGCCCGGCATCTGTTTCCGAAGACCGAAAACGTCCGACGTTAGACCGGCTACTATGCCGCTATATTTATCCGTTGGGACGTCAAACGGACTCCGAATGCGATGAAACTTGGCAGGCGGCCTACTAACAACAAAACAACACCACATGCCAACTTTCAACCCATTTCGAGAACATTTTCCGGCCACTTATAAAATAATATTTCGGACATGCCGCGGGCGCGTGCGAGTGTGGTTGGGCTCAGAACGGACAACGGAAGGAACTGGGGGAACTCGGACGAATGCATGTTTTGAAAACATGATAATGCAATGCACATGATGACATGACAAGATGCAACACGCAAGCACAAGACATGGCAACGACGGCGAATAACTGGAGGACACCTGGCACATCGGTCACAGGGCGTCACACCTTCGCCCCTTAGACTATATATACTTCCCCTCCACCTATGTTTTAGGGTTAGCATTGGTTTAGATCATTTAGAGATAGAGCTTTGCTCATCCATACAGATCTACTCCTTGAGAGAGACCGCGGCCCCTCTTTGGAGAAGATCCACATTGGATTCAAGACATCCTTCACGGAGATGACCCCCATCAAGACCTCCTCACGGAGAAGAACCGGTTACCCCTTGTATCGTCCCTTGTTGACTTTGGATCGTGTGATCTCTATGTGTAATTGGATCTAGCATATGTGTGATCGTTCTTGTTGGTTTGAGTGATTCTCTCATGTTTCCCCTCATGTTCTTCGTGTTCTTCATGGGATCCGCTCCTTTCATGAAAGATCGGCCATCTAGGGTTCCACTCTACATCATCTTGGTTGTTTTGCGCGTAGGAAAATTTTAATTTGCCGTTGACACACGCAACCATAGAACCCAACACCTGGACCTCATCACGATCGGCCTGCTCGCGCTCCAGCTGGCTCGCCTAACCGCCTATCGTATCTCCCACTTTTTGCAGCAGCACTGCCGATGCCTCGAGCATCTTTGTGGTGAACGCCTGCCGCTTTTGAAGCTCCATGAACTCCCGCACATAAAGGAGGAGCATGGCACTCCTCTCCACCTTGAGCTCATGGAGCTCCACGTCCTTGGCCCTAAGCTCCGCATCCTAGGCCTGGAGCTCCTGTGGCAGGTACCTCACCTGAAACTCCGTGATCTGGTGCGCCGCCATGGAACCAGGTAGAAGCAATGGGGAGAGGAAGCAAAGGGGGTGAAACAGCTGAAAGGCAATGCAATCTACAGGAAAGCGGGGGGAGCTAACCGAGGAGCAGGGTGAATCTTTTGGTTTTCACCATGGGAAGACACCAGCCGACGAGTTTCCACATCAGGGAGCAGTGTGTTTTACACGCAGAGTCATCATGACTAATTGCTGTCGCGCCTTCTCCCATTAATCAAAAAAATAAAAATCCTGCCATGCCTGCCGCACCAAAAGACCAGAGCATGTCGCGGTTGATTTAAATTTACCTTCAAGCAAGGAGAGAAAAAAGGGGTGAAAAAACAAATGTGGCGGCGTCCTAGCTAATTGGTCACACTAGCCCAACTAGCTAGCCACCATGCTTCACTGATGTACTCGGCGGGAAAGGTGGGCTTTTGTGATTTGATGACTCATTTACTTGCTTCGGCGCTATGACCAAGGAGGACCTAGAAAACACACGGTAGGGCTTCCCACGTCTTGGCAAGGAAGAAAATATGCGTGCACCACCCGAGAGGACCCAAAAACGCGCGGTAGGGTGTGCCACGTCTCGGCATAGAGGAAAAATATGCATGTAAAAATATACTGTATCAGACGTAGTACCTATGGTTCGACCTCAGGACCTAGCCAGTCGGTCGAAAACACCCCACTAGCCACACAGCTTCATCATGCTAACGTGGCACGGAGGATGGTTGTGGTTAGCTCTGTCTCGACTATCCACAACGTCTTTTGTTCTAGGTGATTCTTCTATTTTCCCAGCATTTTCTTAGTTATAATAAGACCACGACAAGCTCGCGTCACTCTTCATGTGTTCCCGTGCGTCTAAAGGTTACTAGATGGAGAGGAGAGAGAGATCGCAGGCATGGGACCCACAAGTAAGTGAGTCAACGGTCATGCACGTGTTGACAAGCCACGGCCGTTGTTGTTTTAGGCCATCGACGTATGCTTTGTAGTCCAGGTTGCCAGTTCGAATCTTGTCTTTCAGATTTATTAGTTTTAGGTGCAAATTTGATCAATGACAAGTGGGACCCTCATGTGTTGTTCTGATAGTGTAGGATGGTTTTTTTTGGACAAAACACTTTGCGTGGTTAGAGAAGTTACGACCCTAGTTACACATATTTTGCAAGTTTAGTAACAAAAATGACAGCGGCAAAGAATATCACATATCACATGCACCCTGCAACTTACATGTTATGGTGAAATGAGTTTTTACGTTGTTGGATCTGAGATCCAATGGCTTGGGGTAGTCTTCCAAACTCTCCAAGGTTTTTTTTGCAAATAAAACAGTCAGGCCTCGTGTGTGCCGCTGCATCTTGGATCCAACGGCTCCAAGTAGCTCATATTAGGTGCTCTCCGCAGCTTAATTAGCCGCTACGGTGATACGAGCATTCAGGTCATATGATCCGTGATCAGAGGCCACATGTGTAGTACTTGTAATTTTCGATGCAATTCCCAAACTCTTCGAGGCCTCTATTGCAAAAACATTCAAACCTCCTACCGTGAGCCGTTAGATTTCCCAGGAACTCGTATCACCATAGAATCTATGGTGTGGGAGCACCTTGTATTCTCCCGTGCGAGAAAACATCAGGTGCTCTCATAGCTTGGATGCTACAATGATACGAGCTTCGAGGTTGTTCAATCTAAGATCCAATGGCATCTGAGCAGTCTTTGTTCTTGTGAGCAGTGCCTGAACTCTTTGGGGGCTTTTCTGTAAAAAAACATTTGAACCACCAAGGAGTTATTGGGTCACAGATCCAACGGCTCCGAAGAGCTTGTATCACCAAAGCATTTAAGGTGTGGTAGCACATGATATTCTTACGTACAAGGAAATATAAGGTCCTCCCTCATCTTACATGCTATGGTGATACGAGCTTCAGGGTCATTGGATATGGGATCCAAGGGCATATGAGTAGTTTTTGTACAAATTGTGTGCAATTCTCAAACTCATTAAGGTTTCCTATAAAAATATTAAGACATCTTGTGAGCTCCTATATCTCAGATCTACAAGCTCCATGGAACTCGTATCAGCATATAGCATCTAAGGTGTGGGGGCACATGATATTCTCCTGGGGGGTGCACAACCCATCGGTGTTTGAGAGGATGCGGACAAATATAATGTTCAAAAAATACAATCTAAACAATCCTAAACAGAGCTTCACAATTTTATCTAAGGTTAAGGGTTACCCCCTGAAAATCTACATAGCTTCACCTATGCAAGAGCTGTAGTGCGAGCGTCTATGTGCGAGAGAGACGACGTGAAAAATGAGGTCAATCGAGTCATTTATAGAGGGAGAGATCGAGTGAGTGTGTCATTACAACAAACCCTAGGTGTCTTGCCCAGACTGTACACAGGCTCAAGAGCAAGATTGCCACATCCAAGACAAGGCTCGGCATAAGAGATAAGATCTTTGAGAAATCAAAGGGCGGATCAAGAAGACCAAGAACAACCAAAGGAGCAATCTGCCTCCAAGGAAAAACCTCCCTTGCCGGGTAGGCGAGACTGGCGGGGTCGAGGTTGCCCAGAAGACAAGTCTCAAGACTACCCCAGCAAGCTTGATGGGGACACCGAGGGTGGATTACCGACCAAGGCACCACCACTCCACCTCACAGCAACGCAACTCACCGATCGGTGTGGTGTCGAGCCCCCAAGTGACTAAGTGGCTATTATTTGGCACGTGGCAGCCACGTCCGAAGGAAATCACCTCCAAGTGACACTCGTCCGTGGACGTGTCACACAGGTAGGTGAGAAGGTGGCAGAACGGCACGGCAAGGCTTGCCGGGCTATGCCGCTATGTGACACTAACTGTTGCATTTAATGCACCTTCTCCTTTCTATAGAGCTAGGTATGATAGCACTGTTTGCTTCTAATAAGTATGCAATGTCTGATTTTCCATTGTGGTGACCCCTTGGCCTATAAAAGAAGGGTCGTGGCAACCTTAGAAAGGATTCGCACCCTTGTACACTCATACACGCGTAGCTGCTCTTGCCCCGAGGTGACCTTGCTGGGCTAGAGCGACGCATCTCCACCACGGTCCTCTCATCAATCGACCAAAGTAGGAGTAGGGTTTTACGCCTCGCGGCAGCCCGAACCTGGATAAAACCTGCCCGTGTGATCATTGCCGCGCTGCTCTGCGCCCTCCGCCCTTTGTGCAATGTGCTCTTCCACCTGCTGAACCACAAGGGGCCGATGGTCCCATAGGTGGCCATGTATTCCCATGACATCTTTGGTGCACCAGGTAGGGGGAAGCGCTTGTGCGAACCCGAGGGTGTAAGCAGCGTGTCATCTTCATCATCATTCTCTCCTTCAACAGCTTCATCATCCGTGGCGCCCAGGAAGAAACCCGGTGTCGTAGCTCACCCGCCCACCTCGAAGGCTCCCTTGCACATGGCCGCTAATGTCATGGGGGCTACGAGGATGCACGGGGACATGGCCGGCGTAGGCGGCATCGTCACCGCTCCCATGCGGCTGAAACAGGAGGAGGAGGCACCAGGAAGGACATCGTCAATAGCATCCCAGTTGCCACGCTCCATAAGGCGTGAGTAGGGAGATTTTTCTGTTCCACCTCTCTGCCCCGCCGAAGAGCACAACCACAGCAATGGCGCTCGCTCTCAGGCGAACCGCCACCCTCCGGCCACCCCCGCTACCGGTGCGGCTACGGGACACGCGCCACCCTAGGGTGAGCTGGCCGAGCTGATGCGCCAAATGCGGCCGCCAACCCTCAAGTGCATCTACCTCGTCGCCGCACCACCCTGGCGACTGGCTCACGGCGATGAGAGCACGGCGCAGCCACTACTGGCACCATTAGAAGCCAAGCAACGTCGCGATCCACGTCGTCGTCCTTGCCGAGCATCGCTTCGGAAGCCATGGCGCAGGCCCAACTCCTGTTGAGATTCCTGCCGACAGCTGATCAGATGGATGAGTGGAGAGCCACCATTTAGAGCATGGTTGGTTTCGCCGAGGCGGGAGGATCACAGCGAGGGGGGCCGTCACGGCCTCCACGGGTGGCAACAACGGCCCTAGCCACTGGCCGTACCGAAGGGGCCACCCCCATGGTGCAATCCCATCTACGACAGCCAGCACAGGGGCCGTAGCCAGAGCCATGTGACCAAGAACCCGATGAGGTATCGATGGCTTCATCCGATCCTCAAGAACGTCGAGACCAGTAGCGAGTCTTGGAAGACAGGCAGAGGTAAGACGCGCACGTCACCATCGAACTATGCTGCAAAAACCGCCTATACTCTGATAGGCATAACGGCCCCGACGTCGACGAGCTCATGCCCGGTGAAGGCGGGTACCTGCCTTTCGAGGTTGGGCGCCCCGCCTTCACTCACGAGCTGCGGCAAGTATGTTGGTCATCTATTGGCATATTCAAGCCAGAAATACTAGGGAAGTACGATAGAAGGCTGAACCCGGCAGAGTTCTTGAGCATCTACACCATCGCCATTCAACCTACCGCGGGAAGAGACGAGAAGGTATTCGCCGACTACTTCCCTTTGACACTCAAGCCAAATGTGAGGTCATGGCGGATGAACTTGCCAGAGAACTCCATCTCGACATGGGCTGATCTGGGCCATGAGTTTGTTGGCGCCTTCATAGGCGGCCATCAAGAACCATGGCGGCCCAGCGACTTGCAGCTTCTCCCATAGAAGGAAGGAGAATGTTTGTGGAGGTACATGCAGAGGTTTAGCCGGGTGCAGATGAACATTCCAGACATGCACCCGGCAGCTGTGATAGTTGCATTCCAGTCCAACGTGCGCAACTGTAGGATACATTCAAAAATGAATGCCCGGTTTGCCCAAGACTGTGAATGAGCTATACACTCTGGTGGATAAGTGTGCCCGAGTGGAGAAAGGGAGGCAACTCCCCGGTGAAGATGGCATCAACGTTGATTCAGACGACGACGACGAGGCCACCAGCCAGAAGAAGAAGAACAAGAAATGCAACAAGAAGCGCAGGGACAAAGCAGTGATGACCGTTGAAGGATCGAGCACACCTAGTACTGGCAAGAAGGCCAAGACCGAGGCTCCCGGCAAGGAATTGCCACGTGCACTGATTGCCGGGAAGCCTGGTTGCCGAGAAGGCTGGGAAGCATGACGGGCCGTACTGCAAGATCCATTAGACCAAGGGCCACGATGTTCAAGAGTGTCATCAGGTTGAGCAGCTCGTCAAGAAACAGAAAGCTGAGTATGAAAAGACTGACAAAGAGAGAGATCAAGATCGTGTTGGCGGGAAGGGCCAGGGCGGCGGAGCAGGTCACCCCGGCAAGGCTCTGCAGTATCAAGGGAAACCCGCGAGAGGCCGCGAGAAGAAGGAATGCGATGATGAGAGTGATGAAGGAGATGAAGAGGAAACCAGCGAGCAGGAGTTCCGGAGAGCCACTTACGCCCTATGCATTGATGGGGGCGCATCCTTGCACTACTCTCACCGCCAACTTAAAAAGTTGATGCGTGAGGTCAATGTCGTGGAGCCAGTACCAGATTCTTGAAAGCCGCTCAAGTGGTCCCACATGCCCATCATCTTTGATGAAGAGGATCACCCTGTCCGCACTACCGCGGTAGGGTGTTTGCCGTTGTTGGCTTCACCAACGATCCGCAACCTCGAGGTCACAAAGATGTTTGTTGACTGCAGGCACATGTTGAATCGGATTTCTCCCAAGGTCGTCAGCAAATTCTAGATAGCAGATGAAGAGCTCAAGGTTACTAGTACTTTCCAAGGGATCAACCCTGGCATGAGTCATCCTAAGGGGAAGATCGCACTGCTGGTGACATTTGGAGGGAAGTTAAACTACCGGACTGAGAAGATCGTGTTTGATGTGGTTGACCTCCCCCTGCCGTACAATGGAATCCTTGGTGGCACAGCCCTGGCCAAATTCATGGCGGCATCCCACCATGCCTACAACACTCTGAAGATGCCAGGGCCAATGGGCATCATTTCCATTCCATCAGACAAGAAGGAGGCAACCATATGCATGGACAAGATGTACCGAGAAGTAGTCGCTGCAGAGGCTACGGAAGCTACTGTCCCCACCAAGGAAAGCAAGAAAAGGAAGAAAGCTAGAAGGGATGCCAGCAAGGAATCTAGGAAGCGCACCTCTTGAGAATGTGCTGTGCCTACTGATGACTTCCAGAGAGTTCCAATAGCAAGAGATCCAATGCTGCTACCCCCATTGTGAAGGTCTCAGCAGAGCTGGCCGGCGCTGATGGTACATTCACTATCAGTGCCACCCTCGACGACAAATAGGAAAGAGCACTCATTGCCTTCATGCGGGTGAATGTCGATGTGTTTGCTTGGCAACCATCTGACATCCCCAGTGTTCCTAGGGAGGTAATCGAGCACCACCTAGCTGTATGCCCACATGCCCGGGCCGTCAAGCAGAAGGTCCGGAAGCAAGCTTTGGAGTGGCAGCAGTTTATTGCCGAAGAGATCAAGAAACTTGAAGCAGCTGGTTTGGTGAGCAGAGTATTGCATCCAACGTGGTTAGCAAATCCAGTGGTGGTGCGCAAGGCGAATGGGAAATGGAGGCCTTGCATAGACTTGATATATATGAATAAAGCATGCCCGAAGGACCCATTCCCCTTACCGCACATCGACCATATTGTGGAATCCACCTCCGGGTGTGACCTGCTTTCCTTCCTGGATGCCTACTCTGGACACCACCAGATCTTCATGTTCAAAGAAGATGAAGAGAAGACAGCGTTCATAACCCCATGCGACATGTATTGTTTTCTACGGATGCCCTTTGGGTTGGAGAGCACTGGATCCACTTTTGCAAGAGTAGTACAGGTCGACTTTGAGTCCCAACTACACAATAACATTGAAGCCTACATGGATGATATAGTGGTCAAAACTAAGGACAGAGTGACTCTCACTCAGGACTTGGAAGAGACCTTTGCGAATATGCGCAAGATCAACTTGAAGCCGAATCTGGAGAATTGTGTGTTTGGCGTTCCTTCCGGCAAGCTACTTGGCTTCTTTGTGTCCCACCGTGGGATAGAGGCCAACCCCGACAAAATCAAGGCGATCAAGCAGATCCAAGCACCCAGGATAGTTAAAGACGTGAGGCATTTGACTGGATGTGTTGCCACGCTAAGTAGGTTCATTTCCATGTCTGCCAAGGCGTCATACCGTTGTTCAAAATCTTGAAGAAGGTCGGGCCCATGGAGTGGACCCTGGAGGCAAACGTTGTGCTGCCAGATTTGAAGACCTATTGTTCCTATGCGCCCACCTTAGTCACTCCCAAAACACAAGAGACGTTGCTACTATACTTGGCGACAACCAATCAAGTGGTTAGTGCAGCACTGATGGCGCAGCGGGAAGTACATGGGGCAGCAACCACAACCACTGTCCCCTCTGAAGGAGAAAGGGAACCCATCCTGACAATATCAGATGCGGATCAAGACAAGGAAGAGCAGGGCAACAGTGGCAAGTCCAAGGTCACGGCATGGAAGAAGGTGGTGCAGCGCCCAGTATACTTCGTCAGCTCCCTGCTGTAGGGGGCTAGGTCGAGGTACTCTGGCATGCGGAAGTTGATTTTTGGTCTCATCATGACCTCAAGGAAATTGCGCCACTACTTCCAAGCCTAAGAAATCATGGTTGCCACCCGCTTCCCCTTGGAACGCATACTCAGAAACCCCGAGGCCACTGGCAAAATAGTGTAATGGGCATTGGAGTTGTCCAACTTTGGTTTGAAGTTTGAGAGCATGTCAACTATTCAGAGCAGAGCACTAGCGGAGTTCACTGCGGAGTAGACGCCTACCCCTAACTAAGAAGTGATGGTGCCTTCTCCCTACAAGGTGCAGGATATGGTGTGATTCTCATTGCTCCCACTAGGGAGCACCTCAAGTACGTCGTTCAAATGCATTTTCCCCGGGAGAAGGCTACCAACAATATTGCAGAGTATGAAAGGCTCCTTGTCGGGCTCAGGATCGCAACAGAGCTGGGAATCAAGGAAGTGATCATACGTGGAGATTCTCAACTTGTGGTGAGGCAAGTGAACAAGGAATATCAAAGTCCATTGATGGAGGCATACGTCAAGGAAGTGAGAAAATTGGAGGTGTGCTTTGATGGATTGCAAACAAAGCATGTGCCACGCGTGGAAAACAACATTGCTGATCATCTGTCAAAGTGCGCTTCGCAAAGACTCCCTGTGGAACCAGGTACTTTTTTTGTCCATCTGACTCAACCCTTTGTATCCCCGGCAACAATGGCTAGAACGAGGAGGAAACTGGTATCCGGTAAGCCTCTCCCAGCAGAGCTTCTCGAAGCCCCCGGCAGAGAGCTTGGCGGGAACAACTCCCCTTCGAGCGGTGAGGTTCACTCTCCCGCCAAACTACCACCCTCTAGGGTTGAGGCACGCGCTCACATGGACGAGGAGGTCCCGGTGGTCCTTGTTATCGAGCCTCAGTCTCCAACCTAGGCATGACACATAGTCCATTTCCTCCAAAAAGGAGAACTTCCCGAAGAGCAAGAAGAAGCTGAAAGAGTAGCCCGGGGGGCCAATATGTATCAGTTCGTTGACGATGTTCTATACAGAAGAAGGCAAAATGGCGTGAAATTGAAGTGCATTTGCCCGGAAGAAAGAAAGGAACTGTTGGCAGAAATACACAAGGGTATGTGTGGCTCCCACATTAGATCAAGGGCCTTGGTTGGAAAAGCTTTCCGTCAAGCTTTCTATTGGCCCACAGCCCTCCAAGATGCAATTGAGCAAGTCACCAAGTGTGAAGCTTGCCAGTCCCGCTCCAAGAATATCCATCAGCCTGCTCAAGCTCTCCAAACAATCCCATTGTCATGGCCATTTTCGGTCTAGGGGATCGACATCTTGGGCCCCTTCCCCCGTGCTACCGGGACCTTTGAATTCTTGTACGTCACAGTCGACAAGTTTACAAAGTGTCCGGAAGTGGAGCCCATGAGGAAGGTGACCACACAGTTAGCTATAAAGTTCGTGAAAGGATTGGTGTGCCGCACCTTCATGCAATATGTTCATGCCCTCGGAAGCAAGATCTCATTTTCCTCTGTTGCCCATCGCAGAAGCAACGGACAAGCTGAGAGGGCGAACGCTGAAGTGCTGCGAGGACTCAAGACAAGAACATTTGATAGGCTGCAGAACTGTGGCATGCAATGGATCGACGAGCTGCCGGTGGTTCTTTGGTCCCTCTATACGACACCAAATCGAGCTACCGGCCAGACTCCCTTCTCCCTAGTCTATGGGGCAGAAGCAGTTATCCCATGGAACTCATATACGGATCACCTGGAGTACTTGCCTACGATGAAGTACATCAAGAACAACACCGGCGTGACGTCGCAGTGCTACTTGAGGAGAACCGTCTTCAGGCTGATACGCGTGTTGCACGCTACCAGCAAGCCCTGCGTCGCTATCACAGTCACAGGGTTCATGCCCGGTGCTTTGAGGAAGGCGTCCTTGTCCTTAGGCGGGTTCAGTCTGCCAAGGGTGCAAACAAGTTGACGCCAAAGTGGGAAGGCCCTTACCGGGTAGTACGAATCACCAGACCTGGCGCAGTCCGTCTGGAGACCGGAGATGGCATTCAACTGCAAAACTCATGGAACATTGAGCATCTCCATAAGTTCTACCCGAAAGGCATGGCTGCCGGGCCCTGCCCGACAGCCACCCTTTTGTACAACCTTGCCAAAGTTTCATGTAACCCTTCATACAAAGCCGGGTGTAGACCCTTAGCAACAGATAAATAAACAAAGTGTTGTGCCCCCCCCCCCCGAAACTTGCATGCATGCATAAGCATATCATGAGCATAGCATGTTCATGTAGATGAGGTCACATGTAGCCCTATTTTCATCTGCACTAAGCTACATGGTTCTTGCCACGGACTCGGTCCCGAAGGGAAGGAATGAAGACAAGCCTACATAGCGGTCCCCGGCAAGCCAAACAGATAAGTTACTTCTTATTCATACTTGTTCTGTAAAGTGAAACTTGTGCATATGAAAACCTCTCCACCTTTGAAACATAGGTGCTCCCATCCTTTGACTCGAACGTTGCTTCAATCGGGGTGGTCGCAGTGGCCTTTGGTAGAAAAGGTTCGGCGGGTGGCTGGTCCCTTGTTGTAGTTTGTGCCCGGCAGTCCTAGCCTCGTGGCAACAAACTAAGGACACCGACAGGATAGCTTCCCAAGGAAAACTTGTTTACTTAAATGTATAGAGGCATCTCACTTCTGCATGGACATAATACAAGCACAAGTACCCGGCAAGGCTTGTCCTTTTCATGTATATGCTGATAAGCAAGTGCAAGTCTTACAGAACACAAACATGGATAAAGAAGTTTACATTATTTAGGAAAAAGTTTGGAAAATTCCTTCACATTTTAGATTGAAAAAAGATAAGTGCCCTGTGACCCCCTTTCTTGTCTCTCTCCTCCTAGGCACAGCAGTGGGAGGTGAAGAGGGCAAAACGAGTGCCTGAGCGGAAGCCCGAGTCGATCCCGTTAGGACCTGCCGGGTGCAGCCTGACAAGATCGGGAGTGGCGAGGCTGCGAAGGACGAGGACGGAGGGAGCAGCTCGGCGGTGCCCTGGTCCGCACCCCCAAGTCTAGCATGAAGTCCCAGCACAAGCACTGACGGGGAGGGCCCCCGGAGCTTTCCTGAAAGACTGGAGGAGGAGGCGAAGGTACCAAGAGAGCGACCCCCACTACAAAAAATACACTTTCTTGGTGATATGTGTTTGTCACAGTAGGTCACGTTTTCTATCATGCATGCACATCCATGACGATTTTATGACAGAATCAAGATAGTCATACCCGTGCTATCGTAGATGTGTTCCATGACATTACCAAAATTATCATCACAGAAGTATCCACTTCCATGACGATAAATCGTGTGTCATGGAAGTGCTTTTGCCAAGGGTAACCGACATGTGGCATCCACCATAATGGGTCACCGTTAAGCTGTCGGGTTCCGGTTTGGATCCGATAACCTGTTAACAGCCCCGACCAATGGGGATTTTCCACGTGTAAAATTCTCATTCGTCGGATAATCCATGTGTCAGCTCATCGTTGGGACAAATATCATCCCTACAATGGGCGGAAGAGGCCTATGATATGTCGACATGTGGCACAGCCCAACAGTGACCCATTTAAGGTAAAAACGCCAGCCCAACTAAAGGCCCACCATATTTTTTAGACAGTAGTGGGCTGGCCCGTTAACAGCCTGCCATGTTTTGGGTCAAATTGAGGCCCATATCAGATCAGGCTCGTTCATAGCCTGTCATATTTTGGGCTAAATTACGGCCCATATCAGATCAGGCCTGTTAACAGGCCACTATTCTTTTGGGCCCATTCTAAGCTAGGTTTGTATTTTAGCATGTTAAATGCCCGTTTACCAGTTTGTCCGGATAATAGTTTTAGCTTGTTAGCAGCCCATGGTGCATCTGGGCCGTTGCCGGCCCAGTTTCACTTTAGGCCATTTAATGGCCAATGCAGAAACTGGGCTATTTCTGGTCCGAAGTAACTTTAGGCCTCTTAACGGCCCGTAGTCTTCGTGGATAAATTTCAGCCCAACTGGCCTATCGGCATGTTAATGGCCCATGTAATAGTTGGGCCTAATTACAGCCCACATTGAATCTGGCCTGCTTACAGCCCATCAGTTAATGGCCCGTCACACTGTTGGGCCTACGGCCCGCATTGATACCGACCTGCTTAAAGCCCATAATTTTATTGAGCCAAACAGGGCCCGAGATATATTGTGGTTGTTAACGGCTCGTTCTATTTGGGAAAAACATGGGCTCGGGCAGTTTCGTCCTGTATTGGCCCATAAATTTTTCGACTCAACGCTAGCCCAATCTAGTTTTAGCCTGCTAAAAGCCCATGGTATTCTCTGGCCTAACTGGCTAGAACTTTACTCGGCATATTAAAGGTGGTAAACTACTATACGTTTAGACATGATAATGTCCCAAGATGATTATAGCCCCATGTTTTACCCCATATATAGCGAGCTACGGGCTGGCCTGATAGCCGACAACATTGAGATCCATTGAAGCTTCCGACCTAAATTACAGCATACCTCAGTGACGATGTCGGTGCAACAAACGCCAAGTGTGTTCCCCGGACTGTACACAAGCACAAAATCAAGGTTAGAACATCCAAGACGAGACTAAGCCAAGCCAAAGGAGCGAGACACCACTAAGGAAAAACCTCCCTGGTCGGGCAGGAGAACCTAGCGAGGTCAAAGTTACCCCAAATACAAACCTCAAGACTGCCCCGACAAGCTTCCTGGGGACGGCAAGGATGGACTACCTTGCCAAGGCTCCAGCGCTCCACCTCATAGCGACACAAGTCATCAATCGATGTAGTGTCTAGCCCCCATGTGACTAAGTGGCTGTTATTTGACACATGCAGCCACTTCCGAAGGAAATAACCTCCAAATGACACTTGTCCAGAGACGTGTCAAGCAGACATATGAGAAGGTGGCCGGACGGCCCGACAAGGCTTGCCAGGCACGCCATGATGTGACACTAAGCGGCACATTTAATGTGCGCTACCTGTCTGTAGAGTTAGGTATGATAGCACTGTTTGCTATCTAATCAGTACACAATCACTAATTTGCCATAGTTGTGACCCCTTGATCTATAAAATGAGGGCCATGGCAATCTTAGAAAGGATTCAGACCCTTGTACACTCATACGCGCGTAGCTGCTCTCGCCCCGAGGCAACCCTCCCGGGCTAGAGCGCCGCGTCTCCACCATGCTGCTCTCATCCATCCACCAAAGAAGGAGTAGGGTTTTACGCCTTGCGGCGGCCCGAACATGGGTAAAACTGCCTGTGTGATCGCTGTCATGCTGCCCCTACACTATCCGCTCTTTGTGCAATGTGTGCTTCCCCCCTGCCGAACCATAAGGGGCCGATGGCCCCATAGGTGGCCGTGATTTCTCATGATATATTTGGCGTGCCAAGTAGGGGGAAGTGCTTGCGCGAAACTGAAAGTGTACGCAACGCATCATCTTCTTCATCGACGGCTTCATCATCCATGGCACCCAAGAAGAAGACCGGTGCTGCAACTCACCCGTCCACCTCGAAGGCCCCTCTACACACGGCCGTCAAGGCCGTGGGGTCTTCGGGGACGCACGGGGACGTGGCCGGCGCAGGCGGCGTCGTCACCACCTCCGATGCGGCCGAAACGGGAGTAGGAGGCACCGGAGAGGGACAACTCCAGCAACATCCCAGCGGCCACGCTCCACAATGTACGGGTGGATATATCATTCCATCTCCACCTCTCCGCCCCACCTAAGGGCGCAGCCGCAACGATGTTGCTCGCTCTGGGGCAAACCGCATCCCCCTGGCTGCCCCCGCTGTGGGTGCGGCCACCGGGCATGCGCTACCTCCGGAGCCGGCTGGCCAAGATAATGCGCCGGACAGGGTTGCCAATCCCAGTGCGCATCCTCCTTGTCGCCATACCATGTTGGCAGATGGCTCACGATGGCAAGAGCATGGTGCCATCACTACTGGCACCGCCAGAAGCCGAGCGACATCACAATCTGCATTGTCATCCATGCCGAGCACTCCTTCGGAGGCTATGGCGCGGGCCCTACTCCTATTGAGATTCCCACCGCTGGCCGATCAAATAGACGAATGGAGAGCTACCATAAAGAGTTTGATTGGTTTCACCGAGGCAGGAGGATCACCGCGGGTAGGCCCGCCACGACCTCCACCAGCGGCAACGATGGCCCAGGCTGCTGGCCGTACAGAAGGGGGCACCCCCACGGTGCAGTCCCCTCCGAAGCAGCCAACGTAGGGACCGCAGCCAGAGCCATGCGACCAAGAACCTGATGATGTATCCATGGCTACATCCGACCCTCAAACACATCGAGACCAGCCGTGAGCCCTAGAAGATAGGCGGAGAGAAGACGCGTGCGTCACCATCGAGCGACGCTGCGAAACCCGCCACCATTCTGATAGGCACAATGGCCCCGACATCGACGAACCCGTGCCCGGTGAGAGCGGGTACCTACCTTTCAAGGTTGGGTGCCCCTCTTTCACCCGTGAGCAGCGGCAAGTCCATTGGCCATCCTCCCGCACGTTCAAGCCAAAGATACCAGAGAAGTACAATGGGAGATTGAACCCGACTGAGTTTATGAGCATCTACACCATTGCTGTTCAGGCTGCCGCGGGAAGAGATGAGAAGGTATTCGCCAACTACTTCCCTTTGGCGCTAAATCCAAATGTGAGGTCTTGGCTGATGCACCTACTTGAGAACTCCATTTCAACCTAGGCCGACATGTGCCATCAGTTTATTGGCGCATTTACGGGCGGGCTTCAAGAACCTGGGTGGCCCATCAATCTGCAGTTCCTCCCATGGAAAGAAGGAGAAAGTTTGTGGAAGTACATGTAGAGGTTCAGTCGAGTGCATAGAAACATTCCAAACATCCGCCCAGCAGTTGTGATAGCCGCGTTCCAGTCCAACATGTGCAACCATAGGATACTACTACAAAAAAATACACTTCCATGATGAGACGTGTTTGTCACAGTAGTTCACATTTTCTGTCATGCATTGTCATCCATGACGATTTTATGACAGAATCAAGATAGTCATACCTGTGCTATCGTAGAAGTGTTCCATGACATTACCAAAATTATCATCACAGAAGTGTCCACTTCCATGACGACAAATCATGCGTCATAGAAGTGCTTTCGTCAAGGGTAACCCACATGTGGCATCCACCGTAACGGGTCGCCGTTAAGCTATCGGGTTCTGGGTTGGATCCGATTATCCGTTAATATCCCCGACCAATGGGGATTTTGCACATGTAAAATTCTCATTCGCCGGATAATGCACATGTCTGCTCATCGTTGGGACATATGTAATCCCTACAATGGACGGAAGACGCCTATGCTATGCGATACGTGGCACAGCCCAATAGTGTCCCATTTAAGGTAAAAAGGCTGGCCCAGCTAAAGGCGCACCATATTTTTTCAAACACTAGTGGGCTAGCTCGTTAATAGCCTGCCATGTTTTGGGTCAAATTGAGGCCCATATCAGATTAGGCCCGCTCGCAACCTGTCGTGTTTTGGGCCAAATTACGGCCCATATCAGATCAGGCCCATTAACTGGCCACTGTTCTTTTGGGCCCATTCTATGTCGGGTTTGTATTTCAGCCTGTTAAATGCCCATTTACCAGTTCAACCCGATAATAGTTTTGGCATGTTAGCGGCCTGTTGTGCATCTGGGACATTACGCCCTAGTTTCACTTTAGGCAATTTAACTACCCATGCAGAAACTGGGCTATTTCTTGTCCGAAGTAACTTTAGGCCTCTTAATGGCTCGTAGTCTTTATGGATAAATTCCAGCCCAACTTGGCCTATCGGCTTGTTAATGGCCCATGTAACAGTTGGACCTAATTACAACACGCGTTAAATCCGGCCTGCTCACAGCCCATCTGTTAATGGCCCATGACACTGTTGTGTCTACGGCCCGCGTTGATACCGGCCTACATAAAGCCCACAATTTTATTGAGCCAAACAGAGCCCAAGATATATTTTGGCATGTTAACAGCTCATCCTATTTTGGCCTTAGATAGTTTCGGCCTATATTGGCCCATGAATTTTTCGGGTCAACGCTAGCCCAGTCTAGTTTTTAGCCTGTTAAAAGCCCATGGTATTCTCTGGCCCAGCTGGCCAGAACTTTACTCGGCCTGTTAAAGGTGGAAAACTACTATACGTTTAGACCTGCTAATGGCCCAAGATGATTATAGGCGCATGTTTCGGCCCATATATATAGCAAGTAACGGGCCGGCATGAAGACCACCTAAATTACAGCATGTCGACCAAGAATAAACCTAGACTATACAATAAAGAAATTACGACATATTACATGCACTGGGCATCAAAGTTTGCCGCCGGTGATAATAAAGCGCAACGTGACTGCGGATTGCATACAGTGGGCATCAAAGGTCGCCACCAGTGCATATAAACGCACTGACAAAAGAATATGCAAAACTAAGAGCACTTTAGAAGGCAGTAGGCCTGGCCGGGACGTGCACCACAAGCAGCCAAACAAGCTAATGAGACCTCAGTTGTGTCAATGATAGATGCACTATCCCTAGCTGTATAGCACCAAAGCCCGAAAGGCAGTCCTCTGAGATCTTCGTTGCATCATTGACATCAAGTCGGAGCTGAGCTGAAGCTAGCCTTTCCGCTTTAAGTTGAGATTGAAGAAGTTGAACTAATTGAGGCAGCAACTCCACAGAGGTTGTCTCACAGCTAGTGGTGAGTAGCTTCAACTCACTATCTTCATCAACACATGACCTTGGGGTCATCTCGCTCTCATCATGATGGTTTGGCTATCTATCTTCCCTAAAGTTCTTCCTGGCATAAGAGATACAACTCTGAAAGAGAAACAAGGAGACACGTAACAGGTTCACAATTATATAAGCAAATAAATGGATCTGTTCTACAAAAGGAACATGTTTTTAAAACTACAATTTAAAACTAGTAGTTGTTGCAAACATCCAATTAGATGTAAACACCAAAGTAAACAACAGTGGAGGAAATGAAGCCTATCCAAATCTATACTAGAACAAAGTTTGAAGGCTTGAGAAAGATGAACTTACATTACATGTTAACACGGGCGGGACAAAGCCCTTGTCCATGTCGATGGAAGGATAATTCAATAAATTCCCCAAAGAAACTTCTTTATAAGCGTTGCCATTATTCTACATTTTGTAAAGAGTAAATATAGATCAAACAATATTGGAAGAAATAGAGGATAATGAAGCTCAGCTGCAGAGTGATGATACATAATCAAATAGTAGTTAATTAAGTATAGCGTTACAAGGCAAAAGGTACTAATAAGAGGAATGCAAACATCAACATGTGTAGTGGCATTGGCTTTATTCAACATTTTGGTAAGAGTAAATGTAGATCTGTTAATTTGGAGAAAGTGGAGGGCAGGGCATATAAGATGCAGAGTAATGCTAGACAATCAACTATCTCGCAACACGAGTACAGTAATACCACAACCGTCTGTTATTACTTGTTGCTCAAATGGATGTATCTAGCACTATTAAGTTCTAAATACATCCAATTGACAACAGGTACTTACATGAGCAATCCAGACCTTCATAACCATTGTGTTAATTCTACATTTATCTACGAGTAAATATAGATCTTATAATTTCTAGCAAAGGGAGGATAAAGAAGTGAACATTTAAAGTGATGCTACATAATCAACCAACAATGAGTGTAAGTATGCTGATGAAGGGCAAGAGGTACAGACAAGAGCAATGTAGTGCACAATATTTTTGTGAGATCCTATGATCTTTTGAGCGAGAACATTCATTTGCAATTAGTTTGCATATAAGAGAGAAGGTAAGGCACATACAGAAATTTAGGAGTTCAAATTTTGATTCGATTTCATAGACAGTACCTGACGCTGGGCTCTCTGCAGTTCTAATAGGGGTTTGGCCAGTGGAGTAGGGGTAAAGTGTGGTACAGTTGGGCCTGTGTTTTTTGTGGTTGTTGATCTATCTGATTTAATAGGTATCACTACCTTTTGCAAATACCTAGTTTGTACTCTTTGAGGATCTGCACTCACCCTCTTCCTTTTGGACATCTATTACCAAAGATGAACATTTAACTGGAAGAACATAGTATGATGACACATGGAATAGGTACAGAAAATGGATAGATATGGCATATACTCAAATATGATGCTTAAACTAAGAAGATGGTGGTGTAACAAAGTAGAAGTAATGCAAGAGGTCATATGCAAAATATGTGCAACCAATAAAACCTTGCCAAGTTAGAGCAAGCACCTTGACGGGTGAATAAGATAGGCCATCCTCCACCATGCCAAGTTTGTTAGCCGGTGGATTGTTCCGTAATATTCCTCTCGTGCACCCATTCCCATATTCATGTTGATCATGTTCAATACCTGACATGCATGAAAACATAAAAACAAGTGATATTATCTTTGTAATGCAGAAGTGATTCTAATCCAATACTACCTCCCTGTAAACCCCTTTGTGCTATCTCTGCAATTCTTCTGAGAGATGCCATGCATGCTATAATTTTGTGTGTGTTAATATAATGTGGCCTACTACTCAAGATATGAGAGCTCCAGAAGTGATGATACTTCGCAGATGACAGCTTCAACGTATATTAAAGAAGAACAAGTCGACCTGACCTAACAGATTCAAAATATACTAAGGGAGAACAACTCGGCCTGACCAGTCAACCACAAATGTCTCTGCTACTCTTCCCAACAAGGAACATACTTATTAAAGAAGATAAGAGGTTATGTTAAAGAAGATCATAAGAGCAAGCAGATTGAAGATATTACAAGTCCTTATATACAATGTCTGTTGCCCACCCATGATGAACCATAGCACACAGAGAAATACTATTCCTTCTGGTCTCTCCATATGTGGCTCACATGCATTTTGAAACTAAAGTAGGAACACTTAGCTGACCAATTAAACATGTCTTGATTCTACTAATATCAGCATAATATCGTATTCGAATTTGTACAACTAAGCTTGTTTAGCTCGATGGGTGGAGCAGTGCTATTACGACACTAACCACGTAGGCTGATCATGGGCATCATAAAATGGGGAAGCCGTAAGCATGATGAGTATAGTGTTGACCATGGTAGTGGGATGGCATATCTGAAGCTGCAAACCGTGCAAAGGGTAGTTAGCAACCGATGTTTGCTTTGAAATAACAGCTAAGATTTGGTATGGACAAGAAAGTACAGTCAACAAGTGACAAAGAAATGTAATTTCTGCTATCTCTCTACATATCGCGACATGCATTTGGAAACTCAAGTGGGACCTTTAGCTAACCAATTAAATGTGTCTGTTAACTAATATCAGTATAATATCACAATCATATTTGAATAACTAAGATTTGGAATTATGAGTGATGTGTTGTTTAGCTTGAAGGGTGTAGTACTGCTAGTATGACCGAAAGCACCTACGCAGATCATAGTATGATAGATAAAAGGGGAAAACCCTAAGAATCAAGAGTAAAATTAGGAAAGTGGAACTAGCTGGACCACATGAGCTTGTATTTCTGGAACGACAAGAAATGCTTCGGCCCCAAAAGCGGCAACTCTATTCAATTGAAGGCACAATACTGTTACTATCAGTTTAGACTATCAAAGATGAGATAGCTCCCAGCATTTCCCGGATATTATGGCACACCATCTAGAATCACTGAAAGCATTCATCTGAAGTGACCCAATCACTACTGCAGGATGCTGCTAACGCGACACTACGATCAGAGACCCTTCGACGAAACTGTGTGCGATGCAATAATCGCAAACGGTGGTGTGAAAAACCCATCAAAAGGTGCAAAACGTTTGCAATGACGGATGCATCAAACATGGTTCGGATATTAGTTGCATGTGCGATGCAGGGCATACTATTTAGTTCAATTAACTGTTTGCGATGAGGAGGAACAAAAGAAATGGGCAGCCAGATGAAGGTGTGTGCGATATACAACATACAGTTCACTCGGATGAACTATTTGTGATTAGGCAACACAAAAGAAACGGTCAGCTAGATCAAGGTGTGTGCGATATACGGCATGCGGTTCACTCGGATGAACTGTTTGTGTTGAGACAAGAGAACATAAACGGTTCAATATATCAAGATGCGTGTGATACGCGGCAAACAAGTCTGTAATCAGAAATGTGTGCGAAGACCGATAATAACATAGACGATTGCTTCTAATAAGATGTATGTGATATGCTTTGTCTACACAACATCTATTGGACATTGGGGGATGGGCGGTCATACGGATATGTGATGTGCTCTGTCTACACAACATCTCTTAATTTAACCTCGAGGTCCTTGTTTTTTAACACATGTTAAAGAAGGTCTACCGCATTACTTTTTGACAATGTGTGATACGTGGCATACGGTTGATCCATCCCACCTGTTTGTGATGGAATAAGCTATGTGGGTTGTGGGCACACGCTTGCTAGTATTCAACCATTTGCCATTGATGAATTCATCACCGACGGGTTCCCTAGTGTGGTCCGTGTTCATCTGATCATCATCTACTTCTTGTGCTAGCTCGATGTTCCTTCTATGCCAAGTTTCCATTAATTGATGGCGTTTGATGAACACACCATCGTTTCCTGCCATTTCCTCACTTATTTCCTGCCACCTAGTGAAATTCTGCATAAACCTAGGCAGCACGCGACGCACGGAGGTGACAAGCGTAGCCTATAGCACATCCACCTTTTCCAAGCATGCCAACCCACCAAAGCGTCGGCTTTGCCATCAACCTCGTCGACGAGGAAAACGAGCAGGCACTGCTACCTCTTGAGCACTGCGTTGGTTTTCCCTTGAAGAGGAAAGGGTGATACAGCAAAGTAGTGTAAGTATTTCCCTCAGTTTTTGAGAACCAAGGTATCAGTCCAGTAGGAGACTACACGCAAGTCCCTCATACCTACACAAACAAATAAGAACCTCACAACCAACGCGATAAAGGGGTTGTCAATTCCTTCATGGTCACTTACGAGAGTGAGATCCGATAGAGATAATAATACTAATAATAAGATAAATATTTTTGGTATTTTTATGATATAGATTGAAAGTAAAGATTGCAAAGTAAAATAGATTGGAAACTTATATGGTAGAAGATAGACCCGGGGGCCATAGGTTTCACTAGTGGATTCTCTCAAGATAGCACAACTATTACGGTGGGTGAACAAATTACTGTCGAGCAATTGATAGAAAATTGCATAATTATGAGAATATCTAGGCATGATCATGTATATAGGCATCACGTCTGCGACAAGTAGACCAAAACGATTCTGCATCTACTACTATTACTCCACACATCGACCGCTATCCAGCATGCATCTAGAGTATTAACTTCATAAGAACAGAGTAACGCATTAGGCAAGATGACATGATGTAGAGGGATAAACTCATGCAATATGATATAAACCCCATCTTTTTATCCTCGATGGCAACAATACAATACAATACGTGCCTTGCTGCCCCTGCTGTCATTGGGAAAGGACACCGCAAGATTGAACCCAAAGCTAAGCACTTCTCCCATTGCAAGAAAGATCAATCTAGTAGGCCAAACCAAACTGATAATTCGAAGAGACTTGCAAAGATAACCAATCATACATAAAGGATTTCAAACAAGAATCAAATATTGTTCATAGATAAACTTGATCATAAACCCACAATTCATCGGATCTCGACAAACACACCACAAAATGAGTTACATCAAATAGATCTCCATGAAGATTGAGGAGAACTTTGTATTGAGATCCAAAGAGAGAGAAGAAGCCATCCAACTAATAACTATGGACCCGAAGGTCTGTGGTAAACTACTCACACATCATCGAAGAGGCTATGGTGTTGATGTAGAAGCCCTCAGTGATCGATTCCCCCTCCGGCAGAGCTCCGGAAAAGGCCCTAAGATGCGATCTCTTGGGTACAGAAGGTTGCGGAGGTGGAAATAGGGTTTCGTGGTTCTCCTGGATGTTTTCGGGTTATATGGATATATATATAGGAGGAAGAAGTAGGTCGGTGGAGTTGCGAGGGGCCCACGAGGGTGGGGGCGCGCCCAGGGGGGCAAGTGCGCCTCCCTGCCTCGTGGCCACCTTGTTTCTTTCTTAACTTCTACTCCAAGTCCCCTGGATCACGTTTGTTGCCAAAATAACTCTCCCGAAGGTTTCATTCCGTTTCGATTCCATTTGATATTCCTTTTCTGCGAAACACTGAAATAGGCAAAAAAACAGAAATTTACACTGGGCCTTGGGTTAGTAGGTTAGTCCCAAAAATAATATAAAAGTGTATAAATAAGGCCATTAAACATCCAAAACACATAATATAATAGCATGGAACAATCAAAAATTATAAATACGTTGGAGAGGTATCAAGCATCCCCAAGCTTAATACATGCTCGTCCTTGAGTAGGTAAATGATAAAAACAGTATTGTTGATGTGGAATGCTACCTAGCATAATTCTCAATGTAATTTTCTTTATTGTGGCATGCATGTTCAGATCCGAAAGATTCAAGAAAAAAGTTTAATATTGACATAAAAATAATAATACTTCAAGCATACTAACTAAGCAATCATGTCTTCTCAAAATAACATGGCAAAAGAGAGTTCATCCCTACAAAATCATATAGTTTGGTCATGCTCCATTTTCGTCACACAAGAATGCTCTCATCATGCACAACCCCGATGACAAGCCAAGCAATTGTTTCATACTTTAGTAATCTCAAACTTTTTTCAACTTTCACGCAATACATGAGCGTGTGAGCCATGGATATAACACTATGGGTGGAATAGAATATGATGATAGGGGTTATGTGGAGAAAAAAAAGGAGGAAGTCTCACATTGTCGCGGCTAATCAATGGGCTAGGGGGATGCCTATCAATTGATGTAAATGCCAGGAGTAGGGATTGCCATGCAACGGATGCACTAGAGCTATAAATGTATGAAAGCTCAACAAAAAAACTAAGTGGGTGTGCATCCAACTTGCTTGCTCACGAAGACCTAGGGAATTTCAGGAAGCCCATTGTTGGAATATAATAGCCAAGTTCTATAATGAAAAATTCCCACTACTATATGAAACTGACAAAACAAGAGACTCTCTATCATAAAGATCATGGTGCTACTTTGAAGCACAAGTGTGGAAAAAGAGGATAGTAGCATTGTCCCTTTTTATTTCTTTTTTTCTTTTTTTTGGGACTTTCTTTTTTGGCCTTTTTTTTGGGACAATGCTCTATTAATGATGATCATCACACTTATATTTATTTACAGCTCAATGATTACAACTCGATACTAGAACAAAATATGACTCTATATGAATGCCTCCGGTGGTGTACCGGGAAGGGCAATGAATGAAGAGTGACATGTATGATAAATTATGCATGGTGGCTTTGAAATACGATGTCAACTACATGATCATGCAAAGAAATATGACAATTATGAAGCGTGTCATAAATGAAAAGGTGGAAAGTTGCATGGCAATATATCTCGAAATGGCCATGGAAATGCCATAATAGGTAGGTATGGTGGCTGTATTGAGGAAGATATAAGGAGGTTTATGTGTGATAGAGCGTATCATATCACAGGGTTTGGATGCACCGGCGAATTTTGCACCAACTCTCAAGGTGAGAAAGGGCAATGCACGGTACCGAAGAGGTTAGAAATGATGGAAGGGTGAGAGTTCGTATAATCCATGGACTCAACATTAGTCATAAAGAACTCACATACTTATTGCAAAAATTTACAAGTCATCAAAAACCAAGCATTATGCGCATGCTCCTAGGGGGTAGATTGTTAGGAAAAGACCATCGCTCGTCCCTGACCGCCAGTCATAAGGAAGACAATCAAATAACACCTCATGTTTCAAATTTGTTACACAACGGTTACCATACGTGCATGCTACGGGACTTGCAATATTCAACACAAGTATTTCTCAAATTCACAACTACTCAACTAGCACACTCTAATATCACCACATTTATATCTCAAAACAATTATCAAGTATCAAACTTCTCATAGTATTCGATGCACTTTCTATGATAGTTTTTATTATACCGATCTTGGATGCCTATCATATTAGGACTAATTTCATAACCAAAGCAAATTACCATTCTGTTCTAAAGGACTCTCAAAATAATATAAGTGAAGCATGAGAGATCAATAATTTCTATAAAATAAAACCACCACCGTGCTCTAAAACATATAAGTGAAGCACTAGAGCAAAATTATCTAGCTCAAAAGATATAAGTGAAGCACATAGAGTATTTTAATAAATTCCAATCCATGTGTGTCTCTCCCAAAAGGTGTGTACAGAAATGATGATTGTGGTAAACTAAAAATCAAAGACTCAAATCATACAAGACGCTCCAAGCAAAACACATATCATGTGGTGAATAAAAATATAGCCTCAAGTAAAGTTGTCGATGGAAGAAGACGAAAGAGGGGATGCCTTCCGGGGCATCCCCAAGATTATGCTTTTTGTTGTCCTTGAATTTTACATTGGGGTGCCTTGGGCATCCCCAAGCTTAAGCTATTGCCACTCCTTATTCCATAATCCATCAAATCTTTACCTAAAACTTGAAAACTTCACAACACAAAACTCAACAGAAAATCTCATGAGCTCCGTTAGTATAAGAAAACAAACCACCACTTAAGGTACTCTAATGAACTCATTCTTTATTTATATTGGTATTAAACCTACTATATTCCAACTTCTCTATGGTTCATACTCTCTGACACTAGCCATAGATTCATCAAAAATAAGCAAACAACACACGAAAAACAGAATCTGTCAAAACAGAACAGTCTGTAGTAATCTGTAGGTTTCGAATACTTATGTAACCCCAACAATTATGAAATAAATTGGTGGACGTGAGGAATTTGTCTATTAATCATCTGCAAAAATAATCAACCAAATCACACTCTCCAGTAAAAAAACGGCAGCAAATCTCGTGAGCGCTAAAGTTTCTGTCTTTTACAGCAAGATCGCAAAAACTACCCCCAAGTCTTACCAAAGGTTCCACTTGGCACAAACACTAATTAAAATCATAAAACCACGTCTAAACAGAGGCTAGATGAATTATTTATTACTAAGCAGAACCAAAAATCAAGAAACAAAAAATAAAATTGGGTTGCCTCCCAACAAGCGTTATCGTTTAACGCCCCTAGCTAGGCATACAAGCAAGAATAGTTCTAGGTATGATCATCTTTGGTTTTAATTTTTTTTAGCGGAGTCATGCTCGAATCCGGGAGGTTCTTTACGTTTCCCTTCATATTTGGAAAATTTTAGATCTAAAGAATCCAACCGCCTATTGCAAAGGGTAATCAACATATTCATGTGGTGAAGGTTTCCGCTAACACTCTTAAGTGGTTCAAGAGACTTTTGTAAAATTTTCGTTACTTCGCAAATCTTCTCAAAAACTTGTGTCTCTTCCTGGGTATGATGTGACCCCTTTTGTTGAGGTAGTTCTCCCACTATTCCCTCTATGATTTCATGTGCAATACTAGGGTCAATTTCGATAAAATTCCCTATGGCAACGCAATCCAAGAGTTGTCTATGCGACATATTTAGCCCAACATAAAAATTGTGAAGTAAAATTCTAAAATTCACCTCTAGAGTGCAATTATGATAAGATTCCATCATCCTAAACCAAGAATCTTTTAAATTTTCTCCTTGTCTTTGTTTGAAGTGAAGAACTTCAAACTCGGGAGACAAAGGGGCAGATAAGGGACTAGCCATGACGAAACTCGATGACACAAGAAGCAAGCGAAAAAGAGGCGAACGGGAAAAAGAGGCCGAATAAAATGGCAAGGGTGTAGTGGGGGAGAGGACAACGAGAGGCAAATGGCAAATAATGTAATGCGAGGGATAAGAGTTTGTGATGGGTACTTGGTATGTCTTGACTTGTGAGTAGATCTCCCCGGCAACGGTGCGAGAAATCCTTCTTGCTACCTCTTGAGCACTGTGTTGGTTCTCCCCTGAAGAGGAAAGGGTGATGCAGCAAAGTAGCGTAAGTATTTCCCTCAGTTTTCGAGAGCCTGGGTATCAATCCAGTAGGAGACTACACACAAGTCCCTCGTACCTGCACAAACAAATAAGAACCTCGCAACCAGCGCGATAAAGGGGTTGTCAATCCCTTCACGGTCACTTACGAGAGTGAGATCTGATAGAGATAATAATAATAAGATAAATATTTTTGGTATTTTTATGATATAGATTGAAATTAAAGTTTGCAAAGTAAAATAGATTGGAAACTTATATGATAGAAGATAGACCCGGGGGCCATAGGTTTCACCAGTGGCTTCTCTCAAGATAGCATAAGTATTACGGTGGGTGAACAAATTACTGTCGAGCAATTGATAGAAAAGGGCTTAATTATGAGAATATCTAGGCATGATCATGTATATAGGCATCACGTCTCCGACAAGTAGACCGAAACGATTCTGCATCTACTACTATTACTCCACACATCGCCCGCTATCCAGTATGCATCTAGAGTATTAAGTTCATAAGAACAGACTAACGCATTAGGCAAGATGACATGATGTAGAGGGATAAACTCAAGAAATATGATATAAACTCAATCTTTTTATCCTCGATGGCAACAATACAATACGTGCCTTGCTGCCCCTGCTGGCACTGGGAAAGGACACCATAAGATTGAACCCAAAGTTAAGCCCTTCTCCCATTGCAAAAAAGATCAATCTAGTAGCCCAAACCAAACTGATAATTCGAAGAGACTTGCAAAGATAACCAATCATACATAAAAGATTTCAGAGAAGAATCAAATATTGTTCATAGATAAACTTGATAATAAACCCACAATTCATAGGATCTCGACAAACAGGCCGCAAAAAGAGTTACATCAAATAGATCTCCAAGAAGATCAAGGAGAACTTTGTATTGAGATCCAAAGAGAGAGAAGAAGTCATCTAGCTAATAACTATGGACCCGAAGGTCTGTGGTAAACTACTCACACATCATCGGAGAGGCTATGGTGTTCATGTAGAAGCCCTCCGTGATCAATTCCCCCTCCGGCGGAGCTCCGGAAAAGGCCCCAAGATGGAATCTCTTGGGTACAAAAGGTTGCGGCGGTGGAAATAGGGTTTCGTGGTGCTCCTGGATGTTTTCGGGGTATATGGATATATATAGGAGGAAGAAGTAGGTCGGTGGAGCTACAGGGGCCCACGAGGGTGGGGGGCGCGCCCAGGGGGGCAAGCGCGCCTCCCTGCCTCGTGGCCACCTCGTCTCTTTCTTGACATCTACTCCAAGTCCCCTGGATCACATTTGTTCCAAAAATAACTCTCCTAAAGGTTTCATTCCGTTTGGATTCCGTTTGATATTCCTTTTCTATGAAACACTGAAATAGGCAAAAAAACAGCAATTTGCACTGGGCCTTGGGTTAGTAGGTTAGTTCCAAAAACAATATAGAAGTGTATAAATAAGCCCATTAAACATCCAAAACAGATAGTATAATCGCATGGAACAATAAAAAATTATAGATATGTTGGAGACGTATCGGCACCATGGCCCGTCAAGGCTGAGGCGCTCCCCGGCAACGCGATGGACGATGTCATGATGCGCGTCATCGCCAGGGTTAAGCAGACCTTTGGCGCATGGCGCTTGAGTGCTGCGGATCAAGATAGGCATGTCAACGCCGACAGGCTGCAGCTTGCCACACAACATGATCGATGGCGCGCCACAGAGAAAGCTAGGCGCGTCCGCGCCGATAGGTTGCGGCTCACCACATGATGAGACCGTTGGAGCGCCACAGAGCGAGAGGCGCAGCATGCCGCACAACGAGAGCGGATCCATCGGTGCTTTCCTGCTGTCGACATGGCGTCGCATCTGGGAACACGTCCCGTCAGTACCCCTATTCCCCACCAGGAGTGGGCAGAGGTCCTCAGCGTCATACTTGCACCAGAGGCCAGCCGCGCCATTCGCATGAGTGGCGACGTTCGCCTTGTCTGCGGCCCGATGGATGCCAACGCGCTAATAAGTAGGCTCGACCGCCTCCTTGGCCCAGGTGTCCATCTGGGCATAGTAGAGGAACATGGCCATCGCATCCTCGAGATGGTGATCTCCGATGAAATAGCCAACTTGCAGCTCGAGATCACGTTCCAGATGTACCACGAGCGTGTCAACCGCTTGGACGAACGCCTGCATGAGTTCGGGCAAAGCCAAGAGCTGCCGTAGGCAAGGGTTGCTGGTCATGGTCTCATGGACGCGTTTTATTTTGTTGAGTCATTTCGACATGCATAGCTATGTATTCACAGCAAACATAGTATTGCTCTGTTTATTCTTCTATTTCAATGTGTGTACTCTATTTTTCGTTCTTATATGTTCTGTTTCAATGTGTGTGTATATGCGCTTTCAATTCTATATATGTGGATGATAACAGCTAGATTAAATTAGTATACAAAAATAGATAGAAAATGGAATTCATAATATATATATATATCAATTGTTCATTTGTTCATCACAGAATATATATATAATATCATCACATATACGTGATGATACTTAACTACTAGGTACAATGCATAAATTTGAAAACGAACAATAATAAAACTAATAATCCCTCATGGGGCCAGTATTCCGGCAGCCCCTAGCCTGCAGCTCCCTGGTGCGTGGCGTCTTCCCAGTGCGGAGGCAGTACTCCGCCTCCTCCGCCTCGCAGCGCTTGACGTATCGATCTGCCTCTTGCTGGCGGACGCGCACGAACGATCTTGCCATTTCGCTGGGCGCCCACCGGAGCTCCTCATCGGTGGCACGCTGGAGCTTATCGGCCCACCTCCATGCAGCGACGAGGCACCCAGCTCCTATGACCTTCCTCGCGAAGTACCCATCTTCGTACACCTCCATGGCATGACGACGCGCCCGCCCCCAAAGCTCCGCGGCCTCCTTTTTCCAGACGGCATCACGGGCTTCACAGGCCGCTTGGTACCTGGCTTCCTCCTATGCCATCTCCTTCTTGAGTGCCACTTGCCTGGCTTTCTCAGCCGGCGGCAGCCACTTTCATAGACAAAGATTGTACTGGCCCCAAAACTAATCCAAAGTTGGGGGGTCCGGCGCAACCTCGTCCGGCGGCGCGTAGGGTCCTTGTCACTGTTATTCGAGTGAGCATCCTCGGGGGGCGACGACTCCTCGTCGGCGTGTGGGCAAGCCGGTGGCGCCATGGCAGAGATTTGAGAGAGAGAGAGAGAGGGTGAGCGAGGGGAGGATGTAGATGAGAATGCAAGTGGGCCGACGTGAGAAAGGTAGTATTTATTGGAGGCCAGAATCTGGATCGACGGGGACAGTACACACGTCGGTCGCCAGAATTTACGAGTACTGTAGTTTGAATTACACATGATTCATACATCAAAATCCGTGTGTGAACATAATAGCCAAAATCCGTGTGTGAACATAATGGCTGACGGTTTCCAATGCAGAATCGTGCCTGATTAATGATCCCCGCCACTCGCCTACCAAACTTCAAGCCGCGAGATAGAGTGGCAATCGTGCGGGGGCGGGTTGTCTTGCAAGATCTTTACCTTTTCTTTTTTGAACACCAGATATTTACACCTTCTGATGATTTTTAACTCGCACACAAGTACACCAAAATATGATTTTTCAAACCGTTATGGTTAGGCGTTGCATGTAGATGTAGTTCAAATTTGAATTACGTTCATTAAATTGCTAGAAAATCACTTAAATCTCTTTAAAAGGTCAAATGACCCCTGAAATTTTCCAAATTTTCACACGACAGTTGTATTAGTGCACGTTAAACATAGAAAAAGTTGAAGGTCGTAAGAGGAAGCTATCTTCCGTTCGTCATGAGACATGCATTGTTCCCTCTCGGAACCACGAACCTTCTAGTGAGTTGCTCCGGTTTGTGAGGGGTGTGTGTGCAAACTTTCGTTGAACATGCCAATTTTTTTACCACATCATCTTGGTGGCATGACATTAAATCAAGCAAGGTTTCATGTTTTTCTGATCATTTTTTATTTTTTTGGAATTAAAATGCCATGGCAGTCCATGCATGTGCCCATGCCGTGAGACCAATACATTTGAAAATTCCTTCTAATTTACTGCACATTGTATTAGCTCGCACACAAGTACACAAACATGTTTTTTCAAACCATTTTGGTTAGGCATTGCATGTAGATGTAGTTCAAATTTGAATTACCGTCATTAAATGGCTAGCAAATCACTTAAATGTCTTTAAAAGGTCAAATGACCCCTATAATTTTCCAAAATTTCACATTACAGTTGTTGTAGTGCATGTTAGACGTAGAAAAACTTTGACGGCCGTCAGAGAAAGCTATCTCCCGTTCGTTATCAAACATGCATTGTTCCCTCTCGGAACCACGAGCCTTCTACTGAGTTGCTCTGGTTTGTGAGGGGTGTGTGTCCCAACTTTCAACAAACATGCCAAATTTTTTACCACATCATCTTGGTGGCATGACATTACATCAAGCAAGGTTTCATGTGTTTCTGATATTTTTTAAATTTTTTGGAATTAAAATGCCATGTCACTCCATGCATACATATGCATGTGTCCATGTCATGAGACAAATATGTTTAAAAATTCCTTCTAATTTACTGCACATGGAATTAACTCGCACACAAGTACACAATATGATTTTTCAAACCATTTTGGTTAGGTGTTGCATGTAGTTGTAGTTCAACATTGAATTACGGTCATTAAATGGCTAGAAAATAACTTAAATGTCTTTAAAAGTTCAACAGACCCCTAGAATTTTCCAAAATTTCACATTACAGTTGTAGCAGTGCACGTTAGACGTAAAAAAAATTGAAGGCCGTAAGAGGAAGCTATCTCTCGTGCGTCATCAAACATGCATTGTTCCCTCTCGGAACCACGAGCCTTCTAGTGAGTTGCTCCGGTTTGTGAGGGGTGTGTGTCCAAACTTTCGTCAAACATGCCAATTTTTTTACCACATCATCTTGGTGGCATGACATTAAATCAAGCAAGGTTTCATGTTTTTCTGATCATTTTTTATTTTTTTGGAATTAAAATGCCATGGCAGTCCATGCATGTGCCCATGCCGTGAGACCAATACATTTGAAAATTCCTTCTAATTTACTGCACATTGTATTAGCTCGCACACAAGTACACAAACATGTTTTTTCAAACCATTTTGGTTAGGCATTGCATGTAGATGTAGTTCAAATTTGAATTACCGTCATTAAATGGCTAGCAAATCACTTAAATGTCTTTAAAAGGTCAAATGACCCCTATAATTTTCCAAAATTTCACATTACAGTTGTTGTAGTGCATGTTAGACGTAGAAAAACTTTGACGGCCGTCAGAGAAAGCTATCTCCCGTTCGTTATCAAACATGCATTGTTCCCTCTCGGAACCACGAGCCTTCTACTGAGTTGGTCTGGTTTGTGAGGGGTGTGTGTCCAAACTTTCAACAAACATGCCAAATTTTTTACCACATCATCTTGGTGGCATGGCATTACATCAAGCAAGGTTTCATGTGTTTCTGATATTTTTTAAATTTTTTGGAATTAAAATGCCATGTCACTCCATGCATACATATGCATGTGTCCATGTCATGAGACAAATATGTTTAAAAATTCCTTCTAATTTACTGCACATGGAATTAACTCGCACACAAGTACACAATATGATTTTTCAAACCATTTTGGTTAGGTGTTGCATGTAGTTGTAGTTCAACATTGAATTACGGTCATTAAATGGCTAGAAAATCACTTAAATGTCTTTAAAAGTTCAACCGACCCCTAGAATTTTCCAAAATTTCACATTACAGTTGTAGCAGTGCACGTTAGACGTAAAAAAAATTGAAGGCCGTAAGAGGAAGCTATCTCTCGTGCGTCATCAAACATGCATTGTTCCCTCTCGGAACCACGAGCCTTCTAGTGAGTTGCTCCGGTTTGTGAGGGGTGTGTGTCCAAACTTTCGTCAAACATGCCAATTTTTTTACCACATCATCTTGGTGGCATGACATTAAATCAAGCAAGGTTTCATGTTTTTCTGATCATTTTTTTTGGAATTAAAATGCCATGGCAGTCCATGCATGTGCCCATGCCGTGAGACCAATACATTTGAAAATTCCTTCTAATTTACTGCACATTGTATTAGCTCGCACACAAGTACACAAACATGTTTTTTCAAACCATTTTGGTTAGGCATTGCATGTAGATGTAGTTCAAATTTGAATTACCGTCATTAAATGGCTAGCAAATCACTTAAATGTCTTTAAAAGGTCAAATGACCCCTATAATTTTCCAAAATTTCACATTACAGTTGTTGTAGTGCATGTTAGACGTAGAAAAACTTTGACGGTCGTCAGAGAAAGCTATCTCCCGTTCGTTATCAAACATGCATTGTTCCCTCTCGGAACCACGAGCCTTCTACTGAGTTGCTCTGGTTTGTGAGGGGTGTGTGTCCAAACTTTCAACAAACATGCCAAATTTTTTACCACATCATCTTGGTGGCATGACATTACATCAAGCAAGGTTTCATGTGTTTCTGATATTTTTTAAATTTTTTGGAATTAATATGCCATGTCACTCCATGCATACATATGCATGTGTCCATGTCATGAGACAAATATGTTTAAAAATTCCTTCTAATTTACTGCACATGGAATTAACTCGCACACAAGTACACAATATGATTTTTCAAACCATTTTGGTTAGGTGTTGCATGTAGTTGTAGTTCAACATTGAATTACGGTCATTAAATGGCTAGAAAATCACTTAAATGTCTTTAAAAGTTCAACCGACCCCTAGAATTTTCCAAAATTTCACATTACAGTTGTAGCAGTGCACGTTAGACGTAAAAAAAAAATTGAACGCCGTAAGAGGAAGCTATCTCTCGTGCGTCATCAAACATGCATTGGTCCCTCTCGGAACCACGAGCCTTCTAGTGAGTTGCTCCGGTTTGTGAGGGGTGTGTGTCCAAACTTTCGTCAAACATGCCAATTTTTTTACCACATCATCTTGGTGGCATGACATTACATCAAGCAAGGTTTCATGTGTTTCTGCTTTTTTTGTAATTAAAATGCCATGTCACTCCATGCATACATATGCATGTGTCCATGTCGTGGGACAAATATGTTTGAAAATTCCTTCTAATTTATTGCACATGGAATTAACTCGCACACAAGTACACAAATATGATTTTTCAAACCGTTTTGGTTAGGCATTGCATGTAGACTTAGTTCAAAGTTGAATTACGGTCATTAAATGGCTAGAAAATCACTTAAATGTCTTTAAAAGGTCAACTAACCCCTATAATTTTCCAAAAATTCATATTATAGTGCTAGTAGTGCAAGTTAGATGTAGAAAAAACTTGAAGGCCGTAATAGGAAGCTATCTCCCGTTCGTCATCAAACATGCATTGTTCCCTCTCGGAACCACGAGCCTTCTAGTGAGTTGCTCCGGTTCGTGAGGGGTGTGTGTCCAAACTTTCGTCAAACATGCCAATTTTTTTACCACATCATCTTGGTGGCATGACATTACATCAAGCAAGGTTTCATGAGTTTCTAATATTTTTTTAAATTTTTTGGAATTAAAATGCCATGTCACTCCATGCATACATATGCATGTGTCCATGTCGTGAGACAAATATGTTTGAAGATTCCTTCTAATTCACTACACATGGAATTAACTCACACACAAGTACACAAATATGATTTTTCAAACCGTTAAACTGGCTCGAATCCGACCATCTTCAACGCCTTGGGTCGCTGGACATGGACGCCTCTGCTCCATCACCGCATGGCCGCTTCTCCGCGCGCCTCTGTTCATCATCGTTGTCACCACGAGACCTGTGACCGCTTCCTGCCGTTGACCACCACTATCGCCTCCTTGCTGCTGCCCAACCGAGGCCCTTGTGATGCTTCGTTTTGGACCATCAAGAACGTCAAGATCGAGACTGCCCCGAACCATGTCGTCTCGTTGGATCGTCAAGCGCCATTTCCGGGGATTACGCCAAGTACATGAGTAGGTGAGGACGCCAAGACCGCCAAGTACCACGACGACCGTTGTTCGCCAAGTACCCCTTCAGATTGCCAAGTTCGACTACAATCATTGTGAACCGCTTTTAGAATGTGTACCACTACTTCCACGATGATATGAGTACAACTACCGTCACTAGAACGAGACCGGCAAATCCGAACACCCAAGTACCACGACAACCCCGAAGTGATTCGAATCCGTCAAGTTCCTCTTCGAAACGTGAACCACTACTTCCCATGACGACCCATGAACAACTACATCCCATTGAACCTGAACCATCCCGATTGCACGCTTCGAAGGTATAGCCGCCAAGATGACCGCCTGTGGTTGAATGCATGTGTGTTGTATGAGATGCCCGTGTTTGCACCGTCTCCGAGTTGTCATTGCACGTTCCTCCTTGTTTTCCATGCCGTCGACCTGTGGGAACCCGGTAACCGGGATTCCCCACCATCTTTTGCCTATTTCATACATCCACACTTTCTTTTGCACCGACATCTCGACGAGTTGTTGGATCATCGGAATGTTGCCGTGGCACCATTTCCGTTGTAGTTGGCGTGGCACCCCTTTCGTTCCGCCATGGTGAAAAATGCTCCCTATCATATTAACTGTCAACATTTTCATAAAATTGCATAAAACTTGTATATGTCATCCGCATCATGATAACATCATTTAAAATGTTAAAATTGTTGCTTGCATTAAATTTCTAAATGACATGGGGATTTACCGGAATTGTTGTTTATTGTCCCGGACTCATTTAAACTTGCCTAGATAGGTAGTTTTATTGTGCTTCACCTCTTGACATGTTAACCAACATTTAATATTGTTGAGTAGCATAAATGGGAGTGAACTAAATAATTTGAATGTGGTGTTTAGTCAATATGAAACTCGTTACATATTGAGCTCCACTTAATTTGTAGTATTGTTTGTAGCACTTTGTCATGCCATGACTCGTTAAACTGGACATGCATCATACTTGGTTGCGCATCATGTCATGTTTATGTGATGATTGTTTACCATGATGTTTGCTTCTTTCTGGTTGTGCTTCTTCTTGATAGTTCCGATTATGTTGCGATTGTGAGGATCTGTTCGACTATGTTGGTTCGTCTAATTCATGGATTCGGTCTTCTTCCTAGCGGGATTTCAGGCAAGATGACCGTTACCCTGGATACCACTACTATCTTTGCTTGCTAGTTGTCTCGATGCTATCGCTATGTTGCGCTACCCACCACTTGTTTATCAAGCCTCCTAAATTGCCATGATAGCCTCTAATCTCTTTCACCATCCTAGGAAACCGTTATTTGGCTATGTTACCGCTTTGGTCAGCCCCTCTTATAGCGTTGCTAGTTGCAGGTGCAGTTGCAGGTTGTCCCATGTTGGGACATGGATATCATGGGATATCGCAATATCCCTTATTTAATTAATGCATCTATATACTTGGTAAAGGGTGGAAGGCTCGTTCTTTTACCTGGTGTTTTGTTCCACTCTTGCCGCCCTAGTTTCCGTCATACCGGTGTTATGTACCTTGATTTTGTGTTCCTAACATGGTCGGTGTTTATGGGCCCCCTTGTTTCTTCGTCTAAAGTAAAGCTTTCCCGAGGAGATCCAACATTGGTTTTAGCATTTGCCTAATAACAAATAAACTTGCATAGGGACCGACTAGCCCCCAAGGTCTCTTAATCAACCCCCGGGCCAGTGCTCCTCATGAGTGTTGGTCCACCTACCTAGCAGTCGGCGGTGCCGCCTCGGGGAAACTCGAGGTCTTTTGGCTATCGTCCACTTTGCATAGACGGATGAGTCTGTAGATAGAGAGCGCATGGCTCTGGACACGGGTCTGACTCACCGGGAGATCTCCTTGGGATAGTTTTCCTTTCTTTGAAGAGATTGTACATCGGGACTCTGCGGTTACTCGAGGTGTCCCGAGATGGAGGATTGTCTCCACGGATCATGAGAGACGTGCCCACGGTTTTGTGGCAGATGGGAATTTTTAATATCCGGTTGTAGAGAACTTGACACCAGATCCGAATTAAAATACATAAACCGTGTGCGTAACCGTGACCGTCTCTTTTCGAGTGATTTCGAAAAGAGAACAGGGTGGGGTTATGTTTGATCGTAAGTAGTTCAGGATCACTTCTTGATCATTAATAGTTTGCCACCGTTGTGTAGCTTCTCTTCATAATCTTGTACTCGTAAGTTAGCCACCATACAATGCTTAGTGCTTGCTGCAACCTCACCACTTATCCATTCCATACCCATTAAGCTTTGCTAGTCTTGTTACCCATGGTAATGGGATTGTTGAGTCCTCGTGGCTCACAGATTACTACAACAACAGTTGCGGGTACAGGTAAAGCGATGCTCTGACGTGAGAGCGATGCTCGATTGTTTGGAGTTCTTCTTCTACTTCTTCTTTGATCAAGGGATAGGTTCTGGGTCAGGGAGCCTGGGATTAGCAGGGTGGATGTCGTTCTTATTTTTTGTTTGATTTCATCCGTAGTCGGATCCTGCTCTTCTGTATGATGATTGCTATGTATTGATGAACTACTGTATTCATGTTATAGCTTGTGGCGAGTGTAAGCCTTTATCTTGTATTCTCATCTATTCAGTACATGGTATTTTGTAATGATATCCACCATGCTATGTGCTCGAAATGCGATTGTGCGCCAATCATGAATTCATCACGTGATTGGGATAGAATCGCATCTTGGGCGCTACAACCGCTACAACTGCCTGGGGGTATTAGAGATATATTTGGTAGTAGAGATTGCCCGGGATTAGATAGAGTTATTTCCATCTTATCTCTAGGAGGTGTCTTGCCCTGCAAGTCTTGTACTCAATATATACTCGCCCTCGAGGCTCAATAATACATCCTTGATATTCCGCAACAATCCCTCTCTCTCCCTTCTAACAGGCTAGACTCTGAAGCACATCAACTCTTGTAGATTGACGTTTTGGAGCCTGACACCATGGAGCAGGCTAGACTCTAAAGCACATCAACTTTGGTAGATCCGTTAGAGGGATGTAGTGCTGATACCATCACCAACATACAACAAGAAGAAATAGGTGCATTCAAACGGCCTCACATACCAAATTATTTCCCTTTCAATAGAAACTCATTGTGAGCTTGCCATAGTAAAAGCAAAAGGGAATATACATGAAACCAACGAGAAGAAAATAAAATAATTAAATGATTTAGAATTATATATAGGGCAAACCAATTGAAAGCCCTATCCTCCTATTTGTTTTCAAGTTTGTGTTTTATCAAATGTGCGGGAACAGATTGAACCAAAAAAAAGTGCGCCCCCCCGATCCATATTACTTGTCATCGGTTGTCTATAAGTGCAGCTCTAAAACCCAAGTATTGAAACCTCAATGGGAAGAGCATACTGTTAGAAAGGATAGAGAGGGATTGATGAAATCGATGTGTGTATTACTGATCCTCGAGGCCGAGTATATATTGAGTACAAGACTTGGAGGGTAAGATGCCTCTCCTAGAGAGAAGGTAGGAGACATATTACAAATCCTATACTACCAAATATATGTATCCCAAATATATCTCTAACACCCCCCCCCCCCCCCCCCCGCAGTCGTAGCGGTAGAATAGCAAACTATAGGAGCATCACAGATGGTCTGACTAGAGAAAATGGCAGCCGAGGTTGACAATCCCTCGTAGCCATAGCGGCAGCACTGCAGACGAAGTCGTGTCGCAGACGCGTTGACTGTAGAGGAAGCCGATGAGTTGCTCAAGCGAGGTAATAGCCCTTTTTGTCGATTTCGAGGTAGCCGAGAGTGTAGGGTGATGTAGCCGTGGTCGAGGTAGCCGTGCGAAGAATGTCGTGGTCGATGTCGTGTCGGGGTGGCCGGTGTCGAGGAAATTGCTATGAAGCCACGTGCACAAGGAGGCGCTGAGTTAGTCATGGGCGCAGTGGTGTCAAGGTAGTTGTGCGTCGGAAAATGGTGTTGATGAGGTGTCACGCCGGGTTTGCCAAACCTGGGGACACGTTGTAGACGAAGGCACGTTTCAGTGTTGCCAGCACCGGGCATGCGAAGACGGGTGAAGATGAAGTTGATGAAGCGTCGCACCAAGCTTGCCAGGCCCGGGGACACGTCGTGGACGAAGGCATGCATCGGTGATGCCAGCACTGGGCATGCGTAGACGAGGGACCTACACGAGCCAGGCCCGAGGACACGTCATGGATGAAGGCACGCATAGTGTTTCCAGCACCAGGCATGCATAGATAAGGGACCTGCACGAGCTGTATGCCATGTCGAGGAGACAGAGGGGCTAGCAGAGAAGGAGACTCGACAACGGTTGTGGTGCCAATCGGCTTGGGGCCGATGTAAGCAACGGTGGTAAACGAAGTGGTCGGGGAAGATGATGGTGACGCTGGCAACGGACTGATGCTGGACGGAGACGAAGGGGTGGATGGGTGGCGCCGCTCGGGTGAGCGAGCAGCGACGACGCCGAGGAAGAGCAGCGGTCGCAGCCTGCCGGTGGCTGGGTTAGGAGTGCGGTGGCGATGCTCGAAGTTGGCTAGGAAAGACCCGACAGCGTGATGAAGACCAGCACGGACGGTGGCGTTCCCACGCAAAGGGAGGTGGCGCGACGCATACCACGAGAAGTCGACGAACGGGGACGACGGAGTGGACCACGGGCCACGGCATTATGGCCCAAAGGGGCGACACAGCAGCAGCAGGCTGGTCGGGGCGACGGCGGGAAGACCTCGGGGTGGCAGCATGGACGTGTGTCATGACACTATAGCCCGAAGCGGCGACACAACAGCAGTGCGTGAGACGTTGCAGTCGCGGGGACGGCCTCGGGCGGATGGGGGGGCGTGTGCCACAACGCTACGGACCGAAGGTGCGACGCAACGGCGGCTCACTAGTCCGTGCAGCCATGGAGAGAACCACGGGGCGTTGGCGCTACGGCCGATGGGGCGACGTAGCGGCAGCCCGTTGCTCGATCAATGGAGGGGCGCGCTGTACTCGAGACATTCTTTACGGGACCAGCGGAGACGCGCGCAACTGATGAGCCATGTCGGTCGCACGACGTAGATGAGGCGGATCGTGACGGCGGGCAGGTGATCAATCCGATTGCGCGCGAGGTCAGGGAAGCTGCTCGGTGGCGGCGGGGTGGCGACGGAGTCCGAGATGAAGCCGACGACGATGGACGACGGGGCATGGCGTGCGAACGAGCGGCTAGCACTCGGCGCCCGATGATACGTCTCCAACGTATCTATAATTTTTGATTGCTCCATGCTATATTATCTACTGTTTTGGATGTTTAAGGGCTTTATTATACACTTTTATATCATTTTTGGGACTAACCTATTAACCCAGAGCCCAGTGCAAGTTTCTGTTTTTACCTTGTTTTAGAATATCGCAGAAAAGGAAAACCAAACGGAGTCCAATTGACCTGAAACTTCATGGAACTTATTTTTGGATCAGAAGAAGCCCAGAAGACTTGGAGTGCATGTCAGGGGATCTACGAGGAGGCCATGAGGCAGGGGGTGCGCCCACCCCCCTGGGCGCGCCCTCCACCCTCGTGGGCCCCTCGTGGCCCCCCCGACGTACTTCTTCCACCTATATATCTCCATATACCCTAAAAACATCCGAGAGCACAATAGATCGGGAGTTCCGCCGCTAGAAGCCTCCGTAGCCACCGAAAGCCAATCTAGACTCGTTCCGGCACCCTGCCGGACGGGGCAATCCCTCTCTGGTGGCCATCTTCATCATCCCGGTTCTCTCCATGGCAAGGAGGCAGTAGTTCTCCCTCGGGGCTGAGGGTATGTACCAGTAGCTATGTGTTTGATCTCTCTCTCTCTCGTGTGTTGAGGTGATACGATCTTGATGTATCGCGAGCTTTGCTATTATAGTTGGATCTTATGATGTTTTCTTCCCCCTCTACTCTCTTGTAATGAATTGAGTTTCCCCTTTGAAGTTATCTTATCGGATTGAGTCTTTAAAGATTTGAGAACACTTGATGTATGTCTTGCCGTGCGTATCTGTGGTGACAATGGGATATCACGTGATTCACTTGATGTATGTTTTGGTGATCAACTTGTGGGTTCCGCCCATGAACCTATGCATAGGGGTTGGCACACGTTTTTGTCATGATTCTCCGGTAGGAACTTTGGGGCACTCTTTGAGGTTCTATGTGTTGGTTGAATAGATGAATCTGAGATTGTGTGATGCATATCGTATAATCATACCCACGGATACTTGAGGTGACATTAGAGTATCTAGGTGATATTAGGGTTTTGGTTGATTTGTGTCTTAAGGTGTTATTCTAGTACGAACTCTAGGGCTGTTTGTGACACTTATAGGAATAGCCCAACGGATTGATTGGAAAGAATAACTTTGAGGTGGTTTCATACACTACCATAATATCTTCGTTCGTTCTCCACTATTAGTGACTTTGGAGTGACTCTTTGTTGCATGTTGAGGGATAGTTATGTGATCCAATTATGTTATTATTGTTGAGAGGACTTGCACTAGTGTAAGTATGAACCTTAGGCCTTGTTTCCTAGCATTGCAATACCGTTTACGCTCACTTTTATCATTAGTTACCTTGCTGCTTTTATATTTTCAGATTACAAAAACCTTTATCTACCATCCATATACCACTTGTATCACCATCTCTTCGCCAAACTAGTGCACCCATACAATTTACCATTGTATTGGGTGTGTTGGGGACACAAGAGACTCTTTGTTATTTGGTTGCAGGGTTGTTTGAGAGAGACCATCTTCATCCTACGCCTCCTACGGATTGATAAACCTTAGGTCATCCACTTGAGGGAAATTTGCTACTGTCCTACAAACCTCTGCACTTGGAGGCCCAACAACGTCTACAAGAAGAAGGTTGTGTAGTAGACATCAAGCTCTTTTGGCGCCGTTGCTGGGGAGGTGAGTGCTTGAAGGTATATCTTTAGATCTTGCAATCGACTCTTTTAGTTTCTTGTTTTATCACTAGTTTAGTTTATAAAAGAAAACTATAAAAAATGGAATTAAGTTTACCTCATACGCTTCATTCTCTTAATATCTTTCGTGAGTATGATGGAAAGGAAAATTGTGCCAAAGTGTTAGAAGAAGAATGCATTAAAATGTTTGGCACTAAATATTTGAATGATGAGCATGATTGCAATGTTGTTAGTATGAATTCCTTGAATATCTATGATGCTAATGATATGCAAAGCCACAAGCCTGGGGAAGCTATGTTTGATGAAGATGATATTTTTTGTCCCCCAAGTTTTGATGAGCAAATTTACTATGATGAAAGCATGCCTCCTATCTATGATGATTATTGTGATGACACGTATGCTTTAAAGAATAATGATAACCATGAAACTTGCCATCTTGATCTTAATTTTCAATCACATGATAATTATTTTGTTGAGTTTGCTCCCACTATTATTCGTGAGAAGAATTTTGCTTATGTGGAGAGTAATAAAATTTCTATGCTTGTAGATCATGAAAAGAATGCTTTAGGTGCTGGTTATATTGTTGAATTCATTCATGATACTACTGAAAATTATTATGAGGGAGGAATATATGCTTGTAGGAATGGCAATAATATCAAGTTTCCTCTCTATGTGCTTAAAGTTTTGAAGTTATGCTTGTTTTACCATCCTATGCCAGTTGATTCTTGTTCCCACAAGTTGTTTTCTCACAAAATCCCTATGCATAGGAACTGGGTTAGTCTTAAATGTGCTAGTCATATTCTTCATGATGCTCTCTTTATGTTTCAATTCTTATGTTTTATCTGAGCATCATTGAAATCATCATGCCTAGCTAGGGGCATTAAATGATAACGCTTGTTGGGAGACAACCCAACTTTATTTTTGTTACTTGCTTTTTGTTCCTATTTAGTAATAAATAATTCATCTAGCCTCTGTTTAGATGTGGTTTTATGCTTTTAATTAGTGCTTGTGCCAAGTAGAACCTTTGGGAAGACTTGGGGAATGTCTTTGCGATCATGCTGTAAAAAACAGAAACTTTAGCGCTCACGAGAATTTCTTCCATTTTTATTTGGAGAATGCTATTTAGTTAATTCTTTTTTCAGATGACTAATAGATAAATTCCACAGGTCCAGCAATTTATTTGAGAATTTTATGAGTTCCAGAAGTATACGTTTGATCCAGATTACTACAGACTGTTCTGTTTTTGATAGATTCTGTTTTCGATGTGTTGTTTGCTTATTTTGATGAATCTATGAGTAGTATCGGAGGGTATGAACCATAGATAAGTTGGAATACATTAGATATTACACCAATATGAATTTAGAATGAGTTCAAAACAGTACGTAAGTGGTGATTTATTTTCTTATACTAACGGAGCATACGAGTTTTCTGTTAAGTTTTGTGTTGTGAAGTTTTCAAGTTTTGGGTAAAGATTCAATGGACTATGGAATAAGGAGTGGAAAGAGCTTAATCTTGGGGATGCCCAAGGCACCCCAAGGTAATATTCAAGGACAACCAAAAGCCTAAGCTTGGGGATGCCCCGGAAGGCATCCCCTCTTTCGTCTTCGTTCATCGGTAACTTTACTTGGAGCTATATTTTTATTCGCCACATGATATGTGTTTTGCTTGGAGTGTCATTTTATTTTATTTAGTTTTTCTTGATGTTTGAATAAAATACCAAGATCAGAAATTATTAAATGTTAGAGAGTCTTCATATAGTTGCATAATCATTCGACTACTCATTAATCTTCACTTATATCTTGCGGAGTAGTTTGTCAATTGCTCTAGTGCTTCACTTATATCCTTTTAGAGCATGGTGATGGTTTTATTATATAGAAATAGATGAACTATCATGCCTCACTTAGATTATTTTGAGAGTCTTAAATAATCCTAATATGCTAGGCATCCAAGAATAGTAAAAACTTTCATATAGAGTATTGAATACTAAGAGAAGTTTGATGCTTGATGATTGTTTTGAGATATGGAGGTAATAATATCAAAGTCATGCTAGTTGAGTAGTTGTGAATTTGAGAAATGCTTGTGTTGAAGTTTGCAAGTCTAGTAGCATGCACGTATGGTAAACGTTGTGTAACCAATTTGAAACATGAGGTGTTATTTGATTGTCTTCCTTATGAGTGGCGGTCGGGGACGAGTGATGGTCTTTTCCTCCCTTAGGAGCATGCGCGTAGTGCCAAGGTTTTTGATGACTTGTAGATTTTTGCAATAAGTATGTGAGTTCTTTATGACTAATTTTGAGTCCATGTATTATACACATTCTCACCCTTCCATCCTTGCTAGCCTCTTCGGTACCGTGCATTGCCCTTTCTCACATTGAGAGTTGGTGCAAACTTCGCCGGTGCATCCAAACCCCGTGACATGATATACTATATCACACATAAACCTCCTTATATCTTACTCAAAACATCCACCATACCTACCTATTATGGCATTTCCATAGCCATTCCGAGATATTGCCATGCAACTTTCCACCGTTCCGTTTATTATGACACGCATCATCATTGTCATATTGCTTTGCATGATCATCTAGTTGACATCGTATTTGTGGCAAAGCCACCGTTCATAATTTTTCATACATGTCGCTCTTGATTCATCGCAATCCCGGTACACCGCCGGAGGCATTCATATAGAGTCATGTTTTGTTCTAATATCGAGTTGTAATCATTGAGTTGTAAATAAATAGAAGTGTGATGATCATCATTTTCTAGAGCATAGTCCCAAGTGAGGAATAAAAAAAGAAGAAGAGAAAGGACATAAAAAAGAGAAGGCCCAAAAAATAGAAAGGCCATAAAAAAGAGAGAAAGCCCCAAAAAAATGAGAGAAAAAGAGAGAAGGGACAATGCTACTATCCTTTGCCACACTCGTGCCTCAAAGTAGCACCATAATCTTCATGATAGAGAGTCTTTTGTTTTGTAACTTTCATATACTAGTGGGAATTTTCATTATAGAACTTGGCTTGTATATTCCAACAATGGGCCTCCTCAAGTGCCCTAGGTCTTTGTGAGCAAGCAAGTTGGATGCACACCCACTTAGTTTCTTTTGTTGAGATTTCATACATTTATAGCTCTAGTGCATCTGTTGCATGGCAATCCCTACTCCTTGCATTAACATCAATCGATGGGAATCTCCATAGCTCATTGATTAGCCTCGTTGATGTGAGACTTTCTCCTTTTTTGTCCTCTCCACATAACCCCCATCATCATATTCTATTCCACCCATAGTGCTATGTCCATGGCTCGCACTCATATATTGCGTGAAAGTTTATAGGTTTGAGATTACTAAAGTATGAAACAATTGCTTGGCTTGTCATCGGGGTTGTGCATGATGATAGCATTCTTGTGTGACGAAAATGGAGCATGAATAAACTATATGATTTTGTAGGGATGAACTTCCTTTGACCATGTTATTTTGAGAAGACATAATTGCTAATTAGTATGCTTGAAGTATTATTGTTTCTATGTCAATATTAAAATTTTGTCTTGAATCTTATGTATCTAAATATTCATACCACAATTAAGAAGAATTGCATTGAAATTATGCCAAGTAGCACTCCGCATCAAAAATTCTGTTTTTCTCATTTACCTACTCGAGGACGAGCAGGAATTAAGCTTGGGGATGCTGATACGTCTCCAACGTATCTATAATTTTTTATTGCTCCATGCTATATTGTCTACTGTTTTGGATGTTTAAGGGCTTTATTATACACTTTTATATCATTTTGGGACTAACCTATTAACCCAGAGCCCAGTGCCAGTTTCTGTTTTTACCTTGTTTTAGAATATCGCAGAAAAGGAAAACCAAACGGAGTCCAATTGACCTGAAACTTCACGGAACTTATTTTTGGATCAGAAGAAGCCCAGAAGACTTGGAGTGCACGTCAGGGGATCTACGAGGAGGCCATGAGGAAGGGGGCGCGCCCTCCACCCTTGTGGGCCCCTCGTGGCCCCCCTGACGTACTTCTTCCGCCTATATATCTCTATATACCCTAAAAACATCCGAGAGCACAATAGATCGGGTGTTCCATTCTCAGAAGCCTCCATAGCCACCGAAAGCCAATCTAGACCCGTTCCGGCACCCTGCCGGAGGGGGCAATCCCTCTCCGATGGCCATCTTCATCATCCCGGTGCTCTCCATGACGAGGAGGGAGTAGTTCTCCCTCGGGGCTGAGGGTATGTACCAGTAGCTATGTGTTTGATCTCTCTCTCTCTCTCTCGTGTTCTTGAGGTGATACGATCTTGATGTATCGCGAGCTTTGCTATTATAGTTGGATATTATGATGTTTTCTCCCCCCTCTACTCTCTTGTAATGAATTGAGTTTCCCCTTTGAAGTTATCTTATCGGATTGAGTCTTTAAAGATTTGAGAACACTTGATGTATGTCTTGTCGTGCGTATCTGTGGTGACAATGGGATATCACGTGATTCACTTGATGTATGTTTTGGTGATCAACTTGCGGGTTCCGCCCATGAACCTATACATAGGGGTTGGCACACGTTTTCATCGTGATTCTCTGGTAGGAACTTTGGGGCACTCTTTCAGGTTATATGTGCTAGTTGAATAGATGAATCTGAGATTGTGTGATGCATATCGTATAATCATACCCACGGATACTTGAGGTCACATTGGAGTATCTAGGTGACATTAGGGTTTTGGTTGATTTGTGTCTTAAGGTGTTATTCTAGTACGAACTCTAGGGCTGTTTGTGACACTTATAGGAATAGCCCAACGGATTGATTGGAAAGAATAACTTTGAGGTGGTTTCGTACCCTACCATAATCTCTTCGTTCGTTCCCCGCTATTAGTGACTTTGAAGTGACTCTTTGTTGCATGTTGAGGGATAGTTATGTGATCCAATTATGTTATTATTGTTGAGAGGACTTGCACTAGTGAAAGTATGAACCCTAGGCCTTGTTTCCTAGCATTGCAATACCGTTTACGCTCACTTTTATCATTAGTTACCTTGTTGCTTTTATATTTTCATATTACAAAAATCTTTATCTACCATCCATATACCACTTGTATCACCATCTCTTTGCCGAACTAGTGCACCTCTACAATTTACCATTGTATTGGGTGTGTTGGGGACACAAGAGACTCTTTGTTATTTGGTTGCAGGGTTGTTTGAGAGAGACCATCTTCATCCTACGCCTCCTACGGATTGATAAACCTTAGGTCATCCACTTGAGGGAAATTTGCTACTGTCCTACAAACCACTGCATTTGGAGGCCCAACAACGTCTACAAGAAGAAGGTTGTGTAGTAGACTTCACCCGACTTCCCAACATAGCGCCAACACCCGGGCAGCGTGGCCCGAGCGACTAATGCAACAACGACGCCCGAGCTCGAGGTAGCCGGTGAGCCTGAACCAGCCAACCCGACACAGTCGGCGATGTGGCCGGTGATGTGGACGGTAGGACGTCCGTACAGACGCAGCGGAGGGAGGTGGTGTTGGAGAGGTCCCGGTCAGAGCAGGGCGGCAACTGCCGGCAAACGCGCGGGCGATGACCAGGAGGACCGGCATGTCGCGCGAGGCCGCTGGGTCGGAGTGGATGCGGGGTGGTCATGTCGGTGTCAAAGTAGGGCGGTGACGGCTGGCGCGGGGCGACAGGCAGACGCGCGGACGACGATCGCGAGGGGCCGCCTGCCATGCAAGGCTGCAGGGTCGGTGAAGAAGCCGGCCGCTCATGCCTATGTTGGAGTAGAGGCGCACTGGGGGTCGACGGCGGCAGGGGGCGATGCAAACCAATCTTAGATCGAAAAACCAAAAAGAAAATGCCAATCAAGATGACCGGCGGGAGAGAGAAAACTCCGCAGTAAGGTCTCGGGAAAAATACTCTCTAGGGAAGCCGGTCAACACGACCGACGAACGAACCCTAGGTATGGGTGGCACGGTGTAACACCCCGGTAGTTAAGCTACAGTAACCACTCACTGATGGTGCCATGGCATCGCAATTATTTTTTCTAAACCTACTTTGTTCCAAACCGAATTCAAATTCAATTTCAATTTAAAACCAAGTCAATTTCTTATTTCTTATAATGGTAAAACAAAAATGTCTGTTGCGTTGCAAAAATTCACTAACAATTTGTGAAATAGAAAACAACATTATATGAATAATTAAAATGCCCTTAATCTAATTAAAATTGGACCATTGACATCTAATTGGTTCTTTTCAATTTAAATAAATACTTAAACTGTTTAGAATAAATTGAAACCTTTTGTGCTAGTGCAAAATATGTCCTGGTATTAGGTGCCAATTTTCCTATGAAACCAATTTCGTTTAGTAGCTCAAAGTGATACAAAATAGTAGAGAAATAATAAAACAAGAAAACAAAAATTAAAAAATAAGGTAAAAGAGAAACTGCTAGCACTTAAGGCCATGGATAATTTTGGTTGATGTTTAGCCTGTTGTGCTTAACATGCTTCTCGATGTACCTACATAGGACAATTTTGGGAACGACTGTTGTTTTCCATCGAGGTTAGTTTCATCCCATGGCTTATATATGCTCACTATTCAGGATATCGGTAGCTGGTACCAGATAGGCCAGGGGCTGATAAGGGACTAATCGGTGAATCGGACTTTTAACTGAATATATCTGCAACCCATTTATCATTAGGTTAACTAGGGCCATATGTAATATATTTGAGGCTACATAGCAACATGCACTGTAGTTAATGTCTAAATATGCAATCCTAGGCTACATAGCAACAAGGAAGTGTGTTACATTAATGTTCTGATGATGTCTAGATATACGTAGAAGAGCAGCGGCAACAACAACAACATAGCCCTGTTTGGATACTCAACTTAGCTAGAGGTTAGAGTTAGTTTCTAGCTCATGACTATCCCTGAAGTAACTCCATCCAAAGAGTTGTTTGGATGGCAGGGTTAGATTGGCAATAAATGCACTAGGAGAACTAGCTCCAATTAGCACCTCTTGGGTTGGATAGTTTTTTTGGTGGGTTATAGATGCAACTAGCTCAAACTAGCCCTCATGTTTAGATATACTTTAGGGCTATTTGAGCCCGAACTAGCTCAAACTAACTGTAACCCATGGATACAGCAGCAGTTAATCAGCCGATAATTTGTAAGAATGCAATAAACTCCTTCCAACCCATAATATAAGATGTTAATTCATCTAATATGTGAGTATATTTGATGTTATATGATATTATAAAAGAGTGTTGTACTACATCATTGTGCAATTGTTGTTTAGCTTCTAATACTAACTTGGTGCTTTTAGGTACATATGTCATTGGTAAAGATCCGCGCTTCGACCCTTTCTGCATATGGGGCAATGAGATATCGATGAACCAGCATCAAGTGAGGAAGCTGATAAAGATTGTTAGTAAAATGGGTCCAAAGATGGCAATTAAACTATTTGTTTACACTTTATCCAAGACAACAACAAACTGCAGGGTTGTAAGTAAGAACTCTGCAACCTTATTTTACTGCCCATAATGAGTTGTGTTAGATGATAATATCTAAATCTTTTTCCTTTGTAGTGGTTGCCAAAGTAGTTTACTCAAGATTACCTCTCAAACTACATGATTGGTGGGCACGCAAAGGTTAAAGTATTTCTACCAGAACACGATGATTATCTAGATGTTTTCATGAAGACCGTGAAGGATGGGTGATCGGTCATCACAAGGGCTTGGACTAGTGTCGTCGTGCCATCTGCATGGAGGAGGGCACAATATGGGCATTCTGCTTCACCTTTTTCAGCAACCAGAATTTATTTCTCCTCTTTCTTTACCGTCTTTAATAGTACAAGTATACAACTGTGGTTCATCATTCTTTATATGGTTCTTATGTAATTATTGAACATATGTACCTATGAATCGAATAATGCATTGGTTGTTTGAACCTGATGGATATGAATAAAGCTATATCATACATTCAAATTCAAATTCAAATCCGGTACAATTTGAAATAGCAACAATTAAATTACGGTGAAATTATGCTCTCCAGGTCGTTACGTCACACACGGTTGGTAAAACACAAATGTTTGCGATATACACCATAATCCGAGACGGTTCATAGAGAGGAAACGTGTGCAAGCATGCACACAGTTGCCATTTGCAAAGCGTGTGCGATGTCAGACACTATCACAAATGGTGCGGGCAAACTAAATGTTTGCATTAGTTGCCTTATCGTACACAATTCGCAACCATGAACTGTTTCTGATGAAGTATGCATCGTAAACATTGCACCACAGAATATCATGTGCGATAGTTGTCGTGTACGATGATGTTACAACGGTCCGACGTTTCGTAATCCTGTCTGACACTTGTACGACGATTAGCTAATCTTGTTAATTAGTTATCGCATACGTTTTGGGAAAAGCGAATGTATGTGGTTGTATGCTTATCATACACCTTCTATAATAGTGAACCGTTGGTGATGGGCCACGCATCGTAAATGTAGCACCACATAATACCGACTGCGATGGCAATGCAAGCACAAATGACTAGGAGTATTGTATACGCATCTTGGCTCCCTATCACTGACGGTTTCTAGGTCGTGTGGGAAGGAATCCCCCCTATCACCATCACTCAATAGGCGACGGTCCCAAATGCCCTCGCGGAAAGGGGTTGAGAACCGTTTGTATAGTACCGACGCGTACCAGTGATCATCGGCTTCCTTCTCTCGAGCTCTGGCGGGTTTTCCTTGGTTTCAAAAGGGTTTGCCAGGGCGATTTACTTCACCACCTCGTCCATTACCACCAGCAATATTCTGACCCTTTTCCTTCTCACGCTTCTCATATTCTACTCTCTGTCTCTTGACGAGCTGCTCAACCTGATAGTATTCTTGAAGGTTGTAGCCTTTGGTCCGATGAATCTTGCAATACGACCCATCACTTTCCCAGCCTTCTCGGCAGTCGCAGCCTCCTGGCAGTCAGCGCACACGACAGCCTCCTTGCCGGGGACCTCAGCCTTGGCCTTCTTATCGGTACTAAGTGTACCCGCTACTACAGGAACCAGCCTAGCCCACCAACGCCACTCATCTCCTACCTCTCTGTTCACCACACCACGTGGACACAGAGGGATCGTCCATGGTCGAGGATCGCCATGCGGCGTGCATCCGACCCCTCCCGGCGTCCTACTTGACCCCCGAGCCCCCTGGCAAACCCTAGCCGTAGTTCTTCCTCTCCTTGCCCCTCTCCTCGATCTGAAGCCTGCCCGAGGAGAGCCGTCGCCACGCCATCACCGTGGTCGCGCACCGGAGCCACCCTGATGCGCGCCAAGTTGCCCAGAACCTCCACCGGGCTCGACCTCATCACGGGCGCCACGAGGTCGACTCCGAGGAGCCCCGGCGACGCCGCCTGCACCTGTTCCCCTCGCTAGAATCCGCCTCGGCCTCCACGTCGATTCGCCCGACTAGGACTTCCCCCGGCTCCCCCAAGACTGCCTAGACCACCACTGTACGATGCGCGCCTTTCCCCCTCTCTCCCCAAGCTTAAACTCGGCTCATAGCCGCCGTTTCCACGAGTCCGAGCACTCTCGTCAGCCGTGGATTTTGAGAACCCCACCTCGCCTAGCTTCATAGTGCCTCCGGTAATTCATGCATGCTCTGGGAGCTGTGTAGGTGTCGCCTAGCCCATCGTCTTCGTGAGGTGATCACGGGCATATACAATATCCTTTACACAGTTACATTACCTATGATACTGTTCAGAGATGGGGGCTGAAGGGGCAGGTGGCTCCATCCCGGTAGAGGTGGGCCTGGGTTCCCGACGGCCCCCCGACTGTTACTTTGAGGCGGAGCGACAGGGCAGGTTGAGACCACCTAGGAGAGAGGTGGGCCTGGCCCTGGTCGGCGTTCGCAGATACTTAACACGTTTAACGAGATCTTGGTATTTGATCTGAGTCTAGCTACTGGCCTATTCGCACTAACCATCTACGCGGGGACAGTTATGGGCACTAGACATCGTGGTATCAGCCGAAGCCTTCGTGACGTCAGCAACGGAGCGGCGCGCGCTGGATTGGACTGGAACGCCTACTAGGCTAGGTCTACTTCCGGCCGCCCACGCAACGTGCAGGTGTGCTAAGGGCGATGGGCCCAGACCCCTAGGTGCTTAGGTTTAGACCGGCGTGCTGACCTCTCTGTTGGTCTAGGTGGGGCTGCGACGTGTTGGTCTTCCGAGGCCGGGCATGACCCAGAAAAGTGTGTCCGGCCAAATGGGATCAAGAGTGTTGGGTTATGTGGTGTACCCCTGCAGGGAAGTTAATCTATTCGAATAGCCGTGATCTTCGGTAACAGGACGACTTGGAGTTGTACCTTGACCTTATGACAACTAGAACCGGATACTTAATAAAATACACCCTTCAAAGTGCCAGATACAACCGGTGGTCGCTCTCTCACAGGGCGACGAGGGGAGGATCATCGGTTAGGATTATGCTATGTGATGATACTTGGAGGACTTCAGTCTACTCTGTTCTACATGCTGCAAGATGGAGGCTGCCAGAAGCGTAGTCTTCGAAAGGATTAGTTATCCCCTTCTTATTCTGGCATTCTGCAGTTCAGTCCACATATGATACCCTTATTCCATTTGATACCCATGCATATGTAGTGTAGTTCCTTGCTTGCGAGTACTTTGGATGAGTACTCACGCTTGCTTTCTCCCTCTTTTCCCCCTATCCCATTCTACCTGGTTGTCGCAACCAGATGTTGGAGCCCAGAAGCCAGACGCCACCTTCGACGATGACTCCTACTACACCGGAGGTGCCTACTACTACGTGCTGCCCGCTGACGACGACCAGGAGTAGTTAGGAGGATCCCAGGCAGGAGGCCTGCGCCTCCTTCGATCTGTATCCCAGTTTGTGCTAGCCTTCTTAAGGCAAACTTGTTTATCTTATGTCTGTACTCAGATATTGTTGCTTCCGCTGACTCGTCTATGATTGAGCTCTTGTATTCGAGCCCTCGAGGCCCCTGGCTTGTAATATAAAGCTTGTATTATTTTAATTTGTGTCGAGTTGTGTTGTGATATCTTCCGGTGAGTTCCTGATCTTGACCGTACACATTTGCGTGCATGATTATGGTCAAATCGGGGGCGTCACATAGCTGCTGCTCCTGTCGCCGCCGTTGCTCGCTAGTGCTACCGCCACTGCTTCCTGCTACCGCCACTGCTCGCCGTGGCCCATGCGTACTGGCCGTGCACGCCCTGCCATGCCCTGCTTGCCTGCCCCCGCTCTCCCTGCATAGTGCCTCCCTTGGCCAATGCCATGGCCATGGCCATGGCCTCGGCGCACATGCGTGCGTGTGTGCCATCCGTGTGAGGCCGGCTGGCTCACAACTTGTGGGCTAGGTCAATTAGTTTAGGCACTAATTAACAACATTAGTTAGGTTTAATTGTTAGGTTAGCCTAGTGGCCAAATGATAGAGGGGCCCTCTGATAATTAAACAAAAACTAACTAATCTAATAAAGCTAGAGATAATGACAGCCAGGACCCGCCTACACTATTCATCCTTTGATCATTCAACCATTGACTGGGTCAACCAAGCCTCACTGACCCCACAGACATACTCATATGCTAGAGTAACACTAGGTGACAAAATTATTTACCATTTTATTTTCGAATTATTTGAAATTTCAGGAATGTTTAAAACTTCAGAAATTAATAGAAAATAATCCGTAACTCCGATGAAAATAATTTATATATGAAAGTTGCTCAGAACGACGAGAAAAATCGAATCCGAATATGTAGTCCGTTCATCGGCCAAGCGTCCCTAGCATAGCGAACCTTCAACCTTTCCCCTCCGGTCCGTCTGTCCGAAAACGCGAAACATCGGGAATACTTTCCCGGATGTTTCTCCCCTTCGCCGGTATCGCCTGTTACTGCGTTAGGTCACCCCTAGAACCGCGTATCGCCATGTTATGCTTTGTTTTGCTTTGATTGCTCTATTATTTATTTGTGTCCCCCCTCCGTTACTTATTTCCGGTAGACCTTGAGACCACTGCCGATACCCCTGTGATCGACTACATCAACGACGACCCCTCCTTCTTCCCAGAGCAACCAGGAAAGCCTGCCCCCATGATCAAGGTTCTACAAAAAGGTCGCGATTAACATCCGACCAGTCGGAATTTAGTAATTGATCCAAATGAGCCTCCCCCCATGCATGTCTGCATATTTGTTTTTTTCTATAAAAACATGCATGCCAGAACGGATGATTCCCCTAGTAATTGCATGCATGCATATCTCTACTCTCTCTATATAGGACTAATTTTGTGTACTTCTGTGAGTATGTACTCCCTTATTCAATATACCTCATATACGCATTGATTATACCTCTTTATAATTCTCAATATACTTCATTCAATATTCTAAGATAGCCCAATACGAGTTTTGTCCAAAAAATATCATTTGTTGAAACAATCCTTTTTCACGTACAAACAAACCAGTACGTAAACCTTGAAAAATATGAGACGCACATGATTTTTTTCATGAAACTCATTTTAGGGTATCTAGTAATTATTAATGAAGCATATTAAAAATAATAACAAGGTATAAATAATTCATCTATGTGGTATATGAGGAGCAGGAGTACATACTACCAGGAGCACACAACCATTTTCCTATACATGTGTGTGTGTGTGGTGTGTGTGTGTGTGTATACATAAACACTATTCTGATCATGGGATCAAAATATTATTCTAATAACTACCTGACCTGTCCCAGCGGTAGTAGTTGAACTTCCCCCAGTGCTAGGTTGAACTTCTGCAAACATTGCTCAATTGGGGCTTGCGATATACCTTTGGAAAGCTATGGACACGAGTATCATGACCCAAGTTAAATTTTTGGTAAAATCTAAGCGGTTTAAGAGCAGTTTTCAAAACCATTTTTTCTTCATACAAAAAATGTGAATTGTATTTTCGATCCCATTTTTAAACCGTGTATCAGAATGAGGCAAATAATATGACATTGGAAAGCTGGTGCAAATCCGCTCCTTCCACATGTAGAAAGTTTTTTGTAATTCCCCATGGTTAAAGAGTAATTTGAAAAATCATAGAAATTCGCAAATCGAACAACCGAGTTTGTATTTCCGATGCCATTTCTAAACGGCCAATCCATTTGAGGCAAATGATATCGCGTTGGAAAGCTTATGAAAATGCGCTTCTTTGTCATGTACAAAGTATTTTCTAATTTTAAACGGTTTAAGAGTAATTTATAAAACTTTCCAAGTTCAACCGAGTTGGTAATTTTGATGGTCCATGTTCAACAGAGTTGGTATTTTCGAGTTAATGTTTTAATCGTACGTCAGAATGCAGCAAATGATATGGTGTTGTAAAGCTTGAAGAAATGCGTAACTTTTTGGTAGATAATGTTTCTCCTAAATCTGAGTTTTTTATAGCTTTGTCATGTACAAAGTTTTTTGAATTTTCAATAGCTTATAAAAATCGCGTTGAAAGCTATTGAAAATGCAAAAAAAGATTCATATATAAAGTTTCTTGACTGTAAGAAGCGTGAGTTTCGCAACCTCACCCAAGGCAACAAGACTGTTGAAGCTTATCAGCGGGAGTTTCTTGACTTGTCCCGCTATGCTGAAGAGGACATTGCAACTGATGCACGCAGACAGGAGAAGTTCCGTGATGGCCTTCAAGATGACATCAAGCTCGCACTTCTAGTGCATGACTTTGCTGATTTCGCCACTCTGGTGAACAAGGCCATCAATGTCGAAACTGGTCTGCAGGAATACCGGAGCTCTCACAGGCGCAACCGTGACACGGGCTCATCTTCGGGCCCGTCCTCGCAGAAGCGCAAGATATGGATTCCCAATAGCATGTACCGGCCGGATGCACCTACCCCAAGGCAGACCTATGCTGCACCCCATCTGCCTGCTCCTCCGACTAGGCAGCCAAGACTCCCAGCTCCACCACCACAAGCTCCTGTTCCCACTCCCAATAATGGGTTGTGCTTCAAGTGTGGACAACCAGGGCATCGTGCTAGGGAATGCAACCAGAACCAGAATCAACTGGCCCTTCCAGCAACTGGCCGTGGAAGCAACCAGCCCCGCAGCAACAATGCCAAGTCTTATGATCGTGTTCATGCCAACCATGTTGATCTGAGCGAAGCTCAAGACCAGCCTGCTACTGTGATGGGTACCCTCCTCGTAAATTCAGTACCAGCATCCGTTTTATTTGATACAGGTGCATCGCATTCATTCATGTCAGAAGGTTTTGCATGCTTGCACGACATTAAATGTGAGGACATGAATGCTTCACTATTAGTACACACCCCTGCGGGCCAATGTCGAACCTCCATGATTTGCAACGACGTCCCTGTAGAAATCGAAGGACTGGAATTCCTTGTCTCTCCCATCGTACCAAAGTCCTGTAGCATTGATCTCATTCTGGGAATGAATTGGTTAAAAGCGCATACTGCTTCTATAGTTTGCGCCACTAAGACCGTCCATCTGCTACACCCTTCAGACGAAATAGTTACTTACCAAGCTCATCTGGTGCAAAACGCCGAGGCACGGCTTTATGCCTTGAATGCGTTGAACGCTGCACCACTTGAGGGCATTGAAAACATTCCCGTCGTTCGTGAATTCCAAGATGTCTTCCCAGAAGAACTTCCAGGGATTCCTCCTGCTAGAGCTGTCGAATTCATCATCGACTTGAAATTCGGCACCACCCCTATAGCTAAACGACCCTACAAGATGCCGCTGCATGAGCTCATTGAACTTAAGGAGGAAATCGACAAATCTCTTGTCAAAGGTTTCATTCGCCCAAGTTGCTCTCGTTGGGGAGCACCTTCTCTCTTTGTTAAGAAGAAGGATGGGACAAACCGATTAGTTCAAGACTACCGTCCTATAAACCAAGCTACCATTCAGAATAAATACCCTCTTCCTCGGATCAATGATCTTTATGATCAACTGGCTGGCTCATCAGTGTTCTCCAAACTTGACTTGAGGTTGGGTTACCACCAGATCCGTGTTCGTGAAGAGGACATCCCAAAAACCGCCTTCGTGACTCGGTATGGATCGTACGAGTACACCGTCATGTCATTCGGCTTAACGAATGCTCCAGCCACCTTCTCTCGTCTGATGAACTATATATTCATGGATTACCTCGACAAGTTCGTCGTGGTTTATTTGGAGGATATCCTTGTATTTTCCAAGAACAAGAAAGAACATGTTGAACATCTTTGTCTTGTGCTGGAAAAGCTTCGGGAGCATCAGCTGTATGCTAAGTATTCCAAGTGTGAATTCTGGCTCCCCGAAGTAACCTATCTTGGGCATGTCATCTCCAAGGATGGTATTGCCGTCAACCCTGAACGAGTTCAGGCCATTCTCGATTGGACTCCTCCGAAGAATGTGAAGCAAGTCCAAAGTTTCCTCAGTCTCGCCAGCTATTGCCGTCGATTCGTCGAGAACTTCTCCAAGATTGCCAGGCCCCTGACTAATCTGTTGCATAAGGGTGTCAAGTTTGACTGGACAGACAAGTGTCAGGAAAGTTTCCAGGCGCTCAAAGACAAGTTGACTTCTGCCCCCGTGCTTGCACCACCTGATACTAAGAAGGACTTCGTCATTTACTGCGACGCTTCCCGTCAAGGATTAGGCTGTGTCCTAATGCAGGAGCGCAGAGTGATTGCTTATGCCTCTCGTCAACTGCGCCCTCACGAAGAAAACTACCCAGTTCACGACCTCGAGCTTGCTACTGTCATTCATGCACTGAAGCAGTGGCGACATTACCTTCTCAGTAATCGTTGTGAGATCTTCACTGACCATCAAAGTCTGAAGTATCTGTTTACTCAGCCAGATCTGAACCTCCGTCAGCAGAGATGGATGGAGACTGTTGCAGACTTTGACGTGGGTATATCCTATACCCCCGGCAAGGCTAATGTAATGGCTGATGCCTTGAGCCGCAAGTCTTACTGCAACCACCTCCAGGTTCATAAAGTTCAACCCTTGCTTGTCGAAGAATTTAGAAAGCTGAACCTCCATATTGTTCATCCTGGAGCACTCGCTCCCCCTCCCCCGGAATTCCGCAAGATGAATCTTCTTGTTATTACTAAGGGTTCTCTAAATACCCTGACTATCGTACCAGATCTCGTAGCTGGTATAAAGACTATACAAGGTTATGACTCTGAAGTCCATAAGATTAAACGCCATCTAGCAGAAGGAAAGCCCTCATTCTTCACTATCGCCGACGATGGAGCCTTGTATTTCAAAGGCCGCCTAGTGGTACCATGTTCGAAGAAAAACCTGGATAAGACTAAAAGGGTTATGCAAGAAGCTCATGATACGCCTCTGTCCATACATCCTGGTAGTACAAAGATGTACCAGGATATTCGTCAAAGATTTTGGTGGTCTAATATGAAGCAGGGCATTGCTCGTTATGTTGCTGAGTGTGACGTATGTCGCCGTATCAGAGCAGAGCATCAGAGGCCTGCTGGAACTCTGCAACCTATCTCTATTCCTGAATGGAAATGGGACCATGTTGAGATGGACTTCGTCACTGGATTTCCCAAGTCGTGGAAAGGTAATGATGCTATTCTTGTCGTCATTGACCGGCTTTCTAAAGTTGCACATTTTCTGGCGGTCAAAGAGACAATCACTGCTAGTCAGCTTGCTACTCTCTACATGGCCAGAATTGTTTCACTTCACGGTATTCCACTGGTTATCAGTTCAGACCGTGGCAGCTTATTCACTTCAAGATTCTGGGCAAGTTTCCAAGAAGCTATGGGGACTCATCTGTCGTTCAGTACTGTGTTTCATCCTCAGTCGCAAGGACAGGTTGAGCGTGTCAACCAAGTTCTCGAAGACATGCTTCGAGCTTGTGTAATATCATTCGGCAAGAAATGGGAGGAATCTCTTCCATATGCCGACTTCTCTTATAATAATAGCTATCAAGCTAGTCTGAAGATGTCCCCCTTTGAAGTGCTATATGGACGAAAGTGTCGAACCCCTCTGAACTGGTCAGAAACGGGGGAACGTCCACTCTTTGGTCCGGATATTATCCAACAGGCCGAAGAACAAGTCCGCATTATTCGCGAGAATCTCAAGACTGCTCAGTCACGTCAGAAAAGTCAATATGACCATCATCACCAAGACATGGTCTATCAACCTGGCGAAAAGGCTTATCTCCGAGTTACAACAATGAAGGGTGCTCACCGCTTCGGGATCAAGGGCAAGCTAGCTCCTCGCTATATCGGTCCCTTCACTATTCTCGAAAGGCGTGGAAACGTGGCATATCAACTGGAGCTTCCGTCAAAGCTTTCTCAGGTTCACGATGTGTTCCACGTGTCGCAACTTCGACGCTGCTTCAAGGACCCAATCCGAGCAGTGGACCATGAAGTGCTCGAATTGCAACAAGACCTCTCCTATAAAGAGCATCCGGTCTGCATTCTCGACCAAGCTGAACGCCGCACCCGTCAGAAGGCGATCAAGTTCCTCAAGGTCCAGTGGTCGAATCACTCTGAAGACGAAGCCACCTGGGAACGCGAGGATCGTCTTCGCGATGAATACCCTGCACTGTTTCCTTCTACCTCCTAAATCTCGGGACGAGATTTCTTGTAGTGGAGGAGATTTGTAACGCCCGGATAATCATGCTACAGTAATCTCACGTTAATGGTGACACGTCACCTCTGTCACTGTAATTAATCTCGGATTAATTCAAAACCGTTTCAAATTTAAATCCTAAATAAGTCAAACGACAAAGTTTTCAAAATATTAAACTAAAATGTTCGGTGGGTGCCGAATATTACTAGGGTAATTATAATAAAGCAAACACATTTTTATAAAATGCCTAAATGATTTAAAATGTTTTAAAACAGAAAAGAAAATAAATAAAAAGAAAAGAAAATGCAAAACAGAAAACAAAAAAGGAAAAGTGCCCCTGGCCCGACTGGGCCAACCGGCCCAGCTGGCCACTTTCGCCGGCCCGGTCGAACCGGCCCAACCGGCCACCCCTTATCCCCACGACCAAACGCTAACCCCACCCCGTCGGCCCACTCGCCCCCCCAATTGCTCTCCCCCTCCTCCCCGATCCAGATCGGATCAAGGGGAGCGAACCACTGAGGCCACCGCTGCCTGGAACCGCCCTCGCCGCACGACGACCACGCCGGCGCCCGGAGCTCCCTCGCCGGACCACCTCAACGGCCTGCTCCCTCCCCGTCGCCCGGTCGTCCCCGTCGACCACCTCAACCCCTGCTGCCCCAATCCCTACTCCCCACCGTGAGCCGCCGCCTTCTCTCCCCCCTCTGCCTCCGTGCTCGCCGCGGCCCCCCCTCCACCGTGGCCGCGGCCCCCCCTCCACCGTGGCCGCGCCTCGGTGCTGCTGCTCGCCTCTGCCTGCACCGCTGCATCGCTCGGTGCCGCCAGCCACTGCGCCCAAGCTCCACTTCTCCCGGTCCCGCTCTGCCCTGCGCCCTGCCCGCGGTTGCCGTGGACCGCGCCCCCATAGCCGCGGCGGCCGCGTCGTCGTTCCCCCCCCTCGGCTGCTTGCCCTTGCCGTCCACGCGCCCGGCCTAGCGCTCGCGCTCGCCGCACCTGCGCACCCGCGCCTCCACGCGAACGCCTGCGCTCGCCACCGCCCTCCTACGCCTGCAAGATGCGGCTGTTGCAGCCGCTGCCGCCCGCGGCTGCCGTGCTGGTCGGCGCGCCACGCCTCGCCTCGCCCTACATCCGCTGCCTGCCGGAGCACCCTCTCCGCGCTGTCATGGCCAGCCGGCGAGCCCCGCCTTGGCCAGAGCCTCACCCAGCGCCATGGCGGGCAACGCCCCGCCCGCGCCCGTCGGGTTCGCCCGCTAGCGCTTAGCGCTCGCTCGGGTGACACCCGCACCCAATCGCCCGAACCCGATAGGCCTTTGGCCAATGACACATGGGGCCCAGCCCCAGAACGTTTAATAAAAAAAGGATTTTTTTAAAAAAAACTAAATAAAAATTAATTAATTAATTAATTAATTAACTTAATTAATCCTAATTAGATTAGCCTAATTAACTAGTTTCACCTAATTAACTTTGATTAATTAACTAACAGTGAATGACATGTGGGACCCACACGTCAGTTGACCCAGTCAACGCCCTGTTGACTGCTGGCATCATGCTGACGTCAGCATGCACTATTCTGGATAATGTTGTTTTAAAATAATTAAATAAATTCTAAAAATAACTAAAACTTTAGAAAATTAATATAAAATAAACCGTAGCTCGGATGAAAATACTTTATACATGAAAGTTGTTCAGAACGACGAGACGAATCCGGATACGCAGCCCGTTCGTCCGCCACGCATCCCTAGCATAGCGAACACGCAACTTCCCCCCCCTCCGGTTCGTCTGTCTGAAAACGCGAAACACCGGGGATACTTTCCCGGATGTTCCTCCCCTTAACCGGTACCACCTCGTACCGCGTTAGGGCACCCCTAGCATCACGCTTTGTTATGTCATGCATTGTCATGCATTTGTTTGCATTATATTTATTGTTTCTTCCCCCTCTTCTCTCGCTAGACACCGAGACCGACGCCGCTGCTACCCAGTACGACTACGGTGTTGACGACCCCTCTCTCTTGCCAGAGCAACCAGGCAAGCCCCCCCTTTGATCACCAGATATCGCCTACTCTTTTCTCTACTGCTTGCACTAGAGTAGTGTAGCATGTTACTGCTTTCCGTTAATCCTATTCTGATACATAGCCTGTCCTTGCTACTACTATTGTTACCATTACCTGCTATCCTACTACTTAGTATAGGATGCTAGTGTTCCATCAGTGGCCCTACACTCTTGTCCGTCTGCCATGCTATACTATTGGGCCGTGATCACTTCGGGAGGTGATCACGGGCATATACAATATACTTTACACAATTACATTTCCTGTGATACTGTTCGGAGATGGGGGCTGAAGGGGCAGGTGGCTCCATCCCGGTAGAGGTGGGCCTGGGTTCCCGACGGTCCCCCGACTGTTACTTTGAGGCGGAGCGACAGGGCAGGTTGAGACCACCTAGGAGAGAGGTGGGCCTGGCCCTGGTCGGCATTCGCAGGTACTTAACACGTTTAACGAGATCTTGGTATTTGATCTGAGTCTGTCTACTGGCCTATTCGCACTAACCATCTACGCCGCGGGGACAGTTATGGGCACTCGACATCGTGGTATCAGCCGAAGCCTTCGTGACGTCAGCAACGGAGCGGCGCGTGCTGGATTGGACTAGAACGCCTACTAGGCTAGGTCTGCTTCCGGCCGCCCACGCAACGTGCAGGTGTGCTAAGGGCTTAGGTTTAGACCGGCGTGCTGACCTCTCTGTTGGTCTAGGTGGGGTTGTGACGTGTTGGTCTTCCGAGGCCGGGCATGACCCAGAAAAGTGTGTCCGGCCAAATGGGATCGAGCGTGTTGGGTTATGTGGTGCACCCCTGCAGGGAAGTTAATCTATTCGAATAGCCGTGATCTTCGGTAACAGGACGACTTGGAGTTGTACCTGGACCTTATGACAACTAGAACCGGATACTTAATAAAATACACCCTTCAAAGTGCCAGATACAACCGGTGGTCGCTCTCTCACAGGGCGACGAGGGGAGGATCATCGGTTAGGATTATGCTATGTGATGATACTTGGAGGACTTCAGTCTACTCTCTTCTACATGTTGCAAGACGAAGGCTGCCAGAAGCGTAGTCTTCGAAAGGATTAGTTATCCCCTTCTTATTCTGGCATTCTGCAGTTCAGTCCACATATGATACCCTTATTCCATTTGATACCCATGCATATGTAGTGTAGTTCCTTGCTTGCAAGTACTTTAGATGAGTACTCACGGTTGCTTTCTCCCTCTTTTCCCCCTATCCCTTCTACCTGGTTGTCGCAACCAGATGTTGGAGCCCAGGAGCCAGACACCACCTTCGACGACGACTCCTACTACACCGGAGGTGCCTACTACTACGTGCTGCCCGCTGACGACGACCAGGAGTTGTTAGGAGGATCCCAGGCAGGAGGCCTGCGCCTCCTTCGATCTGTATCCCAGTTTGTGCTAGCCTTCTTAAGGCAAACTTGTTTATCTTATGTCTGTACTCAGATATTGTTGCTTCTGCTGACTCGTCTATGATTGAGCTCTTGTATTCGAGCCCTCGAGGCCCCTGGCTTGTAATATAAAGCTTGTATTATTTTAATTTGTGTCTAGAGTTGTGTTGTGATATCTTCCCGTGAGTTCCTGATCTTGGTCGTACACATTTGCGTGCATGATTAGTGTACGATCAAATCGGGGGCGTCACATAGCTCCTGCTCCTGTCGCCGCCGTTGCTCACTACTGCTACCGCCACTGCTTCCTGCTAGCGCCACTACTCGCCGTGGCCCATGCGTGCTGGCCGTGCACGCCCTGCCATGCCCCGCTTGCCTGCCCCCGCTCTCCCTACATAGTGCCTCCCTTGGCCAACGCCATGGCCATGGCCTCGGCACACATGCGTGCGTGTGTGCCATCCGCGTGAGGCCGGCTGGCTCACAACTTGTGGGCTAGGCCAATTAGTTTAGGCACTAATTAACAACATTAGTTAGGTTTAATTGTTAGGTTAGCCTAGTGGCCCAATGATAGAGGGGCCCTCTGATAATTAAACAAAAACTAACTAATCTAATAAAGCTAGAGATAATGACAGCCAGGACCTGCCTACACTATTCATCCTTTGATCATTCAACCATTGACTGGGTCAACCAAGCCTCACTGACCCCATAGACATACTCATATGCTAGAGTAACACTAGGTGACAAAATTATTTACCGTTTTATTTTCAAATTATTTTAAATTTTGGGAATGTTTAAAACTTTAGAAATTAATAGAAAATAATCCGTAACTCCGATGAAAATAATTTATATATGAAAGTTGCTTTGAACGACGAGAAAAATCGAATCCGAATATGTAGTCCGTTCATCGGCCAAGCGTCCCTAGCATAGCGAACGTGCAACCTTTCCCCTCTGGTCCGTCTGTCCGAAAACGCGAAACATCGGGAATACTTTCCCGGATGTTTCTCCCCTTCGCCGGTATCGCCTGTTACTGCGTTAGCTCACTCCTAGCACCGCGTATCGCCATGTTATGCTTTGTTTTGCTTTGATTGCTCTATTATTTATTTGTGTCCCCCCTCCGTTACTTCTTTCCGATAGACCTTGAGACCGCTGCCGATACCCCTGTGATCGACTACATCAACGACGACCCCTCTTTCTTGCCAGAGCAACCAGGAAAGCCTGCCCCCATGATCAAGGTTCTACAAAAAGGTCGCGATTAACATTCGACCAGTCGGAATTTAGTAATTGATCCAAAGGAGCCTCCCCCCATGCATGTCTGCATATTTGTTTTTTTCTATAAAAACATGCATGCCAGAACGGATGATTCCCCTAGTAATTGCATGCATGCATATCTCTACTCTCTCTATATAGGACTAATTTTGTGTACTTCTGTGAGTATGTACTCCCGTATTCAATATACCTCGTATACGCATTGATTATACCTCTTTATAATTCTCAATATACTTCATTCAATATTCTCAGATAGCCCAATACGAGTTTTGTTCAAAAAATATCATTTGTTGAAACAATCCTTTTTCACGTACAAACAAACCAGTACGTAAACCTTCAAAAATATGAGACACACATGATTTTTTTCATGAAACTCATTTTAGGGTATCTAGTAATTATTAATGAAGCATATTAAAAATAATAACAAGGTATAAATAATTCATCTATGTGGTATATGAGGAGCAGGAGTACATACTACCAGGAGCACACAACCATTTTCCTATATATATATGTGTGTGTGTGTGTGTGTGTGTGTGGTGTGTGTGTGTGTATACATAAACACTATTCTGATCATGGGATCAAAATATTATTCTGATAACTACCTGACCTGTCCCAGCGGTAGTAGTTGAACTTCCCCAAGTGCTAGGTTGAACTTCTGCAAACATTGCTCAATTGGGGATTGCGATATACCTTTGGAAAGCTATGGACACGAGTATCATGACCCAAGTTAAATTTTTGGTAAAATCTAAGCGGTTTAAGAGCAGTTTTCAAAACCATTTTTTCTTCATACAAAAAACATGAATCGTATTTTCGATCCCATTTTTAAACCGTGTATCGGAATGAGGCAAATAATATGACATTGGAAAGCTGGTGCAAATCCGCTCCTTCCACATGTAGAAAGTTTTTTGTAATTCCCCATGGTTAAAGAGTACTTTGAAAAATCATAGAAATTCGCAAATCGAACAACCGAGTTTGTATTTCCGATGCCATTTCTAAACGGCCAATCTATTTGAGGCAAATGATATCGCGTTGGAAAGCTTATGAAAATGCGCTTCTTTGTCATGTACAAAGTATTTTCTAATTTTAAACGGTTTAAGAGTAATTTATAAAACTTTCCAAGTTCAACCGAGTTGGTAATTTTGATGGTCCAAGTTCAACAGAGTTGGTATTTTCGAGTTAATGTTTTAACCGTACGTTAGAATGCAGCAAATGATATGGTGTTGTAAAGCTTGAAGAAATGCAAAACTTTTTGGTAGATAATGTTTCTCCTAAATCAGAGTTTTTTATAGCTTTGTCATGTACAAAGTTTTTTGAATTTTCAATAGCTTATAAAAATCGCGTTGAAAGCTATTGAAAATGCAAAAAAAAGATTCATATATAAAGTTTTCTCTCATTACCTGCCATTTTTAAGTAATTTAAAAAATGGAGAGATCATAATTTCCGCCTTCATCCTGATTCATGTATAAAGTTTTCTCTAATTACCTGCTTTTTTTGCCCATAACACACAAACGACTTACAAAAATTGAGCAAATAATACACCGATGGAAAACTGTTGAAAACACACAACTTCCCCATGTTGATCTATTTTTCATACTCGCGATGGTTCAAAAGAATTTTTTGAATACATATAAACATGTTTTAAACGATATACACAAATTTTTTAAACCGTTCATTGAAATGTATCACGTAATATACTGTTGGAAAGCTTATGGATAGCAGCAAGATTTTCATGTAGACATGTGTTACGAATTCGTTGCCATTTGAGAGCAGTTTTCAAAAGGGACAAAACAACATTGTTTCCCCTCCTTTTTTCAACATGTAAATGAACGACAGCCGTCTTGCACATGAATTTTGACCTATGCAAGGAGGAGCACGTGAACTTCTTGCAACAAACCTTTTAAGCTTTTAATTTTCTAATCTTGTATTCTTATGTGAAACACATTTCGTGTAGTAGTTGAACTTCCTGCTATTTTCACCTTGAACTTTTGACACGTAGTTTTTTTCAACCTCTCTCACAATAATTTTTTAACTTTCCGAGGGTGAGCACTTGAACTTCCAGCAACAAAATTTTTGGACTTTGCCTTTTATTCCTTTTTTCTCATACAAAATGCACACCATACAGTACATGAACTTCTCTCTATTTCGCTTTAGTAACGGAAAAAGTCTGAGTTTTTTATAGACATTGGACCTCTCTAACTTTTTTATTTGAACTTCTTTGTGTATTCTTTAGAAATGTGAAAATTGGAGTTCTATTATAAACGTCGAACTTCTTCGTTATTTTCAATTGAACTTATTGGTTTTATTCTTTAGTAATCGAAAAAATCTGAGTTTTTAGATAAATATCAAAGTGCTATGCTTTTTCCAATTGAACTACTTTGTTATTTTGAATTGAACTTATTGGTTTTTTTCTTTAGTAATCAAAAAATCGGAGTTTTCAAATATAATATCAAATTGCTCCATTTTTGAAGCTTGAAATTCTTCGTTTCATTTCTTTTAGTAATGGAAAAAGTTATAGGTTTGTAATAAACATCAAACTACTCATCTATTTTAATTTGAACTTCTGGTTTTCTTTATAAATTAGAAAGATCCATCGAAATCCATGAGAATTGTTTGAACTTTTCTGTTTGTCATTTTCTTTGACCTCTCCATTTTATTAATTTTGAACTTCCAGAGTTAACAAGTCCATTTATACATGAACTTCTCGACGATATGTCCCCGTCCGACTCAACTTTTAAGCATTCTTATATATACAAAAATGGGAAAGTGAGCTAGAAAAAATATTGCGCTCTTATGGAGACCACTAACACTTTTTGAGCGCACAATATTCCAGTGTAATTTTTTGCATAATTTTGCCGCAAAAATGGTGTTTTTTGTTGTTGTTAACATCAAGTAGCATAACTTGATTTTTTGTGATGGATTTATACTAAGAGAACTGCTGCAGGTTTTCTTGTTGAACAACTACTGAATGATGGCACAACATGATTTTCTTGTGTGCTCCCGTGTATACACGCAACACGTGAAGCATCAACCTTCATATACATGAACTTCTATCATTGGTATTTTAGAACCTTTTTTTGTGTTCTACGTATAAGCACTTTTGCTTCTATTGTCGGCCACAATTGTTTTCATGGAACCTCATAAGTGGACACCCCACTACAAGAAACAAGGAGAAGTAGTGAACCAAGGAAATATGTTGCAAATAGAGCACTCCAAGAATTTCTTGGGAGAATAAAAATAGAGGACCACACGTACTCGAAACTGAAGGAAGTAGTATTCTTGTTCATGGAGGCATTTTAGCAAACACACGATATGCGCCCCCATATAGATATCTGCACAGAGTCAACACTTAGCTCTTCACGGCCATTGTCGAGCACTACGCTGCTCCTCAAGAAAGGCGTCAGGGCCTGGTGGGTGATGGCCATGAGGTATGGTCCTCCGTCCTCCAGCTGCTTCCAAGATTAACAACTCTGTTTTTTGAGAAATAGTGAGACCATGTTTTTCTATATAAAAGATTAACAGCTCTGTTTTTTCTTATTACCTTTTTTGGTTGTGTAACAAACATTGACCTTATCAATTTTTAAAATTCGAACTTCTAGTTTTTTTAGAAATGGTAAAACCTATTTTTTATATTCTTTTTGATGTACTTTATTTTTTCATTTGACGTTCCTTTTTAAACAAACATTTGAACTTCTTTTGTTATTTAATTTTTAACCTCTAGTTTTTGTAGAAAAGAGGGGAATCCATTTAAAAAAGTTGAATTGCTCTGTTTTCTAAATCTAAACTTCGTAGAAACAGGGAAAGTCCATATTTAAGAAATAGTTGAACATACAACACAAAATTAAGAATTTTCTACTCTCTAAGAATTTAATATGCTATATTTTTTGTGAACTTTGTTATTTTTCGTGTGACACTTTTATGCTTTTTTTGTTCTCGGTGAAATGGCCTAGGAGGTTCTTTTTTTGGATGAAATTCTTATGTATGTGGTACCTCTGAACTTGGAACTTTCTTAAACATGAAATTTTCGTGCTTTTGAAAAGCAAAAATTGAGACGCAAGAATGCACATACGCAACCCATCGGTGTCAGGAGGTTCATAAGTTTTTATACTAGAACTTCTAGAGGTTTTTTCTTCATGAAATTCCCACTGTTGGTGTTGCGAAATGTCAAAATACATGCTAGTAATTCATGAACTTTTGCGGTATTAATAACTGAACTTCTACAACACATATTTGTTTTCTCACGTAAACCTAATCAGAAACACAAGTGAGGGTGAAACTAGTGTGAATTTCTAGATCCAAATATCCTTTTTTACATGCAACCTCTCATCCGAACATATGCAAACATTTTTTGGTGAAATTACAGGTAGCAGATCGCAAACTTATTGCCAAGGTTTGAACAATACAGGGAGCAAAAAGGTCAATTTTTCTGAAACATTTTTGACAACCAGACAAGATGAGCAGCCGGAACACGGGCGCCCCGAGGTGCTCCGGGAGTTGCGCACCCCATGAGAGAAGATGAGAACGGATCACACCTTATCTATAGCCAGGGTTGCATGCATCTGCCGCTGACATACTCGAGGAAGGAGTTGAATGGTCCAGGCGTCTGAGGTCGTACTACGTGGAGTGGGGGACTAGGGTGTGGTGGAGGATGACGGCTGACCTTGGTAGGGTTCGAAGAAAAACACAGGGAGGGAAGGCGCTCGACCGCGATCTAGGGGGAGGATCATCCTTGATCCAAAGAGTGGTGGTGGTCCGGTGATGGCGGGATGCCGTTAGCATGGGGGAAGCCAACAGCGGCGCATGGCGGCAGTGGCAGGTAGGCGTGGGGGGAGGTGGTTCATGGCGGCGGTGGTGCGTAGGTGAGGGCAAGGGGAGGTCATTCACGGTGGCGGAGGTGCGCATGCGACGGTGTGGGCGGCAGTGCGGGGAGGTGGATCTCGGCGGCGGAGGTATGTGGGTGGCGACGCGGGGAGGTTGGTCGCGGTGGCAGAGGTACACGGCCGGTGGTGACCCACAAGTATAGGGAATCAATCGTAGTCCTTTCAATAAGTAAGAGTGTCGAACCCAACGAGGAGCAGAGGGAAATGACAAGTTCTTTTCAACAAGGTATTCTCTGCAAAGCACTGAAATTATAAGTAACGAGTAGTTTGATAGCAAGATAATTTGTAACGAGCAAGTAACGATAAAGACAAATAATATGCATCAAGGTAGCCTAATAATTTTGTGGCAAAGGACATGCCCAAACGATCTCTTATGATAATCAAGCGTTCTTGAGGGTAAACGGGAATTTCATCTAGTCACTTTCATCATGTTGGTTTGATTCGTGTTCGCTACTTTGATAATTTGATATGTGGGTGGACCTGTGCTTTGGTGCTGTTCTTACTTGAACAAACCTCGTACTTATGATTAACCCCCTCGCAAGGATTGACAACTACGAGAAAAGTATTAAGATAAAATCTAACATATCATTAAACTTTTGGATCCAAATCAGTGCCTTATGAAGTAGCGCATAAACTAGGGTTTAAGCTTCTTTCACTCTCGCAACCCATCATCTAGTAACTACTCCACAATGCATTCCCTTAGGCCCAAATATGGTGAAGTGCCATGTAGTCGACGTTCACATGACACCAATAAGGGAATCACAACATACATACCATCAAAATATCGAACACATATCAAGCTCACATGATTACTTGCAACAAGATTCCTCCCGTGACCTCAAGAACAAAATTAACTACTTGATGTCTACTACGCAACCTTCTTCCTGTAGACGTTGTTGGGCCTCCAAGTGCAGAGGTTTGTAGGACAGTAGCAAATTTCCCTCAAGTGGATGACCTAAGGTTTATCAATCCGTGGGAGGCGTAAGTTGAAGATGGTCTCTCTCAAACAACCCTGCAACCAAATAACAAAGAGTCTCTTGTGTCCCCAACACACCCAATACAATGGTAAATTGTATAGGTGCACTAGTTCAACGAAGAGATGGTGATACAAGTGCAATATGGATGATAGATATGCGTATTTGTAATCTGAAAATATAAAAACAGCAAGGTAACTAATGATTAAAGTGAGCGTAAACGGTATTGTAATGCTAGGAAACAGGGCCTAGGGTACATACTTTCACTAGTGCAAGTTCTCTCAACAATAATAACATAATTGGATCATATAACTATCCCTCAACATGCAACAAAGAGTCACTCCAAAGTCTCTAATAGCGGAGAACAAACGAAGAGATTATTGTAGGGTACGAAACCACCTCAAAGTTATTCTTTCCGATCAATCCGTTGGGCTATTCCTATAAGTGTCACAAATAGCCCTAGAGTTCATAGTAAAATAACACCTTAAGATGCAAATCAACCAAAACCCTAATGTCACCTAGATACTCCAATGTCACCTCAAGTATCCGTGGGTATGATTATACGATACGCATCACACAATCTCAGATTCATCTATTCAACCAACACAAAGAACTTCAAAGAGTGCCCCAAAGTTTCTACCAGAGAGTCAAGATGAAAACGTGTGCCAACCCATATGCATAAGTTCATGAGGTCACGGAACTCACAAGTTGATCACGAAAACATACATCAAGTGGATCACGTGATATCCCATTGTCACCACAGATAAGCACATGCAAGACATACATCAAGTGTTCTCATATCCTTAAAGACTCAATCCGATAATATAACTTCAAAGGGAAAACTCAACCCATTACAAGAGAGTAGAGGGGGAGAAACATCATAAGATCCAACTATAATAGCAAAGCTCGCGATACATCAAGATCGTACCATCTCAAGAACACGAGAGAGAGAGAGAGATAAAACACATAGCTACTGGTACATACCCTCAGCCCCGAGGGTGAACTACTCCCTCCTTGTCATGGAGAGCGCCGGGATGATGAAGATGGCCACCGATGAGGGATCCCCCCTTCGGCAGGGTGCCGGAACAGGGTCCCGATTAGTTTTTGGTGGCTACAGAGGCTTGCGGCGGCGGAACTCCCGATCTATTCTGTTCTCTGATGTTTTTAGGGTATATGGACATATATAGGCGAAAGAAGTCGGTCATGGGAGCCACAAGGGACCCACGAGGGTGGGGGCGCCTCTCCCTGCCCCATGGCTTCCTCAAAGCTTCCCTGACGTCTACGCCAAGTCTCCTGGATTGCTTCCGTTCCAAAAATAACTCTCCCGAAGGTTTCACTCTGTTTGGACTCCGTTTGATATTCCTTTTCTTCGAAACACCGAAATAGGCAAGAAAACAACAATTTGGGCTGGGCCTCCGGTTAATAGGTTAGTCCCAAAAATAATATAAAAGTGTTTAGTAAAGCCCATAAACATCCAAAACAAATAATATAATAGCATGAATACTTGATAAATTGTAGATACGTTGGAGACATATCACTACTCACTAATGATAATCATGCTCAAGATCAGAGGGGTATTGAATAGCATAATGGATCTGAACATATAATCTTCCACTAAATAAACCATATAGTAATCAATTACAAGATGTGATCAACACTATACTAGTCACCCACAAGCACCAATCTAAGGTTCCGGTACAAAGATTGTGTTGGGAAACGTAGCATGTAATTTTAAAAAAATTCCTACGCTCACGCAAGATCTATCTAGGAGATGCATAGCAACGAGAGGGTAGATTGCGTCTATGTACCCTCGTAGACCGAAAGAGGAAGTGTTTGACAACGCGGTTGATGTAGTCGAACTTCTTCTAGCTCTAACCGATCAAGCACCGAACATATGGGACCTCCGAGTTCTGCACACGTTCAACGCGATGACGTCCCTCGCCTTCTTGATCCAGCAAGGTGTCGATGAAGTAGATAAGTTCCGTCAGCATGATGGCGTGGTGACAATGATGGTGAAGTGATTCTCGCTGGGCTTTGCCTAAGCACCGCAAAATTATGGCTGGGGTGTGAACTGTGGAGGGGGCACCGCACACGGCTAACGATTGTTGTTGTGTGGTCTAGGTGCCCCCTCCCCAGATATATATAGGTGGGAGGGGAGGAGAGGCAGCCATGGGGCGCCCCAAGTAGGAGGAAGCCTACTTGGGGTCCTCCCACTTCGGCCTCCCCCTTTCCTTATTTCCGGAGAGGGGAAAAGGGAAGAGGAAGCACTACTGCAGGATACTACTAACGCGACGCTACTATCAGAGACCCTTTGCCAAAACTGTGTACGATGCAATTATCGTGAAAGGTGGTGTAGTAAACCCATCAAAAAAGGTGCAAAACGTTTGCGATGGCGGAGCCATCAAACACGGTTCAGATTTTAGTTGCTTGTGTGATGCAGGGCACATGGTTAATCCATTCAAACTATTTGCGATGAGGTAGAACAACATAAACGCGAAGCCATATCAATGTGTGTGTGATGCAAGACACACGGTTAATCCATTCGAACTATTTGCGATGAGGTAGAACAAAAGAAACGGGTAGCCATATCAATATGTGTGCGATATACGTCATATAGTTCACTCGGGCGAACTGTTTTCGATTAGGGAACACAACAGAAAGGGGTCAACTTAACAAGATGTGTGTGATATGCGGCATACAGTTCACATGGATGAACTGTTTGCGATGAGCCAAAAGAACACAAATGAGTCGTGTAAACAAGATGTGTGTGATACGTGGCAAACAGCGGACTCAGATGAACTATTTACGATGAGAAATTACAACACAGACGGTCAATACAGTTACTTCGTGTGCGATTCTGTGTGTACAAAAAACTTTGAAAAATGCAAACTAGTTGCTTGCAGTGGCTAGGATTATCACACACGATGCATCTGCGAGTACTCGTGTGCGATGATTCGTATGTTACACATACGATTCCTTATATTACCATGTGTGTGAATTTGCAATATTGACAGTTAATATGCAAATGCCTTCTAGACATCGGGCATAGGCTTAAACTCAATGAACTGTGTATGATACTAATACTTTACATGAAAATTTATGAACTTGGGTAACAGCATTTGAGTACCATATATATAGTGGTTATACTATTCGACAAAAGGAGGATCTTCATAACACGGTTTTGACAACCATATGGTCCATATCTACATACTTAACATAGTAACAACTATCACATTTTAAGCAGCTAAGGGCCAACAACCATATGGTCCATATCTACATACTTAACATATATAGTAACAACTAGCACATTTTAAGAGGCTGAGGGCCAACAACCACAACTATCCGCTGGAAGCATCTTGTTCACGGCGAGTCGGAATCTCGTCAATGAAAACGAAGAGCCCTCCTGTGCCTTGGTAGAGCATGAGTAGAACAGTGTCTCCAATTTTCCAATATGGATGCATTGCCACGAGAAGCGAGAACTTGTTAATTTGAATGGTTCCATTTCTGCGGGAAATGCAGTACCTTGCAATCACTTTCGCGTTATTAGCAGGCACAAGTGTAATTCGACCACTCCAGGAAATCAATCCAGGAACTGCTACAGGGGGCAATTTCTGTTGACATGTAGAATAAAAAACAATTGTAACATATCGTTGAAGATATATATAGTTTATGAGCATCAACATTCAAATAAGACTTTTTACCAGCGTTTTGTGCACACAATTGGTCTTGTTCAGTGTGTGCACCATAGGTTTAATCCGATCCAAAATCCGGCGTTAATATGTTGTGCTATCTCTGTCGGATTATCAACAAAGTTTATGACATGCTTCAAGTCCTTCCAGTGAAATTTGGTACGCTTAGTAACATACAGTCGTTCACTATGCATCCAACATATCCTTCTTAAAAGGTGGAAAGGTATTATTTATTCAGAACATGGCAGAAGAATATATATAGTGCGCATAAATTGGTAAATATGATTTGTTACTGCCTAGGAACGGAGTCAGAATATGATATCACAATTGGTTGCATAAATAATGATCAGTTGGTTGCTTAAATAGTAATATGACAACATGGAGAAAGTTGAAAGGAAACTAACCTCGATCAGACTTTCATTGGCTGATGACGTCGGGAGTAAACATCCATGTTAATTAGACCAGGTTGTGGTGCACGCACTAGAATTTTATTGCCAGCTTTCAGTTCATAACACTTAGACATTTTTCTCCAAATGTCCGCATTAAAATAGGAGTGACCATCTTTATTAAGTTTTATGCTAACCGTCATTGTAAATCCATGCTGCGTTATCAATATGACATCCTGGGAGTCACCAGCAAAGTAAAGCCCAAAATTTCCTTCTACTCATGTTCTTGCCAAGCAAGGGATGTACTGCTTGAAATGAAAGTTAAGATCGTAAATTAGATATATTGAAATAACAGAGCAAGATTCAAATATGGGAGTAACTAATAGAACAGATCAATATATAGATGAAAGCAAAGTACCAAAATATAGAATTAAAAATAGATAATGTAACAAAGATTTGATGCAAATATATAGATAATGTAGCAACAGACGGTATATGTTCACAAATTTAGGCCATGCTGACCGTGGTAGGTTGATATTGAACATACCGAGCGCTCCCTGAAGTCATCCAGAATGGTGAGATAGAACTTCGTTTCCGACTAGCCACAACCACAATTGCCCGATTTGTGCTCGCATTGTAGACACATGAATGAACACCCACGAATCAGCTAGAACAAAAATGATTCCACGGCGATTTCCACCGGTTGATTAACAGCGACGGACGGACTGCGATAAGAGATGAGTGAATATTTCACTAATTAAGTTGATTACCTTCTCCATGAGAAAAATCCTCGGCCCAATCCAGCAGAAAACCCCAGTCGACCAGAGTCTAGAATGTCGGTGCAGATAGGCGGCAGAAAGCGGTAGGGGTGAAATCCTGTGCCATCTGGAGCACAACCTACGTCCGTCGCCAACAGCCGTCAAGATTAGGGTGCAGAGTTGCCGAGGAGTCCGTGGTGAGTGAGTGGGGATGAAGTGGGCGAGGGTTTTCTTTTTCCTTTTGCATATGTGAGTGAACGCACACGGTTCGCGGAGGCGACGGAGATGAATCGTGTGCGTTAGTAAATCACCGAGATTGAATGGGAATCCAAATTTCCTTTGTCCTTCATCCATGAGTTTTTTCTACGATGAACATAAACCTTGCTAATCACTGTGTTCAAATTTGACACTTTTCCGAGTTCATTTACAATATTTAGGGGATTATGTGCATTTTGTAGGCATTAATGCACATAATGCAAATTCAATAATTGGTGCTTGAAAAGGTGCACAAGAACGGTCTGGAAAAACCATACTCGTGGTATTTAGTAATTTCTCAAGCCTTTTGCAAGGAATGGGCAGAGATTTCAATGGAATGCGGGACAATAGTCAACCACAAACGCATCATTTACTGGGTTATCAACTATAGAACAATGAAATATGTGCTTGAAAACATGACACCTGCCATGGTGCCATGGTATGGCCTCACTGTGCCCTGGTTAAAAGCTGAGAAGGTTTGATTTATGTCATCATGCACACCCTTCATAAATCGAACCATCACTGAGGAAGTTCAATGCTTTCGAGAGGGAAATCACCAAGATTGAAGGGAAATCCAAATTTTCGTGCTAGTTTGCCATTCAGTTTTTTCCAACGAATAACATACCGCCTCAAATGCAGCGTGTTCAAATTTGACATTTTTCCGAACTCATTTACCATATTTTAGGGGATTATGTGCATTTTCTAGGCATTAATTATGCACATAATTCAAATTTGAACAATCGGTGCATGAAAAGGTGCACAATAATCGTCTGGAAAACCGTGCGCGTGCTATTTAGTACATTCTCATGCCTTTCACAAGGAGATGTCAAATATTTCAAGAAATCTGTGGCAATAGTCAACCATAAACGCGTCATTTACTAGGTTAACAACTATACAAAAATGAAATACATGCTTGGAAAACATGATGTCTGGTGTGGTGCCATGGTATGGCCTCACCGTGCCCTGGTAAAGATGTCGTCATGCACGCCTTTCATAAAACGAACCATCACCAAGGAAGTTTCATGGTTTTGAGGGGGAAATCACTAGGATTGAAGGGGGATCTAAATTTCCTTTGTCCTTTGTCCACGAGTTTTTTCTACGACGAACATACAACCTGCAAATCACCGTGCTCAAATTTGGCACTTTTCCGGGTTCATTTGCCATATTTAGGGGATTATGTGCATTTCCTAGGCATTAATGCACATAATTCAAGTTCAAACAATCAGTGCATGAAAGGGTCCACAAGAACGGTCTGGAAAACCATGCTCGTGCCATTTAGTAAATTCTCATGCCCTTTAGAAGGAATGGGCAGATATTTTGATGAAATGTGTGGCAATAGTCAACCACAAATGTTTGTTTGTTGGGTTTTCAACTATAGAAAAAACGAAATAAGTGCTTAAAAACATGACGCCTAGCATGGTGCCATGTTATGACCTCACCATGCCCTGGTAAAAATTTGAGAAGGTTTGGCTTATGTCGTCATGCACGCCCTTCATAAATCGAACCATCACCGAGGAAGTTCCATGCTTTTGAGAGGGAAATCACCGAGAATGAAGGGGAATCCAAATATCTGTCCTAGTTTGTCATTCAGTTTTTTTCCAACGATCAACATACCGCCTCAAATGCAACATGTTAAAATTTGACATTTTATCGTGCTCATTTACCATATTTATGGGATTATGTGCATTTTCTAGGCATTAATGGACATAAGTCAAATTAGAGCAATCGGTGCATGAATAGGTGCACAAGAACGGTCTAGAAAACAATGTTCGTGTTATTTAGTATATTCTCATGCCTTTTATAAGGAATGGGTAGATATTTCAAGGAAATGTGTGGCAATAGTCAACCATAAACGCGTTGTTTACTAGGTTAAAAACTATACGAAAAATAAAACACATGGTTGGAAAACATGACGCGTCGCGTGGTGCCATGGTATTGCCTCACCACGCCCTGGTAAAAATTGGTGAATGTTTTCCTTATGTAGTGATGCACGCCTTTCATAAATCGAACCATCACTGAGGAAGTTTCATGGTTTAGAGGGGGAAATCACTAAGATAGAAGGGGGGTCCAAATTTCCTTTGTCCTTTGTCCATGCGTTTTTTCTATGATGAACATACAACCTGCAAATCACCGTGTTCAAACTTGGCACTTTTCCAGGTTCATTTGCCATATTTAGGGGATTATGTGCATTTCCTAGGCATTAATGCACATAATTCAAGTTCACACAATCAGTGTATGAAAGGGTCCACAAGAACGGTCTGGAAAACCATGCTCGTGCCATTTAGTAAATTCTCATGCCCTTTACAAGGAATGGACAGATATTTCGATGAAATGTGTGGCAATAGTCAACCACAAATGTTTGTTTGTTGGGTTTTCAACTATAGAAAAAATGAAATAAATGCTTAAAAACATGACGCCTAGCATGGTGCCATGTTATGACCTCACCATGCCCTGGTAAAAATTTGAGAAGTTTTGGCTTATGTTGTCATGCACACCCTTCATAAATCGAACCATCACCGAGGAAGTTCCATGATTTTGAGAGGGAAATTCCCAAGATTGAAGGGGAATCCAAATATCCGTCCTAGTTTGTCATTCAGTTTTTTTCCAACGATCAACATACCGCCTCAAATGCAACATGTTTAAATTTAACATTTTTCCGTGCTCATTTGCCATACTTATGGGATTATGTGTATTTTCTAGGCATTAATGGACAAAAGTCAAATTCGAACAATCGGTGCATGAAAAGATGCACAAGAACGGTTTGGAAAACCATGCTCGTGTTATTTAGTACATTCTCATGCCTTTTACAAGGAATGGGCAGATATTTCAAGGAAATGTGTGGCCATAGTCAACCATAAATGCGTCGTTTACTAGGTTAACAATTATACAAAAAATAAAACAGATGGTTGGAAAACATAACTCCTGGCGTGGTACCATGGTATGGCCTCACCACGCCCTGGTAAAAATTGGTGAATGTTTTCCTTATGTCGTGATGCACGCCTTTCATAAATCGTACCATCACCGAGGAAGTTTCACGGTTTCAAGGGGGAAATCACCAAGATTGAAGGGGGATCCAAATTTCCTTTGTCCTTTGTCCACAAGTTTTTTTCTACGATTAACATACAACCTGTAAATCACCGTGTTCAAATTTGGCACTTTTCCGGGTTCATTTGCCATATTTAGGGGACTATGTGCATTTCCTAGGCATTAATGCACATAATTCAAGTTCAAACAATCAGTGCATGAAAGGGTCCACAAGAACGGTCTGGAAAACCATGCTCGTGCCATTTAGTAAATTCTCCTGCCCTTTACAAGGAATGGACAGATATTTCGATGAAATGTGTGGCAATAGTCAACCACAAATATTTGTTTGTTGGGTTTTCAACTATAGAAAAAAATGAAATAAATGCTTAAAAACATGACACCTAGCATGGTGTCATTTTATGACCTCACCATGCCCTTGTAAAAATTTGAGAAGGTTTGGCTTATGTCGTCATGCACCCCCTTCATAAATCGAACCATCACCGAGGAAGTTCCATGCTTTTGAGAGGGAAATCCCCAAGATTGAAGGGGAATCCAAATATCCGTCCTAGTTTGTCATTCAGTTTTTTTCCAACGATCAACATACCGCCTCAAATGCAACATGTTAAAATTTGACATTTTTCGTGCTCATTTACCATATTTATGGGATTATGTGCATTTTCTAGGTATTAATGGACATAAGTCAAATTCCAACAACCGGTGCATGAAAAGGTGCACAAGAACGGTCTAGAAAACCATGCTCGTGCTATTTAGTACATTCTCATGCCTTCTACAAGGAATGGGCAGATATTTTAAGGAAATGTGTGGCAATAGTCAACCATAAACGCGTCGTTTACTAGGTTAATAACTATACAAAACATAAAACACATGGTTGGAAAACATGACGCCTCGCGTGGTGCCATGGTATGGCCTCACCACACCCTGGTAAAAATTGGTGAATGTTTTCCTTATGTCGTGATGCACACCTTTCATAAATCGAACCATCACCGAGGATGTTTCATGGTTTCGAGGGGGAATCACCAAGATTGAAGGGGGATCCAAATTTCCTTTGTCCTTTGTCCACGAGTTTTTTCTATGATTAACATACAACCTGTAAATCACCGTGTTCAAATTTGGCACTTTTCCGGGTTCATTTGCCATATTTAGGAGATTATGTGCATTTCCTAGGCATTAATGCACATAATTCAAGTTCAAATAATTAGTGCATGAAAGGGTCCACAAGAATGGTCTGGAAAACCATGCTCGTGCCATTTAGTAAATTCTCATGCCCTTTACAAGGAATGGAATAATATTTTGATGAAATGTGTGGCAATAGTCAACCACAAATGTTTGTTTGTTGGGTTTTCAACTATAGAAAAATGAAATAAATGCTTAAAAAACATGACGCCTAGCATGGTGCCATGTTATGACCTCACCATGCCCTGGTAAAAATTTGAGAAGGTTTGGCTTATGTCGTCATGCACGCCCTTCATAAATCGAACCATCACGAAGGAAGTTCCATGCTTTTGAGAGGGAAATCCCCAAGATTGAAGGGGAATCCAAATATCCGTCCTAGTTTGTCATTCAGTTCTTTTCCAATGATCAACATACCGCCTCAAATGCAACATGTTAAAATTTGACATTTTTCCGTGCTCATTTGCCATACTTATGGGATTATGTGTATTTTCTAGGCATTAATGGACAAAAGTCAAATTCGAACAATCGGTGCATGAAAAGATGCACAAGAACGGTTTGGAAAACCATGCTCGTGTTATTTAGTACATTCTCATGCCTTTTACAAGGAATGGGCGGATATTTCAAGGAAATGTGTGGCAATAGTCAACCATAAATGCGTCGTTTACTAGGTTAACAATTATACAAAAAATAAAACAGATGGTTGGAAAACATAACGCCTGGCGTGGTACCATGGTATGGCCTCACCACGCCCTGGTAAAAATTGGTGAATGTTTTCCTTATGTCGTGATGCACGCCTTTCATAAATCGTACCATCACCGAGGAAGTTTCACGGTTTCGAGGGGGAAATCACCAAGATTGAAGGGGGATCTAAATTTCCTTTGTCCTTTGTCCACGAGTTTTTTTCTACGATTAACATACAACCTGTAAATCACCGTGTTCAAATTTGGCACTTTTCCGGGTTCATTTGCCATATTTAGGGGATTATGTGCATTTCCTAGGCATTAAAGCACATAATCCAAGTTCAAACAATCAGTGCATGAAAGGGTCCACAAGAACGGTCTAGAAAACCATGCTCGTGCCATTTAGTAAATTCTCCTGCCCTTTACAAGGAATGGACAGATATTTCGATGAAATGTGTGGCAATAGTCAACCACAAATTTTGTTTGTTGGGTTTTCAACTATAGAAAAATGAAATAAATGCTTAAAAACATGACGCCTAGCATGGTGTCATTTTATGACCTCACCATGCCCTTGTAAAAATTTGAGAAGGTTTGGCTTATGTCGTCATGCACCCCCTTCATAAATTGAACCATCACCGAGGAAGTTCCATGCTTTTGAGAGGGAAATCCCCAAGATAGAAGGGGAATCCAAATATCCGTCCTAGTTTGTCATTCAGTTTTTTTTCCAACGATCAACATACCGCCTCAAATGCAACATGTTAAAATTTGACATTTTTCCGTGCTCATTTACCATATTTATGGGATTATGTGCATTTTCTAGGTATTAATGGACATAAGTCAAATTCGAACAACCGGTGCATGAAAAGGTGCACAAGAACGGTCTAGAAAACCATGCTCATGCTATTTAGTACATTCTCACGCCTTCTACAAGGAATGGGCAGATATTCCAAGGAAATGTGTGGCAATAGTCAACCATAAACACGTCGTTTACTATGTTAATAACTATATAAAACATAAAACACATGGTTGGAAAACATGACGCCTCGCGTGGTGCCATGGTATGGCCTCACCACACCCTGGTAAAAATTGGTGAATGTTTTCCTTATGTCGTGATGCACACCTTTCATAAATCGAACCATCACCGAGGATGTTTCATGGTTTCGAGGGGGAATCACCAAGATTGAAGGGGGGTCCAAATTTCCTTTGTCCTTTGTCCACGAGTTTTTTCTACGATTAACATAAAACCTGTAAATCACCGTGTTCAAATTTGGCACTTTTCCGGGTTCATTTGCCATATTTAGGAGATTATGTGCATTTCCTAGGCATTAATGCACATAATTCAAGTTCAAATAATTAGTGCATGAAAGGGTCCACAAGAATGGTCTGGAAAACCATGCTCGTGCCATTTAGTAAATTCTCATGCCCTTTACAAGGAATGGACATATATTTTGATGAAATGTGTGGCAATAGTCAACCACAAATGTTTGTTTGTTGGGTTTTCAACTATAGAAAAAAATGAAATAAATGCTTAAAAAACATGACGCCTAGCATGGTGCCATGTTATGACCTCACCATGCCCTGGTAAAAATTTCAGAAGGTTTGGCTTATGTCGTCATGCACGCCCTTCATAAATCGAACCATCACGAAGGAAGTTCCATGCTTTTGAGAGGGAAATCCCCAAGATTGAAGGGGAATCCAAATATCCGTCCTAGTTTGTCATTCAGTTTTTTTCCAATGATCAACATACCGCCTCAAATGCAACATGTTAAAATTTGACATTTTTCCGTGCTCATTTGCCATACTTATGGGATTATTTGTATTTTCTAGGCATTAATGGACAAAAGTCAAATTCGAACAATCGGTGCATGAAAAGATGCACAAGAACGGTTTGGAAAACCATGCTCGTGTTATTTAGTACATTCTCATGCCTTTTACAAGGAATGGGCGGATATTTCAAGGAAATGTGTGGCAATAGTCAACCATAAATGCGTCGTTTACTAGGTTAACAATTATACAAAAAATAAAACAGATGGTTGGAAAACATAACGCCTGGCGTGGTACCATGGTATGGCCTCACCACGCCCTGGTAAAAATTGGTGAATGTTTTCCTTATGTCGTGATGCACGCCTTTCATAAATCGTACCATCACCGAGGAAGTTTCACGGTTTCGAGGGGGAAATCACCAAGATTGAAGGGGGGTCTAAATATCCTTTGTCCTTTGTCCACGAGTTTTTTTCTACGATTAACATACAACCTATAAATCACCGTGTTCAAATTTGGCACTTTTCCGGGTTCATTTGCCATATTTAGGGGATTATGTGCATTTCCTAGGCATTAATGCACATAATTCAAGTTCAAACAATCAGTGCATGAAAGGGTCCACAAGAACGGTCTGGAAAACCATACTTGTGCCATTTAGTAAATTCTCCTGCCCTTTACAAGGAATGGACAGATATTTCGATGAAATGTGTGGCAATAGTCAACCACAAATATTTGTTTGTTGGGTTTTCAACTATAGAAAAAATGAAATAAATGCTTAAAAACATGACGCCTAGCATGGTGTCATTTTATGACCTCACCATGCCCTTGTAAAAATTTGAGAAGGTTTGGCTTATGTCGTCATGCACCCCCTTCATAAATCGAACCATCACCGAGGAAGTTCCATGCTTTTGAGAGGGAAATCCCCAAGATTGAAGGGGAATCCAAATATCCGTCCTAGTTTGTCATTCAGTTTTTTTCCAACGATCAACATACCGCCTCAAATGCAACATGTTAAAATTTGACATTTTTCGTGCTCATTTACCATATTTATGGGATTATGTGCATTTTCTAGGTATTAATGGACATAAGTCAAATTCCAACAACCGGTGCATGAAAAGGTGCACAAGAACGGTCTAGAAAACCATGCTCGTGCTATTTAGTACATTCTCATGCCTTCTACAAGGAATGGGCAGATATTTCAAGGAAATGTGTGGCAATAGTCAACCATAAACGCGTCATTTACTAGGTTAATAACTATACAAAACATAAAACACATGGTTGGAAAACATGACGCCTCGCGTGGTGCCATGGTATGGCCTCACCACACCCTGGTAAAAATTGGTGAATGTTTTCCTTATGTCATGATGCACACCTTTCATAAATCGAACCATCACGGAGGATGTTTCATGGTTTCGAGGGGGAATCACCAAGATTAAAGGGGGATCCAAATGTCCTTTGTCCTTTGTCCACGAGTTTTTTCTATGATTAACATACAACCTGTAAATCACCGTGTTCAAATTTGGCACTTTTCCGGGTTCATTTGCCATATTTAGGAGATTATGTGCATTTCCTAGGCATTAATGCACATAATTCAAGTTTAAATAATTAGTGCATGAAAGGGTCCACAAGAATTTTCTGGAAAACCATGCTCGTGCCATTTAGTAAATTCTCATGCCCTTTACAAGGAATGGAATAATATTTTGATGAAATGTGTGGCAATAGTCAACCACAAATGTTTGTTTGTTGGGTTTTCAACTATAGAAAAAATGAAATAAATGCTTAAAAAACATGACGCCTAGCATGGTGCCATGTTATGACCTCACCATGCCCTGGTAAAAATTTGAGAAGGTTTGGCTTATGTCGTCATGCACGCCCTTCATAAATCGAACCATCACGAAGGAAGTTCCATGCTTTTGAGAGGGAAATTCCCAGGATTGAAGGGGAATCCAAATATCCGTCCTAGTTTGTCATTCAGTTTTTTTCCAATGATCAACATACCGCCTCAAATGCAACATGTTAAAATTTGACATTTTTCCGTGCTCATTTGCCATACTTATGGGATTATGTGTATTTTCTAGGCATTAATGGACAAAAGTCAAATTCGAACAATTGGTGCATGAAAAGATGCACAAGAACGGTCTGGAAAACCATGCTCGTGTTATTTAGTACATTCTCATGCCTTTTACAAGGAATGGGCAGATATTTCAAGGAAATGTGTGGCAATAGTCAACCATAAACGCGTCGTTTACTAGGTTAACAATTATACAAAAAATAAAACAGATGGTTGGAAAACATAACGCCTGGCGTGGTACCATGGTATGGCCTCACCACGCCCTGGTAAAAATTGGTGAATGTTTTCCTTATGTCGTGATGCACGCCTTTCATAAATCGTACCATCACCGAGGAAGTTTCACGGTTTCGAGGGGGAAATCACCAAGATTGAAGGGGGATCTAAATTTCCTTTGTCCTTTGTCCACAAGTTTTTTTCTATGATTAACATACAACCTGTAAATCACCGTGTTCAAATTTGGCACTTTTCCGGGTTCATTTGCCATATTTAGGGGATTATGTGCATTTCCTAGGCATTAAAGCACATAATCCAAGTTCAAACAATCAGTGCATGAAAGGGTCCACAAGAACGGTCTAGAAAACCATGCTCGTGCCATTTAGTAAATTCTCCTGCCCTTTACAAGGAATGGACAGATATTTCGATGAAATGTGTGGCAATAGTCAACCACAAATTTTGTTTGTTGGGTTTTCAACTATAGAAAAAATGAAATAAATGCTTAAAAACATGACGCCTAGCATGGTGTCATTTTATGACCTCACCATGCCCTTGTAAAAATTTGAGAAGGTTTGGCTTATGTCGTCATGCACCCCCTTCATAAATTGAACCATCACCGAGGAAGTTCCATGCTTTTGAGAGGGAAATCCCCAAGATAGAAGGGGAATCCAAATATCCGTCCTAGTTTGTCATTCAGTTTTTTTTCCAACGATCAACATACCGCCTCAAATGCAACATGTTAAAATTTGACATTTTTCCGTGCTCATTTACCATATTTATGGGATTATGTGCATTTTCTAGGTATTAATGGACATAAGTCAAATTCGAACAACCGGTGCATGAAAAGGTGCACAAGAACGGTCTAGAAAACCATGCTCATGCTATTTAGTACATTCTCACGCCTTCTACAAGGAATGGGCAGATATTCCAAGGAAATGTGTGGCAATAGTCAACCATAAACACGTCGTTTACTATGTTAATAACTATACAAAACATAAAACACATGGTTGGAAAACATGACGCCTCGCGTGGTGCCATGGTATGGCCTCACCACACCCTAGTAAAAATTGGTGAATGTTTTCCTTATGTCGTGATGCACACCTTTCATAAATCGAACCATCACCGAGGATGTTTCATGGTTTCGAGGGGGAATCACCAAGATTGAAGGGGGGTCCAAATTTCCTTTGTCCTTTGTCCACGAGTTTTTTCTACGATTAACATAAAACCTGTAAATCACCGTGTTCAAATTTGGCACTTTTCCGGGTTCATTTGCCATATTTAGGAGATTATGTGCATTTCCTAGGCATTAATGCACATAATTCAAGTTCAAATAATTAGTGCATGAAAGGGTCCACAAGAATGGTCTGGAAAACCATGCTCGTGCCATTTAGTAAATTCTCATGCCCTTTACAAGGAATGGACATATATTTTGATGAAATGTGTGGCAATAGTCAACCACAAATGTTTGTTTGTTGGGTTTTCAACTATAGAAAAAATGAAATAAATGCTTAAAAAACATGACGCCTAGCATGGTGCCATGTTATGACCTCACCATGCCCTGGTAAAAATTTCAGAAGGTTTGGCTTATGTCGTCATGCACGCCCTTCATAAATCGAACCATCACGAAGGAAGTTCCATGCTTTTGAGAGGGAAATCCCCAAGATTGAAGGGGAATCCAAATATCCGTCCTAGTTTGTCAATCAGTTTTTTTCCAACGATCAACATACCGCCTCAAATGCAACATGTTAAAATTTGACATTTTTCCGTGCTCATTTGCCATACTTATGGGATTATTTGTATTTTCTAGGCATTAATGGACAAAAGTCAAATTCGAACAATCGGTGCATGAAAAGATGCACAAGAACGGTTTGGAAAACCATGCTCGTGTTATTTAGTACATTATCATGCCTTTTACAAGGAATGGGCGGATATTTCAAGGAAATGTGTGGCAATAGTCAACCATAAATGCGTCGTTTACTAGGTTAACAATTATACAAAAAATAAAACAGATGGTTGGAAAACATAACGCCTGGCGTGGTACCATGGTATGGCCTCACCATGCCCTGGTAAAAATTGGTGAATGTTTTCCATTATGTCATGATGCACGCCTTTCATAAATCGTACCATCACCGAGGAAGTTTCACGGTTTCGAGGGGGAAATCACCAAGATTGAAGGGGGATCCAAATTTCCTTTGTCCTATGTCCACGAGTTTTTTTCTACGATTAACATACAACCTGTAAATCACCGTGTTCAAATTTGGCACTTTTCCGGGTTCATTTGCCATATTTAGGGGATTATGTGCATTTCCTAGGCATTAATGCACATAATTCAAGTTCAAACAATCAGTGCATGAAAGGGTCCACAAGAACGGTCTGGAAAACCATGCTCGTGCCATTTAGTAAATTCTCCTGCCCTTTACAAGGAATGGACAGATATTTCGATGAAATGTGTGGCAATAGTCAACCACAAATTTTGTTTGTTGGGTTTTCAACTATAGAAAAAATGAAATAAATGCTTAAAAACATGACGCCTAGCATGGTGTCATTTTATGACCTCACCATGCCCTTGTAAAAATTTGAGAAGGTTTGGCTTATGTCGTCATGCACCCCCTTCATAAATCGAACCATCACCGAGGAAGTTCCATGCTTTTGAGAGGGAAATCCCCAAGATTGAAGGGGAATCCAAATATCCGTCCTAGTTTGTCATTCAGTTTTTTTCCAACGATCAACATACCGCCTCAAATGCAACATGTTAAAATTTGACATTTTTCCGTGCTCATTTACCATATTTATGGGATTATGTGCATTTTCTAGGTATTAATGGACATAAGTCAAATTCGAACAACCGGTGCATGAAAAGGTGCACAAGAACGGTCTAGAAAACCATGCTCGTGCTATTTAGTACACACGCCTTCTACAAGGAATGGGCAGATATTTCAAGGAAATGTGTGGCAATAGTCAACCATAAACACGTCGTTTACTATGTTAATAACTATACAAAACATAAAACACATGGTTGGAAAACATGACGCGTCGCGTGGTGCCATGGTATGGCCTCACCACACCCTGGTAAAAATTGGTGAATGTTTTCCTTATGTCGTGATGCACACCTTTCATAAATCGAACCATCACCGAGGATGTTTCATGGTTTCGAGGGGGAATCACCAAGATTGAAGGGGGGGTCCAAATTTCCTTTGTCCTTTGTCCACGAGTTTTTTTCTACTATTAACATAAAACCTGTAAATCACCGTGTTCAAATTTGGCACTTTTCCGGGTTCATTTGCCATATTTAGGAGATTATGTGCATTTCCTAGGCATTAATGCACATAATTCAAGTTCAAATAATTAGTGCATGAAAGGGTCCACAAGAATGGTCTGGAAAACCATGCTCGTGCCATTTAGTAAATTCTCATGCCGTTTACAAGGAATGGACATATATTTTGATGAAATGTGTGGCAATAGTCAACCACAAATGTTTGTTTGTTGGGTTTTCAACTATAGAAAAAATGAAATAAATGCTTAAAAAACATGACGCCTAGCATGGTGCCATGTTATGACCTCACCATGCCCTGGTAAAAATTTGAGAAGGTTTGGCTTATGTCGTCATGCACGCCCTTCATAAATTGAACCATCACGAAGGAAGTTCCATGCTTTTGAGAGGGAAATTCCCAGGATTGAAGGGGAATCCAAATATCCGTCCTAGTTTGTCATTCAGTTTTTTTCCAATGATCAACATACCGCCTCAAATGCAACATGTTAAAATTTGACATTTTTCCGTGCTCATTTGCCATACTTATGGGATTATGTGTATTTTCTAGGCATTAATGGACAAAAGTCAAATTCGAACAATCGGTGCATGAAAAGATGCACAAGAACGGTCTGGAAAACCATGCTCGTGTTATTTAGTACATTCTCATGCCTTTTACAAGGAATGGGCAGATATTTCAAGGAAATGTGTGGCAATAGTCTACCATAAAGGCGTTGTTTACTAGGTTAACAACTATACACAAAATAAAACACATGGTTGGAAAACATGACGCCTGGCATGGTGCCATGGTATGGCTTCACCACGCCCTGGATTGGTGAATGTTTTCCTTATGTCGTGATGCACGCCTTTCATAAATCGAACCATCACCGAGGAAGTTTCATGGTTTCGAGGGGGAAATCACCAAGATTGAAGGGGGATCCAAATTTCCTTTGTCCACGAGTTTTTTTTCTATGATTAACATACTACCTGCAAATCACCGTGTTCAAATTTGGCACTTTTCCGGGTTCATTTGCCATATTTAGGGGATGATGTGCATTTCCTAGGCATTAATGCACATAATTCAAGTTCAAACAATCGCTGCCGGAAAGGGTGCACAAGAACAGCCTGGAAAACCATGCTCGTTCCATTTAGTAAATTCTCATGCCTTTTACAAGGAAGGGACAGATATTTCGATGAAATGTGTGGCAATAGTCAACCACGAACATTTGTTTATTGGGTCTTAAAATGTAGAAAAAATGAAATAAATGCTTGAAAAACATGATGCCTGGCATGGTGTGCCATGGTATGACCTCACCATGCACTGGTAAAAATTACAGAAGGTTTGGCTTATGTCGTCATGCACGCCCTTCATAGATCGAACCATCACCAAAGAAGTTCGATGCTTTGTAGAGGGAAATCACCAAGATTGAACGGGAATCCAAATTTTCTTTGTTCTTTGCCCTGGAGTTATTTTCTACGATGAACATACACCCTGCAAATCACCGTGTTCAAATTTGGCATTTTTCCGAGCTCATTTACCATATTTAGGGGATTATGTGCATTTTCTAGGCATTTAGCGCATATGAATCCAATCCAGCTACAGGTGCACGGGTGTGATGTGAGCGACGTGGATTGCCTTTCGATTGTGGTGCATCCTACGGTGCACATGCGCGATCCGCGTGGCTCGGGTTCCAGCCAATCATAACGCAACACACAATAGGCTCAGCGCACACTATTTCCGAAAGCGACGGAAATGAACCGTGTGCGATAATGAATGAGCAAAATTGTAAGGGAAGCCAAATTTCTGTTGTCATTTGTCGTTGAGCTCATGAATACCACCGCATTGTACGGCTGCCTGGCCCCTTCGTCCTAGAGCTTTCTCCAGGCATCGTCCATGGCACCGCGACGCATAGTAACTGGTAAGGAAGTGATGGCATCCCATCGCGCCGCGTTCCTCACCGCCCGCAACCGCACACATGGTAAGGAAGCGATGGCATCCCGCCGCGCCGAGTTCATCGCAGCCGGCGGCCAGACAGTTACATGGGCGGACTTTGAGGCTGCCATGGCCGAATGGGTGGTGGATCTAGAGGCGGCCAAAGCCGCACAGAAGGAGCGGAAAAGGCAGAAAGCAGTCAAGAAAAGAGAGTCCCGCCACTGCAAGAAAAAAGAGGCCGCACGCCATGGTGAGGAGAGCTTGGCGGACACCGAAGCACGCCGGCGTCTGGCCAGCATGCCCTGATGGCAGCATGTGAGTAGTAGTTTAAGTTTGTAGTATTAGAGCAGATTACCACTAGTACATTAAGTTTGTAGTATTAATGTACAATGTTAGTAAGAGCATCCTTTGAGGGCTTTGAGCGTTGATTAGCATGTGTGCCCGTGTGCATTTTTTTTTGCGTTAATCATTAGAAGATCACAAAACACACAGTTTCTATGCCGTACCCGTCTGCGTTTTTTTGCATTAATGACCCATAAGTCAGTTACCTGTGCGATATTCCTAATAAACCAGGCGTACCATTGACCAAAAAAAATCAAGTACATGTGTACATTTTTTTGGAGACGGGATCTGCCAACTTTCTTTTTCTCACACACGAGTATTTTACGCGCTTCATCTGCGTTGTGTGCTTCCCCTGCCCAAGTTTTATGTTGCGCAGCAAAATTTTCATTACGCGCGCGATTTCAGAATTTATTCCTCCAACCACATCCCCACCCTCAGTATCCTCCCCTCGTGCCTCCCCTACCGGCATCTCAAACTGCCGCCGCCGCAACCACAACTTCAACCACATCTACGTTCTGCTCGGATCCAATCAGGTAACCCACCGATCTCTATCACGGCCCGGCCTGGTTGCTTAAATGGCGCCTGCGAAACATCCTCATGCCTCCAAATCCCCACCACCAGGAGCTGATGGCGGTCCATGGTCCGATGGTCGATGTGCGTGTTGACCCGGAGGAACATCTCGCCTCCGCCGCTGCCGTCGACATGGTGTAGGCTCTGGCCCAGATGAAGTCCCCCAGTGACTACCCCCAGGACTTAACAGGTAAGATCTGACCAGCTAAATCTTACCAATACCACTTGCAACAGCTATGATTTGTACGGTTGATGTATTAAGCATGTTCGTGCCATGTTTTTTTAGTACTGCACACTATGTGATGTTCAAATATTACCGTGTCCAGCTCAATTTCACCAATACCAGCAAAAAACTTACAATACATGACTCAGGATATCACTAGAGATGCCGTCCATTTGCTTTTTTTAGTGGATGCTAACCATTTACAGGAAAAACATATATGCTTTTTATGAAGTCTAGAAGAAAATACCTAGGTCGATGTCTAAAGCTATGGCAAGATAGTTGGACGAGCAGATCTAAGTAACGAAATATATGTAAAGCTAATTCAGCAAACAGATTTGAGTCCTAAATTATGGCAGGCTGTTTCAGCAATCAATGAGCCCGAGCACACAGCCATCGAACTATCGAAGGCCATCGCAGCAACAAAGATCGAGTATAAAACGGTGTACAGCTATTTCACCTAACAGATTGGCTACTAGACCATGGCAATCTACGTCACAATAAATATATGGCAGGATATTTTAGCAACTAATCGACCTTGGCATGCCATCTCAGCTAAGCAGATTGAGTGCAGAACAGGGCAAGGAAGCTTCTTAAGCAGAGCATATTGACTGTAAACTACTTCGGCAAATAGTGAGATTGACAGCGTCTATCAGCTAACATTCAGCGCTACACCGACATGCATGGGGCCTTTGTCTAGAATGCGCATACAGTGGGAGAAGCTGGCCGCCGTGCATCTCCACACGAACGTCGCCAGCGGTGGGGGCGTTGACCGCCGTACGCCTCCACAAGAACGTCGCCAGCGGTGGCGGCACGGCTAGAGGACGACATTCTACGAGAGCGTATTGTGGGAGCGAGAGGATCACCGTGCGTCCCCTCGACAAACCGTGGCGCCGACGTATCGGCATGGCGGGGAGGGCGGCTTTGGCGGAGCAAATGGAGTGGAGGGGGACGGGGGGAGGGGGTTTGGGGAATATTATTGGCTAGTTGACCGAAGGGCGGTTGAATCTAGGATTTGGGGGGAATTTTTAGGTGGGGGGGAGGATTTTTGCGCGGTGGGCAGGGGAAGTTTGGCGCATGGTCGGTTCTCCAAGTGTAGTCCCATGTGTCAGTGAAGAGGCAAGCCGAAGCGCGTTCCGTTTGCGTGAGCCGTGTGCAGGACCGAACGTGTGTGGGGTGCAATGCGACCGCGACAGGGGTGCTGTGAGTGTACTGCCTTTTTTCCTTTAAAACTAGGTGCTTCGCCCCCACAAAAAAAACTTGTTGCTTCACGCGATCCATCGATACTACTACTAGTAATCTGGTAATCCCGACTAAAATGGCGCGGCCGGGTCTTTTCCCGCGCGATATGCTAGGAGGTTGGCTTAGTTAGGTTTTTTAGGACGAGTAATGCTACACCTACGTAGTCCCAGTTGCAAAATTAACATAATGTGAAACATGTGAGCTGTGGATTGTAGATTGGGGGGAGGGAGGGGCCCACCACCATGAAAATCAGGGGAGGAGAGAGAGAGGCAATTTACGTTAACCCTTCCGTAGGTTCCCGTAGATGTAGAAAGAAGTGAAATGCGTGAATGTGCATTTGCAGATAAGGCCTTCCCTCGTTCATCCTTTTCTCCCACAAGATCTTGATCTTCCATGCAACGCACGGGCATCTTGCTAGTACTCCTACAATATACTATATTATTGTGAAAGTTCATTTACACCGGCCGAGATTAATGCAAACACGGCAGATTTTCATTACATTTCGAACTTTTATAGGACAGAAAAATAAAATAAACCCGACCCTAAACCTATTCTACGGCGGCGACCGACGTCCTCCATCTGCGATCTCCATGTACGGGGGGGGGGGGGGTTCAAGGCCCGTGAAGTGAAGGTGCGGTCTCCGGCGAGGAAAAGTAGAACACGGGAGATGGACCGGCCAGTTGGCACACCATGCCCTGCCGCCTCCCATGCCCTACTCATCCTCAGAGGATTCCCCGAGCTCGGCGGTGCCGTACGTTGGACGGCGGCAAGTAGGACACGTGGCTGACGGTGCTCCCATCATCGGCCGCCAGCGTGGCCACCGCTTGTGCGGCGACTTAAGCGAGGGCGGCGACCTCGAGCTCCATCCCCGAAGACAAGCTCTCCCACAGAGTGTTCGCGCTTGCGGTCATGGCGGATGTGGTGCCAGGTAGGAGGACGATGCGCTATGGTGTGGAGGTTAGCTGGGCGTTGCCGCAAGTAGCGCATTACGGTGAGGCCAGGCGTCCTGGTGTGTCATTAAGTCACCGGAGTTGGTTCCTCGCGCACCGAGCCTCTTAACGACAGCATACGGACGAACGACATGAATGCGGGCAGCTGGCGCCGGCTGGGAACGCACCGTGCGACGGTGCGAGGGGTGAGGGTTTTTGGTGTGCCAGGGTAGTCAGTTGCGGTCGTGGCAACGTTGGAGATGCCCATTGCTCACATGCGATCGACACATGTCATTGAAAAAGCAAGACGACCTTGTCTAGCGACAATGAGCGTGTCGCTCACCGCGGTCGCCGTGTCCAGAGGCGGTGCTGGAGCTGCGCCACGTTGTTGGCCCCCACGACCCACATGAACAGTTGCTGGTGTCGAGGGGTCGTACGCCAGCTCCTCCATTGGACTAGTTTGCGCTACGTCGTCCCGACATGTGTGCCCCACATGTTGGTTTCCCTGTTTTCCCGGCCATATTCGAGCGTCAATGCTCCGCGTTGCGCATTAGGCCTTTCACTATGTAGGCCAAGCGAGAAAACTTATTGTTTATTCGAGCCATTCAAGTATAATCATGTGGTGTTTGCTTATATCTCATTCCTCTCCATCCCTCTTCTCCATCGATCATGTTGCCCTCCGGTCGAGTCCATCCTCCCACATGCCTCATTTGAACATTCCGTCGAGTATCATTCGCGTGTGGGCCTAGACCATGCTTATATTTCCAATGTTTATTTGTAATTTGTCCGACAAGCATACAAACAAACGGTTCATTTGAAGTTTCACTTTTCCTCCACTATGTGTCGCTTCGCGTCTTAGTTTTTACATCCCATTTGGTTCATGCCCCCACACATGTTGACGAGATCGATTGATGTTCAGAGATCAATTGCGTGTCATGCAAGGAGATAAAGGTTTGGTCTGTTTCTATGTTAGAAATGACCCGCGGGGGGGGGGGGATCAGAGGGAGTATATTGTATGTTCATAAGCGAAACGAACGTAGTATACCCACCCTAGTCCTCTTTCAATCGATCTCCGGACCCTGAGGTGAAATCAAGAGAGAACGAGTGGGGGCATGTGTGATACCTAAGGCGGATTCAAAATTTTGAATCGGTGATCATAGCATCCGCAAATCATATATAAAGGGTATTCAATGTTCGTTTCATTTTTGAACGTACAATATACTCCCTCCTATGCTTTCTAGTTTACATATAAGTTTTATGTGTAGTCAAAGTATCTCTACTTTGATAAAAAAAGTATCAACATTCAACAACGCCCAATCAATATTGTTAGATTCGTACGTACTCCTAGATTTGTACTCGAGATGGTTTCCAATTTGTTTTCAACCACGTGAATGTGCTTTTTCTCGCGCATGCTCTTCCTACTAGGATTTCGCCATGTATAGCCAGTCCAATAGTAACTTTTTTAAGCTCCCTGTCCAATAGTACTAGTGGAGTATTGACAACATATGTGCTAGAGTATGTAGTGCTCATAGTTGTACTCCCTCCTTCCATTTATATAGGGCCTATGTGGAGGAGAGAGATGTGAAAAAGTAAGGGGAGTGAGCTCTCATGCAAGAGCCTAGCTATATACGCATTCCTAGTGAAATACGTACAATAAATATGAAGAAAGAGATGGAGAGGAGATGGAAAAAAGTACTAATACAATAGCCAACCTTATAATTTTTTTGCGGGAAATAGCCAACCTTATAGCCCACACTATGGTATGAGTGCATATAATAGATGATGGCTATAGATGACATGGCAGTTCCTTATAGCCACATAATGCATTTTTCAAAACCGCATTTGACTATTGACAAGATTAATAGTACATGAGATGTATAATGTGAAAATTATATCGTTGGAAGCTCCTTTCACATACGTATCCCTGCCTTACCTTCCCTTTCGGTCGCTTACTGGCAGACCCCATGCTTGCTAGGCCCCACATGTCAGTTACTCAATGGGTTTGGCCACGTCAGGGGATCCTCATCCGTAGTATACTCCCTCTATTTTTATTTACTCCACATAAAATGACACGGGCGGGGGAGGGACGTTGGTTTGCTCTCAGCTGTGGTCCCACAAGCGAGCGAAAATGCAAGACGACGCGCGTTCCATTCAGTGAGCGACATGGAGGATCCAGCGTGCTGGGCTGCAACACGAACGCGACAAGAGAGATTACAGTCAAAACCGATTGACAGGTCATCACCGGAACCACTATTCACACTAGAACCTTCGCTACTCGGCCTATGCTAGCCACTGCCCTAAAACCACACCTAAAATCCAGCCCCTTCCCCCACCTTTCGATCCCCTAGCCCGCATCAAGCATCCCCTAGTTTGCCAGAAAGCCATGGTGCGTCGCAAGATCACGTACTACAAGATGCTGATGCCGGAGCGCCGCGCAGAAATCATGGCGGCGGTCGGCGCCAGAGACCTCCGTTCCAAGCTCGCTTTGCGGAGGGCCATTCCCCGAGCTCTCTGGAGCCAAGCTATGAGGAGGAGGAAGCCGATCCAATTTTCATGGCGGAGGTCACGGCACAGAAGGCCCCTGATGGGTATGAGACGATGGACGTCGACTTCGTGCTGGCGTCCGAGTCCCCCATGGTGCAGGCGGACCAGCGGTTCAACCTGGCGATACTAAAGGAGGACCGGGAGGCAGAGGCTCAACTCAACGCAGAGCGCACACATGCCGCTGCCATCAAGGCTCTCCTGCAGGCGGAACTGGATGTTGTGCATGTGCACCGGGTGGCGGAGGCTCAACTTGAGGCGGAGCGCGCGGATGCCGCTGCCATCGAGGCCCTCCTGCAGGCGGAACCGGACGTCCTGGACTTGAACCGGGCGGTAGAGGCTCAACTTGATGTGGAGCGCACGGATGCCGCTCTCATCGAGGCCCTCCTACAGGCGGAACTAGACATCCTGGACTTGAACCGGGCGGCGGAGGCTCGACTCGACACGGAGCGCGCGGATGCCGCTGCCATCGAGGCCCTCCTGCAGGCGGAACCGGACGTCCTCGACTTGAACTGGGCGGTCCTCTCGTTCGTGCAGAGCGCCCGCACGCTCCGCGTGAACGAGTAGCTGGAGGCCAAGGACAACCACGGTGCGGAGACACACGTCGGCAGCTACGGCTGGTTCACGCCGGCAGCCAAAGACGACGAGGCCGTCTCGTTCCGCGAGCAGTTAGTTTTTCTTTATGTTGTTGTTTTTATGGATCTTTTGTTGTGTAAAAACATATATTGTTATGCAAGTCGCCTGACTTGGGTCAATCTACCATTTCAGGCGGTTGGATGAATATCCTACGTCTCCTAACCCTTCTTCCTGACCTCTTCTTCTTCCCCAACAGACCACCGCACGGGCCGTAAGGATACTCCCCAACATGCGGGTGGATAAACATACTCTATGAACGAAAATTATGTGTCAGCGGTAGGATGGCTGAGTTTGGTTTGTTCACATGCGACAGCACGTGTCAGTGAGGGTGCGTTCCCTTGGTTGGTTTTGCGGTGTGCAGGAGCGACTATGCATGTGAGGGTGCGGTGCGACCACGGTGTGCAGGAGCGACCGTGTGAGGGTGCGGTGCGACCGCGACAGCCGTGCACAAGTGTACCTCCTTTTCATTTTGAAAACTTTAGGCAAGCTTGGCAAAAATGTGTGGCGAAGTATGGCAATGCAAGGCCTAGACCCAAACAGGATAAGTACGTAGTACTACGTACTAGGAGTACTAGTGTTAAAAAAGAAAGGCGGCTTTTCCTTCACGGGATTAATCGATACAAATCCTCGTTTCACGTGTCAATTAATGCATATTTTTTTCTCCAAAGCCCAAAGAGCTAACCATCTCACTCCTCATCGCTTGATTAATGCAGCACCATGCAAACCAACCTTCTCACTTCCGCATGCATGCAGGGGATATTAATGTCCTTGGTTGCTAGTACGAGGAAAACCCCATCAATTTTGTCTTGATTAGTGTTAGTGGCCTTTTGCAAATTGTAATTTTGATATAGTGGCCTTGTGTACAAAAAAATGGAGGTAGTAACTATATTTGACTTCCTTCCCCGTTGCGGTGACGTCGACGATATCTCAAACGTTGTGGTTTGGCGAAGTGCGTTCGACGGAGAACACCACTGAGGGATACCACGGTAAGTCATTCGCAAGTGCCGCCTGCAAGCCGAGACAACCACCTTATTCGCATCCAGGAAGTCCGCTAAACCAAAGGACGCGTAAATGTACAAGTACTACTTGTACACAATAGCGTCGTCCGTTCAGCTTAGTGCGGTGAGATGGTTTCTCTAAGAAGACGATGGAGAAGCAGAGTCAGCGAAGAGTGAAATGATGGTTGCTTCGTCCGTGCTTTGTGATTTGACGCCTCACTGCTTTGTGATTTGTGATAGAAGGGACATGGGAGTAGACTCTGTCCTCTATACCGTACATGTGTCCAAGCACGGGAGAAAGAGGAGAGACGTTGCATTTTTCTATTCCTTCAATCAATCAATCAATCAGGGAGCTTCGGTTCCATCCTTTTGGCTTTGGCAACACCGTCCAGTATTCCTTGGATTGATTGTGTGTGATATACATACCTACGGAAATGTTTTTCTGGGATTCACCGTGTGGGATGTACATACCTACAAAAATGTTTTTCTGGGATTCACCGTGTGGGATGTACATACCTACGGAAATGATTGGGTTTCGATGCCTCGCCCAATCGCACACGGCCCCAGCCTGTGTCCCAAGAGGGCCTATCCCCGACGATTTCTAGGTCGTGTGGGAAGGACCCCTAATGTAGGGTGAAACCCTAGATGGCCGATCTTCCACGAAAGGAGCGAATCCCGCGAGGAACACAAAGAACACGAGGGGAAACACGAGGGGAAAACACGAGAGAGTCACTCAAACCAACAAGAACAATCACACATATGCTAGATACAAGTACACATAGAGATCACAGATCCGAAATCAACAAGGGACGATACAAAGGGTAACCGGTTCTTCTCCATGAGGAGGTCTTGATGGGGGTCTTCTCCGTGAAGGAGGTCTTGAATCCAACATGGATCTTCTCCGAAGAGGGGCCGCGGTATCTCTCAAGGAGTAGATCCGTATGGATGAGAAAAGCTCTATCTCAAGTATGAGCTAAACCAATGCTAACCCTAGAAAGATGGAGGAGAAGGAGTATATATAGTCTAGGTGGGCGAAGGGGTACATGGGCCTCGGCCCTTTACTGTGCGCAGACAGGCGGGGCCGGTTGTCCGGGCCTTCGAGAAGAGCCGGATGTCCGGGCTTGGGGGAGCTTCTCTTTTGTTCTCTGGATGGAGCTTGTCGGGACATCCCGGTGTTCGGGTCGGATGTCCGGCGGCTCGGGATGGGCGGATATCCGGGCAAGGGGTCCGGATGTTAGGGCTGGCAGGGTCAGCCTCGGTGCTCTCTGGATAGAGGGTGCCGGATTTCTGGGCTTCTGGCCGGATGTCCGGGCTAGGGCCGGATGTCTGGGGCCTGTAGGTGCTTAGTGGCTAGGTTGCGGCTGTAGTGGATATCTCCAGATGTCTGGGTCCTGGAGCTGCCTTCTTCTCCTTCCGGCGTACGTCTTCATCCGTGAACGTGGCGGCTTGTCCATCTTCACGAGCATCTTCGGGGGAGTCCTCTTGATACCTAATCATGCACAACATCTCGGAGTTAGGTAATAGCCATGTCTCGAATGGATCATATGTGATATCACTAAGGAAAGAAGTCACCTCATTCTCGAGAGCTCTAGCTCGTGCTCATGTCATGGGTCCTCTTGGCACTTGGTGAGACGATGGTGGGTCCATGGGATGACCATAGGATGCTCTGCATCATATCCCCTCCCTTGGGAAAGATCCGACCTTGGATCGAAATCTTCGTCACCATTGAAAGGAGAGAGATCTTTGGCGTTGAAGATGTCGCTCACGGACTTGTCAATCTTGTAGGCGTTGTTGTTGTAGCGTGCAAGCACCTTGAAGGGTCCATCCACTCGTGGTCAAAGTTTGGACTTGCATTCGTGGGGGAAGCGGTCCTTGCGGAGGTGTAGCCACACAAGATCTCCAATGTTGAACACCATGGGGTGCTTGTTGATGTTGAGCTTGGTCGCAAGTCATTGAACTTGGCGCTCAATGGCGTGCCTTGTATCTTCATGCATCTTCTTGAGATAGTTGACTCGGGCACTCACGTCCATATTTGTGCACTCTTGTAGTGGTAGAGGGAGAATGTCCAATGGAGACAATGGGTTGAAACCGTAGACAACCTCGAAGGGGGACTTGCCGGTAGTTGAGTGTCTTGCTCGGTTGTAGGTGTACTCGGCGATAGGTAGACACTCCTCCCACTCCTTGATGTTCTTCTTGATTAGCACGTGAAGTAGAGCGGAGAGTGTGCGATTGGTCACCTCCGTTTGGCCGTCAGTTTGTGGATGGTATGTCGTGGAGAAGAGTAGCTTGATTTCGTGCTTGGCGCATAAGGTTTTCCAAAAGTAGCTTAGGAACTTGACGTCGCGGTCCGAGACTATCGTCTTTGGTACTCCATGGAGGCGCAATATTTCCCTACAAAAGAGATTGGCAACATGTGAAGCATCGTCTATCTTGTTGCAAGGAATGAAATGAGCCATCTTAAGGAATCGGTCCACAACAACAAACATGGAATACTTTCCATTTTTAGTTCTAGGCAAGCCAAGCACAAAATCCATGCTAATATCTTCCCATGGTTGGCACAGAATTGGAAGAGGCATATAGAGACCATGGGATTGAGCTTTAGACTTGGCTTTGCGACATGTAGTGCATCGGTTGATGAAGCGGTTGATGCGGCGGAACATCTTGGGCCAATAATAGTTCTTGGAGAGCGTAGCGAATGTCTTGTCGCGTCCAAAGTGTCCCATTAGTCCTCCACCATGAGATTCTTGCAAAAGTAGCAAACGAAGAGAAGACTTGGGGATGCAAAGTTTGTTAGCTCTCATAAGATAAGCATCTTTGATGTAATATCGTTCCCAAGATGTATGCGTCAAACATTTGGCATAAGGAATAGCAAAAGTAGGATCATGCGCATACAAGTCTTTTATGTGCTCAAAGCCAATGACATCCAATTCAAGTTTAGTAACAAGCATGCATATGCGGGAAAGTGCACTCGCCACAACATTTTCCTTACCTTTAATGTACTTGATGACATAAGGAAAAGACTCAATGAACTCACTCCATTTAGCATGACGCTTGTTCAACTTAGTTTGACCCTTAAGGTATTTAAGTGTTTCATGGTCGGTATAGATGATAAATTCATGAGCGCGAAGATAATGTTCCCATTCATGCAAAACTCGCACTAAACCATATAGCTCTTTGTCATAGATGGGGTAATTGAGTTGCGCTCCGGAAAGTTTCTCAATAAAGTAAGCTATGGGGCGCTTCTCTTGCGTTAACACACCTCCTATGCCATTACCACTAGTATCGCAGTGAAGCTCAAAGGGTTTGTCAAAGTTGGGTAATGCAAGCACGGGAGCATGAGTAGGCAAATTCTTAAGCTCACTGAATGTGATATTTTGGGATGGTCCCCAAATAAAGGGTGCATTCTTCTTACTCAAAGCATGCAAAGGTGAAGCAATGGTGCTAAAGTCCTTCACAAATCTACGGTGGAAACTGGCTAAACCAAGAAATCTACGCACTTGTTGCAAGTTGGTTGGTTGTGGTCAAGTTTTAATAGCATTGATCTTAGATTCATCAACATGAACACCCTTAGAAGATATAATGAAACCCAAGAAAACAAGCTTGTCAACACCGAAAAGGCATTTTTCCATATTAGCAAAAAGTTGCTCTTTTCTAAGAGTTTGAAGCACGGTCCTAAGGTGTGTGACGTGATCTTTGAGAAATTTGCTAAACACAAGAATATCATCAAAGTAGACCACAACAAATACACCAATATAAGGTCGAAAAATGAAATGCATGAGGCGCATGAAGGTACTTGGTGCTTCGGATAAACCCATTGGCATAAGAAGCCATTCATATAAGCCAAACTTGGTCTTAAATGCGGTTTTCAATTCATCACCTTCTTGGATGCGTATTTGATAATAGCCACTTTTAATGTCCATTTTAGAGAAAATTGTGGCTCCGCTAAGCTCATCAAGCATATCATCTAGGCGTGGAATATGGTAACGACAACGCACGGTAATTGAATTGATAGGACGGCAATCGGAACACATGCGAAATGTACCATCTTTCTTGGGAACAAGGATTACCGGTACGAATCAAGGGCTCAAACTTTCTCGTACATGGCCGTTGTCGATGAGTTGTTGTACTTGCTGTTGGATCTCCTTAGTTTCCTCTGGGTTGATGCGGTAGGGAGCCTTGTTAGGAAGTGGAGCTCCAAGGATGAGGTCGATTCGATGCACGGCAGCACGGCAGAGAGCACACAAGCAATTTACCCAGGTTCGGGCCGCCGTGAGGCGTAAAACCCTACTCCTGCTTTGGTGGATTGATGGTGGAATGGAGGTGGTGAAGCATAGTACACTTGCCCGGCAGGGGTTGCCTTGGGGCGGCAGTGACTACGCGCGTATGAGGGTGTGGGTTCGTCAACTTTGCAACCTTCTAACCCCTCCTACGGGTGCCATGGGCCTCCTTTTATAGATTAAGGGGTCACCACAATGGCAAAGTAGTCATTATCCACTGATATGATAGCAAAAAGTGCTATCGTACCTAACTTTGTGGGCTGACAGGGCGCATGAAATGCACCGCTTAGTGTCACATTGCTGGTTGCCCGACAAGGCTTGCCGGGCTATCTTGCCAGCTCTGTGCCTGTTCCCTTGACACGTCGCAGGACGGGTGTCATCTGTGGGTTTCTTCTGTAGGAAATGGCTGCCATGTGGTGAATGGCTGCCACTTAATCACTTTGCGGCTTGACACCACACTAATTGATGACGTGGGTCGTGCTTACGTGGTTGGTGGGGTGGTTCTACCCCCGCGAGCCCCGATAGACCTTGCGAGGGTGCTTGGATCGCTTGCTTTTTGGTGGTGGCCTTGCCCCTTGTCGGGCTCGCCTGCCCAGCAAGGGAGGCCCTTCTCTTGTTGATATATTGCTCCTCTCGCTTGATCTTGGTCCCTCTGAGCTGTATGTTGGTTCTTCAAATCTCTTGGTCCCTTGATCTCTGACTTGGGCTGGTGCTTCAATCTTGCTCCCGTGCATGTGCAGAGTCTGGGCAACAGACCCAGGGTCTGTTGCTCCAACAGAAGCCCTCGGGCCTGCCCCGATTGCGCTGCTGAGTGTCATCGGGGTAGGGCCTAATAAGTGCACATGCAGGGTTGCCGAAGGGATTGGCCCCTTGAGGTTTCCATTGCTTCTTCATTAGCCTTGATTGTGGGCCAGTTTTCGGTTTCTCCACACGTGGTGTAGATCCAATAGTGGTGGGTCCGCTCCAGTGATGGCCCGTGAATGACTTTAACGCATGGGGTAGAAACTGCCAATTTAATCTTCCCACAGCGCGCCTTATCCTTGACCACGTATGTCGCATGCATCGCACGGGGTAGGTAATGGAGGCGCGTTGTGTGGGAGAGCATCTTGCAGAGGGTCCGCCCGCCTTGAATTGGCGGAGGAGGGCGGCGGTCACCCGTTGATGGAGTAGCTGCCCTTCCCCGCTCGGCCTATAAAAGGGAGTGCGGAGGACGGCGCAGTCATCCATCTTTGCATTCCCCCTCTTCTTCTCTTGTTCTCTGCTTTCCGCCGGCGATGCCGAAGAGAAGAGCCTGGGGCCAGCCCCCGGGCTCCTGCTTGGGGTTATTGTTGCCCCATGCTGGTGCTGACTCTCGGGGAGTGAGCCTAGTCCTTGGCATGGTAAATCTCTTGGTCTCTTCAAGGATCGGCCAGGAGGCGAGGCTGGAGATCGTTGGTAACCCCAGCATTGCCCCTCCCGGAGATCTTGGGGATGTTGTCGACGAGAGGCGGGCAGGGTGGGGCGGAGCACGCCTCGAATCTCCTGGCCGTCCCAGCCACTTGCTTCCTTCCCGGGGGGTGCCGGACTGGGGCCTCGGCCTTCCTCCGGGATGGTGTGGATGGAGATGAAGCCTGGGGAGAAGGAGAAGACAGGAGGCAGGCCGTCTGTCGGTGTCCTAGGAACGGTGGTACCCAGACTTGCCTGCTTGCGGCCCATGTCATGGCTCTACCGACGGGCAGGTATGGCCCATCTTCATCAGCAACCACTCAAGACCCTCGCGAAGGGTCAAGCCTCACGAGGTGGATGACACAGGACCTCCTTAGGGGCAGCCTCACTAGGCCGGCTCTCGAGGAGCGGAGATATCAAGGCAGGGGGCACCTCGTGAGGTTCGCGTGACGTGAGCCATGACGACCAAAGCCAGGCGGGCGCCAGCAGGCGCAGAGTGCCAGTTTCCTCTTTGGTGCTAAAGAGGCAGGCGCAGGCGAGGAGTCCCGAGGCATCAGGCAAAGGTTTCCATATCGGTACAATAAGACCAAGACCAGCAGGACGGCAGGATGGGGGTCACCGCGGAGCCCACAGCTGCATCACCACCAGAACCTTTGGCAGGCGAATACCACCTTTTGTCAGGATAACTTGTACTAGTTGTCTCCCTTCACAATTGGCCGTTGTGGGATCCCTTCCCGCCTAACATTTGGGAGGAGGACCAGGGCCTCTATAAATAGGGCGAGCCACCACCATAGCAGGGACGGATCATTTGGACCATCCTCAGACACACCAGCTCATCGAGCTCAAGAACACCTCTCCTCAGGTGGCTGTTCATCCACTGTACTGATTCATCCTTATCCCTCGAGGCAATCCACCACACCACGCTGGAGTAGGGTATTACACAACAACGGTGGCCCGAAACAGTATAAACCTTGTGTCTCTTGTTCCTTTGGTTCAGCGAGCTAGGCCTAGAGATCGTTGCGAGAGCGAGCTAGGAAGAGAGGGATCTTCATGCGCACCCTAGAGTTCGAACCCCAAGGGTTTGCTGGAACCCCAAATCCTACATTTGGCGCGCCAGGTAGGGGTGTTCCTAGGATTTCTTCTCCATCGACCGACCCGCCGTTGCCCCGCGACTCCAATGTCTGACAGTCCGAGGACCCAAGCCGACCACTGGGCGGCCTGGCCTACCCGGGCGCCCCCATCTGCTCCAGAAGACCTTAAATCCGTGCTCCAGGCGGCTCGCCCGCCGCCCTCGCGCCGCGGAACATGCGTGCAGCCGCGCGATCCCCAGGTTACGATGCGGCAATGGCACCACACACCCGATGGGAGCAGGCGAACATGCGAGCTGCGCTCACTGTGGCACAGGAGCTACTGCAGTGCAGACTGGTGGAGAGCGGCCACGATGCACTACTGGAGCGAGTCGCCGAACTACTGGACACCGCCTGCAGGGGTACGCCGCCCTTCGGCTCCTTGACCACACCCCAGGTTGTGGCGGAGGCACGCGCGAGGCCCGGGCGAGCCCGCGCACCCCCTGGAGCGTCAGGGGGTCCGACGACGCAGTGCGCATCCTGGCGCGGGCCTTCCTGCCACAACCACGCCACCGCTAGGAGGGACAAGCGCCGACGACCCGCCGCAAGGGCGCGCCAGGATACCGCACAACGGCCACCAGTACCAAGTGACGCGACTGGCTGCTCAAGGCACGGGGCATCTGGACGGCGATTCTGGCGAGGTGGTCACGGACGCCTACATGCCCCGCATGGTGAACCCAGGATACTTGACAGGGGAAGGCCCGAATCCATTCCTCAGACTGGGATGGGTTGCTAGAGGGCCCGAGGCGCAGGTCTTCCACGAGCCTCCCGGAGGCTTCGCCGACCCCTTCAGCAACGATGATGGCGGTGTACGGCCAGTATCCCAGGAGCACGCTTACACTAACCCCGAACTGCAGGAGAACTAGGCTGTTGTAGCAGTTAGAGACCTCGAGGCAGTGGCCCAACCGGCAGCAGGAGTGGTGCTCTGGCGGCTGCGTGGGAGAAGCCCGGAGCCAGGCCTTCCCCCGCGCCACACCGAGAAAGGTGCTGCACGGAGGTAGGCCATCTACTAGGGAAGTGACGGCGAGCCTCCCCCCCCCCCCGGCAGAGGACCCGTGGTCGCCGAGGACGCCACCAGCGTCCTCTTTGCCCCTTGGTCTCGTCCTGGCTTCTGGACGCCCCAATGGTGGTCGAGGGTGGCGCAGGGCGGGCCCCTCGCCTAGCGATATGAAGTAAGGCTCGCGCTTGTGAAGGTCTCCACTCATGACACTCTCACGTAATACTGAGTGGGGATGTACATGCCCCGGAGTCTACAGAGTGCCGCCCTTTGGCCTCGGGGGCTCCCACCCACATCCTAGTGGAAGCACCATGCTCCGCGCTGGCCGTCGACACTATCCCCCAATGACTATGCTCACAGCCAGTGAAAGCACTTAGCTCCGCGCTGGTGGGAAGACAAGAAGACTAGCTAGGTGCCAGATGAGGCCATTTGCTTTCAACCATTTTTTGTAGCTCGATTTGCCGCCTTTTGGATTTGAACTTGAAGTTGTATTTTCGTTGGCAAGTACGGGGGGCATCTTTACTCATTCTTGTTGATTTTTCTGAGTTTTCTGGTTCAGTGCCTTGCTTTGAGGCACACGCCTGCTACCCCTTCCCTTGCGAGCACCTCGCGAGCGGAGGCTGGGTGTGGTATGTGCGTGCTACGCGCACACCCTACCATGGTCTGGCACTCGTTTCTCATGAGGCCCCCTCAGACGGACTAGCAGGCTCCTCAGAAGCCCAAGGCCTCACGAGCCCGTGAAGGACTCCCCTCGGGAGCCCGCGGAGGACTCCCCTCGGGAGAAATGCACATCGGCAACTACAGGACCAGTTTGAGGCCTTCCTGGACTAAGGTAAGTTACAACAACAAGCCCACGGAGGAGCTCGTGGGCTCGAAAAAGCATGTTTCAAGTCTGGCTTAAGGAATACAACAGTGGTCTGATTACATGAGGGGATCCCCCTCCCCAAAATGCTCTTACACCTTGAGGGGTTGTGCCCAAGCTTTTGCGTGCAGGTTCAAAGCAAAGGAGTGCGGGCTCAATCAGACATGTCGCTCGCAACATCTTTCGAATTGCTACCAGATACGCTGCTGGCACTGTCGCTGGCATTGGCTCCACCATCATCAACCGTGCCCCCTTCGTCCACAACGACCACCACCGCGTCGTCCTTGGAAGCGAAGGCCCTGAACAGAGAATCCACATTATCGTCCACCCAGCGCGCCAGGTTGTCCCCGGTAGCTCCGGGCACGGGAGCGATGGTGGCGTTGAAATCGAAGTGGGGATTGATGTTCTGGAGATGACTGAAAACATGGGAAAACGCGCGCCCGAGGAGGCGTCGGCTCTTTTCTTCGACAAGCTCGCGAGCCCTCTCAGCCCGGTCCTCCAGGCGTGTCATGACATCAGTAAAGAAGCGGAGATGGCTGGCATAGTCTTCTGCGTGGGGATGAGGGGCGTGTTCATCATAGATGCCATCCAGCGCCTGGTTAGCCCTCACCCTGAGGGCCTGGAGCATGGGAGTATGCTCGTGCTATAATGTCTACCGACAGCATGCTTCCTCCCTGCTCTGCTGCGCGAGGGACTCAGCATCAGTAACCCTCCGCTGAAGCGGGAGCAGCTCGGCACGGGCGGAGGCCAAATCGGCCTGGACAGAGATCAGGACCGCCACAGCAGCCTTCTCGCGCTGCTCCGCTTCATCCAGCCTTGACCTCAGGGCAGTGGTTCTGCCCTCAGCTTCAGCTTCCATGAGCTTTAGCTTCAGGTCGTGTCTGTTGGCAAGATATGCATGAGCCTCCTGCCTCCGCCACCCTACGGTCAACTTCCTCCTGGATCCTAGCCTTCCGTGCACTGGCGGCATCCTTTGCCTGGGCGACTTGGCGCTCCCTCGTCTCCAACCGTTCAAGCTCGAGGCCGCGCTCCGTGGCTTCCAGCATCAGTGCCTCCTCGCGCTTCAAGATCTCCTCCTGTTCAGAAGGTGTCCCCTTCATCAATGCCAAGGCAGCCTTGCGCGCCTCAACTTGCTGCTCCAGGGAGGCGTTCAGAGGCCGGAGCTCCCCTGCGCGCTTCTCTGTGGCCTCACAGCGATGGTCAGACTCCCTGGCCTCCTCCAAGGCTCGGGCGCACACCTCGCGCGAGGTAGCAAGGGATGCCTTGGCATTCGTGTTGGCGCGTTCATGCTGGAGATGCCCAAGGTCGATGGCCACCTTCAGCTGACCCCATTCATTCGCCATCCGACGACCCTTGGTTTCAAGACGGGCGTCAACATCCACGACCTCTTCCCCGAGCCGGCTCAGCGTGCCCATTGCCTTCTGGAAGAGCTCATCACGGACAGCGCCGCGCTTGCGTGCAAGCTCGAATGTACGGCCAAGTCCGTCCTCCACACCAGGAGTCATTCAAGAGGTTCGAAGTGGCTCGCTTGCTCCCAGCAGGGGGCTGGAGGCCGGCGCCCTTCTGGCTGCCCTTCTGGCCTTGGCGGAGGCCCTGCGGGGCGGGGCCTCGTTGCTCAAAGATGAGGCCAGCGCCGAGGTCATCCAGCCGCGGGCAATGACCAGTGGTGGGGCCCTCGGCACACTCTCTGCACCCCAGGAAGGACCGTGAAGGAGGAACGACAAGAGCGCAGGGTCAAGACGCCAGGACGGTGTATCCACCTCCCCGACAGGCCTCACGCCACGCGCGGCAGGCCGACATGAGGCACTCAGGGTCAGCAGAGGGCCTGAAGCAGGCGGAGGTCGCTTCTGGGGAGATTTCGTCACCTTAGCAGAAGGGACCCTAAGGAACTGCGGTCAGGAGGAGAAGGCGCGCTCAAGAAATTACAAAAAAAAGGTACTCACTCGTCTATGGAAATGTACTTCCTCTGCTTCAATGGCCGGAAGGCCTCGCCGCTGCAGCTTGGTGACCCCTTCCTCTTGCGGAGCGCTTCGAACTTCAGTCAGAGCCGGCCGAAGCCCTGGGTGCAGTCACCAATGCCGGGCACGGCTGGTGTGGCTCCCGAGGAGGCGACCTCAGGAATGCTGGGCCGCGTGGAGTCCTCGGTCCCTGCCTCATGGCGACTCGCCAGGGACTCGGAGGTTTCAGCCTCAGGAGTATCGGACTGCGTCATCCCCCCGGCCGCTTCCTCATGACGGCTCTCTCGAGCCCCAGGCGACGATGCTTCAGGAGCCCCGAGCGATGTCGGTTCTTCAACAGCCGCGCCGCCAGTGTTCAACAGCGATCGCCCCCCTGTGCCCACTTCTGGGCCGAGCACCACGCTGGCGGCGGGCAAGGGGGCCACGAAGACGGGGCGCTCGCGAGGCCCCTCAAGGCCAACCGGGTGTAGTCCCCATTCGTCGAAGAGGGGCATCTGCCTCACGAATTCCAACTTGTTCAAGCAGCAGTACGAGAGGCAGCCCTCCTCCAGCATATTGGCTGGCGATGGGTCACGTGTCAAGAGCTCAAGCACAGTTTGTTGCACCTCAAGAGGAAGCATGGGCTCGTGAAGCCTTATGCGGTCCTTGCTCCCAGAGAAGGTCCACATTGGACGAGAATGGCGCTGCAGCGGAGCAATGCAGTGCTGGATGAACTCCTTCACCACCATGGGCGCTGTCACGCCGAGATCCTTCAGCCTAGTGAGCCAGTGCCAGACATGGGCAAGACGCGGGTCAGCGAGCTTGTCGTGCCCCCAATCGGAGCTGGGAGCAGCTGGTGCCGTTGGAAGCAAGAGAAGGGGGCTGAGTATGCCGGCGTCCACGAACACCCACCGCCTCCGGAACCCGCTCACAGACGGAGAAAGCTCGAAGTCAATCCCCGCGCCGGCCATCGCAGCCATGACCTAGAAGCTCAAGCATCTAGAGCACTGCCGGGGGTCAGTCAGATGCAACGAGAAGTGGAGAAATAAGGCCATGGAAGGAGCAATGCCCACCATGGCCTCGCAGACAAAGGCGAAGACGGCAAGAAGGACGATGGACTAAGGATCCAGGTGCAGCATATTGATTTGGTAGTGAGAAAGCACGGCGTTGAAGAAGGCAGAGAAAGGGGGAATCAGGCTAGTCCAGAGGGCGTGAAGATGAATGGGGATCTCGGTGGCTGTCCTGTCGACTGCAGCGCTGGATGCGGGCCAAGCCACGGTATTCCCCCACACATTGGAGTCAGCGGTGATTGCTAGGCGAACCTTGTCCATTTCCTCCTGGTTGAGCACCACCGACCGCTCGACGGCGGGCTCGAAGGCCGGCGGTGCTTCGGCTGAAGCCTGGGGCTACTTCTTTCCCTTCTTCTTCCGGCTTGGCGCCATGGCGGTGGAGAGGATTGGATCCTGGTCAGGTTGGAGGATATCGTTGCTTCTGGGAAGACGGAGGAGTTGGGGAGTGCGCTGCCAGCAATGAAGGTAGGGTTGTGTAGACAACGGTACGCCCCTAGCCAGGCGGATATCAAGGCAGCATGGGGAAGCGGACACGCCCATGTCCTGCCAGTCGCCATGAGTCAATCAAGGCCGCAGGTGGGTGGGGCCCGCGGCGCTCCACGCTAGCCCTTTGGCTTCGCCTCAAAGCCAAGTCTGAGCGCGCCTTGGGCCTGGGGGCTACTGTCGGCGTCCTGGGAACGGGGGTACCCAGACTTGCCTGCCTACGGTCCATGGCATGGCTCTATCGGCGGCCCATTACGGCCCATTTTCATCAGCAACCACTCAAGACCCTCATGAGGGGCCAAGCCTCGCGAGGCGGACGACACAGGACCTCCTTAGGGGCAGCCTCGCTAGGCCGGCTCCCGAGGAGCGGAGATATCAAGGCAGGGGGCACCTCGCGAGGTTCGCGTGACGTGAGCCATGACGACCGAAGCCAGGCGGACGCCAGCAGGCGCAGAGTGCCAGTTTCCTCTTTGGTGCTAAAGAGGCAGGCACAGGCGAGGGATCCCAAGGCATCAGGCAAAGGTTTCTATATCAGTGCAGCAATGCCAAGACCAGCAGGACGGCAGGACGAAGGTCACCGTGGAGCCCACAACTGCATCACCACCAAAACCTCTCGCAAGCGAAGACCACCTTTTGTCAGGATAACTTGTACTAGTTGTCTCCCTTCACAATTGGCCATTATGGGATCCCTTCCCGCCTAACATCTGGGAATAGGACCATGGCCTTTATAAATAGGGCTAGCCACCACCATAGTAGGGACGGATCATTCAGACCATCCTCGGACACACCAGCTCATCAAGCTCAAGAACACCTCTCCTCAGGAGGATGTTCATCCACTATACTGATTCATCCTTAGCCCTCGAGGCAATCCACCACACCACACTGGAGTAGGGTATTACACCACAACGATGGCCCGAACCAGTATAAACCTCGTGTCTCTTGTTCCTTGGGTTCGGTGAGCTAGGCCTTGAGATCGTTGCGAGAGCGAGCTAGGAAGAGAGGGATCTTCGTGTGCACCCCAGAGTTCGAACCTCAAGGGTTTGCCGGAACCCGAATCCGACACCGTCCAGTAGGAGCGCGACCGCATCGACGCGTTTGTCTCGTACCGGCGACCTGCTGCCCGTCTGCTAGGATGTTCCCCCTTTTCCCGGCGCCGTCATCACCGTTTCTTCAGGCTGCCGGGAAAAGGCTCATCCCCCTGGTACTTCCACTTCCTTTTGGGGTCTTCTGGCTAGGCTCCGGCGCCTTCCTCTGCCGGTGCCTGTGCTGGAGCCCCCCTTTTGGCCCTAGGGGTGGTGACCAGGGGGGCGTCGAGGTGCTCCGCCATGCTCTTCATCGAGGCGTTCCCTCGCGCTCCCGTTCCCATCGGGCTACCTCTCCTGGAGCCCGATGGGAGTGGCCTGGGATCCTACCTGGGTGCTCCTTTTGCCCTCCTCGCCTTCGACGGCCGTGCCTAGGAGGAGAGGGACAAGAAAGGGCATTACAGAGCACTTATCTTTTTTCAACCTTAAATCTGTAGGCAATCGCCAAATTTTAATTCAAATAATATAATCTCTCGAGTCCATCTTTGTGTTCTGTAATGCTTGTACTTGTATTAGCATATGAATGAAAAAGATGAACCTTGCTGGGAGCCCGTGCATGTGTATGTCCATGTAGAGGTGGTGTGCCTCTTTATTGAAAATAAACAAGTTTTCCCCGGCAGGATATCCTGCCTGCACCCTCTTTGTCTGCTTGAGAGCTACGTCTGCCAGGGGACAGACAGAGGGGCCAGCCCCCCGCCAGCTCCTTTTTACTGCCACTGCAACCATCCTGAGTGAAGCAATGTTCAAGTGATGGATGGGAGCACCAAAGTTTCAAAAGAGAGGTGAGGTTTTCTCATGCAAAGTTATAGCTTTACAGAACACTGATGGGCAAGAAGTAAAACTTATCTGTTTGCCTTGGCGTGGATCACTGTGTCGTGCAATCTTCTCGTCCCTTGTTGAAGCCAAGTTCACGGCATGAACCTGCAACTTCATGTAGATGAGAATGAATGCAGGATGCGATCCTATCTATATGCATATGCACATGCTCATGAAATGCTTACGAAGTGAACTTGGTGTGCTCATGCATGCAATCTTAGTTGCCCCCCCTGCAACGGTTCTTTATTTTGTCTTGCACGGGGTCATCGCCCCGGCTTTGTACAAAGGGTTACATGCAGTTGAGGCAAGGCATGTACAAAAGGGTGGCTGCCGGGCAGTGCCCGACAACCTCACGCCTTACGGGTAGTACTTGTGGAGATGCTCAATATTCCATGAGTTTTGCAACTGAGTGCCATCTTCGGTCTCCAGATGGACTGCACCGGGTCTGGTGACTCGTACCACCCGGTAAGGGCCTTCCCACTTTGGTGACAGCTTTTTTGTACCCTTGGCGGACTGAACGCACCTAAGGACAAGGTCACCTTCCACGAAACACCAGGCATGAACCCTGCGGCTGTGATAGCGACACATGGCTTGCTGGTAGCGTGCAGCACGCGTAGCAGCCCGGAGATGGTTCTCCTTGAGTAGTACAGCATCGTCATGCCGGTGCTGATCTTGTGCTACTTCATCATACGCAAGCACTCGAGGGGACCCATAAATGAGTTCCTTGAGGATAACTGCTTCTGCCCCGTAGATCAGGGAGAAGGGAGTCTGCCCGGTAGATCGATTAGGTGTCATTCTGAGGGACCAGAGAACTACTGGCAGCTCCTTGATCCACCGCATGTCTTGCTTCTGCAACGTATCAAAACTTCTTGTCTTGAGTCCATGTAGCACTTCAGCATTCGCCCTCTCAGCTTGTCCAGTGCTCCGGGGGTGTGCCACAGAGGCGAATGAGATCTTGCATCCGAGGGTACGAATATATTGCATGAAGGCGTGGCTCGTGAATTGGGTGTCGTTGTCATGATGATCCTTGTCGGAACTCCAAAATGACACACCAACTCTTTCAAGAACTTGATAGCCGACTAAGCAGTCACCTTTCTCACGACGGTCACTTCCAGCCACTTTGTAAACTTGTCGATAGCGACGAACAAGAATTCAAAGCCCCTGATTGCTTGGGGGAAGGGGCCGAGGATATCGAGCCCCCAGACCAAAAATGGCCATGATAAAGGGATTGTCTAAACGGCTTGGGTAGGCAGGTGTGTTCTCTTGGAATGGAACTGACAGGCTTCACATGTTGTAACGAGCTCAACCGCATCTTGGAGGGCTGTGGGCCAATAGAATCCTTGCCGGGATGCTCTCCCAACCAATGCCCTTGATCCAATGTGTGAGCTGCATATTCCTCTGTGAATCCCAGCCAGCAATTCCTTTCCATCCTCCCAGCAGACACACTTCAATTTCACACCGTTGGGCCTCCTTCTGTATATAGAGTGTCATCGACACACTGATACATACTAGCCCTCCGGGCTACTTTCTCAGCTTCATCTTGGTCGCCGGGGAGTTCTCAGGTTTGGAGGAAGCGGACGATGTGCCTTGCCCAAGTTGGAGCTTGGGGCTCGGCAATGAGGACTAGCAGCACCTCCTCTGTTGGGGGAGCACTAGCCTCGTTCGCGCAGTCCATGGGCCCGGCTGGAGGGGTGGTCCGGCAGACTGTGAGGAGTTGTCTCCGGCAGGGTCTCTGCTAGGAGCGGACGGCTCGACCGGGAGAGGCTTACCATAGTCCAACTTTCTCCTTTTCCGGGCCATTATGGCTGGTGATACGGAGGGCTGAGAGAGACGGAGAACAAAAGTTCCTGGTTCCACAGGAAGCTTCTACACAGCACACTTTGACAGGTGATCAGCTAAGCTATTTTATGCACGGGGTACGTGCTCTGCTTGCAACCCATCAAAGCGCTCCTCCAATATCCTAACTTCCTTGACGTATGCTTCCATCAATGGGCTTTGATAATCCTTGTTGACTTGTCTCACCACAAGCTGTGAATCTCCTCGTATGATCAACTTCTTGATTCCCGATTCTGCTACAATTCTGAGCCCGGCAAGGAGCCCTTCATACTCAGCTGTATTGTTGGTGGCTTCTTCCCGGGCAAAGTGCATTTGGACGACGTACTTCAAGTGCTCCATGGAGGGGGCAACAAGAAGCACGCCAGCCCATGCACCTTGTAGGGAAAAAGCACCATCAAAATACATAATCCATTCTTGGGGCGATTCCTTGCCGGGGATAGCTGTCTCTGTCACTTCCTCATTAGGGGTTGGCGTCCATTCTACAATAAACTCTGCTAGCGCCCTACTCTGAATAGTTTATGTGCTCTCAAACTTCAAACCAAAACTGGATAACTCCAAAGCCCACTCCACTATTCTGCCGGTTACCTCAGGGTTTCAGAGTATCCTTTGCAACGGAAAACGAGTGACAACCATGATCTCATGGGCTTGGAAGTAGTGGCGCAGTTTCCTTGAGGCCATAATGAGACCAAAGATCAACTTTTGCATGCCAGAGTACCTCGATCTAGCCCCTTGTGACAAGGAGTTGACGAAGTACACTGGGCGCTGCACCACTTTCTTCCTTTCCGCGTCCTTGGTGTTGCCCTTGTTGTCATGCTCATTGCTGTTCTGATCCTTTTCTGACTCTGCCGTTATCTGCCCACTTTCTGCCTCATCCACCTCTCGCTGTGCTACCAAGGCTACACTGACCACTTGGTTGGTTGCCGCCAAGTATAGCAACGACGGCTCTTGGGGCTTGGGTGGCACTAAGGTAGGAACAGACGATAGGTAGGCCTACAACTCCTACAGAGCCGCATCTGCTTCCGACGTCCACTTCATAGGCCCTGCCTTCTTCAAAATTTTAAAGAACGATAGGGCACGCTCGGCATACTTGGAAATGAATCACCTTAGCACGGCAACACATCCGTTCAAGCGCCTCACATCCTTAACTGCCCTTGGTGCTTGGATCTTTGCAATGGCTTTGATCTTATCGGGGTTAGCTTCGATCCCCCGATGGGACACAAAGAAAACCAAGTAGCTTGCCGGAGGGGACTCGAAACACACACTTCTCCGGATTAAGCTTCAAATTGATTTTGCACATATTAGCAAATGTCTCCTCCATATCCTGGATACGAGTGGTCTTATCCTTGGTTTTGACCACGATATCATCCATATAGGCTTCTATGTTTCGGTGTAACTTTGGCTCAAAACCAATCTGAACTGCCCTTACAAAAGTGGACCCGACACTCTTTAGTCCGAATGTCATGTGGAGAAAGAAGTACGTACCACATGGAGTGATGAACGATGTCTTCTCTTCGTCTTCTTTGGACATGAAGATCTGGTGATATGCGGAATATGCATCCAGGAAGGAGAGCAAATCACACCCTAAAGTGGAATCCACAATATGGTCGATGTGCGGCAAGGGAAATGGGTCCTTCGAGCAAGCCCTGTTGAGATCTGTGATATCAATGCAAAGCCTCTATTTCCCATTAGCCTTCCGGACTACCACTAGATTTGCTAACCATTTAGGATGCAATACTCCTCTGACCAAACCAGCTACCTCCAGTTTCTTGATATCCTCGGCAATGAACTGCTGCCTTTCCAAGGCCTACTCCCGGACTTTCTGCTTGACAGGCCGGGCGTGTGGGCAGACAACAAGGTGGTGCTCGATTACCTCCCTGGGAACACCGAGGATATCAGATGGTTTCCAGGTAAACACATCGATATTCGCCCACAGGAAGGCAACGGGCACATTTTCCTATTTGTCATCAAGGGTGGCACTGATGGTGAAAGTATCGTCAACGCCAGCCAGCCCTGCCAAGACCTTCTTCACTTGGGGTGCGGCAACCTTGGATTTCTTGTTGTTGGAACACTCCGGCACATCATCAACGGGTGTTGTGCACTCGGAGGGGGGCATGCTTCCTGGACTCCTTGCCGGAGGTCCTACAATCCCTCTTCTTTCCTTTGCTTTCCTTGGCGGGAGCTGTTGTTGCCGCAGCCTCTATTGCGACTGCATCCCGGTACATCTTGTCCACGCAGATAATTGCATCCTTCTCATCCGATGGGATAGTGATGACTCCCAGTGGCCTAGGCATCTTCAAAGTGTTATAAGCATAGTGGGATGCTTCCATGAACTTTTCCATGGCCGGGTGCCCAAATTTCCCATTGTACGGCGGGGGCAGGTCGTGGCGGGCTAGCTCATCGTGAGCCCCCCGCTTCGGCGAAACCGAGCAGGCTCTGGATGGTGGCACGCCATCCATCCATCTGCTCGGCCGCTGGCGGGAACCTCCGTAGCAACTGAGCTCGCGCAATAGCCTCCGAGGATGTGCTTGGCATAGATGTTGATGATGCTGACCGCACCGTTGCCTGGCTCCTAATGGTGCCAGCGGCGACGACGGCAGTGGTGCCGCATCCATGCAGCTATGAGACGACCAGCTGGGCAGTGGGGTCGCGCGGCGGTGGTGCTCGAGGGTCAGCGGCTTCGTCGAGCACAGCGGTCTGTTCGGCTCGTCCAGGAGGAGGCACATGGGCCGCGGCCGCTCCCGTGGTGGGGCCGACCGGAGGGCGATGGCTCAACCCGGACAGAGCGTCGTTGCTACGGCTATGCCCGTTAGTGGGAGGATGGGTGCAGACGGAGAGACCCCCTCGCCCGCACCTTGTGGAGCGTGACCACCATGGCGTTGCTGATGTTGTTCTCCTCCGACATCTCCATCCCCCGTGTCGGCCACGGGGGAGTGGTGATGGCGCCACCAGCTCAAACCACGCCCCCAACAGCATTCACTTCCTTGCTCGCCCCCGCAACCTCCGAGGCACTTGAAGCCGCGGCAGGCGGAGCCTTCGAGGTGGAAGGATAGCCCGAAGGGAAGGACTTCTTCTTCTTAGGCGCCATGGTCGATGGCGTTATGGAAGACGAAGATGGTGACGAAGATGACGCATTGCGCATGCTTTCTGGTTCGCGCAAGCGAGCCCCCAACCTGGCACGCCAAAGATGTCGCGGGATATCCACGACCACCTATGCGACCAGGAGGCCCCTTGCTGGTACGGCAGGGGGACGTCGCGTTGCACCAAGAGCAGATCAGCGCACGACATCACGGCAGAGAGCACACAAGCAATTTACACAGGTCCGGGCCGCCATGAGGCATAAAACCCTAGTCCTGCTTTGGTGGATTGATGGTGGAATAGAGGTGGTGAAGCGTAGTACACTTTTTTTGACAGAAAGACTGTAAGGGAACCCCCTACATTATAATTGGTGCAACAAACCCAAACTGCAAGTACCATGCCTTGAACCTGGGTGGGTGGGAAGGCATCAGCCCCTTCCCACCACTAGGCTATGCCACTTGCCCAGCATGGGTTGCCTTGGGGCGGCAGCGACTACGCGCATATGAGGGTGTGGGTTCGTCAACTCTCCAACCTTCTAACCCCTCCTACGGCTGCCATGGGCCTCCTTTTATAGATTAAGGGGTCACCACAATGGCAAAGTAGTCATTATCCACTGATATGATAGCAAAAAGTGCTATCGTACCTAACTCTGTGGGCTGACAGGGCGCATGAAATGCACCGCTTAGTGTCACATCGCTGGTTGCCCGGCAAGGCTTGCCGGGCTATCTTGCCAGCTCTGCGCCTGTTCCCTTGACACGTCACATGATGAGTGTCATCTGTGGGTTTCTTCTGTAGGAAATGGCTGCCATGCGGTGAATGGCTGCCACTTAATCACTTTGCGGCTTGACACCGCACTGATTGATGACGTGGGCCGTGCTTACGTGGTTGGTGGGGTGGTTCTGCCCCGTGAGCCCCGACAGACCTTGCCAAGGTGCTTGGATCGCTTGCTTTTGGTGGTGGCCTTGCCCCTTGCCGAGCTCGCCTGCCCAGCAAGGGAGGCCCTTCTCTTGCCAATATATTGCTCCTCTCGCTTGATCTTGGTCCCTCTAAGCTGTATGTTGGTTCTTCAAATCTCTTGGTCCCTTGATCTCTGACTTGGGCTGGTGCTTCAATCTTGCTCCCGTGCATGTGCAGAGTCTGGGCAACAGACCCAGGGTCTGTTGCACCGACAGAAGCCCCCGGGCCTGCCCCGATTCCCCCGGGGGCTCCTGCTTGGGGTTATTGTTGCCCCCAGGCTTGCCTGTTCCCTTGATACATCGCAGGACGGGTGTCATCTGTGGGTTTCTTCTATAGGAAATGGCTGTCATGTGGCGAATGGCTGCCACTTAATCACTTTGTGGCCTGACACCGCACTGATTGACGACGTGGGTCGTGCTTAAGTGGTTGGTGGGGTGGTTCTGCCCCCGCGAGCCCCGGCAGACCTTGCCGGGGTGCCTGGGTCACTTGCTTCTGGCAGTGGCCTCGCCCCTTGCCGGGCTCGCCTGCCCGGCAAGGGAGGCCCTTCTCTTGCCGATATATTGGTCCTCTAGCTTGATCTTGGTCCCTTTGAGCTGTATGTTGCTTCTTCAAATCTCTTGGTCTCTTGATCTCTGACTTCGGCTAGTGCTTCAGTCTTGCTCCCATGCCTGCGCACAGTCTGGGTAACGGACCCAGGGTCTGTTGCACCGACACTACGATCGAGATTCAGTAAACCATTTACGTTGGATGTATGACCATAGAAGGTTTTATTCATGTAAACATAACAACAATTATTCTCTGACTTAAATGAATAATTGTATCGCAATAAAGATGATCCAATCTTATTCATGCTCAATGCAAATACCAAATAACATTTATTTAGGTCCAACACTAATCTCGAAGGTAGAGGGAGTGTGCGATGGTGATCTGATAACCTTGGAATCACTTCCTACACACATCGTCACCTCACCCTTAACTAGTTTATGTTCATTCTGCAACTCCTGTTTTGAGTTACTAATCTTAGCAACTGAACCGGTATCAAATACCTTGGGGTTACTATGAACACTAGTAAAGTACACATCAATAACATGTATATCAAACATACCTTTGTTCACTTTGCCATCCTTCTTATCCGCCAAGTATTTGGGGTAGTTCCGCTTTGAGTCACCATTCCCTTTGCAATAGAAGCACTCAGTTTCAGGCTGAGGTCTAGCTTTGAGCTTCTTCATGGGAGTGGCAATTTGCTTGTCATTCTTCTTGAAGTTACCTTTCCTTTCCTTTGCCCTTTTTTGCTTGAAACTAGTGGTCTTGTTAACCATCAACACTTGATGTTCTTTCTTGATTTCTACCTTCGCCGATTTCAGCATCGCGAGGAGCTCGAGAATCTTTTCCACTATCCCTTGCACATTATAGTTCATCACGAAGTTCTAGTAGCCTGGTTATAGTGACTAGAGAACTCTGTCAATCACTATCTTATCTAGAAGATTAACTCCCACTTGATTCAAGTGATTGTAGTACCCAGACATTCTGAGCACATGCTCACTTGTTGAGCTATTCTCCTCCATCTTGTAGGCAAAGTACTTGTCAGTGGTCTCATACCTCTCGACATGGGCATGAGTCTGAAATACCAATTTCAACTCTTGGAACACCTCATATGTTTCGTGGCGTTCAAAACGTTTTTGAAGTCCAGGTTCTAAGCCGTAAAGCATGGCACACTAAACTATCGGGTAGTCATCATACCGAGCTTGTCGAACTTTCATAACGTCTGCATCTGCTCCTACAATAGGCCTGTCACCTAGCGGTGCATCAAGGAAATAATTCTTCTGTGTAGCAATGAGGATAATCCTCAGATCACGGACCCAGTCCGCTTCATTGCTACTATCATCTTTCAACTTATTTCTCTCTAGGAACATGTCGAAAATAGGCGGGGAGCTATATCGCGAGCTATTGATCTATGAATAATTTACAAATACTATCAGGACTAAGTTCATGATAAATTAAGTTCAATTAATCAAACTACTTAAGAAGTCCCACTTAGATAGACATCCCTTAAGTCATCTAAATGTTACGTGATCCAAATCAACTAAATCATATCCGATCATCACGTGAGATGGAGTAGTCATCAATGGTGAACATCTCTATGTTGATCATATCTACTATATGATTCATGTTCGACCTTTCGGTCTCCAGTGTTCTGAGGCCATGTCTGCACATGCCAGGCTCGTCAAGTTTAACCCGAGTATTCCGCATGTGCAAAACTATCTTGCACCCGTTGTATGTGAACGTAGAGTTTATCACGACGAACTGTCGCAATGGTGCATACTCAGGGAGAACACTTATACCTTGAAATTTTAGTTAAGGGGTCATCTTATAATGCTACCGCCGTACTAAGCAAAATAAGATGCATAAAAGATAAACATCACATTCAATCAAAATATGTGACCTGATATGTCCATCATCATCTTGTGCTTTTGATCTCCATCTCCAAAGCATCGTCATGATCTCCATCATCGCTGGCTCGACACCTTGATCTCCATCGAAGTGTCGTGGTCGTCTCGCCAACTATTGCTTCTACAACTATCGCTAACGCATAGTGATAAAGTAAAGCAATTACATGGCGTTTGCATTTCATACAATAAAGAGACAACCATAAGGCTCCTGCTGGTTGCCGATAACTGCTACAAAACATGATCATCTCATACAATAACGTATATCACATCATGTCTTGGCCATATCACATCACAACATGCCCTGCAAAAACAAGTTAGACGGCCTCTACTTTGTTGTTGCAAGTTTTACATGGCTGCTACGGGCTTCTAGCAATAACCGTTCTTACCTATGCATCAAAACCACAATGGTGATTTATCAAGTTTGCTGTTTTAACCTTCAACAAGGACCGGCCGCAGTCAGACACCCGCCAGCCACCATTATGCAAAACTAGTTGCATGTTTGTCATTGGAACCGATCTCATGAACGTGGTCATGTAAGGTTGGTCCGGGCCGCTTCATCCAACAATACCGCCGAATCAAAATAAGACATTGGTGATAAGGAGTATCACAATCAGCGCCCACAACTTTTTGTGTTCTACTCATGCATATCATCTATGCGTAGACCTGGCTCATGATGCCACTGTTGGGAAACGTAGCATGCAATTTCAAAAAAATTCCTACACTCACGCAAGATCTATCTAGGAGATGCATAGCAACGAGAGGGGGAGAGTGTGTCTACGTACCCTCGTAGACCGAAAGTGGAAGCCTTTGACAACGCAGTTCATGTATTCGAACTTCTTCTAGCTCCGACTGATCAAGCACCGAACGTACAACACCTCCGAGTTCTGCACACGTTCAGCACGATGACATCCCTCGCCTTCTTGATCCAGCAAGGCATCAAGGAAGTAGATGAGTTCCGTCAACACGACGGCGTGGTGACGGTGATGGTGAAGTGATTCTCGCAGGGCTTCGCCTAAGCACTACAAATTTATGACCGGGGTGTAAACTGTGGTGGGGGCGCCGCACACGGCTAATGATTGTTGTTCTGTGTTCTAGGCGCCCCCTCCCCACATATATATAGGTGAGAGGGTAGGTGAGGGAGTCCTGGATTACGGGGTGTCCAGATGGCCGGACTATAACTTCAGCCGGACTCCTGGACTATGAAGATACAAGATTGAAGACTTCGTCCCGTGTCCGGAAGGGACTTTCCTTGGCATGGAAGGCAATCTTGGCGATACGGATATATAGATCTCCTACCATTGTAACCGACTTTGTGTAACCCTAACCCTCTCCGGTGTCTATATAAACCGGAGGGTTTTAGTCCGTAGGACAACATACAGAACAACAATCATACCATAGGCTAGCTTTTAGGGTTTAGCCTCTCCGATCTCATGGTAGATCTACTCTTGTACTACCCATATCATCAATATTAATCAAGCAGGACGTAGGGTTTTACCCCCATCAAGAGGGCCCGAACCTGGGTAAAACTTCGTGTCCCTTGCCTCCTGTTACCATCCGGCCTAGACGCACAGTTCGGGACCCCCTACCCGAGATCCGCCGGTTTTGACACCAACATTGGTGCTTTCATTGAGAGTTCCTCTGTGTCGTCACCGTCAGGCTTGATGGCTCCTACGATCATCAATAGCAATGCAGTCTAGGGTGAGACCTTCCTCCCCGGACAGATCTTCACCTTTGGCGGCTTCGCACTGCGGGCCAATTCACCTGGCCATCTGGAGCAGATCGAAAGCTATGCCCCTGGCCGTCAGGTCAGATTTGGAAGTTTAAACTACACGGCTGACATCCGCGGGGACTTGATCTTCGACGGATTCGAGCCACTGCCGAGCGCGCCGCACTGTCACGACGAGCATGATCTAGCTCTGCCGCCGAACAATGCCCTAGAGGCCGCACCCGCATCGGCTTCGACCCTTAATTCGGAGCCAACTGCGCCGATCGAGGATGGGTGGTTGGACGCCGCCTCGGGGGCTGCGATCCCAACGGTGATCGAGCCGAACACCAGCCCCACACTCCGCGAGACTCGGGACTCCAAGGAGCCAGACTCCTCTCCAGACTCCGAACCCTCCATGCCCCTGCCGATCGAATCCGATTGGGCGCCGATCATGGAGTTTACTGCCGCAGACATCTTTCAGCACTCGCCTTTCGGCAATATTCTGAAGACACTAAAGTCTCTCTCTTTATCAGGAGAGCCCTGGCCGGACTACGGTCAGCAAAGTTGGGATACGGACGATGAAGAAATTCAAAGCCCACCCACCACCCACTTTGTAGCCACTGTCGACGATTTAACCGACATGCTCGACTTCGACTCCGAAGACATCAACGGTATGGACACCGATGCAGGAGACGATGAAGAACCAACGCCTATTGGGCCCTGGAAAGCCACCTCGTCATATGACGTATACATGGTGGACGCACCAAAAGATGACGACGAGGATCGGAAGGACGCATCGAATGCTTGTTCCCTCGAGAAGCAGTCAAAGCGGCGACGCAAGTGCCGCCCCAAATCCCGCCTCGACAGAAATAACGATCACACAGACCCAGCGCTGGAGCAGGGCGAACCGCCGCCGGACAACGGCAATCCAGATAATCAAACCGAACAAACAAATTCTATCAAGGATAATGGTCCGGACGACATAACGCCGGACAGGCACCCGGAGCAGCGGAATGCCCGTAAAAGGCTTGTTGCCACCGCGAGGAGTCTTAAAAAGCAGAAGCAAAGGCTCAAGGCTGCGCAAGACACACTCCAAATCAGATGGAGTAAAATACTCAACACAGCAGCGAGGTACAGCGACAATCGCCCCTCCAAGAGCTACCCAAAGCGGAAGCTACTACCTGAATTCGATGAGGAGGCCTCAGACCCCCCACAACCAAATATCAAAGCAGCCACCTGGCCGGATAGACGACCCCTCTACCAACACAGAGCGGCATACAACGCCACTCACAATACAACACGCGACCCAGGCGAGGGCTCGCACCCAAAGGACGGCGCAACAAGATCCATCTATGGACCACGCAAGCGCGCCCCAGCATACAATGCAACACAACAAACATCCGAACAACGCGGTACACCCAGCTACAGGGGTGCCGCACACCCCCTATGTTTCACCGATGAGGTGCTAGACCATGAATTTCCAGAGGGATTCAAACCCGTAAACATAGAGACATACGACGGAACAACAGACCCTGGGGTCTGGATTGACGACTACATCCTTCATATCCATATGGCTCGAGGAGATGATCTCCACGCCATCAAGTACTTACCCCTCAAGCTCAAAGGGCCAGCTCGTCACTGGCTTAAAGGCCTCCCCGAAAGCTCCATTGGAAGTTGGGAAGAGCTCGAAGACGCCTTTCGGGCAAATTTTCAAGGGACTTATGTCCGACCTCCGGATGCGGATGATTTGAGTCATATAACTCAACAGCCCGGAGAGTCAGCCTGAAAGCTTTGGAACAGGTTTCTTACTAAAAAGAACCAGATTGTCAACTGTCCGGACGCCGAAGCCTTGGCAGCTTTTAAGCATAGCGTTCGTGATGAATGGCTCGCCAGACACCTCGGCCAAAACAAGCCGAGAACGATGGCCGCATTAACAAGCCTCATGACCCGCTTTTGCGCGGGTGAGGACAGCTAGCTAGCCAGATGCAGCACCAGCGACCCCAGTACATCTGAAGTTTGAGTTGGAAACGGGAAATCACGGTGCAACAGCAATAACAAACGCCGGAATAAAGAAGACAGCACGAAGGGCACGGCAGTAAACGCCGGATTCAAAAGCTCTCGGCCAGGTCAAAAGCCGCCCTCTAAAGGCACCGGGGATGAACTGTCCAGCCTCAACAAAATTCTGGACCAAGTATGTCAGATCCATAGTACCCCTGGTAAACCTGCTAATCATACCCATAGAGAATGTTGGGTCTTCAAGCAGTCCGGCAAGCTCAATGCCGTACACAAGGGGAGGATACACCAAGTGAAGACGAGGACGAGCCTCCCAAGCAAGACACTGGGGAACAAAAGAAATTTCCACCAGAAGTCAAAACTGTAAACGTGTTACACGTGATCAAGGGAAAAAATAATGTGGCACTCCCAGGAAAATATACCCAAGTGCCTGTCACCGCAAAGTCCTGCCACTGGTCGTCTTAACCGATCACTTTCAACCATCGCGATTACTCAGCAAGTATCCAACGCGCAGGATGGGCTGCCCTGGTATTAGACCCAGTAATTGGCGGATATCACTTCACACGAGTCTTGATGGACAGTGGCAGCAATCTAAACCTAATATATCAGGATACAATCCGCGGGATGGGGTTAGACCCAACAAAAATTCGCCATAGCAATACTACCTTTAAAGGAGTAACGCCAGGCCCAGGGGCTCGTTGTACGGGCTCCCTCCTACTACAAGTTATATTCGGCTCCCCTGATAACTTCCGTCGCGAGCATCTAACCTTCCACATCGCTCCATTCCAAAGTGGCTATCAAGCACTGCTCGGACGTGAAGCTTTCGCTCGCTTTAATGCAATACCACAATACGCCTCCCTCACACTCAAGATGCCCGGTCCACGTGGCATCATTTCAGTGAACAGAAATATCAAGCGATCTCTGCGCGCCGAAGAGAGTGCGGCTGCCTTGGCAGCCGCACACTAAAGGCGCCCGGACCAGTGAAAGCATCCAATAGGTTGTTAAGACCTCAGACACAACTAATCAAGTCTGGTGCCACTATTTATACTGAATAAATGGTCACACCCCTATTTGATACAAGGGGCTCAACGCGCGCAGACAAGTGGCAATTTCTTCTCATCTTGAATTATACATGGTTTCTTTAAAAACTATCTTTTTGCATGACAACTTTTTCACCTAAATTCCTCTCTTTTACAGACGATCATCGTGCTACACCCGTCCAGGATACGGCACAACCGAGACACAGGCGCAGACGTGCAGCAGGGACCCGCTCCAAGGATTCTTTTTAGATTAAGACCCTGCGTAAACCTTTTTTACTGTCCCTTGTTGATACATATCCACCGTTGAGAAGGATGCTGACGTCTTGGCATGTGGCCACGCCAGAACAATGCACGTACCTGGACACAAGGGGCTTCTTACAAAGTCCATTATTTAGGCCCGGTTTATACCACAAAGACCGAATACCTTAGGGAGTGTTCGGCGTCGCGAGTTTGGCCCTATATGCATCAGCTCCGAATCATTGTCTTTGGTAAAATGTTGGGTTTGCCCAGCTCCCGTGTTTTGGTGCCTTACGTTCCGCTTAACCGGCTAAGGTAGCACCAGGAGAACTACTGCGATTGTGCCCTGGTTCATTCGGACGAGCACCTCAGTAGAGAAAGCCGAAAACTGACTGTCATAATATAGCATGAGACTGGTCAACCACTCGATGACTTGTTGGAATGTTAGAATTCCTCCGCCTTAACGAAGGGCCGTTTTCCGGCCAGGCATGTACTGTAACACCCTCGATGCGACTATAGCTCCCACGTGTCGAGGCACGACTTAGAGACATAATCGCATTGAAGGCATATGTCGCAAGTTAGGCAATCTTCACAGCATCCGATGTAGTATGAATAATAAAGGGGAGAACATAGTTGGCTTACACTCGCCACGTCAATCAAGAACATAAATAACATTACATCATCCAAAACACTCATGGCCCGACTACGGTGCCAAAATAGAAGAGAACCCAACATGCGACACGGTCCCAATCACCCCCAACTGGGCACCACTACTGATCATCGGGAAAGGAAACGTAGTAACGCTGAGAGTCCTCGTCGAACTCCCACTTGAGCTCGTACTCGTCACCTGGAGCGGAATCACCTGGACCTGCATCTGGAGTTATAGTAATCTGTGGGTCACGGGGACTCAGCAATCTCGCACCCTCGCGATCAAGACTATTTAAGCTTATAGGAATGGTAAGGCAAATATATGTGGAGCTGCAGCAAGCGACTAGCAAGTATGGTGGCTAACTTATACGCAAAAGAGAGCGAGAAGAGGAGGCCAAGCGCGAGCGAGAATCTAGAAGAACAACCTACGCAAACATTACTCCAACACCGTGTCCACTTCCCGGACTCCGTCGAGAAGAGGCCATCACGGTAACACACTCAGTTGATTCATTTTAAATATTTAAGGTTCAAGTAATCTACAACCGGACATTAACAAATTCCCATCTTCCCATAACCGCGGGCAGGGCTTTCAAAAGTTCAATCCCTGTAGGGGAGTCCCAACTTAGCCCATGACAAGCTCTCACAGTCAACGAAGGAATAGACCTCCTCCCAAGACATTCCGATCAGACTCGGTATCTCGGTAACTCAAGACACTTTGACAGGTTAAAACAAGACCAGCAACACCGCCCGAATGTGCCGACAAATACCGATAGGAGCTGCACATATCTCATTCTCAGGGCACACTCAGATGAGACTAGCTACGAGTAAAACCAACCCTCAAGTTTCCCCGAGGTGGCCCCGCAGGCAGCTCAGTTCGGACCAACACTCAGAGGAGCACTGGCCCGTGGGGAGGCTAAAATAAGATGACCCTTGAGTCTGCAGAACCCAAGGGAAAGAAAAGGCTAGGTAGCAAATGGTAAGACCAATGTTGGGCATTGCTGGACAAGCTTTAATCAAGGCGAAATATCAAGGGGTTCCCATTATAACCCAACCGCGTAAGGAACGCAAAATCCGGGAACATAACACCGGTATGACGGAAACTAGGGCGGCAAGAGTGGAACAAAACACTAGGCGAGAGGCCGAGCCTTCCACCCTTTACCAAGTATATAGATGCATTAAGATAACATAGCAATATAATGATATCCCAACAAGTAAACATATGTTCCAACAAGGAACGGCCTCCAATCTTCACCTGCAACTAGCAACGCTATAAGAGGGGCTGAGCAAAGCGGTAACATAGCCAATCAACGGTTTGCTAGGACGTGGTGGGTTAGAGGTTAGACATGGCAATTGGGAGGCTGGCAAGCAAATGGTAGGCATCGTAGCATTGGCATAGCAAAGAGCGAGCAAACTAGCATAGCAAAGATAGTAGTGATTTCGAGGGTATGATCATCTTGCCTGCACAGTTGTCAGAGTTGACTGGATCCTCACAAGCAAACTCAACGGGCTCCTCGGTAGCAAACTCGTCTCCCGGCTCTACCCAAACAAGACAAACAAGCAACAAGGATACAATCAACCACGTGCAAGACCAAGCAATATGATGAAATGATGATATGCTATGCGGGATGCGATGCGGGATGCAAAATGCAAGATATGACAGGAAATGCATGAACCTGGCCTCAACTTGGAATTCCAAGGGTGCCACTGGAAATATGAGATGAAATCGCTTGAAAACGATATAAAGATCATTGGAATCGGAGTTACGGTTTGGAAATGGCAAGCGTTTTAAGATATGACACCGGTCTGCGATTTACAGCAAGTAGGCAACTAAATGCAACGAAATGAACATGCTACAGCACCCAAACATGACAACAAAATACATGGAGGGGATGCACACAAGATGCTTAACAAAAGACTAGCACTGAGACATGTCCAATTCATCCATTATGAGGTTCAAACAAGCATGGCAAAAACGCAAATGCAAAACAGATTTCAGACTTAGTGAAATTAACACTTGTCTGAAATTTCAGGTCATGAAGCTCTCTTCGGAGCAGCAAAACAACATGATACATGACCTTATTAAGACAAGTAAGAACATGGCATGGAGCTACTCAACAAGCTTAACAAAAGACCCAAAGTGACCTGGGGCCAAAAGGGTTCACAAAATATACTAATGGGCACACGAACATAGCTAAAACACAATCAGTTTTCAGACTTAGTGAAAACTGAGACATGCTGAAATATAACTCACGAAGGCATGTAAACGAGCTTGATGCACTCACCACGGTGCAATTCATGGCAAGGCAGGCATACATCCATTAAGAAGGCAAAAAATACAAGCTAGACATGGCAAGAACAATGGCATAGCATGCACGGATCAACTACAATAACATCGGCAAAATCGCAAACAAGTTGACGATCTGCCCAGATTCACCACGAAGCAAAAGTAGAGCTCGATTGACTCAAGCTAGGGTGATCCATAATTGCAAAAAAAGACATCGGTGGATATAGAACCACAAGATTAACAAAACTCCCTTACTGATCATCCTAAAAAGAGGCACGGATCACTAGGAAACAAGCTGAACATATGGCATCATGAACTAAATAATCCCAAACTTAATGAAAACAACTAAGTCTCTGAAAACAGATTTACCGGGTGCCTCCCTTTGCAAGCTTGCACAAGTCACCACACACATCCTAAAAATGCATGGGTTGCACCTATGGAAAGAAGACAAAATCCTTAACAAAACATATGAAGGACTCACAGGCATATCATGCACACATTAATCATGGCAAAAATGACAAAAGTCTAAGATGAACTAGCAGATCTGACAATAAACTCACGAGGCCTCCTTCTAACAGCATTTTGGGCATCAAGATGAACTCAAATGAAAATGATGCAATGGAATGAAATGATGTACTCGTCGAGGCGAACATTTTGATATACTATATGTCCAAAACGGAGCTACGGATGAGGAGATACGGCCAATCAAAGTAGGCATAAAAAATTAGAGGGGGAGGGGAAAAGTCAACCGGCTAGGGTTTATTGTATCACGGATCTGGATCGCGCGCGCGACACTGTAGCAGTTCCTGTAGCAGCCGCGCCGAGGTCATCGGAGACGGGTCGCCGGAGTCGAGGGAGGTGGCCGGAGCAGCGGGGCCGGGGCGGATTCGGCGAGGCGAGGTGGTGGGCGGTGTCGCGGCAGAGGAGGCGGCGCCCGCGGGCGGCGAGGCGGCGGCGTCGGGCCGGAGTGCGGCGGCGGAGGTCGGCGCCGGCGACGAAGGGCGGTGCGGCGGAGGCGGCGAGCTCCCGGGCGGCGCGCGGGAGGAGGAAGGAGATGGGCGGCGGCGCGCCGACCTGGGCCGCGGGGGCCCTACGCGGGCTGGGCGGGCTGCGCGCGGTGGCGCCGGCGGGGAGGACACGTGGCGGCCCCCTAGTGGCTCGGGGCGGCGGCGCAGCTCATCCAGCTGAAAACGGACATTGTCCGGTGGCGGCGGGGTAGATTTTAGGGTTTCGGGGAGAGGGAGAGATCCGAAATCGGGGGGGTGTCTATTTATAGGCATAAGTGGAGCTAGGAGAGTCCAAATGAGGTGCGGTTTTCGGCCACGCGATCGTGATCGAACGCTCTAGGACATGGAGCAGAGTTTGGTGGGTTTTGGGCCAAAATGGAGGGGTGTTGGGCTGCAACACACACGAGGCCTTTTCGGTCCCTCGGTTAACCGTTGGAGTATCAAACGAAGTCCAATTGATACGAAACTTGACAGGTGGTCTACCGGTAGTAAACCAAGGCCGCATGACAAGTCTCGGTCCAATCCGGAAATTTTTAAACCCCAAACACGAAAGAAAGCTAGAAATGACCACCGGAGGAGAACGAAGCGCCGGAATGCAAAACGGACAACGGGGAAAATGCTCGAATGCATGAGACGAACACGTATGCAAATGCAATGCACATGATGACATGATATGAGATGCATGACAAAGACAACAACACACGGAGACAAAACCCGAACCCGAGAAAATAAATATAACTTAACGTCGGAGACGGCAAGAGTTGGAGTACAAATAGGGAAAGTTACATTCGGGGTGTTACATGTACGCACCCCGGGATCGGGAGAGTGCGGAGCCACCAGGGGCTATCTAGTAGCCCCACTGTCAAACTCCTATGGCTAAGTGAAAGTGCTAAAGCATTATAGTCTGGTTGCCTCGCTCGCTCCGCTATCACCTCCTTAATAGGACCAAGATGTTGGGTTAAGTGTGAATGCGTGTTTTTTGCGAGCACCTCTGCATTATATGCGTGGGGGTTGAAGTCGACGGCTGCAATCTTTCAGGTTATACACATGTATACATAAACGGCCGCCCAGGAGGCATCATATTACTTTCAGGCAAAAGTATAAAAATAGCCTTATAAAAATTTATAAAAGCATTTCGCTTACAATGAGATTACATATCACTCAAACATAATATTTTTTGAGCACTGGGTCTCTATCAAACGAGCACCCTCAAGAACTTCTTCAAAGTAGTGCTCAGCAGCCATTCGACCTATGGCCGAATCCCGCGCTGCAACAGTGGTAGAATCCATCTCCGCCCAGTATGCTTTAACACGGGCAAAGGCCATCCGTGAGCCCTCTATGCACGCCGACCTCTTCATCGCATTAATGCACGGCACCACGTCAAGGAACTGCTGCACCAAGCTGAAATAGCTGTTCGGTTTTGGCCTTTCCGGCCATAGCTGATCCACAACAGACCTCATGGCGAGTCCGGACAACCTATTCAGTTCGGCCCATTCGGCTAATTGGTCAGTCAATGAAAGCGGACGCTCGGGAGAATGGAATTGTGTCCAAAACAGCTGGTCCACTTCACGGTCTGTCTGACCCTGGAAGTACTTGGCCGCATCGGCAGCGCTCGCCGCCAAATCCATATACACATCCTCCGAACTCCACAGCCGATCCAGAGAGGCATACCGTGGATCTCCGAACTTCCTCCGCAACATAAAGGATTTCCCAGCTACAATATCCCTGGCTTCCCGTAGCTCCTCCTTCTTCGCCCTCATAGCAGAGCGGATGTCTTTTCTCGTCGCAACAGCCTTCTCAAGATCCGATGCCTTCGCTAGGTTTTCCTTTTCAAGAACCCGGCAACGGTCGGCGGCGGCTTTTAATTCTATGACCATCTTGGCCATCTTATCTCGGCTCTCGCCATGCGCGGCCTTCTCGGATTTCAACTCTTCGGCCGCCTTCAAAGCAGCCACATTACCAAACCTCGCTTGTTCCTTGGCTCGGGCAAGTTCTGCCCGCAAGGCTTCAACAGTGGCAGCTCCATCTGCAGTCACAACATATTAAAGATACTGGCATCACGCTGCTCTTACTATGTGGCGTTTACCAGATAATGACACTTACCCTGTGCCTCGTCAAGCCTTTTGTTAACAAGCTCGATGTCGGCGTCTGTCGCATCCAACTGCCGTTTTAAATGGGCAAACTCGCTAGTCCGGCTGGCCACCGGAGCTTCCATCACCTGCACATAGAGGCAGTATGGTTATTACCTGGGAATATGATCCTCTGTTCGTCATCGTTTCCGACGACAACCAGAGTCTCAGGGGCTACTATCTACACAGGGCACACCTAGCATGTCCAGGACTATCATACATTATTTTACGTACCTCAAAGCCTGTTAGTAGACTCATAAAAGCTTCATGCAATCCGCTTTTGGTGGACGAGATTCTCTCCATCATCGTATTCATCAGAACACGGTGTTCATCTGAGATGGTCGCTCGCCCCACCAACTCCCTCAGAACATCCGATCGCACACCAGACAGTGCCGGACTCTTTTGTCCGCTCTCTTTGGGAGCCGGACACTGGGAGCTTCGGGGGTCAATGGGATTATCTTCTGGCCTCACCGGACTCGGAGAGGCCCTCCGCGACGACACTTCGGGGTCGCCCACTTCCGGAGCGGAGGAGTCCGGAGGAGGCGTTTCGCTCTCCATCATCTCTGGAAGAAGATCCCCCGAAGACGAGCTCATTTGAGAGGGGAGGGGCTAAGGCCCGAACTGCAAAGATATATGCGGTGGTTATTTTCTCAGAAGAAAAAGATGGCATACCTGTACTATTAAAGTATTTCGGGTCACTTACGACTCGCTGGAGAATTGATCCCCCCGTGGACTTTGTGCGGCAAAAGCACCCCCCAAGGTAGGACACTCTGTGGGAGACCTCTTCTCCCGTTTGGAAGCTTCGACTTCCGAATCCCCAGGCGCAGTCCTTTTCCTCCTCCGGTCGTCTTCCTTCATGGAGACGCTCACGCCCTCGGTTAGAATGGGCAGCGTTGGGGGACCGCGTCCGCCCGTATTATCCTCCCCAGCATCTTCCTTCAAGGGCTCCGGGCAAGGTGCAACCTGGAGCATCTTTTCCAATACCGGATTGTCCAAACCCTCAGGGAGGGGGGCCGAACACCGAATCAACTTCGCCTTTGTTAGCCAGTCCTGGTCAAAAAGCAAACTCTCAGAAATAACTTCGTAACAAATGAGAGATAGTATGTTCGGCCGGAAGATTCCTTACCTGTTCGGCGGTGCGGTTACTGCTCAGGCCCACGTCCTCGGTGATTTCCGGACACTCTACCTGAGGTCCGAAGAATAACTTGTACATCTCCTCGTGCGTCAGGCCGTGAAAATTTTGAATGACACGCGGTCCCTCGGGATTGAACTCCCACAAGCGAAGGGGCCGGCGTTTGCAAGGCTGGACTTGACGAACCAGCATAACTTGTATTACCGCAACCAAACTAAAATCTCCATTGAAGAGATCTCGAATGCGGCTTTGCAGTATAGGCACGTCCTTGGCTGGACCCTAGCTCAGACCTCTGCTGATCCATGACATCAGTTGTGGTGGAGGGCCCGAGCGGAAAACAGGGGCGGCCGCCCACTTGGCACTTCTAGGAGCCGTGATGTAGAACCACTCTTGTTGCCACAATTCAGACACCTCTGGAATGGAACCTTTGGGCCATGGAGCTCCCGTAATCTTGCATATTGAGGCACCTCCACATGCCGCATGTTGCCCCTCGATCAACTTCGGCTTTACTTCAAAGGTCTTGAGCCACAGGCCAAAGTGAGGGGTAACCCGGAGGAAGGCCTCACACACGACAATAAATGTCGTGATATGAAGAAAGGAGTCCGGAGCTAGATCATGGAAATCTAGCCCATAATAAAACATCAAACCCCTGATGAAAGGATCCAGAGCAAGGCCTAGACCTCAGAGGAAGTGGGAGACGAACACAACGTTCTCGTTGGGTTCGGGGGAGGGGACGGCCTGCCCTCGGGCAGGCAGCCGATGCAAAATCTCGGCGGTCAGATATCTGGCCTCCCTCAACTTTTTGATGTCTTCTTCCGTGACGGAGGAAGGCACCCATCGGCCTTGAAGGCTAGATCCAGACATGACTGAAGGTTCGGAGCACCTGACCTGAACTTTGGGCGTTTGAGCTTGAGGTGGGGGAAGGATTCGATTGAGCACGGGAGGGAAAAAATAAAAGCCTTGTCCCTTTATAGAGAGGGTGAATATCAAGCGTCCTCTCCGTGGCCGTTTGGACTTGCCTATAGTCTAGGAGTCCTAGAAGAGGTTGGGTTACCCACGCTCGTATTGATGAGAATCCCAGAATAAGGGGACACGATCTCTGCTTTAACAAGACGTGCCAAGGAAACCGCCTCGCATGACGCGTTGAGGTGGGATAGTAAAACGATTCGAATAAAGGCTTGGTCGTGGTGCGTCACACTACGGAATACGTCAGCAAATTAGATTTGTGTAAATATTATTCTCTCTATGGCCATATGTGGAAACTTATTTTTGCAGAGCCGGACACTATCTTTGTGTTCAAAATCTTCTATGAAGTACTTGGAGGAGGAACCCGCCTTGCAATGCCGAAGACAATCTGCGCACCGGACTCGTCGTCATTGAAGCATGGTTCAGGGGCTACTGAGGGAGTCCTGGATTAGGGGGTGTCCGGATGGCCGGACTATACCTTCAGCCGGACTCCTGGACTATGAAGATACAAGATTGAAGACTTCGTCCTGTGTCCGGAAGGGACTTTCCTTGGCGTGGAAGGCAAGCTTGGCGATACGGATATATAGATCTCCTACCATTGTAACCGACTTTGTGTAACCCTAACCCTCTCCGGTGTCTATATAAACCGGAGGGTTTTAGTCCGTAGGACAACATACAGAACAACAATCATACCATAGGCTAGCTTCTACGGTTTAGCCTCTCCGATCTCGTGGTAGATCTACTCTTGTACTACCCATATCATCAATATTAATCAAGCAGGACGTAGGGTTTTACCTCCATCAAGAGGGCCCGAACCTGGGTAAAACTTCGTGTCCCTTGCCTCCTGTTACCATCCGGCCTAGACGCACAGTTCGGGACCCCCTACCCGAGATCCGCCGGTTTTGACACCGACAGTAGGAGATGCAGCCATGGGGCGCCCCAAGTAGGAGGAATCCTACATGGGGTCCTCCCAATTCGGCCTCCCCCTTTTCCTTATTTCCGGAGGGGGGAAAAGGGAAGAGGAAGGAGAGAAGGAAATGGGGGGCCGAACCCCCTCTTTCCCTTCTCCAATTCGGCCTCCTTCCTTGGGGGGCACCACCCCTTGTGGGCTGGTGTGATCCCCTCCTATGGCCTATATGGCCCATATCTTCCCCCCGGGGTTCCGGTAACCCCCCCCAACTCCGGTACTCCGATAAATACCTGATACTATCCGGAACACTTTTGGTGTCCGAATACGATCATCCTATATATCATTATTTACCTCTCGACCATTTCGAGACTCCTCATCATGTTTGTGATCTCATCCGGGACTCTATACAACATTAGATCACCAAATCACATAACTCATATAATACTAAATCGTCATCGAACATTAAGCGTGCGGACCCTACGGGTTCGATAACTACGTAGACATGACCGAGACACCTCTCTGGTCAATAATCAATAGCGAAACTTGGATGCTCATATTGGCTCCCACATATTCTACGAGGATCTTTATCGGTCGAACCGTTATGATAACATACATTCTTGCCCGAGATTCGATCGTCGGTATCCACATACCTAATTGAATCTCGTTACCGGCAAGTCTCTTTACTCGTCCATAATACATCATCTTGTAACTAACTCATTAGTCACTTTGCTTGCAAGGCTCCTTATGATGTGCATTACCGAGAGGGCCCAGAGATACCTCTCTGATACTCTGAGCGACAAATCCTAATCTCGATCTATGCCAACCCAACAAACACCTTCGGAGATACCTGTAGAGCATCTTTATAATCACCTAATTACGTTGTGATGTTTGATAGCACACAAGGTATTCCTGCGGTATCTGGGAGTTGCATAATCTCATAGTTGAAGGAATATGTATTTGACATGAAGAAAGCAATAGCAATAAAAATGAACGATCAATATGCCAAGCTAACGGATGGGTCATGTCCATCACATCATTCTCTTAATGATGTGATCCCGTTCATCAAATGACAACACATGTCTATGGTTAGGAAACTTAACCGTCTTTGATTAATGAGCTAGTCTAGTAGAGGGTTACTAGCGACACGGTGTTTTGTCTATGTATCCACACATGTATCAAGTTTCCAGTTAATACAATTCTAGCATGAATAATAAACATTTATCATGACATAAGGAAATAAAAAATATCAACTTTATTATTGCCTCTAGGGCATATTTCCTTCAGTTTGAACACAAGAGATGAACTAGGGTTTGAGAGGAGATGGTGTTGTTGAAGGTGTTGATGGAGATTGTCCTCCCAAAGATGGGAGAGTTGTTGGTGATGATGATGACGATGCTTTCCCCCTTCGGGAGGGAAGTTCCTCCAGCAAATCGCTCCGCCGAAAGGCAAAAGTGCTCCTGCCCAAGTTCTGACTCGAGACGGCGGCGCTTCATCCCGAAAGTACTCTCCTTATTTTTTTCTAGGTCAAAATGATTTATATACCAGAAGAGGGGCACCGGAGGTGGGCCGGGGAGGGCACAAACCCCAGGGCGCGCCTGGGCTCCCTGGTGTGCCCAGGTGGGTTGTGCCCACCTGGTGGGTCCCCTCTGGTAGTTATTTGCTCCAATAATTCTTATATATACCATAAAAAATCTCCGTGAAGTTTTGGCTCATTTGGAGATGTGCGGAATAGCTGGCCCGACGTAGCTTTTTCAGGTCTAGAATCCCAGTTGCCGGTATTCTCCCTCTTTGTGTGAACCTTGCATATTATGAGAGAAAAGGCACTAGAGTTACTCCAAAAGGCATTATTATGCATAAAAACATGAAACTGACAAAAAATATTTTTGCGGATTTTTCAGAGTCTGTTTACTTTCCGTATCACGTACCTGCTCTTTTTTCATGATTCTGGAGTGTTTCGGAAGGTTTCTTTTATGTGTTCTTCTGGTGTCATAGTTTGGATAACATTGCTTTCAACATGAATGGGCATACCTGAGATATAGTGTTTTATTCTTTGCCCATTGACAACCTTTGGGTCAGTACCTTCGGCATTATTTATTTTGATAGCTCCAGATCGATAAACCTCCTCGATAATATAAGGTCCTTCCCATTTTGATAGCTCCAGATCTGAAATGAGAGTTGTACAAAAGAACATGTTCTCCAACTTTGAACCCACGCTTTTGGATTCTTTTATCATGCCATCTTTTAACTTTTTCTTTAAATAATGTTTTATTTTCATAGGCTTGGGTTCTCCATTCATCTAGTGAGCTAATATCAAATAACCTCTTTTCACCTGCAAGTTTGGAATCATAGTCGAGTTCTTTAATTGCCCAATCTCTACTCCTAATGTACGAGTTGGTGAATAGTCTCCACGATTTATTTTCGTCCCAACACTTCAACCTTTTTTCACTGGGGTTTTTTCGTCCCCTCCCCCACCCCACCGGTTTAGTTTCGCGTCACCCTCTCACCCAATGAAAAAATCTGAACGAAACGAAAAAATCAAAACGGATCAGAACTTTCCATGCTGGTATAAATTATTTAGTAATGTCTTTATGTGAAAGAATCAAGCATGATCAATATCTAAAGATCAGATTAATTAACTTTACCTTATAAATCTCTCAACGTCGGTACATCGTTTGTTTCGTTTCGTTCATTTTCTTTCCACCGAATGACCGATCTCTCGATCGATGGTTTCCAAAGATATCCCACCTCCCATTTTTATCTTTCCTTTAGTTTTATGCCAAAACGAACTCCCGAAAATCAGCCCACCCCACCCATTCCTCCTCCCCTTTTGTACAGAGCCCCATGCACGATCTGTTAAGAAAAATAAAACACATGCAATCTATTCCACCACCGCCCCAGTCCTACTCTCCCTCCCCTCCTCATAGCAGCAGCGACGGGGGAGTGCCACATGAAGTAGTAATGGAACGGCGGTGGCGGCAAGCAGAAGGTGGCCGTATAAGTCTATCCCACAGGGTTGTTCATCTCTCACCCTTTTCTTTCTCCAGATCAAAATTGAGATATGGGGCGGTTGACCGGGGGCGACGTTGATGGGGCAGCGGGTGTGTGTGCCTGCATTGTTGGAGCGCGAAGAGTGGCACCGACCCCATGGTGGTGAATGCTGACCGCGTCACGAGTCGTGACCAAGAGCTGGGGAGAGGTTGTGGGTGTCGTTGGGAATGCGGTCGGTGGCCTCCTCAGGGTGGACACGGTCCAGGCGCCCTGACCGAGCCGGGGCCGGTCTGGACAGGACCGGGCCGAAGTTTCCTAACAAAGAGCCAATTCATCCATGGTAGCGTCTCTACATACACCAAGCTCGTCTTGGGGAACTCCGTCGTCCACCGGAACCGTCACTGTCAGCACATACTAGGTGCGTACATCATCGCTTCCAATTTTAGATTACTGATGAGCTTTTACTGCAATCATGCTGACTATAATACTAATGGTGTGTGGATCAATTGATAGCAAATTCAGACATTGTTTGTGGGGGACAACCATGATGAAATCGACTTGAGTTCCTGGGGAGCAAAGATGTGGCACACCGACGTGTTTGTCTGCACCCTAAGTGCCCTTCGAGTGAACACACGTGAACGAGAGATTACTCGAGGAAGAAGGAAGAAACAAGTATTTTTTGCTTCACAAACTTCAGAGCTTTGCTATTCTATTTCTCTTCTATGTATTCAGACTTACAGAACGGAAATAGGGCTTCATGCACCTGGCTTTTGCCGTCATGATCCACGAGCATACCACGAGGCGTGAGAGTCGCTCAGGCTGTTAGACCTGCGAGCTAAACTAGCTAACAGAAAAAAGTGTTCGAGCCTAACCTGACAAAAAACCGAAGTACTAACTGAGATAACTGAAAACATGACAGGGGCCTGAGATTTATTCAATGGTGTTTGCCAATATCGCCTGCATGAAGGAGGTGCAATTCGTGCCCAGCGTGCGTGCATGCACGATCTGCACCACTTCATCGCATTAGCAAGGCCAGGGACGTGATGACTGCGACAAATTTGATGGAGGAAGACGACGACCGTGGTCGTGGAAGAGAGGATGTGTGCGTCATGTAAGCGGTGTCCGGCCTAATTCCTGAGCTGTAGGTGGGCTAGCTTTGAAAGTTTAGAGAAGATCCAAGGTACATGTGGCTGTGTGTTGCCAACGTACAATCTTGTAGCTTAATTTATGCTAATTTTGCATGGCAAAATTTTCTCCAAGAAGATGCAAAATAATTTTAGATAGCATGTGTGCTAACATACATGCTCTAGATCTATTTATAATAAGTTTGTATTACCAATTTCCCGTGGCTTCCTTTCGTTCACTTTGAGTACAAAATGTAGAGTTTGTGCTTCAGTCATCCATACCTCAAATCTAATTGTGCTTACTAACTTGACATATATCTGGTGCATGTATATATCTGCAGATAAGGGCTATAAATCACATTGCTTAGGCAATCTCAAATTGCAGAGGGTTTTTTCATTGATAATCCCTCGATAACTTGGACAACACTTATATCTCTTTCCTATTGTGATTTTTTTGCGGGTTGTAGTGAATATTGGTGCATTGATATTAGGGACAAATGCATGTTTGCCCCTAGTTGGAACCTACCCATGGGTTTTGCCCTTACTTTTTGACTCTGCTCAGTTTTGCCCTTAGATTTTCCTCCCAGGTCGCCCGAATGCCATTTGACCGTTTGGCCAATACTTTGAAAATTCATAACAAATTGATACGATCTCAGAAAAATGCAAATAAGATATCAAAATGTTCAGATAAACATTACCTTTATGTGTATGTAATTTTAATTTAGTACAAAAGTACCGTTTAAAAAACCTAAGGTTATTAATGTATTAACATTAATAAAAATAAAAAGGTATAAACAATACTTCTTTCAAGAATAAAAAATTACAGGCAAATGTAAGTGACATTTTCTAAACACTCTGATATCTTATTTGCATTTTTCTGAGTTCATATCAACTTGTTATGAAGTTTCAGAATAATGGTCAAAGTCCTTTTAACATTCATAACAAGTTGATATGAACTCGGAAAAATGCAAATAAGATGTTAGGATGTTCAAAAAATGTCACCTACATTTGCATGTAATTTTTATTCCTTAAAAAATGTTTATACCTTTTTATTTTCAATAATGTTAATAACATTAATAACCTTAGGTTGTTTAAATGGTACTTTTGTCCTAAATGCAAATGACATACACATAAAGGTAATGTTTATCTGAACATTTTGATATCTTATTTGCATTTTTCTAAGTTCATATCTATTTGTTATGAATTTTCAAAGTATTGGTCAAATGGTCAAAGGGCATTCGGGCGACTTGGGAGGAAAATCTAAGGGCAAAACTGAGCAGAGTCGAAAAGTAAGGGCAAAACCTGTGGGTAGGTTCCAACTAGGGGCAAAAATGCAATTGTCCCTTGATATTAATGTTTAAAATTGATAGTACTAATTTGAGAGGATGGGTGCGTAACAATATGATTTGGTTAAACAAGATATATTGGTCTATCAATCAATACAATAATGGCTGAAATTATCTTTGTGGTATGAGACTACAATAGTACTTCCTCTACAAAGTAATATAAGATCTTTTAAATAACTATTTTAGTGATCTAAAAGATCTTATATTAGTTTACGGAGGGATCAGTATTTTGTTTTGCAGATTGAGCCAAACTTAGTGCCATACCAAGTTGTGCAACAAATATCATGTCTCCCAGTAGCAATTCAATCAAAATTAACTATAAGTTATCCTTTCTATGTAATGATAATAGTTTCACATTGCATGAGCAAAACATAATGACGTCGCCGGCGTGCTAGCATGTCGTTCATTTTGTATGACAAATAGAGTTGATGTACCCAGTTTCAACATTTAATTATCTTTGGATGTATATATAGAACAGAGGTGAAGCTCGGGAGATGACGAGATCTAGTGCATAATGTGGAAATATTGCTATTCAATCTAACACGAAAAAGAAAGTGTTGCACAGCGACCTCGCCAGAGGGACAACCGAAAACATTAGAATTGCAAATGGACTATGACATTTACAATTGCGTGGAGAGTGTGGTTACGGAGACATGATGACTGCCAAGAAGAAAAGTGAATCTCCATTAGTCGCTATATAAACGGAAGTCAAATACATGCTCTACTATGATTTCCAAAATTAGAATAATTTTCACATGATGATCTTTTTGTTATTTCATTCAAAACACGGGCATATTTTTGGCTACATTATATATTTCCCTTCGCAACAAGTTCTTACAGGTTTCTCTTTGACAAAGTTCTACAGCAAGCAAGCATCCATAGAATTGATGAAGATTATTGATATTTTGTCACATTGCTTAGAAGATTGATATGCTGGTAAATATCTTTTTTATCTTTTGGATGTCTCTATTATTAAATCTCTATTATCTCTACTATTCCTTACTATTAGAGGAAGTCTATACGTCATGTTTGTTTTGCTTCGCTTCGTAACACCAATGATCGATCGAAAGAAAAAAAATCACCGTCTCGCTCGATTCTACCCGCGTGCAGAAAGAGAGTTAAAAAATCAACGGTTAAAACCCACACATGCATGCTGACTCCACCCTTGATTCCTTGAGCAGCCTCTCTCCAATCAACACCTTCCAATCTTCCATCCCCACACAGTCGCCCCACTCATGCCGCCACCCTGTACGAGTAGCCTCCTCACACACACGCCGCCACCAGCCATGCCTCGGCGGCCGTTGGCCTTCCCCTATTCCACCTCTGCGGCTAGCTCCATCCTCCATCACTGGTTGGCTGGCTGCGCCTGCCACACAGTTGTGGAGCGGGTCACGGGAAAGGTGGATGGCTGGCTACGGGCTGGACGGGAAAGTGATGTCGGTGATGGACACCATGCCGACGGGTAGGGCATGGTAAATGGTGGCCCTCACAGTATTCATGAGTGTGAGCAAGGCATCCGCCATCGTTCAACTAGAGAAACTGAAGCCTGGGCCGAAGTTGGCCGGCGTAGAAGCTGACGAACCGAAGGACAGTGACGGTTCTACCACCACCACATCGTCTCTGAACTTGGTGGAGATGCGGAAGGAGAGCGGTGGTAGTGTGAAGACCCTAACACCACATGTCGCGACCATGACCACGACGTGACATCGGTAAGAAAGATATACTAACTTTATACACATTCGCTAGCTTGAAAGCATTGACATATTTTCTTATGCGGTCAACCTAGATCACCAAGAACAAGCATATTGCACACTACCTTGTTTGGACATATGTGATTCATAGATAGAAACTATTCATAAGACAGGCCATCTGTGGGTGGTGTGGCTAGGTAGTTTCATGATTCAATCATGCAGTTCCTGCAAGCTCGACTCTGCTATTTAATCAAGCTATGTGTAGCTTGTAATAGTCACACACACATGGACACATGAAGTTGAGTGATACTAATATAATTTAATCATGGACAACATATATCCACTTATAAGTTCTTTGGTGGTGAGCGATTTGGTTGGCTAAGGAGACACGAAGTCACCAAGAAGGAAAGAAACAAAAGAGAGTTTGTATTTGTCATTGTACGATGAAAAACGAATGTCACCATGATGTGAATTAAATGAATAATTTGATCAATGCATCTATATTTTTATTATTTTGTGACAACACACCAGCATTTGTCTTCTGCCCGTAGCAACACACGGGTATTGACCTAGTATGCTTTATGTTCCAACTCAAGAGGCAAATGACAAGTTTTTCCATAAACCATTTTATAAGGAGACATACCCATAGTATTTTTATAAGCTGTTCTGTAAGCCCAAAGTGCATCATCTAATTTCTTAGACCAATTCTTTCGGGGCCTATTGACAGTTTTTGTAAATTAATTTCATTTCTCTATTGCTAAGTTCAACTTGATCACTAGACCGAGGATGATAGGGGGATGCAATTCTATGGTTAACATCATACTTAGCAATCATTTTACAGAAAGCACCATGAATAAAATGTGAACCACCATCAGTCATTAAATATCTAGGGACTCCGAACCTTGGGAAAATAACTTCCTTAAGCATTTTAATAGAGGTGTTGTGATCGACACTACTAGTTGGAATAGCTTCTACCCACTTAGTAACATAATCAACAACAACCAAAATATGTGTATATGCATTAGAGGAAGGAAAAGGTCCCATGTATTCCAAACCCCAAACTTCAAATGGTTCAATAGCAAGAAAATAATTCAGAGGCATTTCCCGATGCTTACCAATATTACCTATTCTTTGACATTCATCACAAGATAAAACAAACTTACGAGCATTCTTGAAGAGAGTAGGCCAATAAAAACCATATTGCAATACCTTATGAGCAGTTCTGTCTCCCGCATGATGCCCTCCGTAAGCTTCGGAGTGACATTTCCGTAGGACTTGTACATGTTCATGCTCAGGTACAAAACATCTAATAATACCATCTACTCCTTTATAAAGATTTGGGTCATCCCAAAAGTAGTGTCTTAAATCATAGAAGAGTTTTTTCTTTTGTTGGTATGTGAAGCTAGGTGGTATATATTTAGCAACAATACAATTAGCATAGTCAGCATACAAGGGAGTGTTATGAGAGACATTTATTGCAGCTAATTGCTTATGTGGAAAACTATCATTAATAGGTTGTGGGTCATCAAGAATATTTTCCAACCCAAACAAGTTCTCAGCTACGGGGTTCTCAGCTCCTTTTCTATCTGTGATATGTAAGTCAAATTCTTGTAGCAAGAGAACCCACCTACCGAGTCTAGTTTAGCATCTTTCTTTTCCATAAGATATTTTATAGCAGCATGATCAGTGTGAACAATCACTTTAGAATCAACAATGTAAGATCTGAATTTATCACAAGCAAACACCGCTGCTAAAAATTCTTTTTCAGTAGTAGCATAATTTCTTTAGGCACTATCTAGAGTTTTACTAGCATAATGAATAACATTTAATTTCTTATCAACTCTTTGTCCTAGAATAGCACCAACAGCACAATCACTAGCATCACATATAATTTCAAAAGGCAAGTTCCAATCAGGTGGTTGAACAATAGGTGCAGAAATTAAGGCTTTCTCAAGTGTTTCATTTGTAAAAGATTTGTAAGATGCCTATAAATTTTAGAGAAGTCTTTAATAACCTCCTATAGAAACCAGCATGACCGAGGAAACTACGAATACCTTTGATATCTTTAGGACATGGCATTTTGTCAATTGCATCAACTTTAGCTTTATCCACCTCAATACCTTGTTCAGAAATTTTATGTCCCAGGACAATAGCTTCATTTACCATAAAGTGGCACTTCTCCCAGTTCAAGACAAGATTAGTGTGCTCACATCTCACTTCTTTCATTTTAGGCTTTAAACGTCGTTGGTGATCAACAATGGGTTAGCATCAGGTTCCATATTAATATTATGCCAACAAAGAGTGGGACTAATGCCTTTAAGATCGTCAAGAGTATATCCAATAGCAACACGATGCTTCTTCAGAATTTTCAATAATCTTTATTCTTCATCTTCTGAAAGGTTAGCACTAATAATAACAGGATATATCTTTTTCTCATCAAGATAAGCATATTTCAAAGTGTCTGGCAAATGTTTTAATTCAAACACAGGATCACCTTTAGGTGGAGGAGGACCTCCTAGAGTTTCAATATGCACATTGTGTTTAAGTAGAGGTCGTTGTTCAAAGAAAATTTTATCTATCTCATTTCTTTCATGCATATGCATATCATTTTCATGGTCTAGCAAATATTGTTCTAGTAGATCAGTAGGAGGCATGGCAATAGAAGCAAAACCAATTATTTCATCCTTACTAGGCAGTGCTTTCTTATGATGCTTTCTATTGAACTTGGAAAAATTAAACTCATGAGACTCATCACCAAAACTAACACTGACAGTTTGTTTCTCACAATCTATTTTAGCATTAATGATGTTTAAGAAAGGTCTACCAAAGATAACGGGACAAATGTCATCTTGTGGGGAACCAAGAACTAGAAAATCAGTAGGATATTTTATTTTCCCACACAAGACTTCAACATCTCTAACAATCCCGAGTGGTGTGATAGTGTCTCTATTAGCAAGTTTAATAGTAACATCTATGTCTTTTATTTCAGCGAGTGCTATGTCATTCATAATTTCTTGATATAAGGTAAAAGGAATAGCACTCGCGCTAGCACCTAAGTCACATAAACCATGATAACAGTGATCTCCTATTTTGACTGAGACAACATGCATGCCAACAACAGGTCTATGTTTATCTTTCTCATCGGGCTTAGCAATTCTAGCAGCTTCATTACAGAAGTAAATAACATGCGCATTTATAAATTCTACCAAGAGATCTTTAACGATAGCAACTCTAGGTTCTACTTTGATTTGTTCAGCAGGTTTAGGTGCTCTTATATAACTTTTATTGACCATAATTGAAACCTTAGCATGTTCCTTTATCCTAACAAGAGAAGGTGGTTTTTCAATGTAAGCAGTAGGAACAACTGGATCAACATTATAAATAATAGTTTCATCTTTAGCTATTGCCGGTTCTTTAATCCCTTCTTTAATACTCCCTCTGTTCCACAATACATGCCTTCCATTTATCAAAATATAGATGTATCTAGACATGTTTTAGTATATAGGTACATCTATTTTTGGACAAATGGAAGTCAAGTATTTTGGAACGGCGGGAGTAGGTGGGTGATATTTAAACCACTTCTCCTTAAGGAGATCAACATGATTAGCAAATGATTCACAAAAGGAGGCTACTATCTCAGAGTCAAGTCCATATTTAGTGTTAAACTTTTGAAAAGCATTGATATTAATAAAAGATTTAACACAATCATACTTAAGCTTAATACATGACTCTTTACCTTTGCCTAGTTCCCAATCTTCAGAGTTGCCTTTAATTATCTCTAAAAGATCCCACCAGAATCCAATAGTCTTCTTCATAAAGGAACCAGTACAAGAAGTATCGAGCATGGATTGATCATCACGAGAAAGCCGAGAATAAAAATTCGGAATGATGATCTCTCTTGAGAGCTCATGATTGGGGCATGAATATAACATTGACTTAAGCCTCCCCCAAGCTAGAGCGATACTTTCTCCTTCACGAGGCCAAAAATTATATATATATAGTTCCGATCACGATGAACTAGATGCATAGGATCAATTTTTTGGTGAAATTCCAATTTCAATCAATTCCAATTCCAAGATCCAATATCATCACATAGCCTATACCATGCCAATGATTTTGCCTTCAAATATAAAGGGAAAAACTTCTTCTTAGATTCATCTCCGGGTAAACCTGCAAGCTTAAACAATCCACAAATTTCATCCACATATATCAAGTTCATATCAGGATGTTCGGTTCCATCTCCCGCATAAGGATTAGCTAGCAGTTGTTCTATCATACCCAAAGGAATTTCATAACCAATATTTTCAGTAGGTGCATTAGGTTGAGAGGTAACTAATTGTGGTTCTGGTCGACGTGAAGATATCCCGAACAAACCCCTCAAAGGATTGTTCTCCATAGTAACAAGTGACAGTAAATTTTAGCACGTAGTAATAATTTTTCCTTACCAAGAGCGCTTCACTCCCCGACAACGATGCCAAAAAATAGCCTTGATGACCCACAAGTATAGGGGATCAATCGTAGTCCTTTCGATAAGTAAGAGTGTCGAACCCAACGAGGAGGAGAAGGAAATGACAAGCGGTTTTCAGCAAGGTATTCTCTACAAGCACTGAAATTATAAGTAACGAGTAGTTTGGTAGCAAGATAATTTGTAACGAGCAAGTAAGGATAACGAAAAATAATATGCAGCAAGGTAGCCTAATCCTTTTGTGGCAAAGGACATGCCAAACGGTCTCTTATGATAAGCAAAGCGTTCTTGAGGGTACACGGGAATTTCATCTAGTCACTTTCACCATGTTGGTTTGATTCGTGTTCGCTACTTTGATAATTTGATATGTGGGTGCACCAGTTCTTAGGTGTTGTTATTACTTGAACAACCCTACTACTTATGATTAACCCCCTCGCAAGCATCTGCAACTACGAGAAAACTATTAAGATAAAATCTAACCATAGCATTAAACTTTTGGATCCACATCAGTCCCTTACGAAGTAGCGCATAAACTAGGGTTTAAGCTTCTGTCACTCTCGCAACCCATCATCTAATAACTTCTCCACAATGCATTCCCTTAGGCCCAAATATGATGAAGAGCCATGTAGTCGACATTCACATGACACCACTAAGGGAATCACAACATACATACCATCAAAATATCGAACACATATCAAGTTCACATGATTACTTGCAATAAGATTTCTCCCATGACGTCAAGAACAAAAGTAACTACTCACAAATGATAATCATGCTCAAGATCACAGGGGTATTAAATGGTATTAAATAGCATAATGGGTCTGAACATATAATGTTCCACCAAATAAACCATATAGTAATCAACTACAAGATGTAATCAACACTACTAGTCACCCACAAGCACCAATCTAAGGTTCCGGTACAAAGATTGCACAAAAGAGATGAACTAGGGTTTGAGATGAGATGGTGTTGTTGAAGATGTTGATGGAGATTTTCCTCCCAAAGATGGGAGATTTGTTGGTGATGATGATGACGATGATTTCCCCCTTCGGGAGGGAAGTTCCCCCGGTGGAATCGCTTCACCAGAGGGCAGAAGTGCTCCTGCCCAAGTTCCGCCTCGAGACAGCGGTGCTTCATCCCTAAAGTACTCTCCTTATTTTTCCTAGGTCAAAATGGCTTATATACCAAAAGAGGGGCACCGGAGGTGGGCCGAGGAGCGCACAACCCACCAGGGCGCGCCTGGGCTCCCTGGCACACCCAAGTGGATTGTGCCCACCTGGTGGGGGCCCTCTAGTAGTTATTTCCTTCAATAATTCTCATATATTCCATAAAAAATCTCCATGAAGTTTCAGCTCATTTGGAGATGTGCAGAATAGGCGGCCTGACGTAGCTTTTTCAGGTCCTGAATTCCAGCTGCTGGTATTCTCCCTCTTTGTGTGAACCTTGCATATTATGAGAAAAAAGGCATTAGAATTACCCAAAAAGGATTATTATGCATAAAAACCTCATAAATAATAGTAGGAAAACATGATGCAAAATGGATGTATCAGCCGGCAGCGCGGGAGGTGGGTTGCGGCGGCGGAGGTACGCTGTTGGCGACGCAGGGAGGTGGGTCGCGGTGGTGGTGCGCAGGCAGCGGAGTGGAGAGGTGGGTCCTGGCGGCGGTGGTTACAAAGAAGGTGGGGCGTGGGGAGATAAGACGAGTGTTTTTTGTTTTGAAAGTTTAGGAGCATCTCGTCCCCTCTATATACACTACAAAAAATACACTTCCTTGATGATACGTGTTTGTCACAGTAGGTCATGTTTTGTGTCATGCATGTACATCCATGACGATTTTATGACAGAATCAAGATAGTCATACCTGTTCTGTCGTAGAAGTGTTCCATGACATTACCAAAATTATCATCACGGAAGTGTCCACTTCCATGACGATAAATGGCGCGTCATGGAAGTGCTTTTGTCAAGGGTAACCGACACGTGACATCCACTGTAACGGTCACCGTTAAGCTATTGGGTCCGGTTTTGAATCCAATAACCTGCTAACAACCACGATCGATGCCGATTTTCCACGTGTAAAATTCTCATTGGCTGACAGAACCACGTGTCAGCTCCGCGTTGGCACATGTGTCACTCATACAATGGGAGAGATGCACCTATGATATGTTGACACGTGGACAGGCCCAAAAGTGGCCCACCAACAAGATTTTGGGGACCATAATGGGCCGACCCAACTAAAGGCCCACAAGATTTTGGGGACCATAATGGGCCGACCCAGCTAAAGGCCCACAAGATTTTGAAGACACTAGTGGGCCAACACGTTAACAGGCTGCCATGTTTTGGGCCAAATGCCGACCCATGTGTGATCTGGTCCATTAACAGCCTGCCACGTTCTGGGCCTAATAAGGGCCTATATGAGATCTGACCCATTAATAGCCTACCACGTTTTGGGCCATATTACCGCCTAGATTAGATCTGACCGTTTAAGAGCCTTTGGGCTAAATTGTGGCCCATATCAGATTCGGCCCGTCAACTGAACATTGTGCTTTTGGGCCCACTTGAGGCCCAGTTAGGATTTATGTTTGCTAAAGGCCCATTTAGTAATACGGCCTGATATTAGTTTCGGCCTGTTAAAGGCCCGTTTAACATTTCGGCCCTATATTTATTTCAGCATGTTAAAAGCCCGTCATATAGTTGGGTCTAACTATGGCCCGCTTTGCATCCGGCCTGCTCACAGTCGATAATCTGATTGGGCCAAACAAGGACCGAGATAATTTTGGCCTGTTAACGGCCCGTGATGTGATTAGCACAATCATGGGCTGACGTCTATTTCGGCCTGCTGTCGGCCCGTCAGATGTTCGGCACGTTTCAGGCCCAACATACTTTTCAGGCTACTAAAAGCCCATTGAATTTTCTTGCGAAAATAGGGCCGGTGGTTTGCTCGGCCTATTAAAGGCCCGAAATTACTAGTGGGTTAGTTTACATTTAGGCCTGTTAATGGACCAAGATGATTGGGCCCATGATGCGGATCATACATAGTGATTTGCATGATGGCCCAATTATATATCGTAATTTTATGGCTTGGCCTGTTTACTGCGAAGACAGCATATATATACAGTAAAATAACTGCAGCATCATGAATAAGAAAAAACCTAGACTATACAATAAAGAAATTATGACATATTACATCCACTAGGCATCAAAGTTCACCACTATGATAATAAAGTGAAAGCAGACAGCAGATTACATACACTGGGCATCAAAGATCGCCACCAGTGCAAATAAACATGCTGACAAAATAATATACAAAACCGACAGCACTTTAATAGAGTTCAAGAAAGGTTAGCCCTACTCGGGAGCTGTGGCGCAAGAAGCTGAGCAAGCTAATGAGACTGTGCTTGTTTGATGCTTATATCCTCCTCACTCTGAATGAGAAACAAGCAGACAGATGACAGGTTTTGCACATATAAGTATCAATGCTAACAATTCATCGCATTTCTTATTGACAAATAAAGTGACACAATTTAAATTAGCAATAACACAATATGGTATTGTTCAGCTTAAGACATGGCAGGAAATGACCTTGTGAAGGAGTTGGCAGCTTCACGACACCACTGGATTATAGATCAAGAACTCATAAGTATCAATGGTTAGTGTGCTATCAATTTATCCCATTTTAAATTCACAAATAAAGAGACGGTTTAAATAATAGTAGAATGATATGGCATTGTTCATGTTAAGACACTCCAGAATATGACATTGTGCTGTAGTGGGTAGGTTCACCACACCATTGGATTACAGATCAAGAACAGAAGCATACATGCAGTGCAAAAGAAGATCACTTGCTCTGTATAGTTTAATTTACATGGTATGAAGAAGGAATTTGGTTGTACAACTGAAAACTTATATTGAGAAGGACAAACTTTTTTTATGAATTACATAATAAACTTTAAACATGCAATTTGATGTAAACACCAAAAATAAACAGCTGTTGCAGTCATGCCTAACCAAATATACACAACAAAGTTTGAAGGCTTGAGAAGGACAAACTTACATTAGTGGTGAAGAAAGGCTCTATAAAGCCATGTCCATGTTGATGGGGGGGCAATTCAAGAAGTTTACCATAGAATCTTCTTCATAAGCATTGCCTTTATTCTACATTTTGTTAAGAGTAAATATAGATGTGATAATATAAGAAAAAATGGAGAATATTTAAGATAAGATGAAGAGTGATGCTACATAGCCAAGTAGCTATAAATGTAAGTACAGTGATACAGGCAAAAGGTACAACCAAGAGTAATGCAAAGCTAAACTTCTTCAGTACCATCGGTGTTATCCAACCTTATGGTAAGAGTAAATATAGATTTGATGTGTAGAAAATGGAGGGTAAAGCAACATAATATGCAGAGTGATGGTACATGAACAACTAGCTGTCAATATAAGTACACAGATAAAGGACAGCAGGTACTTACAAGAAAAATGCAGAGCTAAAAAAATTCATTGTCATTGGATATATTCTACACTAATGTAACCATTCATACAGAGCAGATAATTTGAAGCGAATAATTGATAAGCAAGCTATCATGCGTACTGCTGTCACATAATGAACCAGGTATGAATGCAAGTACAGTGATACAGGACAATAGGTACTAACAAGAGAAAAGCAGCTGGCATCATATTTGCGATATCCCATCGTCCTTTTCAAACCGAAATTCTTCTTCGAGCAGATTTCCTGCAAAAGAGATCCATAAGGCACATGCGGAAAAGTAGAAGTTCAAATTGTCATGTGATATCATAGACAGTACCTCATCCTGGGAACGAGACCAGTGCATAACAAGGTTTTTCCATTCAATGTCTTCTAAATTTAGCACAGGAGACTTCACCGGAAATTCATTTATAGACTTGCCATCAAAGTGTGATTTCCTCGGGTAACACTGATACTGCTGCAATGCTTCCTTGAAAAGCGCAAGAAAGCTTTGCTTGTCATGACTATCCAGATTGACCATCGCCTATGTACAACAATGTAATGTAAATCAATGATGTGTTCAATCAGCAGAAAGTAGGAAAATAATCACCATGAATAATAGCACTTACACGTAAGTGGGACAAGAAGATGTGAAAATGGTGCTTGTCTTCACTATAATCTTCCCATGATGGGAATATATGCACGTAGTCCCTAACAACATTGAAAGCATTGTCTTTTAAACTAGGAATTACTGGAATGGGGTTCCAATCTGCAGGAATTGGCCGTCTCTGCAGTTGGGATAGGTCTTCGCCTGGTGGACTTGCTATACTTTCTGCTGGAGTGGGATTTTTCTGTGGTACGACTGGTGCTATGGCAACTGAAATCGGCATACCTTTTGCTAGAGTGTGGGTCCTGTGTGGTGGGGCTAGTGTTATGGCCAGTGAAGTATGGGTACAGTCTGCCGGAGTCGGTCCTATGTTTTGTGTCACTGGTTGTAGAGCCAATATAAGTGGGGTGCTGTCTGATTTCTCCGGCACCACCATGTTTTTCAAGGACTTTGCTGGTGCTCCTTCAGGTTCGGCAATCACCCTCTTCCTTTTTGATGTCTGATGCACAAGAACAACATTTGAGTGGAAAAACATGGTATGATGACAGATGGAATATGTATTGATAATGGATGGGCATGGCATCTTGACATATATGATGAGTAAACTAAGCAGATGGCGGTGCAACAAAGTATAAGCAATGCAATATACCTTATGCAAGATACGCGCAATCAATAAAACCTTGCCAAATTAGAACAGGCACCTTGATGGGTGAATAGGACAAGCCATCTACCTTGGACTCCTCGAGGTCAGAATAGTCATTAGGATCATATTCTGGACAAGAATCTGCATGTGTGGAGCGTATGAGTTTCATTCCATCCAGAATGGCACTCAATGCCTTGGTGCCAATTTTGTAAGTCATTGCAGTGTTCCACAATATTCTTCTAATGTGCGGATTCCGATATTCACTGTGATTACATATAATATCTGAGAAGCAAATCAAGGAGGATATTCTAATATAGGGGCTCCCTGTAAACCCTTGTGTGCTATCACTGGATTCTGATGAGAGAGCCCATGTGTGATGTAATATGGTGTGTGCATTAATATAATCTGGCACAAGTACACAAAAAAATAGGCTCCAAAAGAAGGATAGTTGGCAGATTATAGGTTCATAATATATACTGTATAGAGAGTTTATTGCTAAACCATGATAACAAGAGCACACATCAACTAGGAAGATCATGGTGTACATAAAAGGGGTACACCATAACCAGAATATATAAATCGGGAAAGTGGAATTGGCTGGAAAATACGGTGTTGTATTGCCGGTACTAATTGAAAGCATATCGATCACGTACATGCCAGCTCTATCAGCTGTTGACTGCAGATGTCCCTGCTCCCCTTCCTGGCAAGGAACATACTATACGTACTAAATATATAATAACTAAAGAGGAACATGTTAAAGAACAGAAGAGGAAGCATATTCTTGCGGTTCCGCTTCTTTGCATACAGTGTTGGTTGCCCACTCATGATGAATCACATCGCCCAAAGAAATGCAATTCCATGATGTCTCTCTATATGTGGCCACATGCATTTGGAAAATCAAGTGGGAGCATTAGCTGACCAATTAAATGTGTGTCTGTTAACTAATATCAATAACATATCACAATTCATATTTGAAGAAGTAAGCTTTGGATTTATGATTGGTGTGTTGTTTAGCTTCAAGAGTGGACTGCTGCTAGTGTGACACAAAGCAGCTACACAGATCATAGTGTAGATATAATGGGAAAACCGTAAGAATCACAAGTAAAATCAGGAAAGTGGAACTTGCTAGAAAATATGGGCTACTATTGCCGGTACAGCTAGAAAGGCTTCAGATGCTAGCTCTCTTCAACTAAAGGTGCGGTACTGTTAATATCAGTGTAACTCTCAAAGGTGACACAACTCCCCACATTTCCTTGCTAATCTTATAGGATTCAAGTGGGCAGGCCACTACAATTCCTATTCTTATGTTTACAAAATCCTACGAATCAAAGAGGCCCGAAGAGTTGAAAGTGTCCATCACAACCAACCGAATAGACCTCTACATTGCAAATGTCCTTGCTCCTCTTCACTACAAGGAACATACTGTACTACTATCATACTCCCTCCATTCCAAAATATAAGTCTTTGTAGATATTTCCACTATGGATCACATACAGATGTATACAGATACATTTTAGAGTGTAGATTCACTCATTTTTCTCCATATGTAGTCCATGGCAGAATCTATACAAATACTTGTATTTAGGAACGAAGAGAGTACTTATTAAAGAAGAACAGAAGAGGAACATGCTAAAGGAGAGCAAGTAGATTTTGGATAATAAAATGTTCATTGCGCAGTGCCCACACATGATGAACCGGAGCGCATTAAGAATGCAACTGCCTGATGTCTCTCCATATGTGGTGCGCGTGCTTTTCGAAAGAAAAGTAGGAACATTAGCTGATCAATTAAACATTATCTGTTTTAGTAATATGAGCATCATATCAGATTCATATTTGAGCAACAAGTTTGAAATTATGAGTGGCACGTTGTTTAGCTTGATGGATTGAGGAGCGGTGCTAAGCAGCTATGATGATGGTACTGAATATAAAGGAATGTCTACATGCAAGTTGCGTGACTTTTGTCATTTGGGTCAGTCGACCATTTCAGTTGGTTGGATGAAGATCCTACGTCTCCTAACCCTTCTTCTTCCTCGTCTTTGATTCTTCCCCTACATAACATCGCACGGGCCACCGGCCGAACCACCCGCCCTAACCCCCCCCCCCCCCCCGCCCTCCCCTGAACCGCCCCACCGCCTGTGTTCCTCCACCACCCCCACCCCCACCCCAGCCCCACCCGCGTCAAGTTTTCTTTGTTCGGCGAGGCCCCACCACTAACAGGCCACCGCCCCCCACAACCACCATCCCCACCCGAGCCCCTTCCTTCCCTTTGGCGAACTCTAACGAGCTCTCAAAAATTGACTAACCCTATTTTGAAATTTAGTCTATTATCATTTAACTAGTGTGAAATATAAAAGGGGAAAACCATAAGCATTGCGAGTATAGTGTTGAGCGTGGCATGGTGGATCTGAAGGTGCAAACCGGAGAAAGGCAACTTCGCAATCGATGTTTGCTTTCAACTAACAAGTAAGTGATGGAGAAGAAATCACAGTCAAGCAGTGGCGATCTATTCTTTGTTGTGATAAATAAGTTGAGCAGATACGAAAGAGTACTGCCTCTGGTGCGACGCCGTGTATGCTTCTGCTGATAATTTGACGGTGTTGCGGTAGCGATGGCTGTCAGCGGCGTGGAAGCAGATCTAGGAGGGTAGACGATGGCGGCGGGGGAAATATCCCGTCGCGGTGGACGAGACGGTCGTAGGAGCAGCGCCGACAAGGTGGACGACGACGGGGATGAAGCGAGAGGACGGGATGCAAGGATCTCTTGTAATGGACGACGGCGTCAGGGTATCAGCTCCGATATGGTGGAGGAGGACGGTGGTGGATGGGGTGGCGGACGGAGGAGGCTAGGGTGGAGAGGGTGTTTTGGCGCCCACGGAGTACGATAGGGGAAATGGAGGGAGAGAGGAAGGGGAACCATGTCTTCAAGGCGCGCTTGTCTCAAATGCGAGGAAATTTACAAACTTAGCCCCCGTTTAAAATTTCCTACATCACAGCAATATAATCAGTTGGGGATACGATGGCAATCTCGCATACACCGAATATTTGCCGACAGAGATTTTGGTCGACGAGAGTTTGTTTTGGCACCCACCGTGTATGAATCGGGGAGGGAGGCGATTTTGGCTGAGGACACACTTTGTTTTGGCGCCTACCGTGTATGAATCTGGGTGAGAGGCGGTTATGTCATATTTGAGTGAAATTATAAACCTACCCCTATAGAAACCTATAGAAATCGAGCTGATAGGCTTTGCGTGTCAGGGATAGGAAGTAATTTCCATCTCGCAGATTTTGGTTTCGGGCGGTTACTGTGACTTTCCCCGCTTCGTTCAAATTTTTGCAGAGAAAGAGTGCACGTTTACCGTGCCAACTCAATTCGAATCCAGATTGTATTCTATTTTTGTTCGGGCAGGATCCATTTTTGATTGGAATAAAATTCTATATACATCATCTTTATATATACTTTCAAAAGCACAACAAAGAATTATGCTCCTTTATATATATAATATGATTTACAAATAAAATGATCTCAAAATCATAAGGTTGAATTCAAAAAATTTAGACCAAATTATGTTCTACTAAAATGTATGGATCAGTAATATCTACATATTAAATAACATAGATGCGCGTGAATTCATACGAGTATGCATGTTTGATAGATCAATTTTGGTTCGAGTATGAATTACATGTATCATTATCTCGAATTCAAATATTTGAATCCCTTTTATGTTGACATTTTCTATACACACAATTAAATATTTGAATCTCCTTTCACGCCCATCTATCTCACATGCTCCTTCTGTAGCTATCACTCTCTTTTCTCCAGCTCACCCGGATGCTCACTTCATGTTTCTCCTATTTTCGCAAACATGGTCTCTCCACGTCTCCCTTGAGAAGTATCACACTCTCCCTATCATTATACATTACACGGTTTTCATTATCTCTCACGTCTCTATCATTCTTTGGTATCACTAGGTACCTAAGCTTTCTTTTTCATCGCCACACACACACTCTCACTCGTCTTTCACTTTCTCTTTCTCTCTATAGGGTTCTCTCATGCACCCTGTATCTCTCTAGATATGACTCATACCACTAAAATTACTCTCTCCCGCAGACACAATATTTGTTGCGGTCTCCTTTCCGTCTCCATCCCAGTTATAAACTGACATTATTCATTTGTTCACCGATCAGACAAACTCCCTCCTCTCTCTCTCTCTCACACACACACACAACTCCTGCTTCCACTCCCCTTCCCGACTACCGTCTCTCTCTCACACACACAAAACTCTCGCTTTCGCACCCCGACTCGTATTTCTCTCACAAACATTGATTGACTAGCCACCAGATAGGTTTATACACCCGCACAATCGTGCTTCCACTATCTCGTACATGTCTCTATCGTGCTCCTTGTATCTATGTAGATTTTTCGTCCCTTCTTGAGACACGCCCTCTCGATCGTGCACACACACACACGCACTATCACCTCATTTTATGGTGATACCTCTCGCGCACACACTCTTTGTGTCTTTGTCACACACACACTCCGTCCTCCTCCTCTCTCCCTCTCTCTCTGTAACATCCCAATTTTCCTAAATTAGGATGTTATTAGATCATTCATATGCATATCATATTTTTATTGCATTATTTGTCTTTCTGCAATATTCAAATCATTATGCATCTAAAGGCAATTTATTGGAGCGGAGATAACATGACTTCTCCCCTGTTTTAAAATGTTTATAATGTGCAGAATATTATTTTCAGCTCGTTTGATATGTTCTAGTAATTTTGCAATCTTCAAAATATTTTAATTATGTGTTATTTTACTGTTTGTGTGACCTTTTGAACCAGAACCAAGGCAAGTTACATGTTGATCATCCTTTACCTATTGTTTTCTATGCATGTAGTTATATCACACTATGAATATATGCATGTATAGGATTATTATATTATTTTGCTATATTATTGAGCTATCTCCCGTCATTGCAGATCATGGTAGTTGTAGTTTTGCTATGCTTTGTAGACGGGGGTGGTTCGAGTATTCATTGAGCTTATGTGAGGATTATATATTTAACAAATTGAGTAGTAACTCAGGATTTAACTCACCTCTGGGCGGAAGTGGTATTGCTTGGTGTTGAGGGAAGGCATCATGGGGTCTTGCACCTTTTCTAAGGCCATGCGCCCATGAGAGTGCACCCTAAGTGGAATGCCGCCCAGGTTCAAAAATATCAGACAGACTTAGTGACTAGTAGCTTCCATGTGCGGCCACTGGCTATATGGGCTCTGGCTTAGTTGATCAGTTTTTAGAACCCTGGCCCAGACAGTGTCGACAGATGTAGCATAGGTAGGTGGGATATGGCCGTCAGGTGGTTAAGGGAACCTCTTCTGAAAGACTTCGTCTCAATCTTCGGATTGGGTCTAGTGGGTAAAGCGTACTAAACTCTACAGAGTATCAAAACTAATCATGATTAGCCGTGCCCCCGGTTATGGGCAAATTTGAGCCACTATGCCATTACAGTTGTTGGATGATCTTGATAGATGTGACACTTAATAGTATTTGTGGGCAACTTAATAAAGGGTAGGTTGGAGTTGATTTTGCCAACTCAGCCTTGTGTATATAATTATAGTAATAAAAGAACTAAATTAAAATATGACTATTAGGTAGTTATGAGGACAAAATCAGCTTTCTGCAAAAATAAACCCTCAAGCCTTCCTTTTGTTATACTATGCATATACATGTAGGTCTGCTTTATTATTACTCTTGTGTAACTTGCCAATACATTCCAAGTATTGACCTATATGGCTGCAACGTCTCATGTTGCAGGATATTCAAACGAAGAGTAAGGTACCGTTAGGGTTGTGAGTCTGCACTCAGCATCGCCAGTGGGCTATGATGGGACTCATCGTTATTTTCTGCTACTTTCCGTTGTTTGATTGAATAAAGGTAGCCAAGTGCTATGCAGAATGTTTTATTTTATTTATGATGGATCATACAATGTAATAAATAATGCACTTGCTATTCTGGTATTCATCTATAATATGTGTGCTAGCGAGTTCGATCCAGGGACTAGCATGGTAAGCACAGAGACTCAAATCCTTCGAGGTTTGGTTGTTACAGATGGTATCAGAGCAGTGTGTTGACTGTAGGACGTGACCCTAGAAAATGGATTAGAAAAGCCATAGGAGTGAAAATTATTTTATCAACTAGTTATACTTCTTGTTGTTTATTAGTTAACCCCCTCAAGTATCTTGAATATTTAAATAGAAACTAGTGCTGAGACCACCATTCATGCTTGTTTTATATTGCAATGTTCTCATGTTAGCGTATCTGATTGTTGGTGTTATTCATCGTTGTGTTTTATTGCCTTGATCATATTATGCATATGGGTAGAATATATTTATATATACATAGCTTTGGCCCTATTATATCTATAACTCATCTATTCTTGCCCACCAGATGTCGCTGAGGCGTGATACTAGACGCAATGCTCCAGGAGGAGACAACAATGGCAATGAAGTACCACCATACATACAGCAGGTTATTGAGGGGCAGGCCCAGTTGATCCAGTTGCTTGCTCAGAACCAGAACAATAACAACAACAATCTGCCACCACCGCCACCTGTGGATATGCTTACCAGGTTCTTGAGGTTGAATCCTCAGAGGTTCTCCAGTTCCCCTGAACCTATTGTGGCTGATGATTGGCTCCATGCAGTCAATAGGAACCTGGAGATGGTTGGATGCACAGATGCAGAGAGGGTGAGGTTTGCCTCACATTTGCTGGAGGGTCCTGCCGCAGCTTGGTGGGACAACTACTTGGTCACTTATCGCATTGCTAGTATCACTTGGGTACAGTTTCAGGTAGCTTTCCGTGCTGCACATGTGTCTGCTGGTGCTATGAGTCTGAAAAAGAAGGAGTTTCGCAGTTTGCGCCAGGGGGGGGTCACACTCTTAATACTTATCTGGAGGAATTTAATAATCTTGCATGTTATGCTCCTAATGATGTTAACACTGATGCAGCTAGGCAGGAGAAATTCTTGGAGGGCCTAAATGATGACTTGAGCCTTCAATTGACAGTGGCCACTTTTAGGAATTGTCAGGACCTGATTGACAAGGCTATTGTGCTGGAGGGAAAGCAACAAGCCATAGAGAATCGCAAGAGTAAGTACAACAATAATAACAGGTATAATTCAGGACCACAGCAGGAGCCACACACTTCATATCATGGTAATGGAGGTAATGGGCATCATAATCATCATGGAGGTAATGGACATAATCATCATGGAGGTAATGATCATAATCATCATGGAGAGAATGGCCACAACCATAATGGCCACCATCATCATAATGGGCACAAGAGTAACAATGGCAATGGCAGAGATAATGGAAATGGTAATGGCAATGGAGGGACAATAACCAGAACCACCAGGTTACACGTGCGCCAAGGGATTTGAGTTAGGTGCAGTGCTTCAGGTGTAAGGCTATGGGGCACTAAGCCACAGAATGCTCGGGGGCGAAGAACTCAGGATCCAGCAAGCCAAACCCCTTCCAGAAGGGTCATGTAAATCATGTTAATGTGGAGGAGGTTTACAATGAACCTGATGTAGTGATTGGTAAGTTCTTGATTAATTTGCTTTACTAGCATGCTTTAACCTGATCGCTGAAGCTATCTTTTGGAGATTATTTTGTCTACCATGGATATATTTGGTTGATGTTTAGCTTGTTGTGCTTAACATGCCTCTCAATGTACTTACATGGGACAATTTTAGGAACGACTGTTGTTTTCCATCGAGCTTAGTTTCATCCCATGGCTTATATATACTCACTATTTAGGATATCGGTAGCTGGTACCATATAGGCTGGGGGCTGATAAGGGACTAATCGGTGAATCTGACTTTTAACTGAATATATATATAACCCATTTATCATTAGGTTAACTAGGGCCATATGTAATATATATGAGGCTACATAGCAACATGCACTGTACTTAATGTCTAAGTATGCAATCCTAGGCTACATAGCAACAAATAAGAGTGTTAGATATACGTAGAAGAGCAGTCGCAACAACAATAATCACACAACCCTGTTTGGATACTCAACTTAGCTAGAGGTTAAAATTAGTTTCTAGCTCATGACTAACCTAGAAATAACTATAGCCAATGAGGTGTTTGGATGACAGGGTTAGATTGAGAACAAATGCACTAGGAGAACTAGCTCCAATTAGCACCTCTTGGGTGGGATAGTTTTTTTGGGTGGCTTAGATGCAACTAGCTAAAATTAGCCCTCATGTTTGGATATAATTTAGGGCTATTTGAGCCCAAACTAGCTCAAACTAACTCTAACCCATGGATACAGTAGCAGTTAATCAGTCAATAATTTGTAAAAAAATGCAATAAACTCCCTCCGGCCCATAATATAAGATGTTATTTCATCTAATATGTGAGTATATTGGATGTTATAAGATATTATAAAGGAGTGTTATGCTACATCATTGTGCAATTGTTGTTTAGCTTCTAATATTAACTTGGTGCTTTTAGGTACATATGGCATTGGTAAAGATCCGCGCTTCGAACCTTTCTGCATATGGGACAATGAGATATCGATGAACCAGCACCAAGTGAGGAAGCTGCTAAAGATTGTTAGTAAAATGGATCAAAAGATGGCAATTAAACTATTTCTTTACACTTTATCCAAGACAACAGCGAACTACAGGATGGTAAGTAAGAACTCTGCAGCTTTCTTTTTACTTCCCATAATGAGTTGTTGATGAGGACATGACTACCTTGGAGACGACCAAAAATATTGCATACATGTATATTTGTGAGGTGATTTCTAATGCAAACTATGCAATAATTTATTTGTGTCATCCAGGACAAAAATACTTCACAAACTTTTGTGCCATGTCTAATTGCAGGTGTATGGGACATTTGTACAATTGACATATGACATATGTAGAGAAGGGAAAAGAGAAGTTTAGGTGCTATTCAAAAAGTCCTCTCATGTCACTTTTGGGCCAAGAGAAGATAGAGTCCAAGTCTCTCATGCTTTGGATTCAGATTCAGACTACACAAACATACCTGACTCAAAACGCCAATAACTTTTTCATACGGACTCCCAATTGGGTGATTCTTTTTTTGTTGGAAAGTAGATTTCATGATCTTTCCAAACAAATTGGATTCCCCTTAAAATTCGTCCAGAGCGTTGAGTTTTCGATGAAACAATCTGATGCTGCAGTAGAATCCGAGTCAAACTACAAGTCCAAAGGTGTTGCATCACCATGTACGACCTATGGTCAGTTTTAGGCTACCTTGGGATGTCCTCCCACCTCCTTAGCTGCCACCCCTTACTCCTATATAAGTAGATCCATCTAGTAGTTTTTTTCCTTGGGATTTGTTTAGTTAAAAGTTAGCCATTGCAACTTCATGTACTTTGTTTGTGTCCAACAACCAGACCAAGACCGCTTTCGGATCCCCACCTTTATCAATACTTCATACATATTAGCAATATTCAGATTGCTTTTATCATATTCTTGCCTGTTATTCGATTGCTTGCAGGAATAGACCTTCGTGATCATGTTGATCGTGCTCTGACGTGGTCAATAACCTCAGGAGATTGGTTTAGCGATTGCTAAGGTGCAACGTCGTGCACATTTGTAGTCGGATCGTCAAAGTCGTTCTCCACCAAATCCAAAGTTATCATCTCATCAAAAGATCGAGACCCCCTCCTCTATCAAGTGGTGTCAGTTTTCTGGTTGCTCGGTGAGAATTTCCAGTTATCCCTAGATTAGATTTATTTTCTTACCTATTGTCTGAAGAAAAAGCCACAAAAAAGTTAGATCTGTTCATCCTTTGTCCAAGCTAGTTTGTCCCTTCACAATTTTCTTTTCAGTGCTTTTGTAGTTGAATTATCGGTTGGATCGTCATGTTGAGTTGCTGGTCTTAGTGTCTAGTTCGTTTAGAGTTTCGAGTTCTATTCACATTAGTCACGCCGCGACTGCATCATTATTCCTTCCGCTATCCACCATCCCATCCGTCAATTTCCACCATGTGCTACGCACCGTTCATTGTCATAATCATAGTTGAGGTCATTCACATCTTCGCTTGATCCAATCTGCATCTTATCTAGTTTGTTTTGAAAAGAGGGAGAGAGAACAAAAAAAGACAAAGAAAAAAAGGTAAAAAGAATTTAGAGAAAAAAGTAGAGAAAGAAAAAGAAAACAAAAGTGTGAGGAAAATAAGAAAAAAATAAAATTCGAATCTATCTAGAGTCAATCTCGTAGTTGAATTCGGATTGGAATCTGTTTTGTGCACTGTTCGGTAAAATAGGCATATCTTCCTCATACGAAGTCTGTTTTGGCTCTGTGAGTACTCAAATTCAAGCTAGCGACGAGCCGCATCTAAATAGTTGTAGAAGCTTTTTCATTATTTAACACCTCAAAATTGGCTTCTAAATAGGGTTTTTTTTTGCCTTCCGAAGTTCGCAAACACGGCTTGTTCTAGTTTTTAAGGCCAGTTTTAGAATTTTTTGACTCCTCATATCAACTTAGAATTGAGTGATTCTTTTTGCATTTGAAAGCTTGAGTTAGTGCCATTCTTGAGAAAAATTATCAGAAAATTGGCAAAAACTTTTCCAAAGGAAAGTTGGAGAGAAAGTTGTTGGTATATCCTACTTGACAGTTATTTCACATCATTATCTTTACTGCTATTGTGATATTCACTTTTATCTTACTGTCCAGAGCAACTTCATATCCTTTATGGATGCTAGTTGTGCTAATCTGTGATCTCATTAGTGTTCTAGACTTGCGTCTCTAGTCCAGTCTAGCCTAGGACCAGCACAGTACCGACATTGAGCGTTTATTCAACATTGCATCTCGGAATTGATTATTGCTAATCTTTTGCTACCAAACATTTAAGCCTTCCAAGCTCCATATATTTCTACACCGTGTATACGTACGTTCCCCTGGAAATCGCTTTACTCAATCTTCGAAGTTATTTGACACCGCTGGTTGCCTGTCACCACCTGCTGCATGGTAATAACTTGTAAGATATTGATATTTGCCATACTATGAGCATTCTACCACCACATCCTAGTATTTCATAGGAATATTATTGTCGGATTTCGTTCCTTGTTTTCTACTAACTATGGCAGGATCCGGGGTTGTTAGTTCTTGGGCTTCATCGATCGTGGGAGATTTGCCATCACCTAAGAAAATACAACAACCGTCACAAGAGGAGCAATAACATCAGAATGCACATAATCAGGTTAATGTTTCCATGCCACCATTTACTGGTCATTTTAGGCCTGATTTATATATTGAATGGGAGTACGAAATTAATGCTATATTTGCTTCCCATAATTCTGATGAGTGTGGAAAATTTCAACCTGTGGTTAGTACTTTCAGTAGCTTTGCTTTAGTTTGGTGGAGTGGATACTATCGATTAAACCCTGATTATATACCTACTACTTGGGATAGTTTAAAACATATCATGAGAGATAGATTCATAGATGGTCATTATACTCATGGCATGATTAAAAAACTACAACATTTAAAACAAGGTAGTGACACCGTTGTCAGATTTCGGGTTCCAGCAGACCCTTGAGGTTCGAACACTGGGGTGCGCGCAGAGATTTCGCCTTCTACCTACCTGCACCCCTCCGCCTCGCTAAGATCTAAGCTATGGAAAGAACAGCACAAGAGATACAGGGTTTATACTGGTTCGGGCCACCGTTGTGGTGTAATACCCTACTCCAGTGTGTGGTGTGGTGAATTGCCTCTTGGGATGATGATGATGATGAGTAATACAAGGAAGAACAGCCTCGCGAGGGTCTGTTCTTGGCTGGGGGGATGAACTGCTAGGAGGAGTTCGGTCGCCCTTCTCTCTCTCTCTTCTCGATTCTCTCTCTGATTTCGATCCTAGCTAGTGTCTCTGTTGGCTTCTAGATTCTCCCTTCTTGATTCCCATCTTTCTACCCTGGGGGTGGCTAGTCCTATTTATAGGCAAAGGCCCTGAGCCTCTTCCCAAATATTGAGCGGGAAGGGCGCCAACAATTGGCCATTTTGAAGGGGAACATCTGGTACACTTATCCTGACTAAAGTTTGTCCTCGCCTGCCAAAGGCTCTGGTGGTGACGCTGGCTTGGGCTCCACAGTGACTTCCTCCCTGCCGTTGGACTGGTCTTGGTCTCGTTGCACCGAAATGGGTGCCTTTGCTTGATGCTCTCTCCTGTGCTTGCTCCCTTTGCACCAAAGAGGAAAGGAGGACACTGCGCGGGCTGGCGCCCGCCTGGCACCCTTGGTCGTCATGGCTTGCGTCACGGGCACCTCATGAGGTACCCTACCTTGATCTCTCCGCCTCCTCGCGAGCCAGCCTAACGAGGTCGTGCCTGAGGAAGCTCCGTGTCGTCCGCCCCGCGAGGCTTGGCCCCTCGCGAGGGTCCTGGGTCTGTGTTGATGAAGATGGGCCGTGCTGGGCCCCCCTTTGAGCCACGCCGCAGGCCGCAGGCAGGCAAGTCTGGGGACCCCCGTTCCCAGAACGCCGACAGTAGCCCCCGGGCCCAAGGCGCGCCCGGACTTGGCCGTGCAGGGAGGCGAAAGGGCAAGGGTGAAGCGCCGCGGGCCCTAACAGCCAGCGGCCTTAGGCGCCGCGTGGCGGTTGATTGGACGTGAGCGCCTCAGCAACCGCGTGAGTTGATAAAGGAGCGGCATCTGCCTAGGCTTTGCTTTTTGCTTTCTCCGGTTGCTGCTCAGATTCCCTTTCTTGCGCCTCTCCTTCCTTCCTCCAAAATTTCTAGATCTACTCCGACCGCGTGACCTAGGAAGCCATGGCGCCTCGTCAGTCCCCGGCCGGAGCTTGGTACTCGTCTGCCCTGGACTCGCCGAACGTGTCGGAGGTGAGCCTCGCCCGGTTGCGTCGGATGGGGGCGGCGCGGGGCATCGACGGGGCGAAGGTGTTCAAGGCCGGCTCCGCCACCCCTGAGGGCCAAGGGAGCACCTTCTATCCGTTCTTTGTAAGCGCCATTGCTGCTGGCCTGGTCCCCCCCTTCTCCGAGTTCTTCTTCTCTGTCCTCCGCCATTATAAGCTACAGGCTCTGCATCTCCACCCCAACTCCGTCCTTCTCCTGGCAATCTTCGCCTATTACTGCGAGGCTCATGTAGGGGTGCAGCCCTCAGTGGCCTTGCTGCGCCACTACTTCTACCTCCGGACCTCTCGCGGCCCTGCTTCCGCGTGCGTGAGCTTCATCGCGTACGGTGGCGCCATTGCCATTTCGAACCCCGAGAAAAGGATTGAGGGCTTCAGGAGCAAGTGGGTCTTGGCAGACGCTGGGCGCATCCACCCTCGGCTGATCTTGCCCACGGAGCAACCCACGAGCTCCAACGATTGGGGTCGAGCAGAGCTCGCAGACCCCCACGCGAAGCTGGTGTTGGAGAAGATGGATGCGGATCTGAGGCCGGCCAACATGGCGGCGGCGAAGCTGACCGGCGCGTTGCTGCTGAGGGAATTCCTGGAGCACCAGCTGGCTCCGCTTCGGCAGTACTCACTTCCGATGTGGAGGCCCCATCCGAGCCCCACGGCCTTGGCCAACGAAGATCTGGCTGCGGTCCTCCAATCTCTGGTCGGGGGCGATGTGGCGAGGTTGGAGGGCGCTCCTACGCCCTTGTTCCTCTGCGACGACTGGGAGCAGTTAGTGGAGTCCATGCCCGTCTTCAACGGGGACGGGCCCGTGCCCATGGAAACTCCCGGGGAATCAGTGGACGTGTCCTCCGACAACTTCAGCGAAGAGGAGGAAGGAGGGGAGCGGGAAAAAGGGCCTGACTCTGAGGCGACTGACGGAGAGTCGAGGGCTCCCCTCCCCCGGCGCAGGTCCCGCTCTCTCCACCTCTTTCCGAGCAATGACAAGGAGGATGATGACGAGCAGGGCGGTGGGAGCTTGCCCCTGATCCCGAAGAAGGACAGGACCGGGTTGATCTCCCGCGGGTCTGCCCCGGCCCCGAGGCGGACCGCAGACGCGCCTTCCGCTCCCGAGCTTCCCAATGTTGACCCTTCCAGCCAGCTTTCAGGCTTCAAATTTGGCCGGAGGCTGCCTGAGCTCACTGGCGACGACCTGTAAGCGCTTGATTCTTGTCTTTATTTCTTGTTCTGCTGCTGAGGCTTGACGTCCACATCTCTTGGACAGGCTGGCGCCCGCAGCAAAGAAGCCGAAGGGAGCTCCTGAGGTTCCATCCGTGGTAGCGCCTCTGCCCGCGAAGGAAGGTGACCGCGACGCACGGGCTTCTCCTGCCCGGTCGTCCTCGCGAGGCCTGGCTGAGCCGGCTGGGGCGAGCTCAGCCCCCATGGCCCAAGTGACTCCCGAGGTGCCTTTGCCTGCTGCCGCCACTACAGCCGTTGCAGCGCAGCAGGCTCCGCCTCAGGATGCTGTGGTCGCGCTGCCGCCTTCTCCTCCTACTCCACAGACTGCTGTCTCTCTAACTCCTCCTCCGTTCTGGATCGTGCTGCTGCAGAGCTGGACCGGCTACGGCAGGATCTTCTTGGCGCCGACACTCGCTTGGTGGCCGGGCTCTTGGAGCTGGCTTCAGGATGGATTTGCTCTGACGCTTCGATTCGGGCGGCGTTGGTCCAGGCCTCGACGGCTTGCGATGAGGAGAGGCAGGCCATCCTTGAGGCAAAGGCCGCTCGTGACGTAGCCCTGGGGGAGGTGGTCGACGTCCGTGGTCGCTGCAAGGCGCTAGAGGACGAGATGCAAGGCCTGCGGGACCAGCTCGCGAAAGAGGCCCGCCTTCGCCAAGAGCAGGAAGAAGGCATGAAGGCTCGCGAGGCGGCCGTCAAGGAGAGGGAGGTCAAGCTCAGGAGGCGCCGTGACCGCCTAGGCGTGCTGGAGCAGGAGTTGGGGGCGAGGAAGGTCGAGCTGGACGACAAGGCCCAAGTTCTTGCCGAGGACCGCGTGGCTTCGCGGAGATGGAGGCGAAGGCTCGCTCCTCGCTGAGGACGCTTTACGACAGCGGCCTAGAGAGCCCGCTGGCTGGCGCCGAGGATGGCCCCGCCAAGCTGCTTCCCTTCCTAGTTCGCGCTCTTGAAGATGTCGCCCTTGGCCTTGGCCCCACGGCCGAGGCCGAGGCGCGTGTCCTGTCTTCTGCAGCGCTAACGCGGGTCCTCACCCACATCTACCTTCGCGATCCCGGCGTCGACCTTGACAGCCTGCTGGAGCCAGTAAGCGGCGAGCGTGCCGCTGCCGCTGCCGAGGCCATGAAGGGTCGCGCGGAGGCTCTGCTGGGGAAGTTCCGGGCCTTCAGCACCAAGCCGAAGCAAGGCGCTGCCGACCCCGCTGCTCCATGAGGCGAACCCACTCCGCGCTGCTCCACCGCCAACAAGTGACTCCGTTGTGGCTCCTGTCCTGCCTTTAATTCCTGTACATGTATCATGCCTCGGGGAGGCGTTTAAACTTGCGTTTGGCATTGAGATAACAGTGTGGACTGTAATATTTGCTTTTGAATTCCTTTAAATTTACACTTTTCCTTCCTACTTGCTTATGTTCTACGCCGGCAGAGCCCGGCCCCGCGCATACCTCAGCCGCCGTTAGCCCCGACCGGAAACCAGGACGGGACCAAGGAGTGAGGGGCTACGTGACAAGTTAGGCTCCTGAGTCGCGATGCTCAGGAGTCCCCCTTGGCGCATGAATAGCAAGTAGGGAGGTGTGATGTGGGTGGATCTACCGTTCTACGTCTGCAGAGCCCGGCCGCGCGCATACCTCAACCGCCATTAGCCTTTCGAAACTAAGGAGTGAGGGGCTACGTGACCAGTTAGGCTCCTGAGTCGTGATGCTCAGGAGTCCCCCTTGACGCTCAAACGGCCTTCGTACCTTGGCTCCGCTCGGGGAGAGACGTGCGATGAACCAGGCCCGGGGGGGCTGGCTGGGTGGCGTGCGTCTGGGCGTGACCCAGGCGCAGCCCCCGTGCCCAACCCCCTCGCGCGGCACTCCCGAGGGGAGGCGTTACGATGAGGCTAGGCACTGAGCTCTGGGCTCCCTGAGGTTGATGCGGCCTGGGGGCCACCCTCAGTTGTTTATCACCAGCGCGGAGCATAGCGCTTCCGTATGTGTACGGGCATAGCCGCTCCTCGGCAGTGTCGTCAGCCAGCACGGAGCATGGTGCTTCCATTGGTACGTGGGAGGGGGCTCCCCTCCGGGAGGAGCCCCCGGGGCGTGTATAGCCCCGCCCTGACACGTGGCTGGCACGGTAGGGCCTGGCGAGGTGTATCTGGGCACCCGTGAGCCAGCGCGGGACTCACGGGGCCCTACCTCTAGGCGGGTTGCGCCTGGCACTGGGCCTTATCTTGTGATGTGTCCCTGCAAATTTGGTTAGATGCCTGCACTCTACGTCCTCGGGTCCCGGCCCTCGAGCTGGTCTCAGCCGTCGCTGGTATGTCAGGTCGCGATGCCGTGGTCAAGGCCAGAGGGTGAGGGCTGGAGAGCCAGTAAGAGCCCTGAGTCGCGATGCTCAGGTACCCCCCCCCTTTAACGTGCAAGTGGTTGGCATGGAGAAGAAGAGGTGCCGTGGACAGGCATCAAATAATCAAGCATGGTGGGTCGAACGCATAGCCGGAAATAAAAGCAAAAGGGATACATGCCGCTGGGCCTGGCCCGAGCGACTTGGGGATGATGCAGCCCGTGGGGCGCCCCCAACAAAGTATGTGGAGGTCGTGGTACACACAGTACCGACTGCCCTTGGAAGATTCGGGCTGATCTCTGCCCCGCTTGGTGTCTGGTTCTGCCGCAAGCACGGCAGCCCCCTTGCGCTTCACATCCTTGGCCTTGGGCTTATTCTCTTCTGGGTCTGCGGCAGGCAGCTCGAGGAGGGAGAGACGCCCTTCCTCAGCCCTGGCGCACTTGGTTGCCAAGTTGAACAGCTCCAAGGAAGTGCACAGGTCTTCATGCATCGCCAGCTCCTCCTTCATCTTGACGTCGCGCACGCCGTCGGAGAAGGCTGAGATGATGGCCTCCTTGGTCACCTTGGGCATCTTGAGGCGTGTGTTGTTGAAGCGCTAGATGTACTTCTGCAGGGTCTCTCCGGGTTGTTGCTTGATGCGGCGCATGTCGCTCATGGCGGGTGGCCGGTCGCGAGTACCTTGGAAGTTGGCGATGAAGCGGGTGCACATCTCGTCCCAGGAGGAGCTCGTGCCTGGAGCCAGGTTCAGGAGCCAGGTGCGGGCCCGTCCTTGAGCGCCATGGGAAACCAGTTCGCCATGACCTTCTCGTCTCCATTGGCAGCTTCGATGCCCAGCTCATAGAGCTGGAGGAACTCCGCAGGGTCGGCCGTGCCGTCGTAACGAGGAGGCAGGTCTGGCTTGAACTTGCCGGGCCACGCGACCCTGCGTAGCTCGGTGGTGAAGGCACGGCAGCCTGCTGTGGCCACGGGAGGCCTTGGGTGATGGAGAGCTTGGTCTTGCATGTCCCCACGCGCTGCAGCTGGGAGCCGCGCGGGGTCTTGACGTGCGGGAGCAGGAGCATGGTCGCGACGTGCTGGAGCAGGGAGCGCCCGGGCAGCTTCTTGCGGGCGAGGGACTTCTTAGCAGCTCTGCTCTTGCCGCGCTGGCACCTGACGGAGCGGGTTCCGCCCAGGGGCCACGCGCCTTGGAGCCATGGCGCCTTCTTGAGGAGGAGGTGGCTGGGGCGCCCCCGGAGCTTCGCCGCCCGCGCGGGGCGGGGTGCGGTGCAGCGGAACGGACGGCGCAGGAGAGCCGCCTGCGGCGCGGACGAGCTCGGCGATGCGGTCGAGCCATTCTTCGTAGACGTTGTCGACGGGACGGTAGCGCAGGAGCTCGTTTGCCGCGATGAGCGCAGCTCGAGCCTCCATGGGTGCGCGGAGCGCGCGGGATGAAGAACCAGCTGGGGTGAGCGAGGGAGTAGCGGTGCGGCCGTCTTGCTGCACGGACGGATGCTGAGACGACGCTTGCTGCTCGTCCCCCGCCGGGCCGGTGGCGGCGTTGATGGCAGGTGACGGGGAACGGCGAGGACGCCCGCCGACAGGAGTCGTCTGGGCGACGCGGGAAGCGAGAGCGGCCCGGCGCTCGGCGCGGGCCCGACGAGCGTCAGACATGGACGTGATGGTCGGAGGAGAACGGGGTGGTGGAAGACGAATTCCGGCGCACCCCTACCTGGCGCGCCAAATGTCGGATTTCGGGTTCCGGCTGCCCTTGCAGTTCGAACACTAGGGTGCGCGCGGAGATTTCGCCTTCTACCTACCTGCACCCCTCCGCCTCGCTAAGATCTAAGCTATGGAAAGAACAGCACAAGAGATACAGGGTTTATACTGGTTCGGGCCACCGTTGTGGTGTAATACCTACTCCAGTATGTGGTGTGGTGAATTGCCTCTTGGGCTAATGATGATGAGCAATACAAGGAAGAACAGCCTTGCGAGGGTCTGTTCTTGGCTGGGGGGATGAACTGCTAGGAGGAGTTCAGTCGCCCTTCTCTCTCTCTCTCTCTTCTCGATTCTCTCTCTGATTTTGATCCTAGCTAGTTTCTCTCTTGGCTTCTAGATTCTCCCTTCTTGATTCCCATCTTTCTACCCTGGGGGTGGCTAGTCCTATTTATAGGCAAAGGCCCTAGGCCTCTTCCCAAATATTGAGCGGGAAGGGCGCCAACAATTGGCCATTTTGAAGGGGAACATCTGGTACACTTATCCTGACTAAAGTTGGTCCTCGCCTGCCAAAGGCTTTGGTGGTGACGCTGGCTTGGGCTCCACAATGACTTCCTCCCTGCCGTTGGACTGGTCTTGGTCTCGTTGCACCGAAACGGGTGCCTTTGCTTGATGCTCTCGCCTGCGCTTGCTCCCTTTGCACCAAAGAGGAAAGGAGGACACTGCGCGAGCTGGCACCCGCCTGGCACCCTTGGTCGTCATGGCTTGCGTCATGGGCACCTCGTGAGGTACCCCGCCTTGAGCTCTCCGCCTCCTCGCAAGCCAGCCTGACGAGGCCGTGCCTGAGGAAGCTCCGTGTCGTCCGCCTCGCGAGGCTTGGCCCCTCGCGAGGGTCTTGGGTCTGTGTTGATGAAGATGGGCCGTGCTGGGCCCCCCTTTGAGCCACGCCGCAGGCCGCAGGCAGGCAAGTCTGAGGACCCCCGTTCCCAAAACGCCGACAACCGTAACAAAATATTATGATGATTTACAAACTACCTTGTTGCACTCATTTTTAAAGAAAGTGAAGAAGATTTTATGGATAGATTTCAAGGAGGATTAAACAGTGATATTCAGGAGATACTAATTCATGAAGAGTGTTATCCTATGAACCATTTGTTTAGTCTTGCTTGCAAAGCTAAGCAGAAAATAAAACGACGTGTTGCCCACGAGGAGAACAAGCGCAAGGTGCACATTCCAAGTGTTGATACATATGTTTCCTCAGTTACTAGGCGTACTATGATAACCACATCCATTGTTGCGAGGACTACATCATCTCCACCATGTGACACGTCACCACTGAGAGTGCCTAATCATCTGAGTTGATCATAAGAGGTAAGGACAAATGTACAAATTTTCCACTTTCACACGAGAATGATGCATGCCTAGTTAACTTGAATACATCATGTGTTGAGTTACCTATTGATTCGAACACACCACCTATTTTATAGAATCGTGTTACTGTCATGAATGCATGAGGTGATGAAACAACTGAAATACCAACAATTTTGAGTGCACCCATTGAATTAACTGTTGATGCAAAAGAACCAATGTTTAATCATTTTGATATGACCTCTAGTATTGGTGATGATTCTGTGTCAAATGACTTATTGCATGTTTTCTTATTTAAGTATGTTTTAGCATGTAAATTTGATGCAAGTAAGGTTTATTCACCATTGTTGGGATGGTTTAATGATGAACATTGTCAATCTTTTGATATGAATAAGAGCTTCACTTATATATGCAAACTGAGTTGCAATATTTTCATGCCTTCTACATCTTGTGATAATATTTTGGCTTTATATGGTATGAACTATGAAATTTACTCATGTATACATGTGTCATATGTTCAAAAACCAAAGGAAATAAAAATGGGTGGCATATACATATACAACATGTACACCTTGACTCTTTTGTTAGCCACATTTCAGATTATGCAACGCCGAGGACGGCTTTGTTTTCAAGAAGGGGAGGATGATGAGGACATGACTACCTTAGATACAACCAAAAATATTGCATACATGTATATTTGTGAGGTGATTTCTAATGCAAACTATGCAATAATTTATTTGTGTCATCCAGGACAAAAATACTCCACAAACTTTTGCGCCATGTCTAATTGCAGGTGTATGGGACATTTGTACAATTCACATATGAAGATAAGGGAAAAAGAGAAGTTTAGGTGCTATTCAAAAAGTCCTTTCACGTCACTTTTGGGCCAAGAGAAGATAGACTCCAAGTCTCTCACATTTTAGATTCAGATTCAGACTACACAAACTGTCGGGGGTGTCGTGCGACATATGCCAAAGGATGGCTTATCATGGTGGGGGATAGTAAGACGTCCCTGGTGCCAGGAAACGGGATGAGGCATAGACACGTACGCCGACGAACTTTACCTAGGTTCGGGGCTCTCCTAGGAGATAACACCCCTAGTCCTTCTTTGCGGGGTCTCCGCATGATCATTCAAGAAACAATGGTAGCTACAAGCTTGCTCCTTGAGCTGTTTCTCCAGAGGGGGAAGAAGGACAAGGCTAGCCCTAGCTTCCTCTCTCTATGTGTGTGTGGTATGACTAAAGTATGAACCCTTTGCATGGGTGCCCTGGGGGGTTTATATAGGCCTACCCCCAGGGGTACAATGGTAATCTGGTCGGGTGTAGGACCCGGTTGTCAGTGTCTATGGTCGCCGGCTTCTCCGCTGGCCGCTGGGGCCCGCCGCCTGGTGGGTCCCGCTGGCTGTCTCGTACTTCGCCGACAGGCTGCACCCACCATTTGCGGGTCCTACCGGTAGCTTAACACGGTGGCGATGCTACCGGTGATGTGTGCTTTGTCGGGGAAGGCATGGCTATAGTGTTGCCGCCTGGCGGGCGTTCACTGTAGCCATTCCTCATCTCTTCTGGTTAATGGCGCACAAACTCTGAGGGAGGGGAAGGCCGCCTGCTGGGAGTCGGCCTCCCCTTGCGCCGGCTGGTCGACGCTCGCTGCCTTCCGGCTTCTCGCGGACAGCTAGGGCCCGCCGCCAGCGGGCTGTACCGACAACCCATAGTGGGGGCATGGCCTTCTCTACCATGAGTAATGTCACGGGCTGCGTGGAAATAGTGACGCGCCGGACGGGGGTGTCCGTCCAGTACAGTGCACTGTGGCCACGCCCCACCTTGGATTCAGGGGTGGCTGATGGCACTGTAGCCACACCCGTCTCATCGCCTTAATGTCGTGCAAACTTTGAGTGCATGAGGGGCCACCTGCTAGGAGCTAGCTGTAACGCCCTCGATGCGGCTATATCTCCCACGTGTCGAAGCACGACTTAGAGACATAACCGCATTGAAAGCAATCTCGCAAGTGAGGCAATCTTCACACAACCCATGTAATACATAAGGGAAAGAGATACATAGTTGGCTTACAATCTCCACTTCACACAAATACATGAATAAAGCATTACAACATACAAATACAATCACGGTCCGACTACGGAACCAAAATAAAAGAAGAACCCCAAATGCGACACGGTCCCCAATCGACCCCAACTGGGCTCCACTACTGATCAACTAGAACGAAACAACACAAAGGACAAGATCTTCATCGAGCTCCTCCTGAGCTTGGTTGCGTCATCCACACGGTAATCTCGGCACCTGCAAGCTGGTTTTGGAAGTATCTGTGAGTCACGGGGACTCAGCAATCTCGCACCCTCGCGATCAATACTATTTAAGCTTATGGGTAAGGTAAAGGTAAGAGGTGGAGCTGCAGCAAGCGACTAGCATATATGGTGGCTAACATACGGAAATGAGGGCGAGAAGAGAAAGCAAAGCACAGTCGATAAAAGTATGATCAAGAAGTGATCCTAAAACAACCTACATCAAGCATAACTCCAACACCGTGTTCACTTCCCAGACTCCGCCGGAAAGAGACCATCACGGTAATACACGCGGTGGATGTATTTAAACTAAGGTTAACTTCAGGTTTTCTACAACCGGACGTTAACAAATTCCCATCTGCCCATAACCGCGGGCACGGATTTTGAAAGTTCAAATCCCTGCAGGGGTGTCCCAACTTAGCCCATCACAAGCTCTCACAGTCAACGAAGGATATTCCTTCTAGCGGGAAGACCCGATCAGACTCGGAATCCCGGTTACAAGACATTTCAGCAATGGTAAAACAAGACCAGCAAAGCCACCCAGATGTGCCGACAAATCCCGATAGGAGCTGCACATATCTTGTTCTCAGGGCACACCGGATGAGCCAGACGTCGGGTGGGCCAGCCCAGAGTTTCCCCTAGTAGCTTCGGACATCGCTCAGTTTGGACCAACACTCAGAGGAGCACTGGCCCGGGGGTTTAATAAAGATGACCCTTGGGCTGGCCTAACCCAAGGGAAAAAAGGCTAGGTGGCAAATGGTAAAACCAACGTTGGTCCTTTCTGGAGGAGTTTTATTCAAAGCGAACTGTCAAGGGGTTCCCATTATAACCCAACCGCGTAAGGAACGCAAAATCCGGGAACATAACACCGATATGACGGAAACTAGGACGGCAAGAGTGGAACAAAACACCAGGCATAAGGCCGAGCCTTCCACCCTTTACCAAGTATATAGATGCATTAATTAAATAAGATATAGTGTGATATCCCAACAACATATCCATGTTCCAAACATGGAACAAGCTCCAATCTTCACCTGCAACTAACAACGATAAGAGGGGCTGAGCAAAGCGGTAACATAGCCGAACAACGGTTTGCTAGGACAAGGTGGGTTAGAGGCTTGGTTCAACAATATAGGAGGTATGATAACCAAGTGGTAGGTATCGCAGCATAGGCATAGCAAAAGAGCGAGCAACTAGCAAGCAAAGATAGAAGTGATTTCGAGGGTATGGTCATCTTGCCTGAGATCCTGCAAGGAAGAAGAACGAGTCCATGAAGAAGACAAATGGGCATAGACGAACGAATCCTCACAACACGACGTTACCGGAACCAACCCGAAGAAGCAACACCAGAAAGAAGCACACAACATAGTAAACAACCAACACATGAACATCGTATGATATGCGGGATGCGGTATGCGATGCATATGCATGATTTGCAAGGGAATGAATGAACCTGGCCTCAACTTTGAAATCCAAGTGTGCCACTGGAAAGGTGAGGTGATTTCGGTTGAAATCAATATAAAGTACGCCGGAATCGGATGCACGGTTTGGAAATGGTAAGCAAAGCAAATATGGCAACGGTCTGCGATAAACAGCAAGTTACCATCTAAATGCAACAAGACAAATAGGCTACAGCACTCAAACATGGCAACAAAATACATGACATGGATCCATTCATGATGCTTAACAAAATATGAACACTGAGCTACGGCCAATTCATCCATTAACAGGTTCAAACAAGCATGGCAAAAATGCAATTGGTAAACAGATTTCAGACTTAGTGAAATTAACACAAGCCTGGAATTTCAGATCAGGTAGCACACTTTGGAGCATGAAAACTATATGCTACAGGTCCTGAACATGGAAAAGTAAAACATGGCATGGAGCTACCCAAAGAGCTTAACAAAAGTCCCTTAGTGACCTTGAGCCAAAAGGGATCAGAAAATATATTTGCAAGCATGTGAACATGGCAAAAACATAATCAGATCATAGACTTAGTGAAAAACTGGAGCATGCAAATCAGATATCAAGTAGACATGTTTACGAGCTTGATGCACTCACTACAGAGCAAGTCATGACAATCTAAGCATACACCCATCAAGAATACACATTATACAAGCTTGACATGGCAATAACAATAACATAGCATGCACGGATCAACTACAACATCCTCGCCAAAATCGCTAACAAGTAGACAATCTGCCCAGATTCACGAAATAGCAAAAGTAGAGCTCGATTGACTCAAGCTAGGGTGCTCCATAATTGCAAACAAAGACACGGATGGATAGAGCAATACAAGATTAACAAAACATCCTTACTGATCATCCTCAAAAGAGGCACTGATCACTAGGAAACAACATGAACATATGGCATATTGAAATAAACAGATCAAGGACTTAGTGGAAATGCTAAGTCCCTGAAATCAGCATTAACGAATGCACCACTTTGCAAGATTGTGCTAGTCACCACACACATCACAAAAATACATGGATGGCACCTCTGGAAAGATGACAAAGCATATAACAAAACTCATGTAGAGCTCAGGGGCATATCATGCACACAATAATCATGGAAAAAATGAAAAATATCTAATTGGAGCAGCAGATCTGACAATTATCTCAAATAGCACTCTTCCAACAGCATTTCGGGCATCAAGATGAGCTCAAATGAAAATGATGCAATGTGACGAAATGATGTGCTCTCTGAGATGAACATTTTGATATGCTACACGCATGAGTCGGAGCTACGGATGCAAAGTTACGGCATGATGAACATGGCCATATGAATCTGGGAATTTCGGGGACTTAGTGGAATTTATACCTCCGTGAAAAGTCAACGCGGGATGGAGAGAAGCGGGACGGCACGGATCCAGATCGTGGGGGCGTGTTTGGTTCACCGGAACGGTGGATCTCATCCAACCGGCCGGATCCGACGACGGGGCGACGAGAAGGCGCGCTGGAATGGCGGGGCGGCGTCGCCGGCGATGGCCGGAGGTCGACTCCGGCGCGGCCGCAGGCTGCGGGTGGCGTGGGGCGCCGTGGAGGCGGCGGAGAGGGAGCTCCCGGCCGGAGCTGGCAGGCCGGAGAAGGATCGTAGGCCGTGGCGGCATACGGCGGCGCGGAGGTCCGGCGATGGCCGGCGACGAGGTCCGACGAAGGTGGCGGCCGCGGGCGAGGAGCCGGGCGGCGGGACTCCCAGGCGCGGGCGGCGAACGGATCTGGCCCGGGGCGGCTCGGGCGGGCCGGCCGCGGGCTCCGCGGGCCCGGCCGCGCGAGAGGAGAGAGAGAGAGGGCGGCGGGAGGTGAGGTGGCGGCGTCCGGTTGGTTGGCGGTGGCGGGGGGGTGACGTGGCACGACACCACTGGCCGGAGCGAGGTGGAGGGCGGACATGTCCGGCGGCGGGGATTTTTGTCCGGTGACGCGAGGTAGGGGAAGGCTAGGGTTAGACCGCAAATTTCGGAGGGGATCACTTATTTATAGGTAGAGGGAGCTAGGAGAGTCCAAATGAGGTGCGGTTTTCGGCCACGCGATCGTGATCGAACGACCGAGATGATGGAGAGGGTTTTGGGCCAAAATGGAGGGGTGTTGGGCTGCAACACACACGAGGCCTTTTCGGTCCCTCGGTTAACCGTTGGAGCATCAAACGAAGTCCAAATGGTACGAAACTTGACAGGCGGTCTACCGGTAGTAAACCAAGGCCGCTTGACAAGTCTCGGTCCAATCCGGAAATGTTTAACCCCCGCACACAAAAGACAGGTAGAAATGACCACCGGAGGAGAACGGAGCGCCGGAATGCTAAACGGACAACGGGGAAAATGCTCGGATGCGTGAGACAAACATGTATGCAAATGAAATGCACATGATGACATGAGATGCAATGCATGACACGCAAGCAATGACAAGGCAACAACAGCGAATAAGCGGAGGACACCTGGCACATCGGTCTCAGGGCGTTACACCAGCCTCTCTGGAGGCCGCCTGCCAGAAGTCGGCCAATCTCATGGCTTTCTTCTGAAGAGCGCCGCCCTCCGGTCAGCCGGCTGATGCCACCAGCCGGCCCAGAGAAGGCGGCACTTCGTCCTTGAGGTTTGAGGGGTGCAGCCGGCCTCGATGTCTTGAATCGCCATGGGGACCAGGTGAGGCTACCTGTGGTCGTTTACTCCGACAGTAGTCCCCGAAGCTGGTGGGGCACCTCTGCTATGAAGGCGAGGAGCCTCAACAGCTTCATACTCTGAGTGGTCTGGTGATCTTGTTTCGTCCGCCCTTTGAAGTGCCGACTGGTACAAACCGGCCACAACTTGGCGGACCGCCTGATGGTTTTGAAATGTTGCGGCAGGAGCCGGGTGGCGTGCAAGCCGGCTGGGCTGGCCTGCCAGCCCACGCGCGTGACAGGACGTCGCCGTAGGATGTGGCCCGCCACTACCATGCCTCGGTGCGCGCGTGGATCCGGTGCGGCCGAGGTGAACGCTTGGAAACCTGCCGCACAGTAACTACATGTTGTTACTGCGCGGTTAAAGCAGGGTCGAGAGAACGTGGGCGCAGTTAATCCCACGACCCCCATGTTCTTGCCCCTTTGGCTTCGCCGCCTGAGGCTATAAGTAGGGGGAGGTGAGGGGTGGCAGACGCACGCACACCCCTACTCTCCCCTCTTCCTTCTTCCTCTTGATGCTGCCGCTGCGCTTCCATTGCCTTGCTGAAGCGCTGCCGCGGCTCCTTAGTCGACAAGCGCACCTCGTCCATGGAGCTACCGCACCATCGCAGATCCGTTCGCTCGCCCAAGCTCTTCGCCTCCATCAAGTATGAGCCCCATGGCGTGGGCCAGAGCGTGGGATGCCTCCAACGTGCACAAAGATCACATCGCTATCCTCCGCCAAACGCGGCGGCTGCCCGGCAAGAACTACGTCTGGGCACGCCTGCCGCCCGAGGAGGAGATCTTCCCGGCACCGCGGGGAGGCGAGCGGGTCGTCTTCCGCTCGCACATCATCAGCGGCCTCGGGCTGCTAGCGAGAGATTTCCTCCGGGCCTTCCTCCATTTCTACCGCCTTCAGCCGCACCACCTGACGCCCAATACGGTGGTGTTGTTGTCGGCCTTCGTCACCCTCTGTGAGGGATATCTAAGCATTCCCCCCACCCTCGAGCTGTGGGGGGAATTCTTCTACACCAAACTCGGCACCGCCACCAAGAACGAGGCGGCACAGTGCGGCGCCTCCGTCGTAGTGCGCCGACCGGGTGCCAGGAACTGCTTCCCGGCCATCAGCCTGATGCAGTCGGTCAAGCTTTGGCAGTCGTCGTACTTCTACGTGAAGAACGTCCACCCGGAGCATGACTTCGTCAACCTTCCGGCGTACAAGGCCGGCCCACCAGCCGAAGCCCGCACCAACTGGACCTTCAACCCGAAGGCATTGTCAGCCGCCTCCCTTGCTGCCATCGTCCGGCTCCAGGAGATGACGGAGTCGGAAGGCCTGAAGGCCTCGGACCTGCTGACCGCCTTCTTGGCGCGCCGGGTGCTCCCCCTCCAAACCCGGCCTCACCTGATCAGCCAAATGAGCGGGCACCGAGACCCAAGCCGGATGAGCACCAAGGAGACGCCGGAGGTGGAGGTGGCCCGCCCGATGAACTTTATTTCGAGCCGCAAGCTTTTGGAGGGAGAGTGGAAGTTCGGCAAGCAGCCGTACTCCCGCGTGAATTCTCCGCCTGCGGTAAGCCCTCAATCATTTTTCTTCCCATGTGCTGAGTTCTGCCTTTTTGCCTCCTAATCAATCAATCACTTTGCGTAGATCCTCTCATCCTAGTCGGTAGCCGATGCCTTGGAGGAGGGCCAGGAATACCTGCCGGACCGGACGGTGAGCGATGTGGACGACCCCCGACCTAGGGGCGTCCGCTTTGGAGGAAGATGACGCCACAGGCAGTGGCAGTGGAGCAGGCGGCTCCGAAGGAGGCGGCGTCGAGGTGTGGCCGGACAACAATGACAAGGAACATGAGCCACGCCGCCCTCACGGAGTCGACAAGGCGGGCGGGCGCTCGTCAGCCGCGCCGGCTGCGCCAGGTGGCTCACAGAAGCGCCGAGCCACCAGGCCATTATTCGGCAGCCGGCCAAAGAAGCCGAGGAACCCGACCGGCGTGACCAGGCGGCATGAGGCCGCCGCGAAAGTGGCCCAATTCCAAAGGGCCCCAAAGCAGCCCCCAATAGTATCCACGTAAGTACTTTGATTCCCCTCGCATTTTTTCCTTTGCCTTTCTTGCAATGGTTCTTTCTGAATTTCTTCTTGTCTTTTTTGATCAGGGCCCCACTCTCTCTTGAGTGGTCGGCCTCTGCTTCCATCATTGGGGGGATGGAAAGCTCTGGCAACACTCGTCGCATAGACCCGTGCACCGAGCTCCAGGAGGCAACAGAAAGGAACGCGCGGGAGGTGCGTGAGGAGCGGGAAGAGGCCGAGCGGCAGCGGCCAAGGCGGCGCAGGAAGAGGCCGACGCGGCTGCCAAGGCCCAGGCCGATGCCGCAGCCAAGGAACGCGCGGACGCGGTTGTCAGGACCCCGATCCTAAGTCACACCGATCTAGCATGTAACACATCATATCACTTTGCGGCCTCACGCACGGTATCTCCACGGGTGCCACCTTACCTGGCCCGGGACCGTTTGCGCCTTTTGGCTCACGTATATGATAGTGTCGCTAGCATCCATATGACAGAGAACCCGAGCCGACATGGCTAGTCATGAACCCAAAGTGGCACTAACTTACAGGGACAGGCATACATGACCCAGCAACGAACGTGTCGGTCATCAGCGAGTGAATCCGGGCTGTAGCAACTGGGCTAACAGGACTCCGGTAGACACCGCGTGACATTTCCCTAAAGGGACAAACACAGGAACAAAGAAGGACATATATCGGCCAGTCTAAGTGTTCCTGAGCAGTAGCAAGCTACCATGGCTCAGTGGAAGTACTAGGACACATTTCCCGGTAAGAGAGGCTACCAAGGATAAACAACTAGGTTATCGGATACCACACATACCAAGCATTTCAAATCATACACACAATATGCTCGATATGTGCAAATACAACATGGCATCACAGCAAAACTCTACAACTCAAAGTATTTATTCATTAGGCTCCGAAGAGCTAGATATTACAAACATGGGTCTGAGGACCCGGCATTCAAGTCATACAAGCAACAAGCACAAGCGGAAGCTTAACTTGTCTGAGTATAGACAACTACAAATGAAAAGGCTGAGAAGCCTGACTATCTACAAGACCCTGCCGAGGGCACAAGATCGTAGCTAAGGTAACAAGCTAAACGTCGAAGTCCACGCGGAACTACTAGCGAGACTGAAGTCTCTCTGCAAAAACAAAAATTAAGCAAACATGAGTACAAATGTACCCAGCAAGACTTACATCAGAACTAGCTACATATGCATCAGTGTCAAGAAAGGGGGTGGTGGAGTTTAACAGCAGCAAGCCAGCTTTGACTCAATGTCTATCCTGAACTACGACTGCAAGTAACTCTTTTGAGGTGGCGCACACGAGTCCACATATTCACCATATCAATACACCACTATGGATCCACTCTCATCTCCCTGTGAGAACGCCATCCATAGCACTCACGCTTATCTTGCACATTTTAGAGTATCCACTTTCACTTGTCTATGAACTGTACATGCAACCCAGAAGTCCTCTACCGTGGACGCGGCTATTCGAATAGATGATGTTAACCCTGGAGAGGTGTACTTCTTCACACACGCTCTCGCCACTTACCACCATGTACACGTCGTGTATCTCGGCAACCTTCAAGCGGAAGCCTGGCGAGGGAGTCGGCCACGACCTGACTAACCACGCAAGTCTCTAGTCCAGGTTTATCACCTATTCGGGTTCCATCCGCAAGGAGATCCTGTCGGGGTGTCGCTCACGGCCCCAAACGATGTGTGCAGGGTTCCCAAGCCCACCTCGACGGATGGATCTATGCTTGGTACACCGTGCCATGATGCCTAGTCTGTCCCAAGCCCACCTGTACCGGGTGCCACTTGGTAGACTACTAACACAACCTACAAACACCAGAAACTAGTTGCAACTCCTGGACAGAGATCAGGTTGATTAATAAGTCGAGAGGGGCACTTAAGCATTCCAATGCGTTGTAGTAATTGTTCATGGATCACAAACACATAACTCAGTTCCTGAGGACGGCTGCAATGAGACAACCCACCATGTACTCCTACATGGCCTCTCACCGCTACCTTTACCAAATTGTGTTCACACACTTAGCTCTCAACAGTAGGACATGTTCACCACATACCAATTCATCCCCGATGAATCAGACCTGACTCAACTCTAAGCAGTAGTAGGCATGACAAACAAGCATGAACGAGTAGGCACATCAGGGCTCAAACAACTCCTACTCATGCTAGTGGGTTTCATCTATTTACTGTGTCAATGACAAGTCATGCAGAGGAAAGGGGTTCAACTACCGCAGCATGTAACAGTTGAAACGTTGTTGTCCTAATGCAGTAAAAAAGAGCAGAAGAGAGAGAGTGGAATTGTATCGGAATGAACAAGGGGGTTTTGCTTGCCTGGCACTTCTGAAGATAGTATAGTTCTTCATCGGTGTCATCGATCTCATCGTCGGAACGTCGTCTACTAAGAGGGGACAATTACCGGCAAACAAGGAAGAACACAATCAATGCAATGCACAATATGATGCATGATCATGACATTGCAATATGTTGTGGTTGAGCTAATGCAACTAAGACCAGATGGGTTTGAGTCATTTTAAACCAAAGGTTCAACCTCAAACTCAAACTATGAATTCAAATAGTGCATTATCATGTTTTGAACAAAACAGTGGGGTTAAGTTGTTTAAACATGCATGAAACCAGTACAGATGGATATATTGGATTTTTCTGATAGTTTTTCATATATAACTTATTTCATTCTGAGCTACGGTTGAATTTCTATGATTTTTAGATGTTTAGGGCATTTTCTGAAAATAAATAAATCGTTTAGTTTTATTTAAAATCCAGAAAAGTGATTACTGCATCAGTATTACGTTAGTGTGATGTCAGCAAGTCAACAGGACTGCTCCGGGTCAAACCTAACAGGTGGGACCCGTAGGTCAGTGACACAGCGCTGGCTAGAGTCATAGACAGGTGGGCCCAGTCAGCGCTGACTATGTCAAAATCAAAGCCGACACGTGGGGCCACGGGGTTATCACTAATCTAAACAGAAAATTTGTCTAACCTAAACAGGCACGGGGGCCCACATGGCAGTGGGTCTAGGGGTGTTTAGTAGGGTCATTAGCGCTAATTAAACTGGTGCCACGTCAGCAGTTGACGCCGGCGACCACAGCAACGGCGGGGGCTCGCCGGAGTCGCTCGGGACGGTGCTACAGAAGGTGATTCGCGGTGGGGTTTGGCTCTACTGCGAGCTAGCGTCCGCGCGCATCCAATGGAGCAAGCGGGAGGAGGTGGGGTGGCCCGAAACGTTGACTACAACAATGGCAGGCGGCGGCCGGAGTCGCACCTCGACAGAACCGGCGTTGCAGGACGCGGTGAGCAAAGTAAAGGCCTGGCAGCCTCCTGGGTTCACCAGGAGCTCGATGCGGTGCACGGGCACGACCCGCTCGATCTCAGGCCGCGGCAGCGACAAGGCCATGCGGCAGCGAGCTTTGGTCACGGTGGGGAACGGTGCTACGGCATGGAGGAGAGCAAACGGAGAGAGGGGAAATGCAGTGGAGCTCACAGAGGTTACGAGGGGATGGTCAGCGTGCTCGGTGAAGGCTTGGACGGAGCAAATCGACAGCGACGGTCCACGACGGCCGAGGACGGAGATGAGGGTGGTGAGGACATTGCAGGGCTTCCCGGCTCACTTGGCGCGGTGAGGAAGAAGAGTAGGTCGAGGCGGAGCTTTGGGATGCGTCGGGGAGGTGAGGCAGTGGCTGTGGCCGCAGCAGCAGCGAGCGGCGGCGACGAACTCGCTTGGTGGGAGGGGAGAGGGAGCCAGAGGAGGGGGAAGGCACGGGAGAGAGTGAGAGGGGCCTAGGGGGTGCGTAGTGATGACAGAGAAGGCCAAGGCGAAGCGGCAAGAAGGAGGTGGCCGTCGGTGGCCGTGCGCGTGCTGGCGCGCCGCGGGCACACACCCTTGTGCCCACTGGCACGAGGTTAGGGGTGACTGGGGGGTGGGCTGGGCCGGCCGGTGGGCTGCGGTAGGTGCCAGGTAAGTGGCCCAGGTGGGCTTTTCTCTCTCTCTCTCTCTTTCTAATTATTTAAGTTTTCTATTTTCTGCAATCCGTTTTGATTTTATTTAAATACCAGATCATTTCATAAACTTCTAAAAATTATTATGTGGCCTTTTAAAAAGTAGGCAAAGCCACTTACAAACTTTTAGAGTTATTGGAGTTATATTTAATATATAACAACTATAACTCCAATGCAAATAATTATTGAATTAGCTCAAATGTCCAAAATAAATATTTATGAGCTCCTAAAAATATTGGTTTGAATTTTACCTCTGGCCAATATTTTCAAAAAGAAACATGAACATTTTCTTGGACCTATTTGAAGCAATTTTTATCTTGGTCATTTTTAGAAATGATTTCTGAGGCTTTCACATGTCCCCATTACAAATTCATTGAAATTTAAACATGATGCACACATGACCAGCTAGTCTAGAACATACCAGAACTAGGGATGTGACAGCGGTCGCCGAAGCACGGGCGGAGAAGGCCACGTCCAGGAACCACAACTAATCATCCCTTTGTGTGTCGCCCCGCCAGCGCTAGGGGCTAAGGTGCCGACGGAAGGAGCCGGTGATGACCAGCCGGTACTAGAAGGCGGAGGAGGCAACGTCGTCATCTTGGGGGCGGAGGAGCCACTGCAAGCGCCGACTACAGACGCGCCCGACAGTCGGCCAGAGGAGCCACCGGCGCCACCAGCTGCCAACGAGTTGGTGGTGGGCTCTGCCCCGGTGGCCCGCAGTCAGGGCGTCATCGCCCGGAGAAAGCAGTGTCGGCGCCAAGGCCGCTGGAAGTTGGGGCCGCGAGCTCTTCGGCCCCCGATGCCGAAGCCAGCAGCGCTGCTCCACTGGAATGGACTCTTGGAGGAGGGACGAGTGTGCTGAACCGCGCCGCCATCGACGTCCAGGCCCATCTCTAGGCCCAACGCTCTGCCCTCCAATAATACACCAAGGAGTTACTGGCGACGTGGGCCGCCATCCCGGTATGTCTCCTGAGCCTTCAATTTTTTCAAAATCTTCCGTGGGGGCGCACCAAGGCACCCACTGGGTATAGCCCCCGAGTTCCGGGCCGACTGCTTAGCAGGCGGCTTGGAACTTAAGGTCAATTTCGAGTGCTAACCTCTTCTTATTTCTTCTCTTGTCTTGGTTGCAAGATTATCACAACATTCGTGTGGCCACATTCAACTCTCACGTCCGGAAGCTGGCCAAGCGGACTGTTGAACTGACCGACAGCCGGCATAACTGCTTCTCCCTTATTCACACGGGGGCACACCAGCGCACCCGCGGGGTGTAGCCCCCGAGATTCGGGCCGACTGTTGAGCAGTCGGGTCGGATCTTCCAGTGACTACTCTTTTTTCTTTTGCTATCTTGCTGACTGTCTTTTCTTTTTTGTCTTCCACGGGAGCCAATGCCGACTTGCAGCAGCGGCTGGGCGAAGCGCAAACCGCCCTGCGCACCAAGGAGGAGGAGCGCAGCTGCATGGAGCAGGAGCGCGACCGCCTAGCCAAGAAATTGGCTGATGAGGCGGACCAGCACTAGGTGGAGCTGCAGAAGCTCCAGGACGTGGAGAAGGCGCTCAAGGCTGAGTTTGAGACCCAGCGCTTGAGCTAGGTCGATAAGGAGAAGGCTCTGACCGATGGCTACAGCGAGATTGAGGACATGCTCAATGGTAAGCCGTTCTTCCCTTTCTTCCGACTGCCGACTGCTCGTTCAAGCCGGACCTCCGACTTCATGCTTCTTTTTTCTTCTTGTGCAGAGTATTTCCCTAGTCACGGTATCGCTGCCAGCCAAGCCATCGAGGCCCGCCATGACAAGCGAAGGCTGGCTGGTGCAGAGATTGCACCCAATGCTCCCTGGACCCTCGCTGAGCAGCTGCTTGCCTTCAAGCTCGCCTCCAGCCAGCCCATCTAGCGCTCCGCTGTCTGCAGCACGCCAGAGCTCAGGTGGTTTTAGCCCTCTGGCTAGGTACCCCGATTCTGCGCATCTCCAGTCGGACCTCCGACTAGTTAGAGGTGGCCATTGGCCGCTTTGAGGTGTGGATGGGCTCCGCAGCCCGGGCAGGCGCACGACGAGCTCTGGAGTTCGTCAAGGGGTGGTACCCCGGGCTGAACCTTGATGACCCACAAGTATAGGGGATCTATCGTAGTCCTTTCGATAAGTAAGAGTGTCGAACCCAACGAGGAGCAGAAGGAAATGATAAGCGGTTTCCAGCAAGGTATTCTCTGCAAGTACTGAAATAAGTGGTAACAGATAGTTTTGTGATAGGATAATTTGTAACGAGCAACAAGTAACAAAGGTAAATAAAGTGCAGCAAGGTGGCCCAATCCTTTTTGTAGCAAAGGACAAGCCTGGACAAACTCTTATATAGAGAAAAGCGCTCCCGAGGACACATGGGAATATCGTCAAGCTAGTTTTCATCACGCTCATATGATTCGCGTTCGGTACTTTGATAATTTGGTATGTGGGTGGACCGGTGCTTGGGTACTGCCCTTACTTGGACAAGCATCCCACTTATGATTAACCTCGATTGCAAGCATCCGCAACTACAACAAAAGTATTAAGGTAAACCTAACCATAGCATGAAACATATGGATCCAAATCAGCCCCTTACGAAGCAACGCATAAACTAGGGTTTACGCTTCTATCACTCTAGCAACCCATCATCTACTTATTACTCCCCAATGCCTTCCTCTAGGCCCAAACAATGGTGAAGTGTCATGTAGCCGACGTTCACATAACACCACTAGAGGAGAGACAACATACATCTCATCAAATATCGAACGAATACCAAATTCACTTGACTACTAATAGCAAGACTTCTCCCATGTCCTCAGGAACAAAAGTAACTACTCACAAAGCATAAACATGTTCATAATCAGAGGGGTATTAATATGCATATAGGATCGGAACATATGATCTTCCACCAATTAAACCAACTAGCATCAACTACAAGGAGTAATTAACACTACTAGCAACCTACTAGCACCAATCCCGAACTTGGAGACCAGAATTGGATACAAGAGATGTGTAACAAGTAATGTGGTGGCTTGGACTATGAGATAGTCGTGAGAAGTCATGGCGATGTTTTGATATGATCACGAGACGAGGTCTTGGTGAGTGTTGGAGACCAAGTGTTTGTCATGGTTGTGATCGCCGGAAAGATCACTGTTTGGTTACAAGGTAACCCGTTGAACCGAGTGTGGTTCCGTTCGTGATCCATGAGTGATCACCGTTCGGTTGCGAGACAACCTGTTGGTAAGAGAGTCCGAGGGACTCAATGCACAAACTTGGTTGCATTGCATGAGTAATATGTTGTTGTTGCATTTAAAGAACCATGACAGATAGTAGTTGCATAAAGTTAACATGCTATGTCTGTAGTGGATATGACCGGTAGTTTATATTCAGCATAGTTCATGATGCCATGCCATGTTTTGATTGATATGCTAAAGTTATTCCATGATGAAGATGATATGCTATGTTTTGCTATTACCATGTTAGAAGCATGTTTTGATCTGCCCTGTTATTACCATGTTAGTAGATGTTATGATGTTGTTCATGCTTAGTTGATCTATATCAGGCCATGTTTAGTAATTGATATGAGATAGCCTGTTGCATACGCTTGGTTCTTGCTTTGTCTTCTGCTTGTTTGGATGCTATGTATTTGGTTGTCTTGCAAGTACATTCAATGTACTGACCTGGCGTGGCATGCCAGCTTGTAGGTCATACCTGGATTGTTTGAGTGGTCGCGCTAGGCCGTAACATTGCCAGTCCTATGAGTTATGGAGCCCAGCCAGAGTTGATGAGCTGCCAAACCAAGACTTCCGCCGCCATTTAAATAGCCTTAGGGCTATGCCAGATAATTGTATTCATCAATGATGTAATCTTCTATACATGTATTTGATGAATATTCTTGTACCTGGCATGTTGTACTATGGACCTATCGTGCGTCAGGTGTTATCTTGGGCTGATGTGCGAAGCCCCCCTGCTCCATGCGGATCGGGGTGCCACACGAACTCAAGCAGTGGGCGTGTGAGATTACAGCAACGGAACCATCCCTCGATGCTCAGAGGCCACTGAAATGGTCCAGCACGCCTATCATTTTTTATGCTGAGGACCACCCTGACCGCACGACTGCGGTCAGGTGTTTGTCGTTGTTGTTCTCACCAGCAATACGCAACCTCAACGTGACGAAGATGTTAGTTGACGGCAGGGTCGATCTGAACTTGATCTTGCCCGTTGTGATCAAAAGGCTGCAGATTCCTGATGGATACCTCAAAGGGACGGGCACGTTTCAAGGGGTCAACCCGGGGAGGAGCCAGCCGAAGGGTAAGGTCACGTTGCCCGTGACATTTGGAGGCAAGTTAAACTACGGGATGGAGAGGATTGTTTTCAATGTAGCCGAGATCCCCTTGCCCTACAACGGGATTCTCGGCCGCCCAGCACTGGCCAAGTTTATGGCGGTGTCGCATTACGGCTACAACACGCTGAAGATGCCGGGGCCGATGACCATCATCACCGTCTCCTCCGACAAGGAGGATGCACTAATATGCGCCGACCAACTCTACAGGGAAGCAGTTGCAGCGACTACCGCCAAGGCACTCGCTCCTGCCGCTAGAGCCCCGGCAGGGAAGAAGACCGGCAAGACCTCTCGCACCCACTCCGGCAAGCGCACCTCTTCGCAGTGTTGTGCTCCCGTTGAGGACGTGCCAGAGAGCTCCACCGGCAAGAGCAAGAAATCCAGAGCTGCGCCACCAGAGACCAAGAGGGTGTCTATTGAGGAGGATGGCACGGGAGGGGCTTTCACCATAAGCTCCACCCTAGACAGCAAATAGGAATGCGCGCTCATCACCTTCCTACGGGCGAATGTCGACGTGTTTGCATGGCAAGCATCCGACATCCCGGGCGTTCCCAGGGAGGTGATTGAGCACCATCTTGATGTCTGTCCTCATGCACGGCCCATCAAGCAGAAGGTCAAGAAGCAAGCTTTGGAACGGCAGGAGTTCATCACGGAAGAGATCAGGAAGTTAGAAGCGGCAGGTTTGGTGAGAGGAGTACTCCATCTGACGTGGTTGGCCAGTCCGGTAGTAGTGCGCAAGGCGAATGGGAAGTGGAGGTTGTGTATTAACTACATAGATATCAATAAGGCTTGTCCCAAGGACCCTTTCCCGTTGTCGAGCATTGACCAGATTGTTGACTCCATGGCCGGGTGTGACCTGCTATCATTCCTTGACGCCTACTCGGGGTACCACCAAATCTTCATGGCGAAAGAAGACGAAGAGAAGACAGCGTTCATCACCCCATGTGGCACGTATTGATTTTTACGGATGCCTTTCGGGTTGAAGAGTGCTAGCTCGACGTTTGCAAGGGCGGTCCAGATTGGTTTTGAGCCCCAGTTACATAGAAATATGGAAGCTTATATGGATGACATAGTGGTCAAAACCAAAGACAGGGCAACGCTTGTACAAGATTTGGAAGAGATGTTTGCGAATCTGCACAAGATCAACCTCAAGTTGAACCCTGAGAAGTGTGTCTTCGGTGTTCTGTCTGGCAAACTTCTCGGGTTCTTTGTGTCACAGCATGGGATCGAGGCAAATCCAGACAAGATCAAGGCTATCGAGCAGATTAGGGCACCCAAGCGGATCAAGGACGTGCGTCGGCTCACTGGGTGCGTTGCCGCCATGAGAAGATTCATCTCCAGGTCTGCCGAGCGCGCCCTTCCCTTTTTCAAAATCTTGAAAAAGGCGGGCCCAATGGAATGGACCCCAGAGGCTGAAACAGCGCTGCAGGATTTGAAGAAATACATCTCTTCTACACCGATACTGGTTGCGCCCAAACCCCAGAACCGTTGCTGCTATACCTAGCGGCGACGAACCAAGTGGTCAGTGTCGCACTAGTTGCGCAGAGGGAGGTCGACCAAGAGGCAAGCCCCCGGCAGGGTCCAACGCTGGCGGGGCAGGGCCTCCGCAACCAGGCAAAGTGCTGCCGAAGAATAAAATGATGCAGCACCCGGTTTACTTTGTCAGCTCCCTCTTGCAGGGGGCTAGGTCAAGGTACTCCGGCGTGCAGAAATTGCGCTTCGGCCTCCTTATGGCCTCGAGGGAGCTGCGTCATTACTTCCCGGCACACGAGATCACCGTTGTCACCCGCCTCCCATTCCAACGGATATTGCATAACCCAGATGCAACTGGAGGATTATGGAGTGGACTATGGAGCTGTCAAGCTTTGGTTTGAAGTTTGAAAGTACTTCGACAATCTAGAGCAGAGCCTTGGCAGAGTTTATTGCCGAGTGGACCTCGACACCAGGCGAAGAGACCCAGGAGACCACCCTCCCTGGCAAGGAGGCAAGTCGCAACTGGATTATGTACTTTGATGGGGCTTTCTTGTTGCATGGCGCCGGTGCTGGTGTGCTGCTCGTCGCACCCACTGGAGAGCACCTCAAGTATGTAATCCAGATGCAGTTTCCCAGGGAGATGTCCATAAACAACACTATTGAATACGAGGGGTTGCTTTCCGGTCTCAGGATCGCGGCAGACCTCAGGATCAATAAGCTCATCACCAGGGGTGATTCGCAGCTTGTTGTCAGACAAGTCAACAAAGATTATCAAAGCCCGTTGATGGAGGCCTATGTGGATGAGGTGAGGAAGTTGGAGGAGCGCTTTGACGGTATACAGGAGGAGCATGTTCCCCGAGTGGAGAACGACATTGTTGACTACCTGTCGAAGCACGCTGCCTTCAAACTACCTGTGGAACCAGGTACTTTTGTGCTTCGGCTAACTCAACCATCCGTTGAACCATCAACAAAGCAGAACAAGTGAAGGAAATTAGGCCCCGACAAGTACTTTCCCGCCGAGCTCCCAGGAGCCACCGGCGAGGATGTTGCTGTGGGCACTGAGCCAGTCGTGGGGCAACCGGCTCCGGCGGGGCATCAAGTCCTGGCTGTAGAGACAGTTGCTCCCATGGCCAAGGAAGTGCCTCTAGTCCTTGCCGTCGAGCCTCAGGCTCTGTCATGGGCACAACATACTGTCCGATTCCTCCAAACAAGGGAACTCCCTGAGGAGCGGGAAGAAGCGGAGAAAGTAGCCCGTAGGTCTGCCATGTATCCATTCGTCGACGGCGTCCTATACAGAACAAGACCAAATGGTGTGAAATTGAAGTGCATTCCCCGAGAGGAAGGACTGGGGTTGTTGGCAGAGATACATGGAGGCATATGTGGCTCCCACATAGGGTCAAGGGCCATTGCCGGCAAGGCATTCCGGCAAGGTTTCTTCTGGCCCACCGCCCTCCAGGATGCGATGGCACTAGTAACCAAGTGTGAAGCGTGTCAGTTCCATTCAAAGAAGCTTCATCAACCAGCTCAAGCGCTCCAAACAATCCCTCTTTCCTGACCATTCTCGGTCTGGGGGCTCGACATACTGGGCCCCTTTCCCCGTGCTGTCGGAGGCTTTGAGTACTTGTACGTTGCGATTGACAAGTTCACAAAGTGGCCGGAGGTGGAGACAGTGAGAAAGGTGACAGCACAATCAGCCGTCAAATTCTTCAAGGGGCTAGTCTGCCGTTTCGGTGTGCCAAACAGGATCATCATCGACAAGAGCACACAATTCACGAGCCACGCCTTCATGCAGTACATCCAGGACCTCGGCAGCAAGGTCTGTTTTGCTTCTATTGCGCATCCACGAAGCAACGGCCAGGATGAAAGGGTAAATGCTGAAGTGTTGCGGGGCCTCCGGACAAGGACCTTTGACAGGCTACGTAGGTGCGGACGACGCTAGATTGATGAATTGCCGGCGGTTCTTTGGTCGATCAGAACGACGCCAAATCAAGCCACCGGTCAGACACTCTTCTCCCACGTTTACGGGGCAGAAGTAGTTCTCCCCACGGAACTCACATACAGGTCACCTCGAGTGCTCGCTTATGATGAGCTTGAGCAAGAGCAGTTGCAGCAAGATGACGCAACGCTCCTTGAGGAAGATCGTCTTCGGGCGGCTGTGCGAGCAGCGTGCTACCAGCAAGCTTTGCGCCGCTACCATAGCCGCAAGGTTCATGCCCGAAGCTTTTAGGAAGGCGACCTTGTTCTTCGGCACGTTCAGTCGGCAAAGAATTCCAAAAGTTGACGCCGAAGTGGGAGGGCCCTTATCGAGTAATACGAGTCACCAGGCCTGGCGCAGTCCACCTGGAGACCGAAGATGGTGTTCCAGTGAGCAACTCTTGGAACATCGAACATCTTTGCAAGTTCTACCCATAAGGTGCGGTTGTCGGGGCCCCAGGCAAACCACCTTTTTTACGAGCCCTGCCGGCAAGGCATGTAACCCTTTGTACAAAGCCAGGCACAGACCCTGAGCATAAATAAATGAAGCGTTGGCGCCCTAAGTTATAGCATGCATGCTAGGTTGAGTCTCTCCCTCGGTTAGGGTTGATAGTGCTTAGCGGCGGCTAACCCCTGGCATAGAGGTCGAGTGTGCATCATTCTGTTCCTTTCCATCCTTTTTGGTTCGCATGGTACATGGACATTTCTACTGAGCTATTGGGAGGAGAAAGAACGAGCCGGCACTCCGGCCCCGGCAAACCAAGGTTGCCGGGGGCTGCGGACACGAGGATCCAACCGCGGCAGGTCAAGGTTGCCGGGTGCTGCAACGTCAGATAAGTTTCGCTCCCCCCACTCTGTGTGCCCGTGTGAACCTTGAACGTATAAGGCTTCGCTCGCTCTCGTACCATTTTGCCCCCTCCGTTCTGTGCCCGAAAACTCTATTTGGGCCGGAACTTGGTTGTAGTGCGGTGGGAAAAGGGCGAGCAAAAGGCCTAATCCTACTCGGCCGCTACCTCCGCCAAGAGTGTGAGCGTAGTCGGGCCGTAGAGCAGGGGGCGGCAAGGACCTATTGCCGGGAGACCATGTTTATCTTAAGATAACAAGGACGCGTTCCTCGGTGTGGCCCTTGCCCACGCGCAAACAAAACCCGGAAACACCCTTCCTTTCATTCATACGTTGCGAACAAGTACAATTCATACAGAATGGGTACACGGGAAAGGGGATTGCGAATTTTGAAATCTAACAAGTGCCCGCATGCTTGCAAACTAGAAAAGATAAGTGCCCCGTGATCCCCGTTCTTGCCCCTTTCCTCCCAGGTGCGGCAGGTAAAGGCAAAAAGGAAGGGACAGGGAATGCGCCGATGGAGAGCTTGACGAGGAAGGCCCTCAACAGAGCGCATGGCGAAGGGAGGGGCGACGTGGTCAGTCGGAGACGAGGTCGACGTGCCCTCGCTCGACACTCTCGTCGTCGCTGTCGCTATCCTCCTCATCACTCCCGCTTGAGGAGGAGTCTTCATCGTCGAAGGAGCTCTCCACGCAGCACTTCAGGCGAGTCCCAGAGTCTCCAAAGACCTTGACGGAGAGCAGGCCATTCTCCATTAATTTGAAATAGAGAACGAGCCCCGCCGTCAGGCTATGGATGCGAGCAAAGGTCTTCCATCCGCAGCGAAGATACATGACCTGAGGGGCGGGGAAGTCGACATCGACCCGCGTGTCGCTATCCCGCAGCCCCTCATGTGCAGCCTCAGGGTTTGGCGCGGATCGAGATCCATCTCCCAAGTGAATGGCGTGGGAAGGCGAAGGCGACGGCGCGGTGCCCGACGCAGCCTCATGAAGAACTCGCGAGGCTGGTCCCCGACGTGGCCCTCCATCGGAGGAGGCATTGCTGGCGGAGGCAGGGCCAATGTGTCGCCCTGTCCCCCTCTTCCCCGAGCACCACACCGGCCTCAGCCTCGCCTCCTCCCCCTTCCTCTCATGGATGGCTCCGCCACTACGGGCTCTTGGGAAGGAGGGACGCGTTGTCGAGCAGAAACCCTCGCCACCACCGTCGAAGGGCCGGCGCCCCCTCTCACCATGACATATGGAAGAGTGGAGCCGAGCTGGAAGGAGAGGGATGATGAAAGATTGTGGGAGGCCATCCCCCTCCCCCTTCTTATAAAGGGGCGGGGTCGGGACTCGGCTGCCCCACTCAGCCAATCCCACCATCAGGGGCGCAGGGAATCGAGGCCGACCCACTGCCCCAATCAGCAGCGGCTCGTTTCCCCGCCTCGCCATTCAAGGCCTGCGCCCACCACCTACCACCTTCAAAGCACGGGGGACACGTGGCGGGCAAGCAGAAAGCGAAGGGACAGATGAGGCGGCTATTCTCCACCCCGTGGTCGTGGGGCGCGGGCGCCTTGAAGACCACAACCCGAGCCCATTCAGTAAATGAGCTGCGCCTCTGCGTTTTCCTCTTTTTACGGGGTAGGCGCGAGCTGCCTCTTTACCACGATGTGACGCATGCGTGCGGAAACAGCCCCACGCACGACCCCCACGTCACACATGACCCTCCACGCCATGCGTTCAACGCGGGTCATGGGAAAGCGTAGCGGACAGGGAAATTACTGTGGTAAAAATCCTCCCCACCTGCCCGCGCACCATTCTGGGCCTAGCCCAACAACGCGTCACGCTTATGTGTGGCCCATGCCCGGTGGCTCTTGTCGGTGTACAAAATTAGGGGCTCTCCTTTTGCACCCCTTAACTTGTGCACGGGCATTCAGAGCCACGCCCACGGCCACACTAAGCAGGGCAGGGGAGGGATGCAGGAGCAACTCCAAGGCCAGAGACGCAAAGATATCAAGAGGGCGAGGTGGACTCCCCCGACAAGACTCTTGTTGGGTTGGCTTCCGTAGCCTCGGCAAGATCCTTGCCGAGGCAACTTGCCTGAAGCCAGCAGAGCGCGCCACCCTTGAGCCTAAGGGGTTCCTCGGGAGGCGCCTCCGTGGTGGCATGTAGATCTTTGTAGAGATCATAGACATGCAAGATCAGATGGAAACCAGAAGGCGACGATCCTTGGCGAGATCCTTGCCATGGAAATCCACGAGACCCCCGGCAAGGTCCTTGCCGGGGACGACCACGGTGTTGCAGCAAGACCCTTGCCGAGCCCTCGGTAAGACCGTTGCCAAGGATGCCTGCAGGGCCGCAGCCAGGCCCACGTCTGCCAAAGACTCCACCGCCGCTCCCATATAGCTGCTAGCTCAACCAACTGAACAGGCATCTGTGTGGCAGCGCGCGGCCTCTACACCAACTTAGCAAGCACCTGCGTGGTGGCATGCAGATCTTCGTGAAGGCTCCACCACCGCGCTAGCCCAATGGCTAGCCAACGTGGCGCTACAACGCCTCGTCAGCTTGGACGCGCGTCGGAGCCAGGCGAGGCGACGACAGCTAGGACGAGCTTCCTTGCCGTCCCCAATAAAGCGAGAGGGGCACGTCGGCAGTGCATTAAATGCGTTTGTCCGACGGTGCCAGGGGATAGACTCAGCCCCTGTACACCTTTCCACCTCCTGTGTGCCACTGTGGCAACCCCTTTTCGTCTATAAAAGGAGGCCCGAGGCGTACTGGAGGGGATTCGGATCTTTTGGACTAGAGAGCCACTGCAGCTAGTTCAAGAACACAAGAACACCTCAATACACGTTAAAGCAGGACTAGGGTTTTACGCGTCTCCGCGGCCCGAACCTGGGTAAACGATTTGTGTGCTGACCGCCAGACCCGCTCTTCGTACAACCCCGTGCCCGCCAACCATACAAGGGATCCCAGTGACCCCATAGGTGTCGTTTCCCACCGACACAAGCGAACCCCAGAATGGGATTTTGTAGTGGTGATCAAATCTCTCTAGTGACATGGTGAATGAATTTTCATACAGTTTCAATGACACCCTAGACTCACGGGGATGGAATTTAAATCCTTTGACAAATGAATCAATGAGAGTGTGGTCTTGATTGCACTTATCTGAAATGTAGGGACCGAGGTCGGCATTGTGAACATATTGCTCAAATTCCTCCTTGATGCCCACACTCACCATATAATCATTGCATGGCCATAGGCATGTTTTGGTGGCGGCATCTCGAATGGAACTTTCACTTGGTTCAACATAAGACCGATGAGCGGAGTTGTCACTAGAAGATGCCCCTGAGGATCTCCTCCTCGACGAACTCCTTCCAAAAAGGTTCATCATGTTCGCGTACAATTTTCTGGAAAAAAATTGGTGTCAAAAATTGAGCAACAAGACTATACAAAATTGATAGCAACTACTCATAGGGATACTAGAGGCCATAGCAAGCATTCAAAATACTTAAAACTCTAAGAATTCAACATGCAAACTCATCTACAGCAGCACCAAGAGTAGCTAATTATTTAAAATATGAACCACTAAAACAAAAACTAATTGGACAAACGAAGGAGTCACATACCAAGCAACAATCCCCCGAAACAGTTTCGAAAACGGAGCTCCGAGCAAAGAGATCGAAATATGCGGGTTTGAGAGCAAGAATACGAGAGAGAGAGAGAGAGAGAGAGAGAGGGAGCAATGGAGATTTTTTTTCTGGAGGTAGGTGATGATGTGGTATGAAGAGATAAGTGAGGTGGCCCACGTGAGGACCACAACCCACCAGGGCGCTCCTGGGGGTCCTGGCATGCCTAGGTGGGTTGTGCCCACCTGGTGCACCTCCCTCTGATGTTATTTGCACCAGAAATTCTTAAATATTCAGAAAAAATCCTATTAAATTTCCAGGGCATTCTGAGAACTTTTATTTTTGGGTCAATTTTTTATTGCACGGAAAATTCAGAAAACAGATAAAACATGGCATTTTATTTTATTCAACTAATAAAAACAGAAAATAAAAGGTAGGGACAGAAGATAGTGCTCACTAAATTCATCAACCTCATACCTTTCAAAAAATGATCCATTAATATAGTTGATCAAGTCTTATTAACAACCATTTTCGATTAGCATGAAACCAAAGAACTTTCGTAAATCACTAAGTTACCTCAACGGGGATATGAATCTCCCCAACAATAAGCATTTCATATTTCTTTTTAACAGTAGGTAGAGGTAGTTGACAACTTCCAGTAGTGATTGTCGGAGATTTTTCAATGACATTAATACCATTCACTTGGAATTGTTTTTTCAGAAAGTGCATCATATGCTCATTACCATTGATACGAAAAGTGACCTTGCTTTTATTGCAATCAATAACAGCCCCTGCAGTATTCAAGAAGGGTCTACCAAGGATAATCGACATGTCATCCTCGGGCATCTCAAGTATAACAAAGTCAGTCAAAATAGTAACATTGGCAACAACAACGGGCACATCCTCACAAATACCGATAGGTATGGTAGTAGACTTGTCAGCCATTTGCAAAGATATTTCAGTATGTGTGAGTTTATTCAAATCAAGTCTTTTATATAAAGAGAATGGCATAACACTAACACCAGCTCCCAAATCACATAAAGCAGTTTTCACATAATTACTTTTGATGGAGCAAGGTATAGTTGGTATTCCTGGATCTCCAAGTTTCTTAGGTACTCCATCCTTAAAAGTATAATTAGCAAGCATAGTGGAGATTTTAGCTTCCAATATTTTTCTCTTATTGGTGATGATGTCTTTCATATACTTTGCATAAGGAGGCATTTTAAGGATATCAGTCAAGCGAGCACGCAAAAAGACTGGCCTTAGCATTTCAGCAAATCGTTCAAATTCTTCATCATCTTTCTTTTTAGTTGACTTAGGTGAAAAGGGCATAAGTTTTTGAACCCATGGTTCTCTTTCCTTACCGTGTTTTCTAGCAACAATGTCTCTTTTATCATATCTTTTATTTCTAGGTTGTGGGTTATCAAGATCAACTGCAGGTTCTATCTCAACATCATTGTCTGGTTCTTCATTATTGGCTTGACTATCTTCATGAACCTCATTATTAACTTTTTCATTATCAGAAGGTGAGTGTTCACTACCAGGTTGAGTTTCAGCATCAGAGATAGAGACTTCATTATCAGGAGGTTTTTCTACTTCAGGTTCACTAGGGGCATGCAAAGTCCTATCATTTTTCTTCTTCCTTTTCTTTTTAGAAGGACTATGTGCATCAGTGTTAGCTCTTTGAGATTCTTGTTCAATTCTTTTTGGGTGCCCCTCAGGATAAAGTGGTTCCTAGGTCATTTTACCTCCTCTAGTTACTACTCTAATAGCAAAATCATGTATGTTATTCATTTCATCTAGCAACTCTCTTTGAGATTTAGCAACTTGTTCTAACTGGGTTTGAACCATAGAAGCATGTTTTCCCACACCTCTAACATCATTTGAGATTCTAAATAACAAGTCACTCGAGCGAGCAATCATATCAGAATTGTATTTCAATTGTTTCATAACATTTGCATTGAAGTGATCTTGCTTCCTAATTTAATTTTCAAACTCATAAAGTCATTGGCTAGGGTGCATATTGTGATGATTATCATTATCATTCAATTTCATTAGAGAATTTACCTCTACCACCTTAGGAGGTGGCGGTGTATCAAGCCCGTGTATTTCTTCAATATGAGGTAAATTTTTGACATCCTCAGCTTTAATACCTTTTACCTTCATAGATTTCTTTGCCTCTTGCATATCCTCGGGACTAAGATATAAGATAACCCTCTTCTTCGGAGTGGGTTTAGGCGGTGGTTCAGGAAGAGTCCAATCATCATAATTTTTCAATATGTTATTCAATAATTCTTCATCTTGCCCAATAGTTCGTTCCCTGAAAACACAACCAGCACAACTATCTAGGAAATCCCTAGAAGCATTGGTTAGTCCATTATAGAAGATATCAAATATTTCATTTTTCTTAAGAGGATGATCAGGCAAAGCATTAAGCAATTGGAGAAGCCTCCCCCAAGCTTGTGGGAGACTCTCTTCTTCAATTTGCACAAAGCTAAATATTTCCTGCAAGGCAGCTTGTTTCTTATGAGCGGGGAAATATTTTTCAGAGAAGTAATAAATCATATCTTGGGGACTACACACACAACCAGGAGCAAGAGTATTGTACCAAGCTTTAGCATCACCCTTTAATGAGAACGAAAATAATTTGAGAATATAGTAATAGTGAGTTTTCTCATCATGAGTAAAAAGGGTGGCTATGTCATTCAACTTAGTAAGATGTGCCACAATAGTTTAAGTTTCATAACCATGGAAAGGATCAGATTCAACCAAAGTAATTAACGCTGGGTCGACAGAGAATTCATAATCCTTATCATCAATAAAGATAGGTGAAGTATCAAACTTAGGATCATATTGCATTCTAGCATTCAAGGATTTTTCTTTATACTTGCATAATAATTTCTCTAGATCATCTCTATCTTTACAAGCAAGAATGTCTCTAGTTGTCTCTTCATTCATAACATAACCTTCCAGTACCTTTTGCAATTCATATCTGGGAGGGCTAGTTCTAGTAGGTGTTTCAAGATTTTTAGTTTCAAGATCATCATCAGTTTCAACAATATCATGATGTCTTACTTTAGCAATTTGTTCATCAAGAAATTCACCTAATGGCACATCATCATCAAGCAAGGTACTAGCATCATCATAAGTATCATTCATAGCAGAAGTAGCATCATCAATAATTTGCGACATGTCAGGATTAATAGCATGTGGTGGTGTTGCAAGTTTACTTATAATAGAAGGTGAATCTAAAGCAGAGCTAGATGGCAGTTCCTTACCTCCCCTCGTCTTAGAGGAAAATATCTTGGTCTTAGCATCCTTCAGATTCTTCATAGTGATAAATTGATAATAATCCCAAGTGACAAAAAAATATAGCTATGCTCCCTGGCAACGGCGCCAGAAAAAGGTCTTGATAACCCACAAGTATAGGGGATCGCAACAGTTTTCGAGGGTAGAGTATTCAACCCAAATTTATAGATTTGACACAAGGGGAGCCAAAGAATATTTGCAAGTATTACCAACTGAGTTGTCAATTCAGTCACACCATGGGATTAATTATCTGTAGCAAAGTGATCAGTAGCACAGTAATATGATAGTTTTGATAGTAGTGACAATGGCAATAGCAATGGTAACAATGATAGCAGAAATTTTGTAGCAAGTGCAATAGTAATGATAGCAGTAGTAACTTAGCAGAAACAATATGATCGAAATTTGTAGGTATTGGATCGGCAATTTGTTGGATGATATTCATCATGTGACAGTCATAACCTATGACGACATGGCACTAGCTCCAGTTCATAAATATAATGCAGGCATGTATTCCGTAAATAGTCATACGTGCTTATGGAAAGAACTTGCATGACATCTTTTGTCCTACCCTCCCATGGCAGCGGGGTCCAATTGGAAACTAAGGGATATTAAGGCCTCCTTTTAATAGAGAACCGGAACAAAGCATTAACACATGATGAATACATGAACTCCTCAAACTACGGTTATCACCGAGAGTGGTCCAGACTATTGTCGCTCCGAGGTTGCCGGATCATAACACGTAGTACGTGACTATAACTTGCAAGATCGGATCTATATCATGGATATAATGGTGATAACATAAATGGTTCAGATCTGAAATCATGGCACCCGGGCCCAAAGTGACAAGCATTAAGCATGGCAAAGTCATAGCAACATCAATCTCAGAATATAGTGGATACTAGGGATCAAGCCCTAACAAAACTAACTAGATTACATGATGAATCTCATCCAACTCCTCACCGACCATCGAGCCTACGAAGGAATTACTCACTCCCGGTGAGGAGCATCATGGAATTGGCGATGGAGAAGGGTTGGTGATGATGAAAAATGAAGATCCCCCTCTCCGGAGCCCCGAATGGACTCTGTATCTGGCCTCCCAATGAAGAACAGGAGGTGACAGCGGCCCCGTCTCGTGGAACGCGATAATTATTTATTCCTGATTTTTTTCTGGAAATATGGGATTTTATAGTGTCGGTTTCAGGGTCTGCGGGGCCACCAGGTGGGGACAACCCACCTGGGCATGCTTGGGGGGCCAGGCGCGCCCTGGTGGGTTGTGCCCAGCCAGGTGTCCCCTCTGGTGGTTCTTGGCTCCAGAAATTCTCTTTTATTGTATAAAAAATCCTCGCAAAGTTTCGCTCCATTCCGAGAACTTTTATTTCCGCACAAAAACAACACCATGGTAGTTCTGCTGAAAACAGCGTCAGTCTGGGGTTACTTTCATTCAAATCATGCAAATTAAAGTCCAAAAGAAGAGGAAAAGCATTAGGAAAAGTAGATACGTTGGAGATGTATCACCTTACATAAAACTATTATTATTTTTGTATCCCACAACAATCAATATGACGAGACACTTTTAGTACATGCAGTGTGATATTAGTTGCATCTTGCATATGATTTATAGCATGTGCTGCTTCTAATTTGTTGAAACGCCATTTATGATGGGATGCTTTTAACTTGGCAGAGTCATATTGGTTGCATCTTTCATGTGGTGTCTAGCTTGCATTTCTTCTTATTTGTTGAAATGGTTTCTGCTTAGTTTACACAAATAGTTGTGAATATGCCATGTCGTCCTGTTTTTCGTACATATTCCATCCTGGTATCATGTATTTGCCTTACATCAAAGTAGTGATTGTCAGTATCATGCACAAATGAGTTTTGACGAGTGAATTTTATTGCTTTTTGTTGTCAGATTTACTTGACAATTCAAAATCAATCAAGCGGAAGAAAATTAGCAAGGAAGTGGATAAAGGTGCTCCTTCCAAACGGAGGGCCTCTACAGATTCTACTCCGCCACCCCCCCTCCAAGAAGATTTGCAAGACAACACATGCATAGACACTCAACGTAGCTGTGTTGATGATGAGCATGTCTTCCCTAGTGCACCATCACAGGTGCTCCCTCTAACTTGGCACTGTTATATGTGGTTGCATGTTATGTATGATGTCTAGCTTGTATTGCTTCTAATTTTGTTGAATTCCATCTGCTTACTTTACACATTATACTTGTGAGTAAGACACGTGTTCCTATTTCTAGAACATACAATATCTGTCTATCACACCATGTTCTTACATCAAAGTACTACTGTTGTGTAACCTGCAACAATCACTTATCATAAGACACGTTTGACTTGGGAGTGTGATATAGGTTACATCTCGCATTCTTCTCTAGCTTGTACTACTTCTAATTTGTTGAAATGGCACTTATGACGAGACATTTTTAACTTGGTAGAGTGATATTCATTGCATCTTTCATATGGTGTCTAGCTTTCATTGCTTCTAATTTTTTTGAAATGCATTCTGCTTAGTTTACACATCATAGCTGTGAATATGCAATGCTGTCCTTTTTTCTTACACATTCAATTGTCCTATCATACGGTCGTCTTACATTAAAGTAGTGCTCGTCAGCACCTACATCAATGAGTTCTGAAAAGCGAATTTTTATTCATTTTTATTATGGGTTTGACTTGACAAGGCAATACAATTAATAAATGGGAAAATAAGGCAGGGACTGATGGCGGTCTTCCGGCGAAACCGGCATCCCAGGTGCTTTCTCTAGCTTGGCAGTGTGATATTGTCTTGCATGTTGCATACATTGTCTCACTTGTATTGCTTGTAATTTGATTAAATTACTTCTATTTAGTTTACACAAATAGTTGTGAATATGTCATGCCTCCTTTTTTTCGTATATATTTCATCCTCGTATCATGTGTTTGCCTTACATCAAGGTAGTGATTGTCAGTATCATGCATGCATGAGTTTTGAAGAGTGAATTTTATTGCTTTTTCTTGTCAATTTTACTTGACAATGTAAAATCAGTAAAGCAGAAGGAAATTAGCAAGGCAGTGGATAAAGGTGCTTCTTCCAAATCGAGGCCCTCTCCACATTCTACTCGGCCACCGCCCCCCCCCCCCCAACAAGATTTGGAAGACAACACATGCATAGACACTCAAAGTAGTCGTGTTGATGATGAGCATGTCCACCCTTGTCCACCATCACAGGTGCTCCCTCTAAAATGGCACTGTTATATGTGGTTGCATGTTATGTATGATGTCTAGCTTGTATTGCTTCTAATTTTATTGAATTACATCGCTTACTTTACACATTATACTTGTGAATAAGACACGTGTTCCTGTTTCTAGAACATACAATATCTGTCTATCACACCATGTTCTTACATCAAAGTACTACTGTTGTGTAACCTGCAACAATCACTTTTCACAAGACACGTTTAACTTGGGAGTCTAATATAGTTTACATCTCGCATTATTTTCTAGCTTGTACTACTAATTTGTTGAAATGGCACTAATGACGAGACAGTTTTAACTTGGTAGAGTGATATTCGTTGCGTCTTACATATGGTGTCTAGCTTTCATTGCTTCTAATTTGTTGAAATGCCTTCTGCTTAGTTACACATCATAAGTTTTGAATATGCAATGTTGTGAATATGCAATGGCACTAATGACGAGAGACCTTTAACTTGGTAGTGTGATGTTGTTTGCATCTTGCATATGATTTATTTCTTGTACTGCATCACATTTGTTTAAACGTCGGTTTATAATGAGACACTGTTAACTTGGCACAGAGATATTTGTAGCATCTTTCATATGTTTTCTACCTTCCATTGTATTGCTTCTAATTTATTGAAATGCATTCTGCATAGTTTACACATCATAGTTCTGATTATCTCATGACGTCATGTTTTTCATACATATTACATCCTCCTATCATGTGGTTGTCTAACATTAAAGTTCAGTTCATCTGTATCACGCATCAATTTGTTCTGAAGAACTAATTTTTTATTCCTTTTTCTTGTCGGCTTGACTTAACATGGCACAGAGAAAGAGGAAGGAACACAGAATGACAGGGGATGGTGTTAGTACTAAGGACACACGGAAACCGAAGGGGAAGAATTATGCAAATTCTGCTGGTACTAATGGTGACATAGAAGGTCAAAGTCCAGCGGAAAATTGTACAAACGTGGTATCCCGTGCTACATGAGCTGCAAAACAAGCCAAACAGAAACAAATAGTAGCCACCAAACAAGCAGAGACAGCCCTAGTTGTTGCAACACCTTCCACAGTACCACCCCAGCTGCACGAGTTACTCATTTGTCAACTCATCTAGCAGCATGTTCCGAAGCTCCCTTGCCACCTGACACTACTTCCGAAGCACTCTTGACACAAGACAAGTTGGCAAGATCGGATGAACCTTGTGAGCTTCAACAGCAAGAAGGTAGTTGCTAGAGTCAAGTTACAGTTGCATGCTTCTTTATATGTAGTCTCACAGTTTGATGTACACTAACACTTCCTATGTTCGTTGTTGGACTAGCACCTAGGCGCAAGAGGAAACAAACATCAGGGATAATGCTCGATAGGTTAACTAAATCTAGAGGAGGAAGAACGGCGATCCGTTTTGAGGTAGGTTTAAAAAGGCCACGTGATGCTACAGAGTCGGCCAAGTTAGTATCCGAGGCAACGGTTGCCGTTAGGTGTCATGCATGTATCCTCCCAGCATGGATTCAGTACCGAAATGACAAAGACGAAACCGAGTTCAACACCTTCCTCGACCATTTATCTGTAAGTATGGTTATGTATGGAAACTAGTAATATCGTCTTGCTCTGTCCCATACTTTCTAGGTTCCTGATAATGAGACTCCCATAATTTTCAACAGATGGGGTTCAAGTTGGATAGCCAAGATGATGCAACCAGACAAGCTTGCACCCATGTTTTCAAGTCTGCTTTGCGACAGTATTGGTATAACTTGAGGAAAACTCACTTTTAAGGCAAGGCTAACAGTGAACTTGCCCAAACATCTCCAGTGGAAAATATATCGGATGAAGACTAGAAAGGCCTCGTTAAACACTGGTCTAATCCAAAGTATTAGGTACGTTATTGTAGGTGAATTCCTATTTACGCATGTTGAACTCATGTTGAACTCCTATTTACGCATGTCCTCACAAATCTATCTTCTTGTAGGTGAATTGTTCAAAAAACAAAGCCAACCATACGAAAGTGAAATTCCAATAGACGACAGGATCTCATAGCTATATTGCACACTGTGAGGCTCTTGTAATTAGATGTTGTTTCACTCTTTTCGTTGTGCCATATTATCATATCTATATTGACTTGTTCCAAATGCAGAGGAAAGCCCGCAAGGACCAAAAAGTACCTGAACCAAATGTTGTGGAAATCTTCAAGGACTGTCACACCAGCAAGACGAAGGGCATGACTGTTGGGGAACGTAGCAGAATTTTAAAATTTTCTACGCATCACCAAGATCAATCTATGGAGTCATCTAGCAAAGAGGGAGAGAGGAGTGCATCTACATACCCTTGTAGATCGCGCGCGGAAGCTTTCAAGAGAACGGGGTTGATGGAGTCGTACTCGACGTGATCCAAATCACCGATGACCAAGTGCCGAACAGACGGCACCTCCGCGTTCAACACACGTACGGTTGGGAAGACGTCTCCTCCAACTTGATCCAGCAAGGGGGAAGGAGAGGTTGATGAAGATCCAGTAGCATGACGACGTGGTGGTGGAAGCAACGGTGATCTCGGCAGGGCTTCGCCAAGCGCAGGGAGACGGAGGAGTGTCACGGGAGGGAGAGGAAGAGGCCAGGGGCTTAGGTGCGGCTGCCCTCCCTCCCCCCCCACTATATATAGGGTGCCTAGGGGGGCTCCGGCCCTAGGAGATCCAATCTCCTAGGGGGGGTGGCGGCCAAGGGGGTGCCTTGCCCCCCAAGGCAAGGGTGGCGCCCCCCACCCCTAGGGTTTCCAACCCTAGGCGCAGGGGGAGGCCCAAGGGGGGTGCACCAGCCCACTAGGGGCTGGTTCCCCTCCCACTTCAGCCCATGGGGCCCTCCGGGATAGGTGGCCCCACCCAGTGGACCCCCGGGACCCTTCCGGTGGTCCCGGTACAATACCGATTACCCCTGAAACTTTCCCGATGGCCGAAACTTGACTTCCTATATATAAATCTTCACCTCCGGACCATTCCGGAACTCCTCGTGACGTCCGGGATCTCATCCGGGACTCCGAACAACTTTCGGGTTACCGTATGCTAATATATCTACAACCCTAGCGTCACCGAACCTTAAGTGTGTAGACCCTACGGGTTCGGGAGACATGCAGACATGACCAAGACGCCTCTCTGGTCAATAGCCAACAGCAGGATCTGGATACCCATGTTGGCTCCCACATGCTCCACGATGATCTCATCAGATGAACCACGATGTCAAGGATTCAATCAATCCGTATACAATTCCCTTTGTCAATCGGTACGTTACTTGCCCGAGATTCGATCGTCAGTATCCCAATACCTAGTTCAATCTCGTTACCGGCAAGTCACTTTACTCGTGCCGTAATGCATGATCCCATGATCAACCACTTGGTCACATTGAGCTCATTATGATGATGCATTACCGAGTGGGCCCAGAGATACCTCTCCATCATACGGAGTGACAAATCCCAATCTCGATTCGTGCCAACCTAACAGACACTTTCGGAGATACCTGTAATGTACCTTTATAGTCACCCAGTTACGTTGTGACGTTTGGCACACCCAAGGCACTCCTACGGTATCCGGGAGTTGCACAATCTCATGGTCTAAGGAAATGATACTTGACATTCAGAAAAGCTACAGCAAACGAACTACATGATCTTTGAGCTAAGCTTAGGATTGGGTCTTGTCCATCACATCATTCTCCTAATGATGTGATCCCGTTATCAATGACATCCAATGTCCATAGTCAGGAAACCATGACTATCCTTTGATCAATGAGCTAATCAACTAGAGGCTCACTAGGGACGTGTTGTGATCTATGTATTCACACATGTATTACGATTTCCGGATAACACAATTATAGCATGAACAATAGACAATTATCATGAACAAAGAAATATAATAAGAACCATTTTATTATTGCCTCTAGGGCATATTTCCAACAGTCTCCCACTTGCACTAGAGTCAATAGTCTAGTTACATTGTGATGAATCAAACACCCATGCAGTTCTGGTGTTGATAATGTTTTGCTCTAGGGAGAGGTTTAGTCAATGGATCTGCCACATTCAGGTCCGTATGTACTTTACAAATCTCTATGTCTCCATTTTGAACACTTTCACGAATGGAGTTGAAGCGACGCTTGATATGCCTGGTCTTCCTGTGAAACCTGGGCTCCTTGGTAAGGGCAATAGCTCCAGTGTTGTCACAGAAGAGAGTCATCGGGCCCGATGCATTGGGTATGACTCCTAGGTCGGTAATGAACTCCTTCACCCAGACCGCTTCTTGTGCTACCTCCGAGGCTGCCATGTACTCCGCTTCACATGTAGATCCCGCCACAACGCTTTGCTTGCAACTGCACCAGCTTACTGCCCCACCATTCAAAATATACACATATCCGGTTTGTGACTTAGAGTCATCCAGATCTGTGTCGAAGCTAGCATCGACGTAACCCTTTACGACGAGCTCTTCGTCACCTCCATATACGAGAAACATGTCCTTAGTCCTTTTCAGGTACTTCAGGATATTCTTGACCGCTGTCCAGTGTTCCATGCCGGGATTACTTTGGTACCTTCCTACCAAACTTACGGCAAGGTTTACATCAGGTCTGGTACACAGCATAGCATACATGATAGACCCTATGGCCGAGGCATAAGGGACGACACTCATCTTTTCTCTATCTTCTGCCGTGGTCGGGCATTGAGCCGTGCTCAATCTCGTACCTTGCAATACAGGCAAGAACCCCTTCTTTGACTGATCCATTTTGAACTTCTTCAATATCTTGTCAAGGTACGTACTCTGTGAAAGACCAATGAGGCGTCTCGATCTATCTCTATAGATCTTGATGCCTAATATATAAGCAGCTTCTCCAAGGTCCTTCATTGAAAAACACTTGTTCAAGTAGGCCTTTATGCTTTCCAAGAATTCTATATCATTTCCCATCAACAGTATGTCATCCACATACAATATGAGAAATGCTACAGTGCTCCCACTCACTTTCTTGTAAATGCAGGCTTCTCCATAAGTCTGCGTAAACCCAAACGCTTTGATCATCTCATCAAAACGAATGTTCCAACTCCGAGATGCTTGCACCAGCCCATAAATCGAGCGTTGGAGCTTGCACACCTTGTCAGCATTCTTAGGATCGACAAAACCTTCCGGCTGCATCATATACAATTCTTCCTTAAGGAAACCATTAAGGAAAGCCGTTTTGATGTCCATTTGCCATATCTCATAATCATAGAATGCGGCAACTGCTAACATGATTCGGACAGACTTCAGCTTCGCTACGGGTGAGAAAGTCTCATCGTAGTCAACCCCTTGAACTTGTCGATAACCCTTAGCGACAAGCCGAGCTTTATAGATGGTCACATTACCATCCGCATCTGTCTTCTTCTTAAAGATCCATTTATTTTCTATGGCTCGCCGATCATCGGGCAAGTCAGTCAAAGTCCATACTTCATTTTCATACATGGATCCTATCTCGGATTTCATGGCTTCTAGCCATTTGTCGGAATCCGGGCCCGCCATCGCTTCTTCATAGTTCGAAGGTTCGCCGTTGTCTAACAACATGATTTCCAAGACATGGTTGCCGTACCACTCTGGTGCGGAACGTGTCCTCGTGGACCTAGAAGTTCGGTAGTAACTTGATCTGAAGTTTCATGATCATCATCATTAACTTCCTCTCTAGTCGGTGCAGGCACCTCAGGAACATTTTCTTGAGCTGCGCCACTTGCCGGTTCAAGAGGTAATACTTCATCAAGTTCTACTTTCCTCCCACTTATTTCTTTCGAGAGAAACTCTTTCTCTAGAAAGGACCCATTCTTGGCAACAAAGATCTTGCCTTCGGATCTGAGGTAGAAGGTATACCGAACAGTTTCTTTAGGGTATCCTATGAAGACGCATTTTTCCGACTTGGGTTCGAGCTTTTCAGGTTGAAGTTTCTTGACATAAGCATCGCATCCCCAAACTTTTAGAAACGACAGCTTAGGTTTCTTCCCAAACCATAATTCATACAGTGTCGTCTCAACGGATTTCGACGGAGCCCTATTTAAAGTGAATGCGGCAGTCTCTAAAGCATAGCCCCAAAATGACAGTGGTAAATCGGTAAGAGACATCATAGATCGCACCATATCCAATAGAGTGCGATTACGATGTTCGGACACAGAGGTGTTCCAAGCGACGTGAGTTGTGAAACTATTCCACATTTTCTTAAGTGTGTGCCAAATTCATGACTCAAGTATTCTCCCCCACGATCTAATCGCAAGAACTTGATTTTCTTGTCACGTTGATTCTCAACCTCACTCTGAAATTCCTTGAACTTTTCAAAGGTCTCAGACTTGTGTTTCATTAAGTAGACATACCCATATCTACTCAAGTCATCAGTGAGGGTGAGAACATAATGATAGCCACCGCGAGCCTCAACACTCTTTGGACCGCACACATCAGTATGTATGATTTCCAATAAGTTGGTTGCTCGCTCCATTGTTCCTGAGAACGGAGTCTTGGTCATTTTACCCATGAGGCATGGTTCGCACGTGTCAAATGATTCATAATCAAGAGACTCCAAAAGTCCATCTGCATGGAGCTTCTTCATGCGTTTGACACCTATGTGACCAAGGCGGCAGTGCCACAATTATGTGGGACTATCATTATCAACTTTACATCTTTTGGTATTCACACTATGAATATGTGTAACATTACGCTCGAGATTCATTAAGAATGAACCATTCACCATTGGAGCATGACCATAAAACATATCTCTCCTATAAATAGAACAACCATTATTCTCGGATTTAAATGAGTAGCCATCTCGAATTAAACGAGATCCTGATACAATGTTCATGCTCAAAGCTGGCACTAAATAACAATTATTGAGGTTTAAAACTAATCCCGTAGGTAAATGTAGAGGCAGCATGCCGACGGCGATCACATCGACCTTGGAACCATTCCTGACGTGCATCGTCACCTCGTCCTTCGCCAGTCTCTGCTTATTCCGTAGCTCCTGCTTTGAGTTACAAATGTGAGCAACCGCACCGGTATCAAATACCCAGGAGCTGCTACGAGTACTGGTAAGGTACACATCAATTACATGTATATCACATATACCTTTAGTGTTGCCGGCCTTCTTGTCCGCTAAGTATTTGGGGCAGTTCCGCTTCTAGTGACCACTTCCCTTGCAATAAAAACACTCAGTCTCAGGCTTGGGTCCATTCTTTGGCTTCTTCCCGGCAGCTTGCTTACCGGGCGCGGCAACTCCCTTGCCGTCCTTCTTGAAGTTCTTTTTACCCTTGCCTTTCTTGAACTTAGTGGTTTTATTCACCATCAACACTTGATGTTCCTTTTTGATTTCTACCTCCGCTGATTTCAACATTGAATATACCTCAGGAATGGTCTTTTCCATCCCCTGCATATTGAAGTTCATCACAAAGCTCTTGTAGCTGGGTGGAAGCGACTGAAGGATTCTGTCAATGACCGCGTCATCCGGGAGATTAACTCCCAGCTGAGTCAAGCGGTTATGCAACCCAGACATTTTGAGTATGTGCTTACTGACAGAACTATTTTCCTCCATCTTACAGCTGAAGAACTTGTCGGAGACTTCATATCTCTCGACTCGGGCATGAGCTTGGAAAACCATTTTCAGCTCTTCGAACATCTCATATGCTCCGTGTCTCTCAAAACGCTTTTGGAGCCCCGGTTCTAAGCTGTAAAGCATGCCACACTGAACGAGAGAGTAATCATCGGCACGTGACTGCCAAGCATTCATAACGTCTTGGTTCTCTGGGACAGGTGCGTTACCTAGCGGTGCTTCTAGGACATAATATTTCTTGTCAGCTATGAGGATGATCCTCAGGTTCCGGACCCAGTCCGTATAGTTGCTGCCATCATCTTTCAGGTTGGTTTTCTCTAGGAACGCGTTGAGGTTGAGGACAACATGGGCCATTTGATCTACAAGACATATTGTAAAGATTTTAGACTAAGTTCATGATAATTAAGTTCATCTAATCAAATTACTCAATGAACTCCCACTCAGATAGACATCCCTCCAGTCATCTAAGTGAAACATGATCCGAGTTAACTAGGCCGTGTCCGATCATCACGTGAGACAGACTAGCCAACATCGGTGAACATCTTCATGTTGATCGTATCTTCTATACGACTCATGCTCGACCTTTCGGTCTTCCGTGTTCTGAGGCCATGTCTGTACATGCTAGGCTTGTCAAGTCAACCTAAGTGTATTGCGTGTGTAAATCTGGATTACACCCGTTGTATTCGAACGTTAGAATCTATCACACTCGATCATCACGTGGTGCTTCAAAACAACGAACCTTCGCAACGGTGCACAGTTAGGGGGAACACTTTCTTGAAATTATTACGAGGGATCATCTTATTTAAGCTATCGTCGTTCTAAGCAAATAAGATGTAAAACATGATAAACATCACATGCAATCAAATAGTGACATGATATGGCCAATATCATTTGCTCCTTTTGATCTCCATCTTCGGGGCTCCATGATCATCGTTGTCACCGGCATGACACCATGATCTCCATCATCGTGTCTTCTTGAAGTTGTCTCGTCATCTATTACTTCTACTACTATGGCTAACGCTTTAGCAATAAAGTAAAGTAATTACATGACGTTTATGTTGACACGCAGGTCATAAATAAATAAAGACAACTCCTATGGCTCCTTCCGGTTGTCATACTCATCGACATGCAAGTCGTGATTCCTATTACAAGAACATGATCATCTCATACATCACATATATCATTCATCACATCCTTTGGCCATATCACATCACAAAACACTTGCTGCAAAAACAAGTTAGACGAACTCTAATTGTTGTTGCAAGTTTTTACGTGGCTGCTATAGGTTTCTAGCAAGAACGTTTATTACCTACGCCAAAACCACAACGTGAATTGCCAATTTCTATTTATCCTTCATAAGGACCCTATTCATCGAATCCGGTCCGACTAAACTGGGAGAGACAGACACCCGCCAGCCACCTTATGCAACTAGTGCATGTCAGTCGGTGGAACCAGTCTCACGTAAGCGTACGTGTAAGGTCGGTCCGGGCCGCTTCATCCCACGATGCCGCCGAATCAAGATAAGACTAGTAACGGCAAGCAAATTGACAATATCGACGCCCACAACTGCTTTGTGTTCTACTCGTGCATAGTAACTACGCATAGACCTAGCTCATGATGCCACTGTTGGGGAACGTAGCAGAATTTTAAAATTTTCTACGCATCACCAAGATCAATCTATGGAGTCATCTAGCAACGAGGGAGAGAGGAGTGCATACATACCTTGTAGATCGCGCGCGGAAGCGTTCAAGAGAACGGGGTTGATGGAGTCGTACTCGACGTGATCCAAATCACCGATGACCAAGTGCCGAACGGACGGCACCTCCGCGTTCAACACACGTACGGTTGGGAAGACGTCTCCTCCAACTTGATCCAGCAAGGAGAAGATCCAGCAGCACGACGGCGTGGTGGTGGAAGCAACGGTGATCTCGGCAGGGCTTCGCCAAGCGCAGGGAGACGGAGGAGTGTCACGGGAGGGAGAGGGAGAGGCCAGGGGCTTGGGTGCGGCTGCCCTCCCTCCCCCCCACTATATATAGGGTGCCTAGGGGGGCACCGGCCCTAGGAGATCCAATCTCCTAGGGGGGCGGCGGCCAAGGGGGTGCCTTGCCCCCAAAGGCAAGGGTGGCGCCCCCCACCCCTAGGGTTTCCAACCCTAGGCGCAGGGGGAGGCCCAAGGGGGTGCACCAGCCCACTAGGGGCTGGTTCCCTTCCTACTTCAGCCCATGGGGCCCTCCAGGATAGGTGGCCCCACCCGATGGACCCCCGGGACCCTTCCGGTGGTCCTGATACAATACCGATTACCCCCGAAACATTCCCGATGGCCGAAACTTGACTTCCTATATATAAATCTTCACCTACGGACCATTCCAGAACTCCTCGTGACGTACGGGATCTCATCCGGGACTCCGAACAACTTTCGGGTTACCGTATGCTAATATCTCTACAACCCTAGTGTCACCGAACCTTAAGTGTGTAGACCCTACGGGTTCGGGAGACATGCAGACATGACCGAGATGCCTCTCTGGTCAATAACCAACAGTGGGATCTGGATACCCATGTTGGCTCCCACATGCTCCACGATGATCTCATTGGATGAACCACGATGTCAAGGATTCAATCAATCCGTATACAATTCCCTTTGTCAATCAGTACGTTACTTGCCCGAGACTCGATCGTCGGTATCCCAATACCTAGTTCAATCTCGTTACCGTCAAGTCACTTTACTCGTGCCGTAATGCATGATCCCGTGATCAACCACTTGGTCACATTGAGCTCATTATGATGATGCATTACCGAGTGGGCCCAGAGATACCTCTCCATCATACAGAGTGACAAATCCCAGTCTCGATTCATGCCAACCCAACAGACACTTTCGGAGATACCTGTAATGCACCTTTATAGTCACCCAGTTACGTTGTGACGTTTGGCACACCCAAGGCACTCCTACGGTATCCGGGAGTTGCACAATCTCATGGTCTAAGGAAATGATACTTGACATTCAGAAAAGCTACAGCAAACGAACTACACGATCTTTGAGCTAAGCTTAGGATTGGGTCTTGTCCATCACATCATTCTCCTAATGATTTGATCTCGTTATCAATGACATCCAATGTCCATAGTCAGGAAACCATGACTATCCTTTGATCAACGAGCTAGTCAACTAGAGGCTCACTAGGGACGTGTTGTGGTCTATGTATTCACACATGTATTACGATTTCCGGATAACACAATTATAGCATGAACAATAGACAATTATCATGAACAAAGAAATATAATAAGAACCATTTTATTATTGCCTCTAGGGCATATTTCCAACAATGACTACACCAGTCAAAGCCGTTGTTGTACGTCCTTAATCCTCATGCCTTTTAACTACTACTTACTCTGACTCGTGCATTGAACTGCATGGTTTGCAGCCAATGTCTATTACTCTTTTCATTTTATACACAATTCTCTTAGCATATCATTGCATCTTACAAGGTTTAAAAGAGAGGATGATGTTCCTTTGATCTTGATCTGTAATCTAGTTCCATGCTGTACTTGTCCAAACAAAGTTACAATTGCATGTTTGTCTGTTCTCAGTTGATTTATGATATGAATGATGTCATACTATGCTTACTGTATTATAAACTTTGTCTATATATCCTTAGCTATCAATACAATATGAAGAAATAGACAATACATTATCCATGATACATGGTCATATGTTTGGAGCCTAGTTTTATTATGTACTTTGCAGTAAAATACAACTAATATTTTACACGGGTTCACCAGAATAAGTTTTGTATATAGATCAAAGCTATTTTGTTTGGTTTTGTTGCCTCCTTAATATCTTATGTTCTGGTACTACTAATGTAAAAAACTCAACTTTTCAGCAAGCTATGGAAAAAATGGTGGAACCGCCACCTTCTGAAGGTGACGAGGCAACTATAACCGCAATGTCACCTTTTGCTGCAGTGGCTCAGTACCTGTCCACTAACGGTGCCAAAAGCACGTTCCTGCGTAATACTAGATTGGTTGTTAAGGCAATCTTGTCCAAACTGCCTCATGATCAAGATATGTAAGCTCAAAACAATGTTATATCTGCGCTCCAGACACAAGTCCATTCCCTAACAGAGACCCTTTGTGAAACAAGGGCAGTCATTGTTTGATGTCTTCAAGATATGCATGGTTTTGAAACCAGACTATCAGACATCTGCTATATTGTTCAGGAGCCTAGGAGAAATGAAGGCGGAGGTTATGGTGCTCCATCGAACAATACATGAAAACATAACAGTCAGGTCAAATGAACTAAGCTTGTGAACTTCTGGTGGTACATTTATCTGCCAGACTGTTAACTTTTATGCCAACCTTCCTTTTGTTTTATGGTTGTAATTTGTTTTGTCGCGATACAAAATTTGTTCTTCACGTGCAGCCATCGGCTGAAGAAAACAGCAAGCCATTTTTGTATAGTGTAGGGTGTTCCCTATATTTGCACTGGTGACGAACTTTGATGCCCTGTGGATGTAATCTCTGCAATCGCCTTAATAGCCTAGCGTTAGTTTTGGGCTTATTTATTTCCTAGTCTTCTTTTTCCCTGGTTTGCTAGTGGCCGCAACAACCATGGGCCATATACGGACCGTGGTAACCTTGACCCTGCTACAGGTCGTACGATCCATGGGCCTCCTACGGGCCGTTCGACAAATGAGCCTCCTATGGGCCATTAGACAAATGGGCCTCCAACAGGCCATAGAATCGGTGGGCCTCAGGCCGTCGGACAAATGGGTTGACATGGGACATAAACGGGCGTAATTGGTATCGTGCCAGCACGGGAACGGGCCGTTAACAGGCCGGAAGACAGCAAAGGCTTAATTTTGTCACAGGCATGACGGGTCATTAATGGGCCAGAATATAGGATGGGCTGGAAACGGCGCAACGAGTTAACAGGCCACAAACGGGCCGATTCTAACCACGGGCCAAATTTGGCCCATTAGGGGAACAGGTCAGTATGGGCCAGAAGTAATCGGGGGCCGGGAAGGAGCCCAAGAACGTATGGGCCGTCAGTAGGCCGAAAGCTAACACGGGCTGGAAACGGCCCATGTGAATCATGGGTCGTTAATGGGTACAAAGAAATTTACTGTTCATTATGGGCTAGAGTCACCGTGGGCCACTAAAGGGCCTAAAGATACGAAAGGCCTCATATGGGCCGAAAGACGTCGTGGGCTATACATGGACCGAAAATGAAATGGGCTGGTGTTATATTCGACGGCTCACATGACGCTGTTGGGCCGATTTTGGGAAGGCCCTAACGGGTCGTGAGTTACCGGGTCGTAAAATGGGTTATATGCAAACAGACCGTTAATAGGCTTTTCATGGGCCAGCCCGCTAACTTTTGACCAAGTCAAACGGGTTGGCCTTTGTAAGCTAAATGGGCCAGTGTTGGGCCGTCACATGTGTCGACATATCATAGGCACCTATCTGACCCAATGATGAGCTGACACGTGTTTCCTTCGGCCAATGAGAATTTTACACGTGGAAAATCCCCATTGGTCCAGGCTGTTAATGGGTTATCGGATCCAAAACCAGACCCGATAGCTTAACGGTGACCCGTTATGGTGGATGTCATGTGTCGGTTACCCTTGACGAAAGCACTCCCATGACGCGTCATTTATCGTCATGGAAGTGAACACTTCCGTGATGATAATTTTGGTATTGTCATGGAACACTTCTACGATAGCACAGGTATGACTATCTTGATTCTGTCATAAAATCGTCATGGATATACATACATGACAGAAAACGTGACCTACTATGACAAACACGTATCATCACGAAAGTGTATTTTTTTCTATGAGAGACCGATGCAATAGATAGTGTGGAAAAAAAAACATGAAATAGTTCACATATATATTGTTTAACTAAAAAGTATAGCATGACATAATTTCACGTATATAATGTCTAGAGATTCATTGGGGACGTGACGCTTGCACGGGGTATCGTGGCGGCGGTGCAGTCGGCGGGCCTAATAGTGTAGGCGGGCGCTAGAGTTGCGGCGGGTACAGGTGTGTGTCAGGCTCGTGGTGATGGGGTGGGTCCTTGGCCAATCTGGCGTGGTCACGGCACCACTGCTCGGGCATCTCCGGGTAGCGGCGGGTGATAATCCTAAAGTGCAAGGACTAGTTGCATAGCCTTTCAAAATGAATTGGAAGTATTGAGTGTTGTACCCATGGGAGCTAAAGGCGGGTTTCCTATTCTTTTAAATAATGTGTGTCACTCACAAAACTATCTTCGTCCTTTTAGTGTCTACCTTACTAAGTAATAATGATTGATTGGTGTAGGTTGCAGCATAGTAACACAGAGTAGCAAATACGTAGCAGTTACCAAGTATCAAATATTCTTAAAGAGAGCAAGCAGTGATGAAAAGTGTAGGCATAGGAGTGGATATTGCCCGGATGGAATAAATCATTACATTGTGTGTTGATGTAACATGACTTCTGAATTATGTCAAAAAATGTGCATGCATTCCTTATGATGAGAGACGTGCTTAAAAGAACTTGACTCTCATCTACAGTTCTATCCTCCAATATCAGGGGTCCTAAAGAAAACTAAGGATAATTAAGGTGAAATTAGAACAATGCATTAACACTCCATCAATACATGTATATCCTCAAGATCATAGCTATTCCCTTCAATGTCCCAATTTTGTCACTTTCGGTCTCCAGTTCAAAACTACAATCAGTGTACATGACTTGCAGGTACGATCATGAACAAATTGGCATGAATGACATAAAAGTTCAGATTTGAAATCATATTAGTCGGGCCCTAGTAATAAGTATTAGACACAACATGGTCATGGCAACAATAATCCTGAACACCACAGGTCAATACTACATCAATCTAAACACTATTACATAATTTTCCATCGCCCAGTTCGGATCCACCCCATGTGCCTACAAGGAGTTACTCACACATGCAGGAGAGGATCATGACGGTGATGATGAAGGGGATGTTGATGGCCATGGTAATGATGGAGGTGTTAATGGAGATGATGATGGTGATGACGGTTCCCCCGGTGGCACTCCCGCACCACCGAAAGAGAGGGGGAGATAGACCCCCTCCTTCTTCCTTGGCCTTCCCCCCTAGGTGGGAGAAGGGATTCCCCTCTAGTATTTGGTGGCCATGGATGTGGAGGATGAGAGCCTCCCCTCAGATGGGATCTGACTTTTTGAGGGGAGTTGTTTTTGGATGTTGAAACCTAAGTCCCCTCACCAATTTTAACATTCTCGGAGATTCGAAACACCGAAAAATTTGGAACTTTTAGGGAAGTTCCGAAATTCTTAGGACCACCTTGCGCGGTAAAAGGAGATCTCCAGAAGGTTGTTGGAGCCTCTAGGCACCCCCTCCCCCTCCCGGCGCCTTGGGGCTAGGGGCGCCTAGAGCCTCAAGGTACCTCCAAGTGTGGTCTCGGCCCCCCCTAGACGCTTCCCGATGCATAACCTCATAATATAATTTTTCTGGATGTTTCTCGAAGTTTAAAATAATTTTCCCGTGAAATATACACCAAAAACTAAAACTCGCACTGGTCACTTGATTAATAAGCCAGGCCAATAAAAAATGATAAAAAACATGGACGAAGTGTTTAAAAGTGGTAGCAATATAGCATGAATCATATAAAAAAATATCGATATGTTTGACACGTGTCAGATGGGTGTCCTGCCACTCTCTCGCCATAGTGAGGTCCATGACATCGACTCGCAGTCGTGGCCCATTGTGCTCATGCCAACAACGAGTGTCGTGGATCTAGTCTGTCGTGGTGGACGATATCTATTGACATGCAAGTTCAGGGGACGACCTTGTTGGAGCCGGGGTAGGCCTTTGGGTTGTTGTTCCCATGCCTTTTGCTTGTTGGAGGCGTCGGTCCGACAAGGGCCTCCAAATCCTAGCCAGATCTACGGGGGTCACTGCCGTGGGCCTGGCCACCTCGCATGTTCTTGCTGACACCAAGGAGTGTGGATCTGCAGATCTGCCGCCAGGTGGGCCGTGGATCCATCCCCTCTCCAGATTGTAGGGGGCTAAGGCTCCGGTGTAGTTACTTTGGGGTTGCCAAACATCATATTCAAGATTGAGATTTACTCCTCTGATGATAGAGATACTCTCTAGGCCCACTTGGTATTACGTTATTATTATTGTAGCGATCCGACCTCAAACGGTCAAATCTCTGTGCATAAGTGTCATCCCTGGATCGGTAATGCTGACACACATAGTACTTGAAGGATTTATAACAGAGTGGCAATCACACACTTATTACATCAATAGTCTCAAAAGAGAACTTAATACAATAAATATGGCTTAAGGCCATCTAAATAAGATAACAGCGGAAGGCTTGGAAGATAAAGTGAGTCCATCAACTCCAACGGCATAGCTGAGTGCACGACAAATGACCTAGCGCACCTTACTCTTCGTCTGAAAAGTCTGCAACGTGATAGGTTGCAGCCCGAAACGGGTCAGCACATGGAATATGTTGGCAATATAACACAGTAGAGCAATGAACAGAATAAATGCTATCACTACATGCATATATGGCTGGTGGAGGCTCTATGGTTATAATGTTTTGTGAAAAGCCAATTTTTCCCTACATCAAAGGAATATATTTTATTTAACTATCATGGTAGTCGATAAACATTGAGAATGGTAAATCCCCATCTCAATCCCAATTAAAAGTAATTAACATCCCAACAGATTAATTTAGAGTGAAGAGATCCACAGGATAATCCAAGAGCCAGATACTCAAGATGTCCATAACCAGGGACACGGCTAACCATGCTTAGTTTATACACTCTGCAGAGGTTTGCGCACTTTTCCCCACAAGACTTGATCTCCTCCATTGGATTTATCGCACTACATGGTGTTTGAGAAACGGATGACCGAGACACAGTCTTTCAGAAGCATTAACTCTTTACTCTGGGTGGACAGTTACACCTACTTTCCCCTACATCTGCTAGCCCATCACTAAAAGAGGTCATGCAACATACTCAACTATGCTAGAGCCCATAATAGCTTGTGGCTGCACATGGAAGTTTCTAGCATGAATAATCTTATGATCCCTTAGAACCTGGGTGGCGAACCAAAAAGGACAGCACTGGTATATCCCCAGGTGCCCGCAACCAATCCACCCAGATGTGTATTTAAGTAGCCACCTTAAGTTAACCATTAATTAACAATCTCACATCTGTCATGGATACAATCAAACCCAATCCACGTCTACGAGCATAGCATGTCAATATAAGCATAATGTAGAAGTAACTCCCAAGGGTTTGATAGTAAAAGGGCAATAGGTTCTACCTCATCATCTACTTCCCAAAACCCACATGTTAAAAGATCCTACTCATGCAATGTTTGAGGATTGTAGATAATGCATAAAAAATGGGTAGTAAAGGGGTATGATCAATGTGTTACTTGCCTTGCTGATGATCCGCAAAACCTAGAGACTCGTAGTAGCACGCTGTGCACTCCGGGAATTCTATCACAAACAAACAATAGCATACATAAGCACTCAAGCATAGATGCAACGGGAAAGCTTCAAATAAGAAGATCCAATCTGAAAGTTCAACTGAAGAGGTTCAATTTGCAAAAAGAATCAATCGAAACGGAGCTACGAGAACTGAAACTACGCTCAAAAGAACTTCGAATTCAAATCTGCTTGAAACCAAATTGTAAATTGTCAAAACCATGTTCAAGTTGATTAAACAGAAAAAGGGGCTCGAACGAAGATTTTGGCGTTGGTTTCACTGGATTTGGACGAACGGTTAAAAAGTTGCGAGGGTTTGAAAATTAGGGGCTAATCTGCGATAAAAGTAATCGCGGATAGGTCCCTGGCAGAAAAAGAAAATAAAAAGAAAAAACTACGGCGCGAGCGTTCGTTAACAGGGACGAACGGACGAATTCTTTCGTTAAAACGAACGAAAGAACGTTCGCAAACGAAACTAAACCGGGAAAAACTGAATCCCGTCTAAAGAAAAAATAAAAAAACAATCTAGGGTTTTCTAAAAAACTAGAACGGACCGGAAAACCCGGTGGCGACTGGCGGGATCCAAACGGCGGTGGCGTGGGCGACGGTGGCGCGACGCGGGCAGCGAGGCACGGCGGGATCCGGCTGCGGCGGCGCAACGCGGGCGCCGGAGCAGCGGCGGCGGCGGCTTGCGACGTGGCGGAGCTCAGCGGCGGGGTGCAGGCGGCTACGGCGGGGCGAGGAGAGGCGGCGGGGTGGGTGGTATTTAAGAGGGGGATGGCGCGGCGACTTGGGGAAGGGGGAGCCGGGTTGGACCGGGAGTCGTGCCCCGGCCGGACTCGGGCGGCGGCGGCGGCTCGGTCTCCGCAAGGGAGATGGCGGCGGCGCGGGCGCTGGGCCGGCTAGGCTTCGGCCTAGTAGGTCCGAAGATTTTTTTTTTAAATAAATTCCGCCGAAACGAAAAAATCCTAAATAAATAGAAATAAAAATCTAAAAATGCCAAAACAATTTTCACCATCTAAATAAAATATTTAGAACATGCTGAACATTATCTTGGCCTAAAATGCAATTTTGAAAATGCATATTTTTCTAATTCAAATAAAATAGCAATAAAATCCCAATAAAATTATTTATTTGATTTTAACATTTTTCCTCCAATATTTCTTTTATTTTGGAGAAGTCATATTATCTCCTCTCATTTATTTTTATATTGGAAATATTATTTGGAGAGAAAAATAATTAAAACCAAATTGATCCTCTTTTCAATATTTGAGAAAAAAATCAAATATGAAAATAAATGAAATCCCCAACTCTCTCCGTGGGTCCTTGAGTTGCTTAGAATTTCTAGGATCAAAACCAAAATGCAAACAAAATATGATATGCAAGTGATGACCTATGTATAACATTCCAAATTGAAAATTTGAGATGTTACAAACCTACCCCCCTTAAGGTGAATCTCGCCCTCAAGATTCGGGTTGGCTAGAAAATAGGTGTGGGTGGTCTTTCCGTAGGTCATACTCTCGTTCCCAGGTGGCTTCATCCTCAGTATGGTGGCTCCACTGAATTTTGCAAAACTTGATAACCTTGCTGCGGGTAACTCGGCTGGCAAACTCGAGAATCTTGACTGGTTTCTCGTCGTAGGTCTGATCACTATCCATCTGAATTGCTTCCAGGGGCACTGTATCTCTCAGAGGAATATCGGCCATCTCAGCATGACACTTCTTCAACTGGGAAATGTGGAACACATCATGAACTCCTGACAGTCCTTCGGGTAACTCCAACTTGTAGGCCACTTCTCCCATACGTTCCAAAACTCGGTATGATCCTACAAATATCGGGGCTAACTTTCCCTTAACTCCAAAATGTTTAACTCCTCGGAGAGGTGACACACGAAGATACGATCTATCTCCGATCTCATAGACTACCTCCTTGCGTTGTGAGTCTGCATAACTCTTCTGTCTGGACTGAGCTACCTTCAGTCTATCTCGAATCAACTTAACTTTCTCTTCTGACTCTTTGATCAAATCCAGTCCAAACAACTGACGGTCTCCAACTTCATCCCACATCAACGGTGTCCTGCACCTTCGTCCGTACAAAGCTTCGAAAGGTTCCATCTTCAAACTGGCCTGGTAGCTGTTGTTGTATGAGAACTCTGTGTAAGACAAATTATCATCCCAACTAGATCCATAATCTAGCGCACAAGCTCTCAACATGTCCTCCAGAGTCTGATTGACTCTCTCTGTCTGCCCATCTGTCTACGGATGAAAAGTTGTACTAAACTCTAGCCTGGTACCCAAAGTCTGGTGCAGTTGATGCCAAAACTTTGAAGTAACCTGGTTCCCTCTATCTGATACGATGGTCCTCAGAACTCCATGCAGACATATAATCCTGGTCATATATATCTTGGCCAACTTTGCACTTGTATAGGTAGTTTTCACTGGGATAAAGTGAGCCACTTTGATCAAATGATCCACTACTACCCAGATAGAATCATATCCCGATCAGGTCCTGGGTAATCCGGTGATGAAATCCATGCCAAGCTTGTCCCACTTCCATTCGGGTATCGGCATAGGCTGTAGTAATCCTGCTGGCTTCTGATGTTCTGCCTTCACTCTCTGACATACATCACATACGGCTATATACTCGGCAATATCCTTCTTCATACCAATCCACCAGAAATGCTCCTTCAAATCCAAATACATCTTGGTGTTTCTGGGGTGTATCGAATATGGCGAGTCATGAGCTTCCTGAAGTATCAACTTCCTGATCTCTGCATTATTGGGCACATAAACACTGTCCTCAAACCACAAGGTGTCGTGTTCATCCTAACGAAAACCTTTGGCTTTTCCTTTGCTCATCTTCTCCTTTATCTCAGCAATCTCCTTATCATCCTTCTGAGCTTCTCGAATCTTTCCCAATAATGTTGACTGAATTTCTAATGCTGCAACAAAACCTCTAGGGACTATCTCCAAACGTAGCTCCCTAAGATCTTCAGCCAACTCCTTTGGTAATCCTCCGCTTACGAGGGTATTGGCATAACTTTTCCGGCTCAAAGCATCTACTACGACATTGGACTTGCCTAGATGATAGTGCAACTTCATATCATAATCCTTTATAAGCTCCAACCATCTCCTTTGCCTGAGATTCAGCTCCTTCTGTGTGAAAATATACTTCAAACTCTTATGATCTGTGTACACATCACAATGATTTCCAATAAGAAAATGTCTCCGGGTCTTGAGTGCATGCACTACAGCTGCTAACTCCAAATCATGCATGGCATAATTCAACTCATGCGGTCGAAGCTGACGTGAGGCATATGAAACAACTCTTCCGTCCTGCATAAGTACACCTCCAAGTCCTAAGCGAGATGCGTCGCAGTACACTTGGAAATCCTTGTGTATATCCAGCAGAATCAGCACTGGGGCTGTAACCAAACGTTTCTTGAGCTCCTGAAAACTTGCCTCACATTCATCTGTCCATTTGAACTTGGTGTCCTTCTTTAACAACTCCGTCATGGGCTTCGCAATCTTAGAGAAATTTTCAATGAATCTCCGGTAGTATCTCGCGAGTCCAAGAAAACTGCAGATCTCTCCTACTGAGGTTGGTGCTAGCCAATCAGTGACAGACTGGACCTTGGTAGGGTCTACTGCTATACCTTCTCCAGATATAACATGTCCAAGAAATCCAACTTCCTTCAACCAAAACTCACACTTGCTGAACTTGGCGTATAACTGATGTTCCCTGAGCTTCTCGAGAACTAATCGCAAATGCTCCTTGTGCTCCTCTTCATTCTTCGAGTATACCAAGATATCATCAATGAACACCACGACAAACTTATCCAAGAACTCCATGAACACCTTATTCATCATACTCATGAAATAGGCAGGGGCATTAGTCAATCCAAATGACATAACCGTGTACTTATATAGCCCGTACCTTCTGGTGAAGGTTATCTTAGGTATATCCTGTTCTCGGATCTTCAACTGGTGGTATCCTGATCGTAGATCGATCTTGGAGAATACTTTAGCTCCTTGCAGCTGGTCAAACAAATCATTAATCATCGACAATGGGTACTTGTTCTTGATCGTCACTTCATTCAATGCATGATAATCAACAACCATTCTTAAAGATCCATCCTTCTTCTCAACCAAGAGCACCGGGGCTCCCCATGGTGACGAACTTCGTCGAATGTAACCTTTCTCCAATAACTCCTTGATATGTTTCTTAATCTCTTCCAGATCATTTGCGGGCATCCGGTATGGCCTCTTCAATATTGGTCCGGTGCCTGGCAATAGCTCTATCAAAAACTCAATGTCTCGATCCGGCGGCATGCCTGGTAATTCCTCTGGAAATACATCCGGGTAATCCTTCACTACAAGCACTTCCTCCTGAACAACTCCTGAGAGGGAATTTACTTGGGTTCTCCTTGGCGCATGCCTGGATACATACTTGATCCTTTTTCCCTGCGGTGTAGTGAGCAAAATTTTCTTACTGGCGCAATCAATGTTTCCCCCATACATCGATAGCCAATCCATTCCTAGTATCACATCCAATCCTTGTGACTCCAAAATTATTAAGTCTGAGGGGAAAACATGCCTACCTATGGTCAATGGCATCTGAAAACATCCTTGGCTTGCCATGTACTCCGCTCCTGGCGAGCTTACTAACATAGGGGTCCTAGGAACTTTGGTGGAAATTTATACTTATCCACAAATCCCCTTGATATGTATGAATGCGATGCACCAGTATCGAAAAGAACGATTGCAGTAAATGACTTAACCAAAAACTTACCGATAAATGCATCTAGCTGCTCTTCAACCTCCACCACGTTCACGTGGTTTACTTGTCCCCTGTTGAAAGGGTTGGGCTTCTTCCCAGAGCTTCCATTGCCATTTCCATTCTTGAGTTCAGGACACTCATTGGCATAGTGTCCAGTCTTCCCGCACTTGAAACAGGTAATGTGGCTTTGATCCTTCTTGGTGGGTGTGGCTGGGTTAGAGTGGTTCTGGTTGCTGCCTGCTCCATTCCCATTTCCATTCTTGGGGCCACTTTGGTTATGCGAACCTCCTCCATTGTGAGTATGGCCTCCATGGTTATGGGTATATCCTCCCGAGTTCGGGGTAAAACGAGGCTTTTACTGAGCTCCTGAATTGTACTTCCCTTGTCCATACTTCCTTTTGCGGCTCTCAATTTGCTGCTGCTTCCCTTCAATCATTAGAGCCTTGTCTACCAACTCATCGTAATTATTAAATGTTACCACCATTAACTGCATACTCACCTCATCATTCAACCCTTCCATAAACTTCTCCTGCTTCGCGGCATCTGTGGTCACATCATCTGGGGCATAGCGAGCTAACTTGCTGAATTCATCCACGTACTGCCCCACAGTACCGTTCCCCTAGCGTAAGTTGCGAAACTCACGCTTCTTCATGCTCATAGCTCCAGTTGAGACATGAGCAGTGAGGAATGCTTGCTGAAACTGCTCCCAAGTAACATTGGCTATCGGGAAAGTGGCTGTGTAATTCTCCCGCCATGAAGCTGCAGGTCCATCCAATTGGTGTGCGGCAAAACGCACCTTCTCTGCATCTGTGCAACCTGCGATGGTCGACTCCCTTCCAATCCTGCGTAGCCAGTCATCAGCAACTATCGGCTTGGTGCTACTGGAAAACACCGGCGGCTGCAACCTTAGAAAACGTGCTAAATTATCAACTGAAGGTGGTGGCGGTGGGTTGTTGTTGTTGTTGTTGTTGCCTTGGTTCTGGACTAGCAACTGCATCAGGGTATTCTGCTGTTGGATCAACTGAGTGAGCTCCGGTGGGAAGGCAAATCCGGGGTCACGTCTCGGAGGCATCTGATGGGTTTAGAGGGGAGAGATTAGAATAGAATGAGGTCTAGTGAGAAAACACTACCCATATGCACATGAGACAAACACATTCATATCACACCAAAATCAATTCAAGCAAGGGCATACAATCGATCTAACTATCATTACAGTGCTTGGAGTACTATTATATACATGGGGGAATACTACTAATAATATGGTGGTCTACTAGAAATTTTGATCAGTGGAAGACTCCATGATATCCGCTCCAGCTTCGTCTTCGTAATCATCATTACTATTGTCGGGGTCAGAGTCGGTGTCGTCGATGATGATGTAGTCCTTGGGATGGTCGTCATCTCCTCCTGGCGCGGGATCTCCCATAAATACTCCTGGATTCCTTGTCAGGTCGTCATTCCTCTCCACTAGTATTGTGATTTACTCCTCATATCCGTCGTGTGTATACTTGAGTTCCTCTTCAAGCTCCATGTTCCTAGTCATCAACTTCTTCAGATCTATCATGCTCGCGCACATCTGGTTCTCCTGGCGACGAATGTGCTGGTTTAACTCCTGGATGAAGGCTGCAATGGACCTGTCCTTCCTGGTGCTGATCATCTCCCATTGCTCATCTCGGCTCCCACATATCTGGTAGATGGTGTCCTTAAGATCCTTGTGATAAATTTCGCTGATGCGTCCTATGGTGATGTGGGCTGCCATGCTCTTTCCTAGACTCCAGGTTGGTGCATCAAAGGAAAACTATATGGGCTCACTGACTGGCGTGGATGTCCTTCCTGGAACTTGAACTCGAATCATCCATCGCTCCTCTTCTGGTAAAGTGGCGGTGTAGGTCCCGGTGAAGCTTGGTATTCCGATGTTCAGGTACCTGGTGACTTCCTTCAAGTGTCTCCCGAAAGGTGTGTCTTCATCCGGTTGTGAAAACTTGTTCCTTGAGTCCGCCATCTTATAGAGTAGAAAATGGAGAGGAGTCGAAAATGAGTAGAGAAGAGTGACCTATGGTTCATCTTAGTGGTTGTGTCCTACAATCAGCGTGTGCTCTGATACCATCTTGTAGCGATCTGACCTCAGACGGTCAAATCTCTGTGCATAAGTGTCATCCCTGGATCGGTAATGCTGACACACACAGTACTTGAAGGATTTATAACAGAGTGGCAATCACACACTTATTACATCGATAGCCTCAAAAGAGAACCTAATACAATAAATATGGCTTAAGGCCATCTAAATAAGATAACAGTGGAAGTCTTGGAAGATAAAGTGAGTCCATCAACTACAACGGCATAGCTGAGTGCACGACAAACGACCTAGCGCACCTTACTCTTCGTCTGAAAAGTCTGCAACATGATAGGTTGCAGCCCGAAACGGGACAGCACATGGAATATGCTGGCAATATAACACAGTAGAGCAATGAACAGAATAAATGCTATCACTACATGCATATATGGCTGGTGGAGGCTCTATGGTTATAATGTTTTGCGAAAAGCCAATTTTTTCCTACATCAAAGGAATATTTTTATTTAACTATCATGGTAGTTGATAAACATTGAGAATGGTAAATCCCCATCTCAATCCCAATTAAAAGTAATTAACATCCCAACAAATTAATTTAGAGTGACGAGATCCATAGGATAATCCAAGAACTAGATACTCAAGATGTCCATAACCGGGGACATGGCTAACCATGATTAGTTTATACACTCTGCAGAGGTTTGCGCAAATTTTCCCACAAGACTCGATCTCCTCCGTTGGATTTCTCGCACTACATGGTGTTTGAGAAACGGATGACCGAGACACAGTCTTTCAGAAGCATTAACTCTTTACTCTGGGTGGACAGTTACACCTACTTTCCCCTACATCTGCTAGCCCACCACTGAAAGAGGTCATGCAACATACTCAACTATGCTAGATCCCATAATAGCTTGTGGCTGCACACGGAAGTTTCTAGCATGAATAATCTTATGATCCCTTAGAGCCTGGGTGGCGAACAAAAAAGGACATCACTGGTATATCCCCAGGTGTCCGCAACCAATCCACCCAGATGTGTATTTAAGTAGCCACCTTAAGTTAACCATTAATTAACAATCTCACATCTGTCATGAATACACTCAAACCCAATCCACGTCTACGAGCATAGCATGGCAATATAAGCATAACGTAGAAGTAACTCCCAAGGGTTTGATAATGAAAGGGCAATAGGTTCTACCTCATCATCTACTTCCCAAAACCCACATGTTAAAAGATCCTACTCATGCAATGTTTGAGGATTGTAGCTAATGCATAAAAATTGGGTAATAAAGGGGTATGATCAATGTGTTACTTGCCTTGCTGATGATCCGCAAAACCTAGAGACTCGTAGTAGCACGCTGCGCACTCCAGGAATTCTATCGCAAACAAACAATAGCATACATAAGCACTCAAGCATAGATGCAAGGGGAAAGCTTCAAATAAGAAGATCCAATCTGAAAGTTCAACTGAAGAGGTTCAATTTGCAAAAAGAATCAATCGAAACGGAGCTACGGAACTGAAACTACGCTCAAAAAAACTTTGAATTCAAATCTGCTTGAAAACAAATTTTAAATTTTCAAAACCATGTTCAAGTTGATTAAACAGAACGAGGGGCTCGAGACGAAGATTTTGGCGTTGGTTTCACTGGATTTGGACGAACGGTTAAAAAGTTGCAAGGGTTTGAAGATCAGGGGCTAATCTGCGATAAAAGTAATCGCGGATAGGTCCCTGGCAAAAAATAAAATAAAAAGAAAAAACTACGGCGCAAGCGTTCGTTAACAGAGACGAACGGACGAATTCGTACGTTAAAACGAACAAACGAACGAACGTTCGCAAGCGAAACTAAACCGAGAAAAACCGAACCGGTCTAAAGAAAAAATAAAAAACCAATCTAGGGTTTTCTAAAAAAACCGGAACGGACCGGAAAAACAAGCGGCGACGGGCGGGATCCGAACAGCGGCGGCGTGGGCGACGACGGCGTGGCGCGGGCGGCGAGGCAGCGCGGCACGGCGGGATCCGACGGCGGCAGCGCGGGGCGGCGACAAAGCAGCGCGGCGGCGGCGGCGCGGGGCGGCGGCAAAGCAGCGCGGCGGAGCTCGGCGGCGGGGTGCAGGCGGCTGCGGCGGGACGAGGAGAGGCGGCGGGATGGGTGGTATTTAAGAGGGGGTGGCGCGGCGACTTGGGGAAGGGGGCGCCGGGTTGGACCGGGAGTCGTGCCCCGGCCGGACTCGGGCGGGGGCGGCGGCTCGGTCTCCGCGAGGGAGACGGCGGCGGCGCGGGCGCTGGGCCGGCTGGGCTTCGGCCCAGCCGATCCGAAGATTTTTTTTCTTAAATAAATTCCGCCAAAACGAAAAAATCCTAAATAAATAAAAATAAAATTATAAAAATGCCAAAACAATTTTCACCATCTAAATAAAATATCTAGAACATGGTGAACATTTTCTTGGCCTAAAAATGCAATTTTGAAAAACGCATATTTTTCTAATTCAAATAAAATAGCAATAAAATCCAAATAAAATTATTTATTTGATTTTAACATTTTTCCTCCAATATTTATTTTATTTTGGAGAAGTCATATTATCTCCTCTTATTTATTTTTATTTTGGGAATATTATTTGGAGAGAAAAATAATTAAAACCAAATTGATCCGCTTTTCAATATTTGAGAAAAAATTCAAATATGAAAATAAATGAAATCCCCAACTCTCTCCATGGGTCCTTGAGTTGCTTAGAATTTCTAGGATCAAAACCAAAATGCAAACAAAATATGATATGCAAGTGATGACCTATGTATAACATTCCAAATTGAAAATTTGAGACGTTATAATTATCGTTTGTCAGATACATGTGATTGAGATCACATTGATACCGAAATACGGATACAAATGTAGAGGACAAAACCAGTAACAAGGACAATCAATAGTGATCAAAGAGTTGATCACAGGGGTATAATATCTCACCTTGGGTTTGTAATGTGTAGTTAACGCCTAGTCGCTGCAAACATAATAACTTCAGTTCTTTTTCCTCGGCATCACTACTCCTAAAATACAAGAGTTCTAAGACAAAAAGAACAAGGTACTTCAAGAATAGACAGACAGGAAGAACAGAGTGAACTGCCAACTCGAATCTTTATAAGTAGAAGAGATAGAAAAGATTCCGGATCTAGAAGATGATAACATCTATCTTTCGATCAGAGATTACAATGCCATCAAAATTCGGTGCAATTATGATAGATTCATTGGTAGTAAGTGTACAACTCCGCAAACACAAAATTGCTTCTAAGAGTAAGACAAGACACTCCAAAATTCCAGGACTCCCTCAATGATCCAATCTACCCCGACATCAAAATATATCAATGTAGTATGTTTTGACATAAGAGCCTTGTCCTATGTCATCTCAGGGTATCAGTCAGAAGAGAACCATCAGGCGTACAACTGCGCCAGATCGTCTTCATATGTCTTCCTGATCACCTCCCTCTTGAGTTTGAGCGCAGCCGTGACGAGGCCCGACTCAGGGGTCCATGGATCTGGTATCAGCTTGACTTTGGCTGGTGTCTCGAACTTCTCCAGTCGTGCTTGCTTCGCAGCCTGGAGTACAGAAAATGGATGTCAGTACTGGAAAGTGTTGTCCCAACAGGATGCAGGATTTGCCTGACTGCAACTCTCAACTTGCTCTTGGACTAGAGGATGCAATTATCTTTGATGGAAGGGTGTGTGCATGTATGGTCAATGTTTATAGGGAAGTTGCAACCACAAATGCCTTCACTACTCTTTACAATAGTAAAGATCTAAGTGCTTCTGAAAGACATGCTCGATGATGTATGATGGCTTTATTGGGAAGAAACTGTAACAAAGCAAATTACATATAAAGTCATGTACTATATCCTCAAAATATATATACTCTTGTTTCTCTTCTTTTCTTTCAAAGACTAATAAGATGAACTTAGAAACAATGCTAAGGTATGTCATGGATGGTAAATATGTATGTTTGCTAGTTTGCATTTAAATACACTGGGAGAAGTACTGAGTCAAGTATGATCTATGTGTAATGGAAACCCAAAAGCTAACTAAGGTCAACACAGAAACAAACCTTTGTTAAAGATTCAAGCACTTCTACAACAGCCTCTTGCTTCTGGCACAAATCAGCAAAATCGGTGTATGCAAGTCCTTGCTGCAATGCCCATCTTTCAAGCTCATTCTGTGCTGCTACCACAAGTGCAACACAGTAACTGTGAAAAGGATCGGCATGGATCATGATGTTCTCAACATATGGGCTCATAGCCAACGCAGCTTCCACCTGTGTCATCCAATCAGTTAATATAAGTGCTACCAGAAACTTATCTCACCAGAGCAAGAATATTTCTTACCTTCCCAAGAGATACGTATTCACCATGTTGAAGCTTCACGATATCTTTCTTGCGGTCAATGATTTCAAGGCAGCCATCTGGATGGAAACGCCCTATGTCTCCAGAATAGAACCATCGTAGACCTCTTTCATCATCCTACACAAGATATATGAGGCGTGTGTTAGATCAATTATTATTGTGAAAGAGAAGTCGTTACTCATTAGTGATGATGTATGATTTGGTGTGTGAGATCAGTAACAAGTTGACAACATACCTTATAGACTTCACTTGTTTTAGCTTCATTCTTGAAATAGCCTTTAGTTACATTGGGACCTCCGATGACTATCTCCCCCCGAGGCATTGGTGAATCCGTTGTTAAGTATCCCCCTTCAGCCCAGTCAATCAACTGGAAGGTACAGTTGACATTGTGTCAAGAATTGTGAGGTAATAGGTCAGATATCCCATTAAGTAACAGGTCAAGGAAGAAATGCCAAAGCATAAACTATTGTATCACAAAGAAGAAAATTAACAACTTAATTCCTCTCGTTAAGAAATATCTTCAATATATTGGACTTGTCAGTATCAAAATTTGGATACATTGGCCTTGTCAGATATCAAAATTTGGATACATTGGCCTTGCCAGATATCAAAATTTGGATACATTGGCCTTGTCAGATATCAAAATTTGGATACACTGGCCTTGTCAGATGTCAAAATTTGGAAATAGTAACCATATACTTCCTCCGTTCCTAAATATAAGTCTTTTTAGAGATTTAAATACAAACTACATACAGATGTATATAGACATACTTTAGAGTGTTGATTCACTAATTTTGCTCCGTATGTAGTCCATGTTGGAATCTCTAAAAAGACTTATATTTAGGAGCAGAGGGAGTAAGTTGTAGGAGTGGGAAGAACAGCTTTGATGTCAAAAATGGGTCCACCTCAAATGCTGAAAAAATGAGCAAAATTGTTATCTAACCTTAATATATGAACAAGGTAGTGGAGCACCAACACGGCCAACAGATGTATCATCATACTCAGAAAACGTTCCTCCAGCACAAGTTTCAGTCAGACCATACCCTTGGCCTATTGGAGCCCTGAAATTGAATAAGCCTATCAAAATACGGGACTTAAACATGCTGAAACAAACAAACATACAGTATTGTCATTGTAACTAGGGTAGTTGGAAAGTTTCCAGTAACAGCATGAATGATGGTTACATAATCTTACCCAAGGCATATATTGATAAATCTCTGAGTGTCTCCGGACAGAGGTGCTCCACCTGAGAGTACAAAGCGAATATTTCCTCCCAATATTGCACGCACCTTCGTGAAGACAAGCCTGTCCCACAACAGTTTCTCTACTCCCCATGCACCAAGCCAACTTCCATTGATAGCAGCAAGTCGGCGGCTATATCCAATGTCAAATAATTTCTTCGCTACACCACCCTTTGCATCCACCTAAAACCATCTCGGTGTAAAGGCTAGTAGTCAGTAAAACAAATGAGAGTACAAGATCCAGATAGCGTAGTGGGAAATACCTTTTTTCTCACACCATCACGGACACGATCAAGTATAGCAGGTACAGCAGTCATCAGTGTCGGCCTCAGTGCAGAAGCATCGCCTAGGGTCCCCTTCTTTATTTTGCTTGATGTATCAGTCAGGGTCAAAGCTGATCCATATCCAATGGAGGCCCCAACAGCAGCCATAAGTGTCTATAAATCATAATATTTGCAGACAGAGAATTAAATAATGAACAAAAATATTAATATATTGAAATGATATCCAACAGTTACCTCAGCTGCCAACTCAAGAATGTGCGCCAGTGGGAGGTAGGCCATGTATATATCCTTTTTGCCAAGTTCAGGCACAATGGTCATAACTGCTGAAAGTGTAGCCAGGACATTGCGGTGGGTCATCATAACTCCCTGCAACACCATATGAGGTATATATTACTCCCTCCGTTCACAAATATAAGATGTTCTAGATATTTCAATATGGACTACATATGGACTGAAATGAGTAAACAAACACACTAAGATGCGGCTATATACATCCGAATCAGAAATAAGTGAATATCTTATACTCCCTCCGTCCCAAAATAAGTGTCTCAAGCTTAGTACAACTTTGTACTAAGTTAGTACAAAGTTGAGACACTTATTTTGGGACAGAGGGAGTATTTGTGAACGAAGGGAGTAGTTCATAGCTGAAGATATGGTTAAACAAGAATAGAAAGGGCCTTTTGAGTCATGCAGAGAAAAACATATTTGCAGAATAATGTCGAACCTTGGGCAATCCAGTGCTACCACTTGTGTACATTATCACCGCAACATCAGATGGGAGAGGCATGTTTGCATCAACAGGTGCTTCAGCTCCCAATTTACCTACTTCCTCAAATGACTTAACTGACCAGCTAGTGCTGTTTTGAGCTATAGAAACTTCAGCCGAGATGCCTTCCTCATTGATGTAGATCACACGCTTGACAGTGTCAAGTTGCCAACCTATATCAATCAACTTCTTTAATTCCTTCCGGCCACATATTACAGTAGTGACCTCAGTCTGTAGAGCAAAAGAGGGGAAATAAATAAATGTAAATCAAACAAAGAGTTAATTACATGCAGCAATAATCTTGGGAGTGTGCTAGCAATTGCTGAAAAGTATTTGTTGCATATCTACAACGAAAATGCTACAAGAGGTCTATACTCTATAATTGCTGTCTATATAAGCAGACAACATGAATGAAGAAAAACTTAACTAGGAGTAATTGTACAACATACTGAACACAAAGTGACAGTACTAACCTCATTTAGTGAGTGGCATAGTGCTTCCTCCCCCAATGAGGAATAGATGGTGACAACTGTTATGTTTTGTCTGAAGCATGCCTTGCAAATACAAAAATAGTAACTTCGAAATTGAGTACAATGACCAGAGTTCAACATACAATGAATAGCTACCAGAATGAATGTTTGTGCAGACGAACCAACTTCGAATTGGTATAGAAGTTAAGTAACACAATCCAACCAATAACTTAAAAGCACATATAAAAAAACTCTCTATGCCTACTTGTATTACTGGAGAGGTTAATGTCCTAGAATCTCATTTAAAAGGGTTGAGCATGGACATTTCTCATTATTATTTTCTCAAAATTAAAATTTCGTTGGTCTGTGCACATGCTGGCTTGGGAACAGTTATAGTGAAACAGAGATAGTACTATGAATATATTTATTATCATTTGGTGTATATACTCTCTCTTTTAAATAAAAGAGGTACGACCTGTATCCCAAGTCTCATGCATCACATGAAATCTGCCACCACAACTACCATTATCATCCGGTCATGCATCATAATAATGAAACATTGGGCTAGCCATTGATAAATATGAAATTTCTATCCATGCATAATAATAATGAAACATTGGGCCAGCCATTGATATCTATGAAATTTCGGTCCTCACTTTACATGAGAATGCAAAAGCAAAGAACATATGGTGACAGGATATCCTTTTTGTAGTTGATACTGCTTATAGAGAAATTTTGGCAGTGAGCAGCACTTGGACTCACTGCGTAGCTAGAGAGGAAAAGATGCCTCGAGAATTCATTTTGGATTCGCAGTCCGTGTATAATTCACTTTGCTATGCAGGAACCCTGACTAATTTATGATTTTTTTGCACACAGATGTGTTCACGATATAAAGTGGACCAGTGACCACAATTTACGTAACCAAAAGTAAGAACCTCATGTAGTACCGCATGAAGAAACCAAAATGCATGGATTGATCTATCTATTGCTTGAAGGAAAAAGAAAAGGGATTACCTGCAGTGCAATCTGCCACTCAGCCTGTGTCTCGGCAAAAATAGCAACACGCTCATTGTCCTGGCGACCTAAATTGACCAATCCTGAAGAAAAGTTGCAAACACTCTTGAAGGCCTCAGCGTAACATTTCCACTCGTACTCCCCCAGATGAAGCTTCTCAAAGGACCTCCCATCAGGTGATGATTCTATTTCCCTTGAAATGAGCTTCCTTGTGCCAAGGAGGGGCATGTAGAGATACTCTTTGCAAGCATGCTCAAACAGCTCAGCAAGTGTGTTGACCCCTTCCCAGTGTGTTTCAACAGGGCGTTCAAACCGATGGTTGCGGATCGCATAGCCAGGCTCTCCACCAACATCAACTGGCACACCCCTCTTATTTTCAACCTTTCTCCTTTTCTGGAGCAGAAGAGAGACCGCAATGGGCACAAGAAGGCCAACAAAATAAGGATTCATACTTGTTCAAGGGCGACCTGACAGCTATATACTAGCTTATGGGAGGAAGGCTACAGATTAAAGATGCCTTGAAGAGAGAACCCTGAAAAATATAATTTCAGGCTGTAAACAAAAACTGAAAATCCAGTACGGATTGTATATAATGCAGATTCTTTGCATACAAGGAGCTAATTGCATGTTAGATTGTTAGCCTTATTTATCTGTTCAGGTCCATTGTATAACCAATCCAATAACAAATGGAATATCAACTGGCAAAGTATGAAGCATTTAAGCAGTCTGGTAAAGTAAGATCATTCATAAAGATGGCCACCTGAAATGCAAAGCTTTTGCATGTTCTCTAAAAGCGCTGGTATGCGCACTTGCATAGTAGCATACAAAGCATGCATCAAAATTAGGTGTAAAAAATTGTGTATGCTCCTTTTTCCTTCTGCTAATCAGTAAGCAATCAAATCTCCTGATTGGTTTCCAAACAACATATATATGAGAGCTGTGACGTAGAGCAAGAAATACAACTAATTCTGCAGTCATCAAAAGTACCATCTGATAGAGTAAGAAATTAAAACCTAGTAGAATCTGGCCGCGCAACTGCACGGATGTACTCCGCTAGTTTGGGGCAGAACTGAAAAGGGATACACTAATATTTGTAGTATTGTATGTCTTCAACGCGAGGTGATAATAATGCTGTATACGGCGTAACAATGCGATGCAATGCGATGCGATGCGATGCACAAGGAACCCATTCCCATGAGGCGCTGAAACCTACGAAATCTAACAAAAGTGTGCTCGGATTCTCTAGATTCCACGACCACGAGCGTTCGTTGCGATGTGCGGAACGGAGGGTGCGTACCTTCTGGAGGGGTGGGGGGTGGGGCGCAATGGCGCGTGGAAGCTTCTGGAAGGGAGGGGGCGAAGGCGTGACGTCAGGCGGAGGAGGATCGATCGGCGCGGCGGGGAGAGGAGGGAGGGGGTGGAGCTGCTCTGCCTCTTCTCCAAGTCTTCAGCCGCTAAATTCGCTTGAGGCCGGTGTGTGCTCTGGCCCCACCAATCTCCTCACTTCTCCGCTATCCAACGAGGCCCAAGGCCCCATCGGTCTATCGGATGCTGGAATGGCCCAACATTGTCTTCTCAAAAAACAAAAATGCCCAACATTGGACCTTGCCGTCTACTCCGTTTGTTCCCAAATATATATTTTCTTTGAAATACTAGCACATATGTGGGAGCCACTAATTAACGAGCACTCCTTCAAAACCCTTGCAACGATCAGCGTCACTTGGCGCGCTCTTAGCCATTCGCCACGTGTCACGCTCTGGGTGTTCCTTCCGGATTTTGTTTTTTTATTTTTCCGCACGCGTTTTCGGCTATTTAAACGGTTTTTTCCGGGCTTTTTCGACGCTTTGGTTTTCCACCGGTCTTTCTTATCTTTTCGACAAAAAAATTCAAAAAAATATTTTTTGCGCGAAAAAACGCATTTTCTTTTTTTCCCTTTCGCGAGAGTCACGGTTTTCCTTACACTAGAGGCACGGTTTTGCTTTCGCAAGAGTCACGGCCGTGCCTTTCGGGAAACGAAAAAAGGCGTGTTTTCTGTTTTTTTTCTTTCGCGAGAGTCACGATTTTGCTTCCGCGAGAGGCACGGGTGTGCTTTCGCGAGAGTCACGGCCGTGCCTCTCGGAAACGGAAAAATAATGTGTTTTCTGGTTTTTTTTTCTTTCGCGAGAGTCACGATTTTGCTTCCGTAAGAAGTATGGTTGTGCTTTCGCGAGAGTCACGGTCATGCCTCTCGAAAACGGAAAAAACGTATTTTTTGTTTTTTTTTTCTTTCGGGAGAGTCACGGTTTTGCTTCCGCGAGAGGCACGGGTGTGCTTTCGCGAAAGTCACGGCCGTGCCTCCTCGGAAACGAAAAAAACGCGTTTTCTCTTCTTTTTTTCCACGAGAGTCACGATTTTGCTTCCGTGAGAGGCACGATTGTGATTTCGTGAGAGGCACGGGCGTGCCTTTTTTGGAAAGGGAAAAAACCCGTGCTCTCGGTACAGTTTTTTCGGCCGTTTTTTCTTGAAAAAAATCGTCAAAATCTATTAACATTGGATCTAGTTTTGAAGATCTCGACGCAAGGAATCCAATGATGAAAACGGTTTGAGATTTGGACGTACGGTTTGAGAGATAAAAAGTTTTGAATAAACGGATTTACGAAAAAAAGGAAAACCCCCAGATTGCGACAAATGGCGTGCTGCATGTGCACCACTTGTCGCAACCTGGAGAGTTGGAGTGATCTTTGCAACGAGTACTTCTCAACTAGTGATTTCGCACATATGTCGATTCTCAAAAAGAAACTAGCACATATGACGTGTGTTACACGCTGCGATGTAAAAAACAATTGTCATTAAACAAGTTTATCAAATTGAAGATAAGTTTGATGATGAATAAATGATGAATCAATTGACAACCCCATTATTTATATTATTTGTTTATATGTTGAGCATGCATTCGTACATGTTAGTGCTGAAATATAGGATGGGCTTTAGGCCCATCTAGCAATTTTTAAAAATCTCTAAGGATCCATGTGGATTATATTGCACTAGAGTGGGAAGTTTAGTCCCATCCCGCTAGTGGAGAAAGAGTTGGACCTCTTTATAAGAGTTTCTCTTCTACATGCTATTGGAGCTTGAAAAGAGAAGAGGCCCCCGCGCACTCCTCCTCCGTTGCCGCCGCCTCGCAACAGCGCGGTGCGGCACGCGGGAATGAGCCGAGCCGAGCTCACACCTACGCATTTATTTTTGTCAGTCAGTAACGAAGAGTTTTTCTGACAACTGGGCCACGACCTGAGACGTCGGATCGTAGGCTGTCACGGACTCGGACGTGGGTCGAGCCCACGTCTCTCCACGCGGCTGCGTCTATAATATAAGTGTGAAGTGTCTTCTAACCCTAGTCGCCACGAACAGATCACATCTGCTACACGCGCACGCCCACCGTCGTTCCTTTGTTGCTGCCGCCGGTGACTCCATCACGTCTGCCGCATACACGGTCGACAGGGGAACAGGTCTCCAAAACCCCGCCTCTCCGGATCTTGTACGGGAGAGGGGCGAATAGGTTTTTGGGCAACGACTACGCGACTACTCGCCTCCGATCCGCTACTTCCGCGTCGTCTTCATCATCACCATGTCGTAGTCCGACGCCAACCGTCTCGCCACCGAGAAGCTCGAGGCCGACAAGAAGGCCGCCGAGGATGCTGCTGCCGCCACCGCCGCCGTGACTTCTGTGGTATAACACGTTTATCCTGCTCCTATTTATTTTTGTATTAGCAGTACTACCAGTATGTGTAGATGTGTCTACTGTTTGCATAGTACGTGCTTGTTTAGATCAGTATCAATGTGTCATAAATTCAGTCAATGCCATGCTAGTGATTTATCTATGGATTAAATTAGTCGAAAAAATACCTATTTACTCAACAGTTAGTTGCTATCATAAATTTTGATAAGTGTATCAAAAGGAATATGCAAGGGACTACATCGAAGAGCATGATAATTACATTTTCTAAAACATGATAGCTATATCAAAAAAATCTCACAGATGGTAGCTACGACAAATAACCTATTTTTTTTCTTTCTTAAACAACCTGGTAAGATAAAGGAGGCGCTAGGGTACAATCAGCAACACATGCTCATTAGTTAACGTGCAAGCTAGTGGCCGACGGGCGATGGAAAAGAAGGTAGCAGAACATAAATTAGTTGAACAAGCTAATGTCAACAATCGGCAATCAGGTCACATGACGGGGAAAGAGCATTAGAGATCAGATTAACTTGTGGCTCAGTAACATGAATATTTAAGATGAGGCTAACAAAGTGACACCGAATGTTGGCATTGAAACATCATTCCCATGATCATGTTGAGGTGTGAAGGAAATATGCTCTAGAGCCAATAATAAAATTGTTATTTATATTTCCTTATATCATGATAAATGTTTATTATTCATGCTATAATTGTATTAACCGGAAAATTGATACATGTGTGGATACATAGACAAAACACAGTATCCCTAGTAAGCCTGGCTCTACTAGACTAGCTCGTTAATCAAAGATGGTTAAGTTTCCTAACCATAGACATGTGTTTGTGATTTGATGAATAGGGTCACATCATTAGAAGAATGATTTGATGGACAAGACCCATCCATTAGCTTAGCATAATGATCATTAAGTTTTATTGTTATTGCTCTCTTCATGACTTATACATATTCCTTTGACTGTGAGATTATGCAACTCCCGAATACCGTAGGAACACCTTGTGTGTTATCAAACGTCACAACATAACTTGGTGATTATAAAGATGCTCTATAGGTGTCTCCGAAGGTGTTTATTGGGTTGACATAGATCGAGATTAGGGTTTGTCACTCCGAATATCAATGAGGTATCTTTGGGCCATCTTGGTAATGCACATCATGATAAGCTTTGCAAGCAATGTGACTAATGAGTTAATTGCGGGATGATGCATTACGGAACGCGTAAAGAGACTTGCCGGTAACAAGATTGAACTAGGTATGCAGATACCGACGATCGAATCTCGAGCAAGTAACATACCGATGACAAAGGGAATAACGTATGTTGTCATTACGGTTTGACCGATAAAGATCTTCATAGAATATGTAGGAACCAATATGAGCATCCAGGTTTCTCTATTGGTTATTGACCGGAGAGGTGTCTCGGTCATGTCTACATAGTTCTCGAACCCGTAGAGTCCGCACGCTTAACATTCGATGACAATTTTGTATTATATGAGTTATGTGATTTGGTGACCGGATGTTGTTCGGAGTCCCGGATGATTTCACGGACATGACGAGGAGTCTTGAAATGGTTGAGAGGTAAAGATTCATATATAGGACAATAGTATTCAGACATCAGAAGTGTTTTGATGGTACTGAGTACGTATCGGGTCACCGGAAGGGGTTCCGGGCAACCCCCGGCAAAGCTATATGGGCCTAATGGGCCAAGAGGGAAAACACACCAGCCACTAAAGCGCTGGTATGCCCCCCCCCCATATGGGCTAGCCAAATTAGAGTAGAAAAGGGGAAGGAGAAAAGGAAAAAGGGAATAGGATTCCCCCTTCCCCCTCTTCCCTTCCTACTCCCAAGCCCTTTCCTATTCCTATTCGGAGTAGGAAGGGAAGAGGGGGAAGGGGGAATCCTATTCCCTTTTTCCTTTCCTCCTTCCCCTTTTCTACTCCAATTTGGCTATCCCATATGGGGGGGTGCACCGGCCCCTTAGTGGCTGGTGTGTTTCCCCTCTTGGCCAATTAGGCCCATATAGCTTGCCGGGGGTTGCCCGGAACCCCTTTCGGTGACCCGATACATACCTGGTACCCCCAGAACACTTCCGGTGTCCGAATACTATTATCCTATATATGAATTTTTACCTCTTGATTATTTCAAGATTCCTCGTCATGTCCGTGATCTCATCCGGGACTTCGAACAACATTCAGTCACCAAATCACATAACTCATTGATACAAAAGCATCATCGAACGTTAAGCGTGCGGGCCCTATGGGTTCAAGAACTATGTAGACATGATCGAGACACCTCTCCGATCAATAACCAATAGCGGAACCTGGATGCTCATATTGGTTCCTACATATTCTGAAGATCTTTATCGGTCAAACCGTAATGACAACAAACGTTATTCACTTTGTCATCGGTATGTTACTTGCCCGAGGTTCGATCGTCAGTATCTTCATACCTAGTTAAATCTTGTTACCGGCAAGTCTCTTTACTCGTTCCGTAATGCATCATCCCGCAACTAACTCATTAGTCACATTTCTTGCAAGGCTTATCATGATGTGCATTACCGAGAGGGCCCAGAGATACCTCACCGATACTCGGAGTGACAAATCCTAATCTCGATCTATGCCAACCCAACAAACACCTTCGAAGACACCTGTAGAGCATCTTTATAATCACCCAGTTACGTTGTGACGTTTGATAGCACACAAGGTGTTCCTCCGGTATTCGGGAGTTGCATAATCTCATAGTTAAAGGAATATGTATAAGTCATGAAGAAAGCGATAGCAATAAAACTTAACGATCATTATGCTAAGCTAAGTGTGGGTCTTGTCCATCACATAATTCTCCTAATGATGTGATCCCATTCATCAAATGACAACACACGTCTATGGTTAGGAAACTTAACCATCTTTGATTAACGAGCTAGTCTAGTAGAGGCTTACTAGGGACACTGTGTTTTGTCTATGTATCCACACATGTATCAAGTTTCCGGTAATACAATTCTAGCATGAATAATAAACATTTATCATGATATAAGGAAATATAAATAACAACTTTATTATTGCCTCTAGGAACCTGAAACTAGTGATAATGCTAATAATAATATTCGTGATGATGCTCAACCTAGTAATGATAATGACGTAGAAATTGAACCTGATGTTGATCTTGATAACCCACAATCAAAGAATTAACGTTATGATAAGAAAGACTTTGTTGCTAGGAAACATGGTAAAGAAAGAGAGCCTTGGGTTCAGAAACCCATGCCTTTTCCTCCCAAACCATCCAAGAAAAAGGATGATGAGGATTTTGAGCGCTTTGCTGAAATGATTAGACCTATCTTTTTGCGCATGCGATTAACTAATATGCTCAAAACCAATCCTTATGCTAAGTACATGAAAGATATAATTACAAATAAAAGAAAGATACCAAAAGCTGAGATTTCCACCATGCTTGCTAATTACACTTTTAAGGGTGGAATACCAAAGAAACTTGGAGATCCCGGTGTACCAACTATACCATGCTCCATTAAAAGAAACTATATTAAAACTGCTTTATGTGATCTTGGAGCCGGTGTCAGTGTTATGCCTCTCTCTTTATATCGTAGACTTGATTTGAATAAGTTAACACATACTGAAATATCTTTGCAAATGGCTGATAAATCAACTGCTATACCTGTCGGTATTTGTGAGGATGTGCCTGTTGTAGTTGCAAACTTTACTATTTTAACGGACTTTGTTATTCTTGATATTCCCGAGGACGATAGTATGTCTATTATTCTTGGAAGACCCTTTTTGAATAATGCAGGGGCTGTTATTGATTGCACTAAAGGCAATGTCACTTTTCATGTTAATGGTAATGAGCATACGGTACACTTTCCGAGGAAACAACCTCAAGTTCATAGTATGAACTCTATTGGAAAAATTTCATCGATTATATTTGGAGGTTTTGAATTTCCTCTTCCTACTGTCAAGAAGAAATATGATATTCTTATTATTGGGGATGTGCATATCCCCGTTGAGGTAACATAGTGTTATTCGAAATTTCTCCGGTTCCATGTTATTCAGAATGAGTTCGTTAACAAGACTTGATCAACCTTGTTAGTGGATTCCTTTTGATGATCATGAGGTGGATGAAACTAGAAGGCACAACCTTCTGTACCCAACCTTTACTTTCAGTTATTTATATTAAATAAAATAAAAATAAATATTTTTCTGTCTGTTATCTGATTATCCATGCAATATAAAAATACCTCAAAAATAAAAGTTCTCCAAATGCCCTGAAATTTAAATATGATTTTTTCTAGAATATTTGAGAATATTTGGCACTGAGAACACAGCAGGGGGGTCAACCACCTGCCCACGAGGGTGGAGGGCGCTCCCTACCCCCTGGGTGCGCCCCCTGCCTCATGGGCCCATGGTGGCCCTCCTCCACTTATTCCTGCACCCACACACTTCATCTTCCTCCCACAAACACGAATATCCAGCTCAAGCACGAGTTCTAGCTCATCTTGATGCCATTTTCGATCTCCTTGCTCAAAGCACCTCTCACAAAACTGCTTGGGGAGATTATTCCTTGGTATGTGACTCCTCCATTGGTCCAATTAGTTTTTGTTCTAGTGCTTTATTCATTGCAAATTTTTGCTACTTAGGTGACCCTGTTCTTGAGCTTGCATGCCAAATTTATATGGTTCCAAGTAGTTTTGATGCATGATATAGGCCCTAGGCACTTGTAGGAGTAGTTGCTACCAATATTATTGAGTTTGGTTTACTTTTATTTTGAAGTTAATAAAAATTTCAGAATTTTTCACAAAATGATGAGGAGACTTTTGAGGGGCTCATCGAGCCAAAGCTCGAAGGAAAAGGCACCGAAGCCTAAGTATAATCTGCCTCACACCGCGGAGGTTCGGGCGTGTGAATGGCCTTCCGAGGATTTCTTGAGAGCAGCCGGGATTTATGAAGATTTTCATGAATTGGCTCATAATGCAGGCCTCACCGCTTTCTTCCACGACCAATGCGATCAGTATCTCTTACTCACAAATACCTTCGTGCAAAGCTTTCATTTTCATTCTAGGAACTCACCACCTACGGTGGAGTTTCATTTATATGATGAGCATAAGGAGATGTCACTTTATGATTTTTGTCGGATTTGTTTAGTCCCTTTTGAGGGCAAGACAGAAGAACCACATCGTGATGATGTGGAGGGGTTTATTGATACTATCACTATAGGGGAAACAAGGAAGGTTTCCGATGCACGAATCACTAGCATACATTTCCCTGTTTTACGCTACTTTGCATTACTTGCTAGTCGTTGCTTAATTGGTCGCGGAAACTGTGGAAACCTTAGTATCCCTGATATTATTATTTTGCTCCAAGGTTTATATGGTGATGACACTTTTAGTATGGGCGGCATTATTGCTAAATGGTTAAGTCTGAACCGTACAAAGGGCCCCATCTTTGGAGGCATCTATGCTTCACTCCTAGCTGCACATTTTAACATACCTATTAGGCATTCTGAGAAGGAAGAAAAAGTGCTGCCTCGTGTTTATCTAGATTATAAAAGTATGGTGGCACATGATTTTATTGTTAAGAATAGGGAAGGAGAGCTTAAATATCAATTGTTCTTTAACAAACTTCATCCTGAGACTATTACCCTGCCTGCTCCTTCCTTGTTTGATTTGTCTGTAGGCACGTACCTTGTTCCGTTGAAGGCTATTCACGCCTACCGGAACCCTGCACCAGCTGAGGAGCCAGAGCCGGAACCACAAATTGATCCTTCACGACAGTCTAATTACCAGTGGGATCCGGAGATGATTGTTAGCCAGTGGCAAGTGGAGTCTTCCTCTTCTTTCTCTCAGTACGACCCCAACTATTATTATGGATATCCGCCAGGCCAGCCGTGGCCATAGACCAACTTAGGCCAAAATCCTAAGCTTGGGGGAGTACGTATTTCCCACCGACATTACATTTATGCCCACACACTCATTGCTAGATGTCGGTGCTCATACTTTTTCATTGTATCATCCATGCTAGTTTATTTTCCTTTTTATGCTTTCTTCTTGTGTGTTTAATAAACCTTAAGAAAAACCAAAAAATTAGTTGTAGCTTTTAGTCAGTTTAATTTCCATGCTTGTAGTAGTAATTAAAAAGAAAACCCAAAAAGATTTCCTGTTCTTCTTTTGCTTGTTGGGAGCTTTCCCGTGTAAATAGTTTTATTTATTTTCTTTTCTTTGGGGGTCGATAGGAGAAGACCATAATTAAATTGTTGAAGTGGCTCTTATATGCATTATTGTTTATCTGACAAAAGAGCCCATATTGCCTTGTCTTCTCTTGTTTATTGAATGCTTGCAGATTCCAGCTTAGTCCAATGCACGTGCACTATTATTATTATTCACATCGTTCGGCCGTGCAAGTGAAAGGCAATTATGATATTATATGATGGACTGGCTGAGATGAGAAAAACTGGTACGAACTCGACCTCTTTTGTTTTTGTAAATATGATTAGTTCATCGTTCCTGATTCAGCCTATTATGAATAAACATGTTTGCAATGACAATTAGAGATCATAGTTTTTTGTGCCATGCTTGATTAGCTATCAGTTATAATGGTTTACCTTGCGTGCCAACATGATATTAAAATGGTTATGATGTGGTATGATAGGGTGGTATCCTCCTCTGAATGATTTAAGTGACTTGACTTCGCACATGTTCACGCATGTAGTTGAAACAAAATCAACATAGCCTTCACGATATTTATGTTCATGGTGGATTATATCCTACTCATGCTTGCATTCGGTGTTGATTAATTTTAATGCATGTTCATGACTGTTGTCGCTCTCTACCTGGTCGCTTCCCAGTCTTTTGCTAGCCTTCACCTGTAATAAGCGGGAATACTGCTTGTGCATCCAATCCCTTAAACCCCAAAGTTATTCCACATGAGTCCACTATACCTACCTATATACGGTATCTACCTGCCGTTCCAAGTAAATTTGCATGTGCCAAACTCTAAACCTTCAAATAAATATCATGTTTTGTATGCTCGAATAGCTCATGTATCAACTAGGGCTGTCTGTATCTTCAATGTTAGGTGGGTTATTCTCAAGAGGAGTGGACTCCGCTCCTCACTCACGTGATAAATGGTTGGTCACCGGGATGCCCAGTCCCATGCTTTATGCAAACTAAATCAAAATGATTGCAAACAAAACTCCCCCTGGGACTCTTGTTAGTTGGAGGCATTCGTTGTTTCGAGCAAGCCATGGATTGATGCTTGTTGGTGGAAGGGGGAGTATAAACTTTACCATTCTGTTTGGGAACCGCCTATAATGTGTGTAGCATGGAAGATATCGCCATCTCTTGGTTGTTATGTTGACAATGAAAGTATACTACTCAAAATATTATTCACCTCTGTTTCAAAACCGAGCTCTGGCACCTCTACAAATCCCTGCTTCCCTCTGCGAAGGGCCTATCTATTTACCTTTATGCTGAGTCATCATCCTCTTATTTGAAAAGCACCAGTTGGAGAGCACCGCTGTCATTTGTGTTCATTACTGTTAGTTTACATTGAGTATGACTTGACTGGATCTCTTTTACCATGAATTACAATGTCTAGTCAGTCCTTGGTCTTTAAAGGTGCTCTGCATTTATGTTTTGCGGTCTCAGAAAGGGCTAGCGAGATACCATCTTGTTATATCATATTATGATTGTTTTGAGAAAGTGTTGTCATCCGAGATTTATTATTATGGCTCGCTAGTTGATTATGCTATTGATATGAGTAAACTTGAGACCATTGCGTTATTGCGAATGTGGTTACTTATAATCTTTGCTGAAAACTTGAATGCTGGCTTTACATATTTACAACAACAAGAGCAAACAGAGTTTATAAAAGTTTTTCTTTATCACTTTTAGTTTGTCAACTGAATTGCTTGAGGACAAGCAAAGGTTTAAGCTTGGGGGAGTTGATACGTCTCCAACGTATCTACTTTTACAAACACTTTTGCCCTTGTTTTGGACTCTAACTTGCATGATTTGAATGGAACTAACCCGGACTGACGATGTTTTTAGCATAATTACCATGGTGTTATTTATGTGCAGGAGCAAACGTTCTCGGAATGACCTGAAACTTCACGGAGCCACTTTTCACAAAATAAGAAAAATACATGCCAAAGATGAAGGCCAGGGGGCCCACCGTCTCTCCACGAGGGTGGGGGCGCGCCCCCTTCCTCGTGGGCCCCCTGTTGCCTCTCCGACTCCAACTCCACCTCCATATATTGAGTTTCGGGGAGAAAAAAATCATAGAGAAGAAATCATCGCGTTTTACGATACGGAGCCGCCGCCAAGCCCTAAAACCTCTCGGGAGGGCTGATCTGGAGTCCGTTCGGGGCTCCGAAGAGGGGAATCCGTCGCCATCGTCATTGTCGGTGTCAAAACCAGCGGATCTCGGGTAGGGGGTCCCGAACTGTGCGTCTAGGCGGATGGTAACAGGAGACGGGGGACACGATGTTTTTACCCAGGTTCGGGCCCTCTCAATGGAGGTAAAACCCTACTCCTTCTTGATTGATCTTGATGATATGAGTATTACAAGAGTTGATTACCACGAGATCGAAGAGGCTAAACCCTAGAAGCTAGCCTATGGTATGATTGTTGTTCTTGGTCCTACGGACTAAACCCTCCGGTTTATATAGACACCGGAGAGGGCTAGGGTTACATAGAGTCGGTTACAAGGAAGGGGATCTATATATATCCGTATTGCCAAGATTGCCTTCCACGCCAAGGAGAGTCCCATCCGGACACGGGACAAAGTCTTCAATCTTGTATCTTCATAGTCCAACAGTCCAGCCAAAGGATATAATCCGGCTGTCCGGATACCCCCTAATCCAGGACTCCCTCAGTAGCCCCTGAACCAGGCTTCAATGACGATGAGTCCGGCGCGCAGATTGTCTTCGGCATTGCAAGGCGGGTTCCTCCTCCGAATACTTCATAGAAGATTTTGAACACGAGGATCGTGTCCGACTCTGCAAAACAAGTTCCACATACAACCGTAGAGAGAATAATATTTTCACAAATCTAATCTGCCGACGCATTCCGCAGTGTGACATCACACCACAGCCAGGTCACCATTCGAATCATTTTTCACAACCAACCTCAGCGTGTTTCACGAGGCGGTTTCCTTGGCACGTCTTGTCGAAGCAGAGATCGTGTCCCCTTATTACGGGATTCCCATCAATACGGACGTGGGTAACCCAACCACGCCATCAATTACGGCGCTTGGGGGATAAGCGAGTTTTACCTGGCTGGTGGGGGCGCATAGTTTCGTCTGCCCTTATAAAGGGATAAGGGTTCACCTTTTTCTACCCACGCCTTCCTCCTCCTTGCTCATCCATTCTCGCGCACTCGAGCTCCAGCGCCCAAGTCCACATCCTTCTCCTCAACCCTCTCCAAACATGTCCGGAGCGGGAGGCAAGTGGATGCTCTCCTCCGTTACGGAGGGAGACATCAAAAAGTTGCGCGGGGCCGAATACTTAGCCGCGGATATTGCGCACCGGCTGCCAGCCGCGGGGCAGATCATCCCTACCCCGGAACCTTACGAAAGGGTGGTTTTCCTCACCCACTTCGCCCGCGGACTGGGGTTTCCCCTCCATCCATTCGTCTGCGGCCTTATGTTCTATTATGGGCTGGACTTCCATGATCTAGCTTTGAATTTCATCCTCAACATCTCGGCGTTCATCGTCGTGTGCGAGGCTTTCCTCCGCGTCCGGCCCCACTTCGGCCTGTGGCTGAAGACCTTCAATGTCAAACCGAAGGTTGTAGGCGGCCAACAATCGGAATGCGGCGGAGCCATGGTGGGAAAAATGCCCAATGTTACATGGCTCAAGGGCTCCCACGTGGAGACCATAAAGGGTGGCAATCGGGGTGGTTCTACATCACTGAGCCACGCGACACCAACTGGGTGGCGGCCCCCGAGTTTCGACCCGGAATCCCCACGCGGCTCACTTCCTGGAAGGAGAAGGTCCTGTCCTGGAGCTCATCGGTGGAGCTGGACGGACTCCATAAGTGTATCCGGAACATGATAGGCAAGAAACTCAAGCTTGTCAACATAGTCCAGGTCATGCTCTTCCGCCGGATCCTCCCGTGTCAACGACGGGCTTTCAACTTATGGGAGTTCGACCCGGCCCAGCACCAGACTCTATGCGAGCTCTTCGACACGACGCATAAGGACATCTAGAAGGTGTTGTTCAAGGGCGCCGAGGTCCCCCTCCCCTTACCGAGGACCGCGGGCTAAGCGCGACGCGCCCTGCGAATCCGGTAAGTTTTGTACACCTCGTAGGGTATTTATTTTCCATAGTTTAACCATGTGCGGGGTCTGAGCTCCCATGCCTTTGACAGGACTGGGCGGAGACATCGGAGCATATTGACTGTCCGGCCCATCTGCCCGAAGACCCTGCAGACGCTCTCCTGACGGAGATGCGGACTCCGGCTCCTTATGAGGTGCCGGAGAAGAAGATCAAGAAGAAGTCCACGGGAACCCGAAAGAGTTCCCGGCGCCAGGTGTTATCGGACTCATCGTCCGATAACTCCGAGACACACTCCTCCCATGAAAACGAGGATGAGGAAGATGACGGTTCTCCCCCTCTAGCCGGGGGAGACAGGAAAAGGAAGGTCGCCCCAACCGGGGAGGCCGGAGGGTCCAAGAAGGGAAGGACTCTCCTTCCGGACTGTTCCACCACCGCCGCCGACAGCGAAGACGAGTGGTTACTCAAGGCCAAGCCCCTGGCGAAGTCGTAAGTATTCGGATACCAGAGTAACTCATAGCATACTTTTATTGCACTGCTTCTCCTAACGTCAAATATGATCATGCAATCCGCCCGGAGCCCGCATCGACGTATCCTCGTCGGACGGTTCCTTGGACTCGTCGGATATGAATAGCGAGTCACTTCCAACCGCCTCCTCTCCTCGCCCTACAGACACTGTTGAGGTATTGTCTCAAGGGGCACCGAACTGAGGGGACGTAGTCCTGGAGGCGCCTCAAGGCGACCTTCCGGACTCCAGGTGCAAAGGGAGCAAGACTCCCAAGGGCTCCAAGTTCGGCCCTCGGCCGAACACCGCGCCAGAACCTCCAGTGGTTCCGGACTCCGGCAGGCGGCCCCCTGCCAAGAGGGGCAAGCCGCCCGTGCCGGTGACCTCTGTCTATCCAGAGGCACCGGACAACCTGCTGGGAGCGCTTCGCGGCGCTTCCATCGACGAAGAGCACCGCACTATTATGAGTGCGGTGATCAAGAAGGTTTAGTCCGCCAAGAGCGGACTGACTGAAGCCTGTGCCAGCCTTCTAACAGGCTTTGAGGTAAGTATTTAAAGTATAGGAAAATATTACCGCATAGACAGTAGCCCCTGATGCTCTGTTTGGTGTTCACAAAGAAAAGCCAAATAGAGGATCAAATAATATCTGCAGGAGTCTAATACAAGTATGTCTATATGCGTATGCAGGCTTCGCTGCTGACCTCTGCCGCACTGACTGCGGAGGTCGCCGCACTGAAGCAGAACCTCAAGCGGTCCGAGAAAGAACTCGGCCTTGCCAAGAGGCAGCTCGAGGAGAACAAAGGTAAGTAATACCTTGTATATATATATATATGTGTGTGTATATATAAGATGTGGTTGCAAAATGATAGGATCATCATGGATGTGCCAGGGGCCACGACCGAAGTGGCGACCCTGAAGCGAGCGCTGTCCGAGGCCGAAAACAAAGTGGCCGAGGAGCGCACCGAGCGGGAGAAACAAGAGGCACGGGTGGGCGAGATGCAACAAGATCTCCAGGCTCTCGTGAAGAAGCACGAGACTTTGGAGCTTGACTCGAAGACGCGAGAGTTCGAGCTTGCCGCGGCCCTCGAGAGCACAAAGCATGCCAAGGCTGAAGCCCAAAAGGCCCTCCAGGAAATTGAGGCGATGAGGAAGATAGCGGCGGGTAAGGCATTCATTATGCAAACCAAGCATGTGAAAGTAAATTACTTGTTACTTACCCGAGTCCGGAGCTCTCCAGGAGCATTCGCAAATTTGCCCGCAGCGTGTCGGATGGCGCAAAGTACTACCAGACCAAGGAGGGAAGCTCGACGGAGAAGTTGTTCTGGTCTCAGTATACTGGGACCGAACACCCGATGCCTGTGAGCGACCAGCTGAAGCAACTGGTCGAGCTGCACAAGGCGGCCGAACAGGCCATGAGGGGCCTTATAGTCCGGATGTGGCCTGGCGACTCCCTTCCCAACAACTACTTCGGCTTGGTGAGGCGGCTTGTGGATGCCTGCCCACGGCTGGTAGTCATAAAGCGGTCCGTCTGCATCGAAGGTGCACGCCGAGCTTTTGCCCGTGCGAAGGTGCACTGGGCCAATATGGACGACGAGAAGCTGGTGAAGGAGGGGCAGCCGCAGGGTAAGGAGCATCGCCACCCTGAAATGTATTATGAGGGTGTCCTGAAGGGTGCCCGTCTTGTGGCGGACGAGTGTGCGAAGGATGTAATTTTTGAATGAACTTGCTCGTGTGATCCTGTATTATGAAAACTTGTTCATGTGCGCTATGCAACGCTTGTTTGAATTTAAAATATTACCTTCTGTGCGGCTGTTTATCAAATCTGAGAGATGGCCAGTCGTCGGCTTCTGCCCCCATGCCACGAGTGCTGGGGTGTTCGGGATAAATCTGAGCACTCTTTTTCCCATTGTTGGGTCCTTCGAGGGAGGTGCTCAGCACAACGAACAAGGCAATCGGACTATAATGCTTTATCACTCTCACTTAGCCATAGAAGTCTACAATTTTAAATTTTGGCGAAGCCCCTAGTATTTGGAAGGCCGGATTCGGGGCGCTATACACGCCTAAGCCGGACAAAGCCGACTCCTCGCCCTAAGCGGCATAAGTCTTTAGGGACTCGAGACCTCTCGAACAACGACCAACTCTCGCCTTATCATGACAGTCAGTTTTAGCTTTCTCTACTGAGGTGCTTGCCCAGATGAACCAAGGCACAATCGCAGTAGTTCTCCCAGTGCTACCTTAGCCGATATAGCGGAACGTAAGGTACCAAAACATGGGAGCCGGGCAAACCCAACTATTGACCCAAGACATGATTCGGAGCTGATGCATATAATGCTATAAGTTCGGGGTGCCGCACTGTCAAAAGTGTTCGGACTTCTCACGCCGTATTATGGGGTACGCTTAAGCCCCTGGCGTATTGGCCGTACCAGAGAGTACGGGTGCTGAATGTCATGAATGAACATATATATATATATATAAGAATAGAGAATGCGGTAATAGTCTAGTGCTATGCATTGTTTATTCAAAAAGGTGCGTCAAAGCAGAATGATACAAGTAGTGCGATAAGCAAAAAGTAGGACTATTTGACATGTCCCCTCCAAGGGCAAGCTGAGGAATGGTATTTAAAGCAGGTATTTCACTCGTTATCAGAGACCACCTGGGAGTTCCATGGTGGGACGTAGCTTTCTGCCTCCTTGGTTGTTGTATTGTGTGTCCGGCAATCGTACTGCCGGACGGGGTTTCCAGAGAGTAAAGTCCTAAAAGAGAGAAAAAATAACAAAGCAGGAAGCCCCTAGTGCGGTTGAGCCGCGTTTTGGGGCATGCCGTAGTCGTGCCCCCCACCTATGCCCATGGTATTTTCAATGCGTAATTATGTATGTGTGGCACAGATTTCGCCATTTGGTTGGGACTAGGGTGGGGGCCGCATTGCTATGCGAGCTCGGAACATGCCAGGCGGTCTTGTTGCAGATTACTCCAGGCATGCTTGACGGTGTCCGGGTGTTTAATCACCGAACTGGTGGATTGCCTGAAGAGGCTGCTTTGTGCTTCTGCTGCGAGGGCCGTAGTGTGCTCCTCCGTGCGGAGAGAGCGCTCTGTGTGTTCCATTGACTGTGATGACCCCCCGAGGTCCTGGCATCTTGAGCTTGAGGTATGCATAATGCGGTACCACATTGAATCTTGCAAATGCGGTTCGCCCGAGCAGTGCATGATAGCCACTGCGAAACGGGACTAAATTGAAGATTAACTCCTCGCTTCAGAAGTTATCCGGGGATCCGAAGACCACTTCCAGTGTGACTGAGCCTGTGCAATGGGCTTCTACACCTGGTATGACGCCTTTGAAGGTTGTTTTTGTGGGTTTGATCCTTGAGGGGTCTATACCCATTTTGCGCACTGTGTCCTAATAAAGCAGGTTCAGGCTGCTGCCGCCGTCCATAAGGACTCGAGTGAGGTGAAATCCGTCAATGATTGGGTCTAGGACCAGTGCGGCGAATCCGCCATGACAGATACTAGTGGGGTGGTCCCTGCGATCGAAGGTGATCGGACAGGAGGACCATGGGTTGAACTTTGGGGCGACTGGCTCCAACGCATATACGTCCCTTAGCGCACGCTTCCGCTCCCTCTTGGGGATGTGGGTTGCGTATATCATGTTCACCGTCCGCACTTGTCGGGGGAACCTCTTCTGTCCTCCGGTGTTTGGCGGCCGGGGCTCCTCCTCGTCATTGCTATGTAACCCCTTATCTTTGTTTTCGGCATTTAACTTGTCGGCCTGCTTGAACACCCAACATTCCCTGTTGGTGTGGCTGGCTGGCTTGTCGGGGGTGTCGTGTATTTGACACGAGCGATCGAGTATACGGTCCAAACTGGACGGGCCCAGAGTGCTTCTTTTGAATGGATTTTTCCGCTGACCGGGTTTAGAGCCTCTGAATCCGGCATTGACTGTCGTATCCTCGGTATTGTCATTGTTGATGTGGCGCTTGTGTTTGTTGCGACGTGACCTGCCATTGCTATCCTTGGTATCCGAAGTACCATGGTTCTTTGATATGTTATTGCTTCGAGCCAGCAAGCTGCCCTCTCCCGCGCAAAAGCGGGTCATGAGTGTCGTGAGGGCTGCCATAGATTTCGGCTTTTCCTGGCCAAGGTGCCGGGCGAGCCACTCGTCACAGATGTTGTGCTTAAAATCTGCTAGGGCCTCTGCATCTGGACAGTCGACGATTTGATTTTTCTTTGTCAGGAACCGTGTCCAGAATTGCCTGGCCGATTCCTTTGGCTGCTGAATTATGTGGCTCAAGTCATCGGCATCTGGTGGTCGCACATAAGTGCCCTGGAAGTTGTCGAGGAATGCGGCTTCCAGATCTTCCCAACAGCCAATGGATTCTGCTGGCAGGCTGTTGAGCCAATGTCGAGCTGGTCCTTTGAGTTTGAGTGGGAGGTATTTGATGGCGTGTAGATTGTCACCGTGGGCCATGTGGATGTGCAGGAGGAAGTCCTCGATCCATACCACAGGATCTGTTGTACCATCGTATAATTCGATATTTATATGTTTGAAACCCTCTGGGATTTGGTGATCCATTACTTCGTCTGTGAAGCATAGGGGGTGTGCGGCGCCTCTGTACTGGGCTATACCGCGACGCAGCTCAAATGAGTCTTGTCCGCTGTGTTCGGCCCGGCCGGATTTACTTTTACTGTGTCCGGCGTGATGGTTATCGTCTCGCATAGTGGCGCGCCCTCGTGATCCGTAGATCGATCTTGCGTGTTTTGCTTTGTCCTCCAATACGTCTCGCAGGTCTAGCGTGTTTCCCCGTGCTTTGACATTTTTATTTGAGTGGCGTCGGTGTGCGGGCTGAGCTTTTTGCTGAAATGCCTCTCTGTCGCGGCCACGAGGTGGCCGATCAGCCGCGTCATACGCTGGAGATGTAGGTTTTAATGCTTCCTCCTCCAGTCGGGGTAGCAACCTGCGCTTTGGGTAACTCTTGGAGGGGTGTTCGAGTTCATATTCCTCAGCCGCAAGGACTTCAGTCCATCTGTCAGCTAGCAAATCTTGATCAACTCGAAGCTGTTGTTGCTTTTTCTTAGGCTATTTGCCGTGGCTATAAGCCGGCGCTTGAAGCGCTCTTGCTCGACGGGATCCTCAGGCAAGACAAATTCGTCATCGTCGAGGCTTGCCTCATCTTCGGAGGGAGGCATGTAATTATCATCCTCCGCCTCTCCATCTGCCGCTCTCTCGGGAGGGCTGGCTTCTCCATCCTCCTGCTCTAAATCTTGCTGGAGGGGATTGTCGTCATCTTCGGCACTGTGCAGAGTGCTATTATCTCCTATGCCGGTATCACCGCTTTTGCCTTGGCGAGACTTAGAGCGGCGCCGCTGACGTCGGTGCTTGGGTTGCTTCTTGGAGGGGTCATCCTCCGCTGTCCCATCGCCATTGCCTTCTTTGGGTGTGTCCACCATATATATATATCATATGATGAGGTGGCTGTCCAGTGCCCTGTGGGCAGTGGTTCTTGTTCGTCTCCTGCATCATCGTCCATACCGTCGATGTCTTCAGAGTCGAAGTCGAGAATGTCAGTCAAATTGTCGACAGTGGCTACTAAGTGGGTGGTGGGTGGGCGGCGAATTTCTTCGTCATCCGCATCCCAATCCTGCTGAACATAGTTCGGCCAGGACTCTCCTGACAAGGAGAGAGACCTTAATGAGTTCATTATGTCACCGAAGGGCGAGTGCTGAAAGATATCTGCAGAGGTGAACTCCATGATCGGCGCCCAGTCGGATTCGATAGGCACGGGCGCAGGCGGTTCGGAGTCCGTGGCCGGGGAAGAATCCGGCAGTTTGGCGTCACGGCTCTCGTGAAGGGTAAGGTCGATACTCGGCTCGATCGCCGCTGAGAATGCGGCCTTCATGGCGGGGTCTATCCACCCATCCATGGATGGCGCAATTGGCTCCAAATTGAGGGTCGGAGCGGTTGACGGTGCGGTCTCCTGAACATTGTCCGATGGTAGAGCTAAATCATGCTCATTGTGACCGTGCGGCGCACTCGGCAGGGGCTCGAATCCATCGAAGATCAAGTCTTCGTGGATGTCGGCCGTGTAGTTTAAGCTTCCAAACCTGACCTGGTGGCCAGGGGCGTAACTCTCGATCTGCTCCAGATGGCCAAGCAAGTTGGCCCGCAGTGCGAAGCCGCCGAATACGAAGATCTATCCGGGGAGAAAAGTCTCACCCTGCACTGCGTTGCTATCGATTATCGAAGGAGCCATCAAGCTTGACGATGACGACACAGAGGAACTCTCAATGAAAGCACCAATGTCGGTGTCAAAACCGGCGGATCTCGGGTAGGGGGTCCCGAACTGTGCGTCTAGGCGGATGGTAACAGGAGACGGGGGACACGATGTTTTTACCCAGGTTTGGGCCCTCTCGATGGAGGTAAAACCCTACTCCTGCTTGATTGATCTTGATGATATGAGTATTACAAGAGTTGATCTACCACAAGATCGAATAGGCTAAACCCTAGAAGCTAGCCTATGGTATGATTGTTGTTCTTGGTCCTACGGACTAAACCCTTCGGTTTATATAGACACCGGAGGGGGCTAGGGTTACACAGAGTCGGTTACAAGGAAGGAGATCTATATATATATCCGTATTGCCAAGCTTGCCTTCCACGCCAAGGAGAGTCCCATCCGGACACGGGACGAAGTGTTCAATCTTGTATCTTCATAGTCCAACAGTCCGGCCAAAGGATATAATCCGGCTGTCCGGATACCCCCTAATCCAGGACTCCCTCAATCATCATCAACCATCCTCCATCACCAATTTCATGATGCTCACCGCCGTGCGTGAGTAATTCCATCGTAGGCTTACTGGACGGTGATGGGTTGGATGGGATCTATCATGTAATCGAGTTAGTTTTGTTAGGGTTTGATCCCTAGTGTCCACTATGTTCTGAGATTGATGTTGCTATGACTTTGCTATGCTTAATGCTTGTCACTAGGGCCCGAGTGCCATGATTTCAGATCTGAACCTATTATGTTTTCATCAATATATGAGTGTTCTTGATCCTATCTTGCAAGTCTATAGTCACCAATTGTGTGTTATGATCCGTTAACCCCGAAGTGACAATAATCGGGATACTTACTGATACGTCTCCAACGTATCTATAATTTTTGATTGCTCCATGCTATATTATCTACTGTTTTGGGCAATATTGGGCTTTATTATCCACTTTTATATTATTTTTGGGACTAACCTATTAACCGGAGGCCCAGCCCAGATTTGCTGTTTTAGGCCTATTTCAGTGTTTTGAAGAAAAGGAATATCAGACGGAGTCGAAACGGAACGAAATCAACTAGAGAAGTTATTTTTGGAAGGAAACACACCTGATGGATTTGGACGCCATGTCAGAAGATACGGGAGCTGCCCACGAGGGTGGGGGCGTGCCCACCCCCCTAGGGCGCGCCCCCTGCCTCGTGGGGCCCCCGTGGCTCCCCTGACATACTTCTTCCGCCTATATAACTCCGCGTACCCTAAAACTTCCAAAACAGAGATTAGATCGGGAGTTCCACCGCCAGAAGCCTCCGTAGCCACCAAAAACCAATCTAGACCTGTTCCGGCACCCTGCCGGAGGGGGTAATCCTTCTCCGGTGGCCATCTTCATCATCCCAGCGCTCTCCATGACGAGGAGGGAGTAGTTCTCCCTCGGGGCTGAGGGTATGTACCAGTAGCTATGTGTTTGATCTCCCTCTCTCGTGTTCTTGAGATGATACGATCTTGATGTATCGCGAGTTTTGCTATCATAGTTGGACCCTATGTTTCTCCTCCCCCTCTTCTGTCTTGTAATGAATTGAGTTTTCCCTTTGGAGTTATCTAATCGGATTGAGTCTTTAAAGACTTGAGAACACTTGATGTATGTCTTGGTGATCAACTTGCGGGTTTCATGACATTGGGAACCTATGCATAGGGTTTGGCACACGTTTTCGTCGTGATTCTCCGGTAGAAACTTTGGGGCACTCTTTGAGGTCCTTTGTGTTGGTTGAATAGATGAATCTGAGATTGTGTGATGCATATCATATAATCATGCCCACGGATACTTGAGGTGACATTGGAGTATCTAGGTGACATTAGGGTTTTGGTTGATTTGTGTCTTAAGGTGTTATTCTAGTACGATCTCTAGGGCTGTTTGTGACACCTATAGGAATAGCCCAACGGATTGATTGGAAAGAATAACTTTGAGGTGGTTTTGTACCCTACCATAATCTCTTCATTCGTTCTCCACTATTAGTGACTTTGGAGTGACTCTTTGTTGCATGTTGAGGGATAGTTATGTGATCCAATTATGTTAGTATTGTTGGGGGAACTTACACTAGCGAAAGTATGAACCCTAAGCCTTATTTCCACGCATTGCAATACCGTTTACGCTCACTTTTATCACTAGTTACCTTGCTGTTTTTATTATTTCAGATTACAAAAACTATTATCTACTATCCATATACCACTTGTATCACCATCTCTTCGCTGAACTAGTGCACCTATACAATTTACCATTATATTGGGTGTGTTGGGGACACAAGAGACTCTTTGTTATTTGGTTGCAGGGTTGCTTGAGAGAGACCATCTTCATCCTACGTCTCCTATGGATAGATAAACCTTAGGTCATCCACTTGATGTAGCGACCAGACCTCAAACGGTCCAATCTCTGTGCTCCGGTGTCATCCCTAGATCAGTAATGCTGACACCACACAGTACTCGGAGGATTTATAACAGAGTAGCAATCACACACTTATTACATCGAGTGTCTCAATAGAGATCTTATTACAATAAACATGGCTTAAGGCCATCTAATAACGATAATAGCGGAAGGCTTGGAAGATAAGCGAGTCCATCAACTCCAATGGCACCACGACCTAAAAACTCCTTAATCGTCGTCTGAAAAGTCTGCAACATTAACGTTGCAGCCCGAAAACGGGTCAGCACATGGAATATGCTGGCAATGTAACACATAGAGAGTAATGGAATGGAACAGCTATTCTATATGCATATTTGGCTGGTGGAAAGCTCTATGGTTACAGTTTTTACGTAAAGCCAATTTTTCCCTACTACAAAGGAATAAAATTTATTTAACTACCATGGTAGTTGTTAAACATTGAGAATGGTTGACAGCATTCTCAATCCCAATTAAACATCATTAAACAAAACCCAACCAAATTAAATTAGGGTAACATGTTGAGATTCACACGATAATCCAAGTACTAGATACTCAAGATGTCCATAACCGGGGACACGGCTAACCATGATTAGTTTATACACTCTGCAGAGGTTTGCCCACTTTTCCCCACAAGACTCGATCGCCTCCGTTTGGTTTCTCGCACTACATGGTGTTTGAGAAGACGGATGACCGAGACATAGTCTTTCAGAAGCGCTAGCACCTTACGATTAGGTAGACCGTACCACCTACATCCCCTACATCTGCTAGTCTACCACTGTAAGAGTTCGCACGACTTAGTCAACTATGCTAGAGCCCATAATAGCTTGTGGCTGCACATGGAAATTCCTAGCATGAATAATCTCATGATCCCTTTGAGCCTGGGTAGCGGTCCAAAAGAAAACAGGCAAATCCTGGATTACCCAGGTGCCTCAATCCACCCAGATGTGTGTTTAGGTTGCCACCTTAGATAAACCATTAATTAACAAACTCACATCTGTCATGGATATCACTCACCCAATCCACGTCTACTAGCATAGCATAGCAATAATAAGCAAACATAGAAGTAACTCCCAAAGGTTTGATAATAAACAGGTAATAGGTACTACCTCAACTACTTCCCATCCCACAATTTAATTAGATCCTAATCATGCAATGTTTGAGGATTTGATCTAATGCAATAAAACTGGGTAGTAGGAAAGGTATGATCAAGTGTTACTTGCCTTGCTGATGATCCGCGAAAGCTAGAGATTCGAAGTAACAGACGGCGCACTCCGGGTATTCTATCGCAGACAAACAACAAGCATACAATAAGTACTCATCTAATGCACAGGTAAAACTCAAGTAAGAGATCTAACCAGAAAGTTCAACTTAAGAACTCCGGTTTGCAAAAAGAATCAAATCGAACGAAGCAAGGAAAGTCAAACGGCGAAAGAAAACAACTTCGTTCTGCTAATCTGGATCTAAGTCAAATTTTACAGTAGCAAAAATTTGTTTAAGTTTGTTAGACGGATAGAGGGTTTCGAGACGAAACTCCAGGCACTTGAATCGCCTGATTCCGATAAATGAGCGAAAAGATATACTAAAACGAAAATCGGATCAGAAATCATGATCAGAAAATAATCGCGGAAAATCCGAGAAAAAGAAAAACGACGAACGGATTAACGAATGAACGTTCATTAACCGGATCTAAACGACGAATACGTTCGTTAAAATGAACGAACGAGTGAATGCTCGCTATTTAACCTAAACCGAAAAAAAACCGACGGAAAACCGACGGAAAAACCAAACATTTTTTTTCGAGAAAAACGGCGGCGCGGAAATCGAGGCACCTCGGCGGCGGGTCGGCGGCGGCGGGGTCCGGCGAGGCGTCGGCGGCGGCGTCGGCGGCGGGCGGCGGCGCGGGGCTCGAGGGCGGGCGGGGCTGGCGGCTAGGGTTTGGCCCGGGGCTGGGCTGCGGCTTATAAAGCCTGCCGGGCCAGGAGTCCTAGTCGGACACGGCCCGGTTAGGTCGGTGCGTGTTTTTTTAAAATAATTACGCGTAGAAGAAAATAAAAAGAAATACTAAACGGACTCCAAAAATCCCGAAATAAATTTTCCTGGGCTTTTAAAATCAAGCCGCACAAGGTGAACATTTATTTGGGGCCTAAATGCAATTTTGAAAAACGCACATTTTTCCTAAATTCAAATAAAATACCGAAAAACTCCAAAATAAAACCTTACTTGATTTTATTATTAGATCCTCAATATTTCTTTATTTTGGGAAAGTCATTTTATTCTCTCTCTCATATTTTTGTAATAGAAATAATTGATGATAAATAATTAAAATTAAATGATCCTATTCTCAATTTTTGAGAAAACTCAAATATGAAAATAACGAAATCCCCAACTCTCTCCGTGGGTCCTTGAGTTGCGTAGAATTTCTAGGATCAAAACCAAAAGCAAATAAAATATGATATGCAATGATGATCTAATGTATAACATTTCAAATTGAAAATTTGGGATGTTACAAACCTACCCCCCTTAAGATGAATCTCGCCCTCGAGATTCGGGTTGGCTAGAAAATAGGTGAGGGTGGTCCTTGAGCAAATCTTCCTCTCGTTCCCAGGTGGCTTCGTCCTCCGTGTGGTGGCTCCACTGAACCTTACAAAACTTGATAACCTTGTTGCGAGTGACTCGACTGGCAAACTCGAGAATCTTAACTGGTTTCTCCTCATAGGTCAAATTGTTATCCAACTGGATTGCTTCCAATGGCACTGTATCCCTCAACGGTATGTCAGCCATCTCCGCATGGCACTTCTTCAACTGAGAAACGTGGAACACATCATGAACTCCTTACAATCCTTCGGGCAATTCCAACTTGTAGGCCACTTCTCCCATACGCTCCAAAACTCGGTATGGTCCTACAAATCGTCGTGCTAACTTTCCCTTAACTCCAAAACGCTTTGTTCCCCGAAGTGGTGATACTCGAAGATAAGCTCTATATCCAACTTCGTAAACTGTCTCCTTGCGTTTAGAATCTGCATAACTCTTCTGTCTGGACTGGGCTATCTCGAGCCTATCGCGAATCAACTTCACGTTCTGTTCAGACTCTTTAATCAAGTCAGGTCCAAACAACTGGTGGTCTCCAACTTCGTCCCATGACAATGGTGTCCTGCACCTCCTTCCGTACAAGGCTTCGAAAGGGGCCATCTTCAAACTGGTTTGGTAGCTATTGTTATAAGAGAACTCTGCATATGTGTCACACCCCGGATATGACTTACCCAATATGTACTCCAACTCTTGCCGTTTCCGGCGTTAAGTTATTTTATTTTCTCGGGTTCGGGTCTTTGTAAAGGTGTGTTGTTCTCGTTGTCATGCATCTCATATCATGTCATCATGTGCATTGCATTTGCATATGTGTTCATCTCATTCATCCGAGCTTTTTCCCCGTTGTCCGCTTTGCATTCTGGCGCTCCGTTCTCCTCTGGTGGTCATTTCTACCTTTCTTTCGTGTGTGGGGATTAAACATTTCCGGATTGGACCGAGACTTGCCAAGCGGCCTTGGTTTACTACCGGTAGACCGCCTGTCAGGTTTCGTATCATTTGGACTTCGTTCGATACTCCAACAATTAACCGAGGGACCGAAAAGGCCTCGTGTGTGTTGCAGCCCAACACCCTTCCAATTTGGCCCAAAACCCGCTCCATCATCTAGAGCGTTCGATCACGATCGCGTGGCCGAAAACCGCACCTCATTTGGACTCTCCTAGCTCCCTCTATGCCTATTTATATCCCCTGCTCGAAATTCCGGATCCAAACCACCCTAACCCTAGCTCCGCTCCTCATCTGCGCGCCGGACACGTCCGTCCGCGCGCCGGACATCACCGCCGTCCACTCCGCGCCTGCCACGTGGCATCGCCGGCCTCCTCCGCCGCCAGGCCCGCGCGGCCCAGCGCCGGCCCTCCCGGCCCGCGCGCCTGAGCCGCCGCCCGTCTGCTTGTTCCCCGCCGCCGATCCGCTCCGCCCGCCGCCCGGCTCCCTCGCCGCGCCGCCCGCGCCGGCTGCCGCCTCCGCCGCGACGCGCCTCGTCGCCGACGCCGTGCTCCACCGCCGCCCGGCCACCGCCGCCGCACCAGCTCGCTGACCGCGCCTCCCCGCCTCGCCAAGCCGCCGCGCCCGCCGCCCTCGTCGCTCCGGCGACCCGCGCCGGCCGGAACCCACTCCGGCAGCCCCTTCTCCATTTCCAGCGAAGACCAAGCTGCTACAGTACCGCCGGATCCGATCCAGATCTGGATCTAAAAATATCTCAGGGTTGACTTTCTACTCCCGAAACCCTAATAATATGCCATTGTTCATCGGGCCGTAACTCCTCATCCGTAGCTCCGTTTTGGGCATATAGCATATCAAAATGTTCGTCTCAGAGAGTACATCATTTCATTCCAGTGCATCATTTTCATTTGAGTTCATCTTGATGCCCGAAATTATGTTAGAAGAGTGCTACTTTAGATAATTGTCAGATCTGCTACTCCATTTAGATATTTGTCATTTTTGCCATGATTATTGTGTGCATGATATGCCCATGAGCTCTACATATGTTTCGTTAAGGGTTTTGCCATCTTTCCAGAGGTGCAACCCACGTATTTTTGTGATGTGTGTGGTGACTAGCACAAGCTTGCAAAGTGAGGCACTTGGTAATGCTGATTTCAGGGACTTAGCATTTCCACCAAGTCCTTGACCTATTTATCTCATGTTGCCATATGTTCATGTCGTTTCCTAGTGATCCGTGCCTCTTTTGAGGATGATCAGTAAGGATGTTTTATTAATCTTGTAATGCTCTATCCATCCATGTCTTTGTTTGCAATTATGGAGCACCCTAGCTTGAGTCAATCGAGCTCTACTTTTGCTATTTCGTGAATCTGGGCAGATTGTCTACTTGTTAGCGATTTTGCCGAGGATGTTGTAGTTGAACCGTGCATGCTATGCTATTGTTCTTGCCATGTCTATCTTGCATTTTGTGTATTCTTGATGGGTGTATGCTTAGCTTGTCATGACTTGCTCCGTAGTGAGTGCATCGAGCTCGTAAACATGCCTACTTGATATCTGTTTTCAGCATGCTCCAGTTTTCACTAAGTCTGTGATCTGGTTATGTTTTTGCCATGTTCACATGCTTGCAAATGTATTTTCTGATCCCTTTTGGCGTCACTAAGGGACTTTTGTTAATCTTTTTGAGTAGCTCCATGCCATGTTTTACTTTGCCATGTTCAGGTCCTGTAGCATGTAGTTTTGTTGCTCCAAAGAGTGCTATCTGATCTGAAATTCCAGACAAGTGTTAATTTCACTAAGTCTGAAATCTGTTTACCATATGCATTTTTTGCCGTGCTTGTTTGAACCTGTTAATGGATGAATTGGCCGTAGCTCAGTGCTAGACTTTTGTTAAGCATCAAGAATGGATCCCTGCCATGTATTTTGATGCCATGTTTGGGTGCTGTAGCATGTTCTTCTTGTTGCATTTAGATGACTACTTGCTGTAAATCGCAGAACGTGGTCATATTTGAATCGCTTGCCATTTCAAAACCGTATCTCCGATTCCGGCGTTCTTTATATCGTTTTCAAGCTATTTAATCTCATCTTTCCAGTGGCACACTTGGATTTCCAAGTTGAGGCCAGGTTCATGCATCCCTTGTCAAATCTTGCATATGCATCCCGCATAGCATACCATCCTTGCATCATATTGTTTGATCCTTGCACGTGGTTGATTGTGTCCTTGTTGCTTGTTTGTCTTGTTTGGGTAGAGCCGGGAGACGAGTTCGCTGACGAGGAGCCCGTTGAGTTTGCTTTCGAGGATCCAGTCAACTCTGACAACTTTGCAGGCAAGATGAACATACCCTCGAAATCACTGCTATCTTTGCTATGCTAGATTGCTCGCTCCTTTGCTATGCCAATGCTACGATGCCTACCACTTGCTTTCAAGACTCCCAAATTTCCATGTCAAACCTCTAACCCACCATGTCCTAGCAAACCGTTGATTGGCTATGTTACCGCTTTGCTCAGCCCCTCTTATAGCGTTGCTAGTTGCAGGTGAAGATTGGAGACCGTTCCTTGTTGGAACATGATTTTACTTGTTGGGATATCATTATATTGCCATGTTATCTTAATGCATCTATATACTTGGTAAAGGGTGGAAGGCTCGGCCTCTCGCCTAGTGTTTTGTTCCACTCTTGCCGCCCTAGTTTCCGTCATATCGGTGTTATGTTCCCGGATTTTGCGTTCCTTACGCGGTTGGGTTATAATGGAAACCCCTTGATAGTTCGCCTTGATTAAAGCTTTTCCAGAAATGCCCAACCTTGGTTTCACCATTTGCCACCTAGCCTCTTTTTCCCTTGGGTTTCCGGAGCCCGAGGGTCATCTTATTTTAGCCCCCCTGGGCCAGTGCTCCTCTGAGTGTTGGTCCAAACTAGAGTCCTGTGCAGCGCCCCCTCGGGGAAACTCGAGGTTTGGTTTTAGTTGTATGGAGCGCTCATCTGAGTGTGCCCTGAGAACGAGATATGTGCAGCTCCTATCGGGATTTGTCGGCACATTCGGGCGGTGTTGCTGGTCTTGTTTTAACCTGTCGAAGTGTCTTGAAGAACCGAGGTACCGAGTCTGATCGGAACGTCTCAGGAGGAGGTCTATTCCTTCGTTGACTGTGAGAGCTTGTCATGGGCTAAGTTGGGACTCCCCTGCAGGGATTTGAACTTTCGAAAGCCGTGCCCGCGGTTATGGGCAGATGGGAATTTGTTAATGTCCGGTTGTAGATAACTTGAACCTTAACTTAATTAAAATGAATCAACTGAGTGTGTTACCGTGATGGTCTCTTCTCGGCGGAGTCCGGGAAGTGGACACGGTGTTGGAGTAATGTTTGCGCAGGTTGTCCTCTAGTTTCTCGCTCGCGCTTTGCCTCCTCTTGTCGCTCTCTTTTGCGAACAGGATAGCCACTATATATGCTAGTCGCTTGCTGCAGCTCCACATATTTACCTTGCCTTACCCTTAAGCTTAAATAGTCTTGATCGCGAGGGTGCGAGATTGCTAAGTCCCTGTGGCTCACAGATTACTATTACACCAGATGCAGGGCCTGATGATTCCGCTCCAGGTGACGCGCTCGAGCTCAAGTGGGAGTTCGACGAGGACTCTCAACGATACTACGTGTCTTTCCCTGATGATCAGTAGTGGTGCCCAGTTGGGGGTGATCGGGACCGTGTCGCATGTTGGGTTATCTTTTATTTTGGCGCCGTAGTCGGGCCATGAGTGTTTGGATGATGTAATGCTATTTTATGTACTTGATTGACGTGGCGAGTGTAAGCCAACTATGTTATCTCCCCTTTTATTAATTATATTACATGGGATGTTTTGAAGATTGCCTAACTTGCGACATTGCCTTCAATGCGATTATGCCTCTAAGTCGTGCCTCGACACGTGGGAGCTATAGTCGCATGGAGGGTGTGACAAGTTGGTATCAGAGCCTTCCCCGACCTTAGGAGCCCCATTGCTTGATCGTTTTTAGCGGCCGAGTTGAGTCTAGAAAAATGTTTTGAGTCATTTAGGAATTATATATCGGAGAGTTTAGGAATTCTTTTTAGTTCCCAGTCTCCTCATCGCTCTGGTAAGGCATCCTGACGTAGAGTTTTGACTCTTCTCTTCTCAAATTTCACTAAAAAAATTTTAGGATCACGCGGGTATCTTGGAATCGTTCCGATGGTTTTATGACGAGAACATTGTCTTGGTGCCTCCTGTCAGGGGTTTTGTGGAAGTGACCCGGGGAGTTGAGCTCTGAGGTGTTGTCGTCATAATTTTATCGTTGCAGTTCTGGAATACCTGAGTTTAGTACGCCGACATCGAAAATCTCTTTTATGCAGTTCGTTGGTGAGATAACCTCGACGCCACCCAGTACTAGGGCGGGAGTTCGGGAGTATCGCCATAACTTGTATAACGGATGCTTTTCGAAGGTTGAGGTAGATGGTTTCTGAAGTTTTTCTCGGTTATGTGTTGAAGGATGGATACAACTGGATGTAGGATTTGCTAGATTTGGGTGAGATATTATGCTTCCCCTGTATCCCCAACACCTGATTGCATAACCGGAAAGGTTCAGGAGTTTCATAGGTGGGAATTCTCGTAGCTATAGTTCTTCTTCCACGGATATTTGGTTTGAGAATGGGATTTCTTACCGATTATTCGTTCTTGATCCGTACCTTGTTGATTTATTTCTCTACCTAAATTCTAAGTGGCTTCTCAATTTATGGATATGTGACCATTTCAAGAGGAATGCATTCATTCATTTTGTTCGGATGTGAAGACTATATGTTGCAATTTTCATTCCGTTGGATTCAGCTTCAATTTTTATCTGTCTATGTGCTAACGGTGGTCAACCTCTTCAGGATGGCTCCCGCTAAGAGCACCAATCAGAATCAGAATCAAGATCCGCCACCACCTCCACCTCCTCCGGAGGCATGGCAAGCTGTGATGGCCGCAACCAATGCAAACACACAGTTGATCATGCAAATTCTTCAAGAGCGCAATCAAGGCAACCAAGGGAACCAAGGCAACAATCAGAATCACTTTGCTACACTCAACCAGTTCCTTGCTAACGGGCCAAAGACTTTCAGCAATTGTGTTGAGGCAACTGATGCTGACGATTGGCTCGTGGATCCGTGCAAGCATTTCGAGTGCAGTAACGTCAGGCCTGAGGACTTTGTCAAGTTCGCTTCCTTCCAACTCAAAGATCAAGCTGCAGAATGGTTCCAGCAGTACAAGGATTCCAGAGGTGGACGTGTGATCACTTGGGATGAATTCTGTCAAGATTTCAGAGCTCCCCATATCCCTCAGAGCGTGGTTGAAAGCAAGCGTGAGGAATTCCGCAACCTGAAGCAAGGCTCTTTGTCTGTCTATGACTACAACAAGTTGTTTCAGAAGCTCGCCCGCTTTGCTAAGCAGGACGTCCCTGATGAGAAGAGCATGATATACCAGTTCAGGGGTGGTCTCAGAGAAGAAATTCAGCTAGCTCTTGTTCTCTTTGAGCCCTTGAGGTACGATGAGTTCTACAACATGGCACTGAAGCAAGAGGCCGCTCAACTGAGGTGTGATGCTTCCAAGAAGCGAGTCAGAGACACTACTCCTTCTTCCTCTACTCAAGTGGCCAAGCAGCAGAAGTATTGGCTTCCTCCTCCTCCGTTTCGTCAGCCGTATCAGAAGAGCAAAGGTGGCAGTGGTTCTTCCCACCCACCCAACCCTGGCTTTCAGAACAAGACTTCGTCCCAACCTCCAAGATCGAGTGCTCCGTATCACCGTCCGCTTTCAGAGGTCACGTGCAACAAGTGCCAACAGAAGGGTCACTATGCCAACAAGTGTCTCAATCAGAGGCGTCTTCCTCCTCCTCCTCCTGTGAGATCGGCAAGTACAGCTGTGGTCAAGCATAACCCCAATTACGCCAAGGTCAATATGGTGAATGCAGCTCAGGCAGAGGATTCGTCAGATGTCATCATGGGTAACCTTCCAGTTAACAATATCCCTGCAAAAGTTCTTTTTGACACTGGTGCATCGCATTGCTTCATTTCCAAACCTTTTGCATCAAAGTATGAGTGCGATTATGAGTATCTGCAAAGTTCCTTGCAAATTGTGTCACCGGGCAAGCAGATGACAGCTAACACCTGCGTCCCGGAGGTTACTATCACCTTGGGCGACTACAAGTTCCTTTCTTCCCCAATTGTTCTTGGTAACTCGGATATTGATCTTATTCTCGGGATGGATTGGCTTTCTAAGCACAAGGCGCATCTTGATTGTGCTGCCAGGCAGATTCAATTGACTCATTCGTCTGAGGATGTAATTGTCTTTGCCGCTCGGGATAATACCATCCGTCTGTTTTCTCTCAATGAGAAGGGTGAACTCGATGCTATCTCGCAAATTCCAGTCGTTTGCGAATATCAAGACGTCTTTCCAGAAGAGCTTCCAGGAATGCCTCCGCACCGGCCAGTTGAATTCGTCATCGATCTTGAGCCTGGCACGGAACCAGTGTGCAAGCGTCCTTACAAGCTCGGACCTGAAGAGTTGAAGGAGTTGAAGAAGCAACTCGATATTCAAGAAAGAATGGGTCTCATCCGGCCTAGTTCTTCTACGTGGGATTGTGGTGTTCTTTTTGTGAAGAAGCAGGATGGAACGGACCGACTTTGTGTTGATTACCGTCCATTGAACAAGAAGACCATCAAGAATAAATACCCACTTCCCAACATCAACGAGCTGTTCGAACAACTCAAAGGTGCCCAAGTATTATCCAAGCTTGATCTCCGTATGGGTTATCATCAGATTCGAATCCGTGAGCAAGATATTCCCAAGACGGCTTTTAGGACAAGCTATGGTTCATATGAGTACATTGTCATGTCTTTGGCCTCGTCAACGCTCCTCCGACTTTCTCTCGCATGATGAACTTCATCTTCAACGCCTACACCAATGACTTCGTTTTGGTCTATCTCGACGACATTCTGGTTTTCTCGAAGAACAAGGAAGATCATGCCAAGCACTTGCGTTTGGTACTCGATAAGTTGAGGGAACACAAGTTCTACGCCAAGTTCTCCAAGTGCGAATTTTGGCTCGATGCGGTTCTTTATCTTGGTCATATCATCTCTACCAAGGGCATTGCGGTGAATCCTGAGAAGGTTTCTGCAATTGTGAATTGGGAACCTCCTCAGAACGTGAAGCAACTCCGTAGCTTCCTCGGTCTCACAAGCTACTGTCGAAGATTCGTTGAAAACTTTTCTAAGATCGCGAAGCCTCTCTCAAATCTTCTCCAGAAGCACGTCAAGTACGTTTGGTCTCCGGAGTGTGACATTGCTTTCAACACTTTGAAAGAGAAATTGATCACTGCTCCAGTTCTGACTCCGCCTGATGAATCCAAGCCATACGAGGTCTTTTGTGATGCCTCTCTCCAAGGTCTTGGCGCAGTGTTGATGCAAGAGAAGAAAGTTGTTGCTTAAACCTCTCGCCAGTTGAAGCCCAATGAGAAGAACTACCCCAGTCATGATCTCGAGTTGGCGGCAGTTGTGCATGCTCTTTTGACTTGGAGACATCTCTTATTGGGAAGAAAAGTGGACATTTTCACTGATCACAAGAGTCTCAAGTACATCTTCACTCAGCCTAATCTCAACCTCAGGCAAACTCGATGGGTCGAAATGATTCAAGAATATAATCCGAGTATCGAGTATACTCCAGGCAAGGCCAATGTGATTGCTGACGCATTGAGCAGAAAGGCTTATTGCAACAGTCTGATTCTCAAGCCTTATCAACCCGAGCTTTGTGAAGCTTTCCGCAAACTTAATCTGCAAGTTGTTCCTCAAGGTTTCCTCGCCAACCTTCAAGTCTCTCCTACCTTGGAAGACCAGATTCGCCAAGCCCAGCTTCTTGATGCTATGGTGAAAAAGGTGAAGATTGGGATTGCCAAGAGTCAGCCCAAGTACAAGTGGTACCGCCTTGACGACAAGGACACTCTCTTCTTCGAGGATCGTATTGTTGTACCCAAAGGTGACCTCCGTAAAGTGATCATGAACGAGGCTCACAATTCTCTCCTCTCCATCCACCCTGGGAGCACGAAGATGTATCAGGACCTCAAGCGGGCTTATTGGTGGACTCGAATGAAGCGCGAGATTGCTCAATTCGTGAATGAGTGTGATGTCTGCAGAAGAGTGAAGGCAGAACACTAAAGGCCAGCTGGTCTCCTCCAACCTCTTGCCATTCCAGAATGGAAGTTTGACCACATTGAGATGGACTTCGTGACTGGGATTCCAAAGTCCAAACGTGGCAATGATGCTATATTCGTTGTCATCGACAAACTCACCAAAGTGGCTCATTTTCTGCCTATCAAAGAGTCAATCACTGCAGCTCAATTGGCGGAACTCTATACCTCTCGAATTGTCTCTCTGCACGGTATTCCACAAGTGATCTCTTCAGACTGTGGCAGCATATTTACCTCCAAGTTTTGGGATTTTTTTCAGAAGGCCATGGGCACCAACATCCGCTTCAGCACAGCTTTCCATCCTCAAACTAGCGGTCAAGTCAAGCGTGTCAACCAGATTCTGGAAGGTATGCTCAGGGCTTGTGTGATCTCCTTCGGGATGAAGTGGGAGGATTGTCTTCCTTATGCTGAATTCTCCTACAACAACAGTTTTTAAGCAAGTTCGGGCAAGGCCCCATTTGAAATTCTGTATGGCAGGAAGTGACGTACCCCTCTCAACTGGTCTGAAACCGGTGAACGGCAGCTTCTCGAAAATGACTTAATCACAGAGGCAGAGGAAATGTGCAAAGTCATTCGAGATAACCTCAAAGCAGCCCAATCCCGTCAGAAGAGCTACTATGATAGTAAGCACCGTGATTTGGCTTTTGAGATCAGAGATCATGTTTACCTCCGCGTCTCTCCTATGAAAGGTACTCGTCGCTTCGGTATCAAAGGGAAGCTTGCCCCCAGATACGTGGGACCTTTCAAGATTGTCAGCAAGAGAGGCGATCTCGCCTATCAACTCGAGCTTCCTTCAAACTTTGCAAATTTTCATGATGTGTTCCGTGTCTCTCAGCTCCGAAAGTGCTTCAAGACTCCTGACCGCACCGTCAACTTCGAGGACATTGAGCTCCAAGAAGATCTCTCTTATCGTGAGCACCCAGTTGCTATTATTGAAGAGACTGAACGCAAGACTCGCAACAAGTCAATCAAATTCCTCAAAGTCAAGTGGTCACACCATTCCGACCGTGAAGCTACCTGGGAACGCGAGGATCACCTCCGTTGTGAGTACCCGGCGTTCTTTCAGTCCTAGATCTCAGGACGAGATCCTTTCGTAGTGGTGGAGTGTTGTAACACCCCGGATATGACTTACCCAATATGTACTCCAACTCTTGCTGTTTCCGGCATTAAGTTATTTTATTTTCTTGGGTTCGGGTCTTTGTAAAGGTGTGTTGTTCTCGTTGTCATGCATCTCATATCATGTCATCATGTGCATTGCATTTGCATATGTGTTCATCTCATGCATCCGAGCTTTTTCCCCGTTGTCCGTTTTGCATTCTGGCGCTCCGTTCTCCTCTGGTGGTCATTTCTACCTTTCTTTCTTGTATGGGGATTAAACATTTCCGGATTGGACCGAGACTTTCCAAGCGTCCTTGGTTTACTACCGGTAGACCGCCTGTCAGGTTTCGTATCATTTGGACTTCGTTTGATACTCCAACAATTAACCGAGGGACCGAAAAGGCCTCGTGTGTGTTGCAGCCCAACACCCTTCCAATTTGGCCCAAAACCCACCAAAACCCGCTCCATCATCTAGAGCGTTCGATCACGATCGCGTGGCCGAAAACCGCACCTCATTTGGACTCTCCTAGCTCCCTCTATGCCTATTTATATCCCCTCCCCGAAATTCCGGATCCAAACCACCCTAACCCTAGCTCCGCTCCTCATCTGCGCGCCGGACACGTCCGTCCGCGCGCCGGACATCAGCGCCGTCCACTCCGCGCCTGCCACGTGGCATCGCCGGCCTCCTCCGCCGCCAGGCCCGCGCGGCCCAGCGCCGGCCCTCCCGGCCCGTGCGCCTGAGCCGCCGCCTGTCTGCTTCTTCCCCGCCGCCGATCCGCTCCGCCCGCCGCCCGGCTCCCTCGCCGCGCCGCCCGCGCTGGTTGCCGCCTCTGCCGCGACGCGCCTCGTCGCTGACGCCGTGCTCCACTGCCGCCGCACCAGCTCGCCGACCGCGCCTCCCCGCCTCACCAAGCCGCCGCGCCCGCCGCCCTCGTCGCTCCGGCGACCCGCGCCGGCCGGAACCCGCTCCGGCAGCCCCTTCTCCATTTCCGGCGAAGACAAAGCTGCTACAGTACCGCCGGATCCGATCCAGATCTGGATCTAAAAATATCTCAGGGTTGACTTTCTACTCCCGAAACCCTAATAATATGCCATTGTTCATCCGGCCATAACTCCTCATCCGTAGCTCTGTTTTGGGCATATATCATATCAAAATGTTCGTCTCAGAGAGTACATCATATCATTCCATTACATCATTTTCATTTGAGTTCATCTTGATGCCCGAAATTCTGTTAGAAGAGTGCTACTTGAGATAATTGTCACATCTGCTACTCCATTTAGATATTTGTCATTTTTGCCATGATTATTGTGTGCATGATATGCCCATGAGCTCTACATATGTTTTGTTAAGGGTTTTGCCATCTTTCCAGAGGTGCAACCCATGTATTTTTGTGATGTGTGTGGTGACTAGCACAAGCTTGCAAAGTGAGGCACTTGGTAATGCTGATTTCAGGGACTTAGCATTTCCACTAAGTCCTTGACCTGTTTATCTCATGTTGCCATATGTTCATGTCGTTTCCTAGTGATCCGTGCCTCTTTTGAGGATGATCAGTAAGGATGTTTTATTAATCTTGTAATGCTCTATCCATCCATGTCTTTGTTTGCAATTTTGGAGCACCCTAGCTTGAGTCAATCGAGCTCTACTTTTGCTATTTCGTGAATCTGGGCAGATTGTCTACTTGTTAGCGATTTTGCCGAGGATGTTGTAGTTGAACCGTGCATGCTATGATATGGTTCTTGCCATGTCTATCTTGCATTTTGTGTATTCTTGATGGGTGTATGATTAGCTTGTCATGACTTGCTCCGTAGTGAGTGCATCGAGCTCGTAAACATGCCTACTTGATATCTGTTTTCAGCATGCTCCAGTTTTCACTAAGTCTGTGATCTGATTATGTTTTTGCCATGTTCACATGCTTGCAAATGTATTTTCTAATCCCTTTTGGCTCAAGGTCACTAAGGGACTTTTGTTAATCTTTTTGAGTAGCTCCATGCCATGTTTTACTTTGCCATGTTCAGGTCCTGTAGCATGTAGTTTTGTTGCTCCAAAGAGTGCTATCTGATCTGAAATTCCAGACAAGTGTTAATTTCACAAAGTCTGAAATCTGTTTACCATATGCATTTTTTGCCGTGCTTGTTTGAACCTGTTAATGGATGAATTGGCCGTAGCTCAGTGCTAGACTTTTGTTAAGCATCATGAATGGATCCCTGCCATGTATTTTGATGCCATGTTCGGGTGCTGTAGCATGTTCTTCTTGTTGCATTTAGATGACTACTTGCTGTAAATCGCAGAACGTGGTCATATTTGAATCGCTTGCCATTTCAAAACCGTAGCTCCGATTCCGGTGTTCTTTATATCGTTTTCAAGAGATTTCATCTCATCTTTCCAGTGGCACACTTGGATTTCCAAGTTGAGGCCAGGTTCATGCATCTCTTGTCAAATCTTGCATATGCATCCCGCATAGCATACCATCCTTGCATCATATTGTTTGATCCTTGCACGTGGTTGATTGTGTCCTTGTTGCTTGTTTGTCTTGTTTGGGTAGAGCCGGGAGACGAGTTCGCTAATGAGGAGCCCGCTGAGTTTGCTTTTGAGGATCCAGTCAACTCCGACAACTTTGCAGGCAAGATGAACATACCCTCGAAATCACTGCTATCTTTGTTATGCTAGATTGCTCGCTCCTTTGCTATGCCAATGCTACGATGCCTACCACTTGCTTTCAAGCCTCCCAAATTGCCATGTCAAACCTCTAACCCACCATGTCCTAGCAAACCGTTGATTGGCTATGTTACCGCTTTGCTCATCCCCTCTTATAGCGTTGCTAGTTGCAGGTGAAGATTGGAGACCATTCCTTGTTGGAACGTGATTTTACTTGTTGGGATATCATTATATTGCCATGTTATCTTAATGCATCTATATACTTGGTAAAGGGTGGAAGGCTCGGCCTCTCGCCTAGTGTTTTGTTCCACTCTTGCCGCCCTAGTTTCTGTCATATCGGTGTTATGTTCCCGGATTTTGCGTTCCTTACGTGGTTGGGTTATAATGGGAACCCCTTGATAGTTCGCCTTGATTAAAGCTTTTCCAGCAATGCCCAACCTTGGTTTTACCATTTGCCACCTAGCCTCTTTTTCCCTTGGGTTTCCGGAGCCCGAGGGTCATCTTATTTTAGGCCCCCTGGGCCAGTGCTCCTCTGAGTGTTGGTCCAAACTAGAGTCCTGTGCAGCGCCCCCTCGGGGAAACTTAAGGTTTGGTTTTAGTTGTATGGAGCGCTCATCTGAGTGTGCCCTGAGAACGAGATATGTGCAGCTCCTATCGGGATTTGTCGGCACTTTCGGGCGGTGTTGCTGGTCTTGTTTTAACCTGTCGAAGTGTCTTGAAGAACCGAGGTACCTAGTCTGATCGGAACGTCTCGGGAGGAGGTCTATTCCTTTGTTGACCGTGAGAGCTTGTCATGGGCTAAGTTGGGACTCCCCTGCAGGGATTTGAACTTTCGAAAGCCGTGCCCGCGGTTATGGGCAGATGGGAATTTGTTAATGTCCGGTTGTAGATAACTTGAACCTTAACTTAATTAAAATGAATCAACAAAGTGTGTTACCGTGATGGTCTCTTCTCGGCGGAGTCCGGGAAGTGGACACGGTGTTGGAGTAATGTTTGGGCAGGTTGTCCTCTAGTTTCTCGCTCGCGCTTTGCCTCCTCTTCTCGCTCTCTTTTGCGAACAGGATAGCCACTATATATGCTAGTCGCTTGCTGCAGCTCCACATATTTACCTTGCCTTACCCTTAAGCTTAAATAGTCTTGATTGCGAGGGTGCGAGATTGCTGAGTCCCTGTGGCTCACAGATTACTATTACACCAGATGCAGGGCCTGATGATTCCGCTCCAGGTGACACGCTCGAGCTCAAGTGGGAGTTCGACGAGGACTCTCAACGATACTACGTGTCTTTCCCTGATGATCAGTAGTGGTGCCTAGTTGGGGGTGATCAGGACCGTGTCGCATGTTGGGTTATATTTTATTTTGGCGCCGTAGTCGGGCCATGAGTTTTTGGATGATGTAATGCTATTTTATGTACTTGATTGATGTGGCGAGTGTAAGCCAACTATGTTATCTCCCCTTTTATTAATTATATTACATGGGATGTTGTGAAGATTGCCTAACTTGCGACATTGCCTTCAATGCGATTATGCCTCTAAGTCGTGCCTCGACACGTGGGAGCTATAGTCGCATCGAGGGTGTGACAATATGGCAAATTGTCGTCCCAACTAGATCCATAATCTAGCGCACAAGCTCTCAGCATATCCTCCAAAATCTGATTGACTCTCTCGGTCTGTCTATTTTTCTGTGGATGAAAAGCTGTACTGAATTCTAGCCTGGTTCCCAAAGTTTCGTGCAACTGCTTCCAGAACTTTGAGGTAAACTGGGTTCCTCTATCTGATACGATACTCCTCGGAACTCCATGTAGACATACTATCCTGGTCATGTATATCTTTTCCAACTTCGCACTGGTGTAAGTGGTCTTTACCGGGATGAAATGAGCTACGTTTGTCAAATGATCGACTACAACCCAAATCGAGTCATAGCCTGAACGTGTTCTGGGCAATCCTGTAATAAAATCCATGCCTAGGTTATCCCACTTCCATTCGGGTATCGGCAATGGTTGTAGCAATCCTGCTGGCTTCTGATGCTCTGCCTCCACTCTCTGACATACATCACAAACTGCTACGTACTCCGCAATATCCTTCTTCATTCCGGCCCACCAGAAAATATCCTTCAAATCCAAATACATCTTGGTATTTCCTGGGTGAATCGAATATGGTGAATCATGTGCCTCTTGCAGTATCAACTTCCTGATCTTCGGGTCATTGGGCACGTAAACACGGTCTTCAAACCATAGGGTATCGTGCTCATCCTCACGAAATCCCTTAGCCTTTCCTTTGCTAGTTTCTCCTTAATAGAAGCAATCTCCTTGTCAGTCCTTTGGGCTTCTCTGATTTTATCCATCAATGTAGACTGAACCTCCAATGCTGCTACATAGCCTCTCGGGACTATTTCTAAACATAACTCTCGAAGATTTTCGACTAACTCCCTTGGTAATTCTCCCGTCATTAGGGTGTTGATATGACTCTTACGGCTTAATGCGTCGGCTACTACATTAGCCCTTCCGGGGTGATAATGCAATTTCATATCATAATCCTTGATGAGCTCCAACCATCTCCTTTGTCTGAGATTCAACTCCTTCTGTGTGAAAATATACTTCAAACTCTTATGATCCGTATACACCTCGCAATGGTTTCCAATCAGAAAATGTCTCCAAGTCTTCAGTGCATGCACTACGGCTGCTAACTCCAAATCATGCGTAGCATAATTCAACTCATGAGGCTTAAGCCGTTGTGAGGCATATGAAACAACTCTCCCTTCCTGCATAAGCACTGCTCCAAGTCCTCGATGTGAAGCGTCGCAATACACCTCATAATCCTTGGTCTGGTCTGGCAAAATCAACACTGGTGAAGTAACCAAACGTTTCTTCAACTCCTGGAAACTAACCTCACATTCCTCCGTCCATATGAACTTGGTATTTTTCTTCAACAACTCCATCATAGGCTTCGCAATCTTTGAGAAATTCTCAATAAATCTCTGATAGTATCCTGCGAGTCCAAGAAAACTCCGGATCTCTCCAACTATTGTTGGTGCTTCCCAATTGGTCACAGTGATAACCTTTGTGGGGTCAACTGCTATTCCTTCTCCGGATATAACGTGTCCGAGGAATCCTACTTCCTTCAACCAAAACTCACATTTGCTAAACTTGGCATATAATTGATGTTCCCTAAGCTTTCCAAGAACCAAACGCAAATGTTCCTTATGCTCCTCTTCATTCTTTGAGTAAACCAGGATATCATCAATGAACACTACGACGAACTTATCCAAAAACTCCATAAACACTTTGTTCATCATGTTCATAAAATATGCAGGTGCATTAGTCAGACCAAATGACATAACGGTATACTCGTACAGCCCATACCTGGTGGTAAAAGCCGTCTTGGGTATATCTTGTTCCCGAATCTTCAACTGGTGGTATCCTGATCGCAAATCGATCTTGGAAAATACCTTAGCTCCTTGCAATCGATCAAACAGATCATTGATCATCGGTAGTGGGTACTTGTTCTTGATTGTTACTTCATTCAATCCTCGATAATCGACAACCATTCTTAACGATCCATCCTTCTTCTCCACTAGAAGTACTGGCGATCCCCAAGGTGAAGAACTTGGGCGAATATAACTTTATCCAATAACTCCTTAATTTGCTTCTTAATCTCCACCAAATCCTTTGCAGGCATCCTGTATGGTCTCTTCGATATTGGCCCTGTGCCTGGCAATAGCTCAATCAAAAACTCAATGTCTCTATCTGGTGGCATGCCTGGCAACTTCTCTGGAAATACATCAGGTAATTCCTTTACCACTAGTACTTCCTCCTGCACAACTCCTGTTAAGCAATTTACTTGAGTCCTCTTTGGCACATGTCGGGATACATACTTGATCCTTCTCCCTTCTGGGGTGGTAAGCAAAATTGACTTACTAGCACATTCAATATTCCCTTCATACTTTGATAACCAATCCATGCCTAATATCACATCCAATCCTTGGGATTCCAATACTATTAGGTCTGAGGGAAAAACATAGTTACCAATCCTTAACGGTAACCGATCACACCATGGACTAGCCATATATTCTGCTCCGGGCGAGGTTACTAACATGGGTGACCTAAGGGCTTGGGTTGACAGGTTATACTTATCCACAAATCCCCTTGAGATGTATGAATGTGATGCACCAGTATCAAAAAGAACGAGTGCAGTAAATGACTTAACCAAAAACTTACCTATTACTGCATCAGGCTGAGCTTCAACCTCCTCCACGCTAACGTGGTTCACCTGTCCCCTATTCAAAGGGTTCGGCTTCTTCCCAGAGCTTCTGTTGCTATTTCCATTTTGTAATTCAGGACATTCATTGGCATAATGTCCGGTCTTCGAACACTTAAAGCAAGTGACTTGGCTCAGGTCTTTCTTGGCTGGGGTTGATGGGTTGGTGCGGTTCCGGCCGTTGCTTCCTCCATTACCATTACCATTCCTGGGACCATTATGATTGTGCGGGCTACCTCCTCCATGGGTATGCTGAAAATGTCCTCCCGGTCTAGGGGTAAAACTTGGCTTCTGCTGAGCTCTTGAATTGTACTTTCCTTGTGCATACTTCCTCTTGCGACTTTCAATTTGCTGCTGCTTCCCTTCAATCATAAGAGCACGATCTACCAACTCCTGGTAGTTGATGAAGGTTGCTACCATCAACTGCATGCTCAACTCATCGTTCAGTCCTTCCAGAAACTTCTCCTGCTTAGCTGCATCCGTAGCAACGTCATCTGGGGCATAACGTGCTAATTTACTAAAGTCCTCCACGTACTGGCTAACTGTCCGTCCTCCTTGGCGCAAGTTGCGAAACTCACGCTTCTTCATGGCCATAGCTCCTGCTGAAACATGGGCAGTGTGAAAAGCCCGCTGAAACTGATCCCATGTGACAGTGTTGACAGGGAAAGTGGCTGTGAAGTTCTCCCACCATGATGCTGCGGGTCCTTCAAGCTGATGTGCGGCATAGTTCACCTTCTCCGCATCCGTGCATCCTGCTGTGGTCAACTCTCTAGCTGTCTTGCGGAGCCAATCATCTGCTACTATTGGCTCGGTGCTACTGGAAAACACCAGCGGGTTCAGCCTAAGAAAATAGGCTAAATGATCAACATGTGGTGGTGGATTGTTGTTGTTCCCCTGATTCTGATTCTGGACTAGCAACTGCATCAATGTGTTCTGCTGCTGGATCAACTGAGTGAGCTCCGGTGGAAAGGTAAATCCGGGGTCACGTCTCGGAGGCATCTGAGGGTTTAGAAAATATGAGATTTAAGAATAGAGGGGGTCTAAAGAGAAAACACTACCCATATGCACATGAGGCAAAATCAAACAATTCACTTCATTCATTCAATCAAACAAGGGCATACAATCGATCTAACTATCGCAAAAGTGCTCGGACTATAATATTTACATGGTGGACTACTACTACTGATGAGGTGGTCTACTAGAAATATTCTTCGGTTGCAGACTCCATGATATCTGCTCCGGCTTCATCAACATAGTCATCATCGCTATCATCTGGATCCGAATCGGTGTCGTCGATGATGATGTAGTCTTCCGGGCATATCTCCTTGGGTTCTTCATCTTCATCTACTGGTGTAGGGCCTCCCATAAATATCCCGATCTTCATTGTTAGGTCGGCATTCTTGTCCACTAATACTTCAATTTCTTCTTCATAATCTTCACGTGTAGCCTTGAGTTCTTCCTCCAGTTCCTTGATTCTTGTCCTTGCCTTCTTCAGGTCTATCATGTCGGCGCACATCTGGTTCTCCTGACGTTGAATGTGCTGGTTTAACTCATGGATAAAAGCTGCAATTGATCTATCCTTCCTGGTGCTGATCATCTCCCAGTGCTCATCTCGGCGTCCACAAATCTGGTAGATAGTATCCTTGAGATCATTGCAATAGACTTCTCCAATGCGTCCTATGGCGATGTGAGCTGCCATGCTCTTTCCTAGACTCCAAGTTGGTGCATCAAAAGAAAACTCTATGGGCTCAGTGACTGGCATGAACATCCTTCCTGGAACTTGAATTTGAATCATCCAGCGCTCTTCTTCAGGTAAAGTGGAGTTGTAGGTTCCGGTGAAGCTTGGTACTCCTATGTTCAGGTATCTAGTGACTTCCTTCAAGTGACGTCCAAAGGGTGTATCTTCATCCGGTTGCGTGAACTTGTTCCTTGCATCCGCCATCCTAAAAGAGTAGAAACGATGAGGGGTCAGAAGAGAAGAGAGTAGGTAGTGATCTAGGTCTTTAGCTTAGTGGTCGTGTCCTATAGTCAGCATGTGCTCTGATACCATCTCTGTAGCGACCAGACCTCAAACGGTCCAATCTCTGTGCTTCGGTGTCATCCCTGGATCAGTAATGCTGACACCACACAGTACTCGGAGGATTTATAACAGAGTAGCAATCACACACTTATTACATCGAGTGTCTCAATAGAGATCTTATTACAATAAACATGGCTTAAGGCCATCTAATAACGATAACAGCGGAAGGCTTGGAAGATAAGCGAGTCCATCAACTCCAACGACATCACTGAGTATAGAACCACGACCTAAAAACTCCTTAATCGTCGTTTGAAAAGTCTGCAACATTAACGTTGCAGCCCGAAAACGGGTCAACACATGGAATATGCTGGCAATGTAACACATAGAGAGTAATGGAATGGAACAACTATTCTATATGCATATTTGGCTGGTGGAAAGCTCTATGGTTACAGTTTTTGCGTAAAGCCAATTTTTCCCTACTACAAAGGAATAAAATTTATTTAACTATCATGGTAGTTGTTAAACATTGAGAATGGTTGACAGCATTCTCAATCCCAATTAAACATCATTAAACAAAACCCAACCAAATTAAATTAGGGTAACATGTTGAGATTCACACGATAATCCAAGTACTAGATACTCAAGATGTCCATAACTGGGGACACGGCTAACCATGATTAGTCTATACACTCTGCAGAGGTTTGCGCACTTTTCCCCACAAGACTCGATCGCCTCCGTTTGGTTTCTCGCACTACATGGTGTTTGAGAAGATGGATGACTGAGACATAGTCTTTCAGAAGCGCTAGCACCTTATGATCGGGTAGACCGTACCACCTACATCCCCTACATCTGCTAGTCTACCACTGTAAGAGTTCGCATGACTTAGTCAACTATGCTAGAGCCCATAATAGCTTGTGGCTGCACACGGAAGTTTCTAGCATGAATAATCTCATGATCCCTTTGAGCCTGGGTGGTGGTCCAAAAGAAAACAGGCAAATCCTGGATTACCCAAGTGCCTCAATCCACCCAGATGTGTGTTTAGGTTGCCACCTTAGATAAACCATTAATTAAAAAACTCACATCTGTCATGGATATCACTCACCCAATCCACGTCTACTAGCATAGCATAGCAATAATAAGCAAACGTAGAAGTAACTCCCAAAGGTTTGATAATAAACAGGTAATAGGTACTACCTCAACTACTTCCCATCCCACAATTTAATTAGATCCTAATCATGCAATGTTTGAGGATTTGATCTAATGCAATAAAACTGGGTAGTAGGAAAGGTATGATCAAGTGTTACTTGCCTTGCTGATGATCCGCGAAACCTAGAGATTCAAAGTAACAGGTGGCGCACTCCGGGTATTCTATTGCAGACAAACAACAAGCATAAAATAAGTACCCATCTAATGCACAGGTAAAACTCAAGTAAGAGATCTAACCAGAAAGTTCAACTTAAGAACTCCGGTTCGCAAAAAGAATCAAATCGAACGAAGCAACGAAAGTCAAACGGCAAAAGAAAACAACTTTGTTCTACTAATCTGGATCTAAGTCAAATTTTACAGTAGCAAAAACTTGTTTAAGTTGGTTAGACGGATAGAGGGTTTCGAGACGAAACTCCAGGCGCTTGAATCACCTGATTCTGATAAACGAGCGAAAAGATATACTAAAACGAAAATCGGATCAGAAATCGCAATTAGAAAATAATCGCGGAAAATCCGAGAAAAAGAAAAACGACGAACGGATTAACGAACGAACGTTCGTTAACCAGATCTAAACGACGAATACGTTCGTTAAAACGAACGAACGAGCAAACGCTCGCTATTTAACCTAAACCGAAAAAAACCGACAGAAAACCGACGGAAAAACCGAACATTTTTTTTCGAGAAAAACGACGGCGCGGAAATCGAGGCACCTCGGTGGCGGGTCGGCGGCGGGGAGGTCCGGCGAGGCGGCTGCGGGGCCCGACGAGGCGTCGGCGGCGGCGGGCGGCGCGGGCGGCGGCGCGGGGCTCGAGGGCGGGCGGGGCTGGCGGCTAGGGTTTGGCCCGGGGCTGGGCTGCGACTTATAAAGCCTGCCGGGCCAGGAGTCCTAGTCGGACACGGCCCGGTTAGGTCGGTGCGCATTTTTTTTAATAATTACGTGCAGAAGAAAAATAAAAAGAAATACTAAACGGACTCCAAAAATCGCGAAATAAATTTTCCCGGCTTCTAAAATCAAGCCGCACAAGGTGAACATTTATTTGGGGCCTAAATGCAACTTTGAAAAACGCACATTTTTCTTAAATTCAAATAAAATACCGAAAAACTCCGAAATAAAACCTTACTTGATTTTATTATTAGATCCTCAATATTTCTTTATTTTGGGAAAGTCATTTTATTCCCTATCTCATATTTTTGTAATAGAAATAATTGATGATAAATAATTAAAATCAAATGATCCTATTCTCAATTTTTGAGAAAACTCAAATATGAAAATAACGAAATCCCCAACTCTCTCTGTGGGTCCTTGAGTTGCGTAGAATTTCTAGGATCAAAACAAAAAGCAAATAAAATATGATATGCAATGATGATCTAATGTATAACATTCCAAATTGAAAATTTGGGATGTTACACTTGAGGGAAATTTGCTACTGTCCTACAAACCTCTGCACTTGAAGGCCCAGCAACGTCTACAAGAAGAAGGTTGTGTAGAAGACATCAAGCTCTTTTCTGGCGCTGTTGCCGAGGAGGTGAGTGCTTGAAGATATATCTTTAGATCTTGCAATCGAGTCTTTTAGTTTCTTGTTTTATCACTAGTTTAGTTTATAAAAGAAAATTACAAAAAAAATGGAATTGAGTTTGTCTCATACGCTTCACCTTTTTAATATCTTTCGTGAGTATGATGGAAAGGATAATTGTGCTCAAGTGCTAGAAGAAGAAATCTATAAAATGTTTGGCACTAAATATTTGAATGATGAGCATTATTGCAATGTTGTTAGTATGAATTCCTTGAATATCCATGATGTTAATGATATGCAAAGCCACAAGCTTGGAGAAGCTATGTTTGATGAAGATGATATTTTTTGTCCCCCAAGTTTTGATGAGCAAATTTATTATGATGAAAGCATGCTTCCTATCTATGATGATTATTGTGATGACATGTATGCTTTAAAGAATAATGATAACAATGAAACTTGTCATCTTGATCTTAATTTTCAATCACATGATAGTTATTTCGTTGAGTTTGCTCCCACTATTATTCATGAGAAGAATTTTGCTTGTGTGGAGAGTAGTAAAATTTCTATGCTTGTAGCTCATGAAAAGAATGCTTTAGGTGCTGGTTATATTGTTGAATTCATTCATGATGCTACTGAAAATTATTATGAGGGAGGAACATATGCTTGTAGGAATTGCAATAATATCAAGTTTCCTCTCTATGTGCTTAAAGTTTTGAAGTTATGCTTGTTTTACCTTCCTATGCAAGTTGATTCTTGTTACCATAAGTTGTTTGCTCACAAAATCCCTATGCATAGTAAGTATGTTAGACTTAAATGTGCTAGTCATATTCTTCATGATGCTCTCTTTATATTCCGATTCTTATCCTTTATGTGAGCATCATTGAAATCATCGTGCCTAGCTAGGGGCATTAAACGATAGCGCTTGTTGGGAGGCAACCCAACTTTATTTTTGTTCCTTGCTTTTTGTTCCTGTTTAGTAATAAATAATTCATCTAGCCTCTTTTTAGATGTGGTTTTATGCTTTTAATTAGTGTTTGTGCCAAGTAGAACCTTTGTGAAGACTTGGGGAAAGTCTTGTTGATCATGCTGTAAAAAACAGAAACTTTAGCGCTCACGAGAATTGCTGCCATTTTTATTTGGAGAGTGCTATTTAGTTAATTATTTTTTCAGATGATTAATAGATAAATTCCTCAGGTCCAGAAATTTATTTTAGAATTTTATGAGTTCCAGAAGTATACGTTTGATCCAGATTACTACAGACTGTTCTATTTTTGACAGATTCTGTTTTCATTGTGTTGTTTGCTTATTTTGATGAATCTATGGCTAGTAAAAAGAGTTTATAAACCATAGAGAATTTGGAATACAGTAGGTTTAACACCAATATAAATAAAGAATGAGTTCATTACAGTACCTTGAAGTGGTGTTTTGTTTTCTTTCGCTAACGGAGCTCACGAGTTTTCTACTTTAAGTTTTGTGTTGTGAAGTTTTCAAGTTTTGGGTAAGGATTCGATGGATTATGGAATAAGGAGTGGAAAGATCCTAAGCTTGGGGATGCCCAAGGCACCCCAAGGTAATAGTCAAGGACAACCAAGAGCCTAAGCTTGGGGATGTCCCGGAAGGCATCCCCTCTTTCGTCTTCGTTCATCGGTAACTTTACTTAGAGCTATATTTTTATTCGCCACATGATATGTGTTTTGCTTGGAGCATCAATTTATTTTGTTAGGATTTTCTTGCTGTTATTTATAACAATTTTTTGCATCTTTTATTTCAATAAAAGTGGCATTAATAGTCTTTACTATGCCTATGTTACAAGTATACATGTTGCTGTTTGAAAACAGAAAGTTTACCGCTGTTGCAATAATTCCCTAGAAAAGTAAGAATGTGATAAAATGTTGAAACCTTTTGCATATTAAGCTCTGATAAATTTAATACAGTGGGAATTTTCTTTCATAATTTTTGGATCTAGGGAAGTATGGATGTTGCAGCATTCTCTACAAACTATCCTGTTTAGGCAGATTGCTGTTATGTTTGCATTGTTTGCATATATTTGCTTCTTTAATGATTCTATTTGAGGATAGGACTATTAAATATGCAGAGGCATTTAGTATTCAATGTTGAATAATAATTTTAGTGATTTGCTACAGTAGAGTATGATAAGGTTTTTGTAATGGTTTATACTAACTTATCTCACGAGTCCTTGTTGAGTTTTGTGTGGATGAAGCTTTTGAGATTTAGGGAGACCGTGATATGAGAGAAATTAAGGAGACACAGAAGCTCAAGCTTGGGGATGCCCAAGGCACCCCAAGATAATATTTCAAGAAGTCTCAAGCGTCTAAACTTGGGGATGCCCCGGTTGGCATCCCACCTTTCTTCTTCAACAACTATCGGTTAGTATCGGTTGATCCTAAGTTTTTGCTTCTTCACATGATGTTTGCCATTCTTAGAATGTCATTTTATTTTGCTTTGCTTGCTTTTTGAATAGAATACCAAGATCTGAAATTATTAAATGTTAGAGAGTCTTCACATAGTTGCATAGTTATTCGACTACTCATTGATCTTCACTTATATTTCTCGGAGTAGTTTGTCATTTGCTCTAGTGCTTCACTTATATCTTTTAGAACATGGTGGTAGTTTTATTTTGAAGAAATAGATGAACTCTCATGCTTAACTTAGATTATTTTGAGAGTCTTAAATAGCATGGTAATTTGCTTAAAATCCTAATATGCTAGGTATACAAAAAGAATAATAAAATTCTCTTATGAGTGTGTTGAATACTATGAGAAGTTTGATACTTGATAATTGTTTTGAGATATGGAGATGGTGATATTAGAGTCATGCTAGTTGAGTAGTTGTGAATTTGAGAAATACTTGTGTTGAAGCTTGTGATCCCCGTAGCATGCACGTATGGTGAACCGTTATGTGATGAAGTCGGAGCATGATTTATTTATTGATTGTCTTCCTTATTAGTGGCGGTCGGGGACGAGTGATGGTATTTTCCTACCAATCTATCCCCCTAGGAGCATGCGCGTAGTACTTTGTTTCGATAACTAATAGATTTTTGCAATAAGTATGTGAGTTCTTTATGACTAATGTTGAGTCCATGGATCATGCGCACTCTCACCCTTCCACCTTTGCTAGCCTCTCTAATACCGCGCACCTTTCGCCGGTATCATACACCTACCATATACCTTCCTCAAAACAGCCACCATACCTACCTATTATGGCATTTCCATAGCCATTCCGAGATATATTGCCATGCAACTTTCCACCGTTCCGTTATTATGACACGCTTCATCATTGTCATATTGCTTTGCATGATCATGTAGTTGACATCGTATTTGTGGCAAAGCCACCGTTCATAATTTTTCATACATGTCACTCATGAATCATTGCACATCCCGGTACACCGCCGGAGGCATTCATATAGAGTCATATCTTGTTCTAAGTATCGAGTTGTAATTATTGAGTTGTAAGTAAATAAAAGTGTGATGATCATCATTATTAGAGCATTGTCCCAGTGAGGAAAGGATGATGGAGACTATGATTCCCCCACAAGTCGGGATGAGACTCCGGACGAAAAATAAATAAAAGAGGCCAAAGAAGCCCAAATAATAATAAAAAAAGAGGCCATAAAAAATAGAAAGGCCCAAATAAAAATTAAAAAAATAAAAAAGAATGAGAGAAAAAGAGAGAAGGGACAATGCTACTATCCTTTTACCACACTTGTGCTTCGAAGTAGCACCATGATCTTCATGATAGAGAGTCTCCTATGTTGTCACTTTCATATACTAGTGGGAATCTTTCATTATAGAACTTGGCTTGTATATTCCAATGATGGGCTTCCTCAAAATGCCCTAGGTCTTCGTGAGCAAGCGAGTTGGATGCACACCCACTAGTTTCTTTTGTTGAGCTTTCATATACTTATAGCTCTAGTGCATCCGTTGCATGGCAATCCCTACTCACTCACATTGATATCTGTTGATGGGCATCTCCATAGCCCGTTGATATGCCTAGTTGATGTGAGACTATCTTCTCCCTTTTTGTCTTCTCCACAACCACCATTATATTCCACCTATAGTGCTATGTCCATGGCTCACGCTCATGTATTGCGTGAAGATTGAAAAAGTTTGAGAACATCAAAAGTATGAAACAATTGCTTGGCTTGTCATCGGGGTTGTGCATGATTTAAATATTTTGTGTGGTGAAGATAGAGCATAGCCAGACTATATGATTTTGTAGGGATAGCTTTCTTTGGCCATGTTATTTTGAGAAGACATAATTGCTTAGTTAGTATGCTTGAAGTATTATTATTTTTATGTCAATATGAACTTTTGTCTTGAATCCTATGGATCTGAATATTCATGCCACAATTAAGAAGAATTACATTGAAATTATGCCAACTAGCATTCCACATCAAAAATTATCTTTTTTTATCATTTACCTACTTGAGGACGAGCAGGAATTAAGCTTGGGGATGCTTGATACGTCTCCAACGTATCTATAATTTTTGATTGCTCCATGCTATATTATCTACTGTTTTGGGCAATATTGGGCTTTATTATCCACTTTTATGTTATTTTTGGGACTAACCTATTAACTGGAGGCCCAGCCCAGATTTGTTGTTTTATGCCTATTTTAGTGTTTTGAAGAAAAGGAATATCAGACGGAGTCGAAACGGAATGAAATCAACTGGAGAAGTTATTTTTGGAAGGAAACATGATGGACTTGCACCCCACGTCAGAAGATACGGGAGCTGCCCACGAGGGTGGGGGGCGCGCCCCCTACCTCGTGGGGCCCTTGTGACTCCCCTGACGTACTTCTTCCGCCTATATAACTCCACGTACCCTAAAACTTCCAGAACAGAGATTAGATCGGGAGTTCCGCCGCCAGAAGCCTCCGTAGCCACCAAAAACCAATCTAGACCCGTTCCGGCACCCTGACGGAGGGGGCAATCCTTCTCCGGTGGCCATCTTCATCATTCCGGCGCTCTCCATGACGAGGAGGGAGTAGTTCTCCCTCGGGGCTGAGGGTATGTACCAGTAGCTATGTGTTTGATCTCTCTCTCTCTCATGTTCTTGAGATGATACGATCTTGATGTATCGCGAGCTTTGCTATTATAGTTGGATCCTATATTTCTCGTCCCCCTCTTCTCTCTTGTAATGAATTGAGTTTTGCCTTTGGAGTTATCTTATCGGATTGAGTCTTTAAAGACTTGAGAACACTTGATGTATGTCTTGGTGATCAACTTGCGGGTTTTGTGACATTGGGAACCTATGCATAGGGGTTGGCACACGTTTTCGTCGTGATTCTCCGATAGAAACTTTGGGGAACTCTTTGAGGTCCTTTGTGTTGGTTGAATAGATGAATCTGAGATTGTGTGATGCATATCGTATAATCATGCCCACGGATACTTGAGGTGACATTGGAATATCTAGGTGACATTAGGGTTTTGGTTGATTTGTGTCTTAACGTGTTATTCTAGTACGATCTCTAGGGCTGTTTGTGACACCTATAGGAATAGCCCAATGGATTGATTGGAAAGAATAACTTTGAGGTGGTTTCGTACCCTACCATAATGTCTTTGTTCGTTCTCCGCTATTAGTGACTTTGGAGTGACTCTTTGTTGCATGTTGAGGGATAGTTATGTGATCCAATTATGTTAGTGTTGTTGAGGGAACTTACACTAGCGAAAGTATGAACCCTAGGCCTTATTTCCACGCATTGCAATACCGTTTACGCTCAATTTTATCACTTGTTACCTTGCTGTTTTTATTATTTCAGATTACAAAAACTATTATCTACTATCCATATACCACTTGTATCACCATCTCTTCGCCGAACTAGTGCACCTATACAATTTACCATTGTATTGGGTGTGTTGGGGACACAAGAGACTCTTTGTTATTTGGTTGCAGGGTTGCTTGAGAGAGACCATCTTCATCCTACGCCTCCTACGGATTGATAAACCTTAGGTCATCCACTTGAGGGAAATTTGCTACTGTCCTACAAACCTCTGCACTTGGAGGCCCAACAACGTCTACAAGAAGAAGGTTGTGTAGTAGACATCACTTACCGGTGATGACCGTAGTTTGAGGAGTTCATGTATTCATTATGTGTTAATGCTTTGTTCCGGTTCTCTATCAAAATGAGGCCTTAATATCCCTTAGTTTCCGTAAGGACCCCGCTGCCACGGGAGGGTAGGACAAAAGATGTTATGCAAGTTCTTTTCCATAAGCACATATGACTATATTCGGAATACATGCCTACATTATATCAATGAACCGGAGCTAGTTCTGTGTCACCCTAGGTTATGACTATTACATGATGAACCGCATCCGGCATAATTCTGTATCACCGATCCATTGCCTACGAGCTTTCCATATATTGTTCTTCGTTTATTTACTTTCCCGTTGCTATTGCTATCATCACTACAAAATACCAAAAACATTATTTTACTATTGTTACCTTTTGCTACCGTTACCACTACTATCATATTACTTTGCTACTAAACACTTTGCTACAGATATTAAGTTTCCAGGTGTGGTTGAATTGACAACTCAGCTGCCAATACTTGAGAATATTCTTTGGCTCCCCTTGTGTCGAATCAATAAATTTGGGTTGAATACTCTACCCTCGAAAACGGTTGCGATCCCCTATACTTGTGGGTCATCACTATGTTCCCCAACAGGTTGTTCTATTTATATGAGTAATATCTTTTATGGTCATGCACCCTTGAAGAGTGGTCTATTGTTGTTGAATCTCGATCGTGGTGATACACATATTCATAATATTGATGCCAAAAGATGCAAAGTTGATAATGATAGTGCAACATATTTGTAGCACTGCCGTTTAGGTCATATTGGTGTAAAGCACATGAAGAAACTCCCTGCAGACGGACTTTCAGAATCACTTGATTATGAATCATTTGATGCTTACGAACCATGCCTCATGGGCAAGATGACTAAGACTCCGTTCTTCAGAACAATGGAGCGAGCCACTGACTTATTGGAAATAATACATACCGATGTATGCGATCCGACGAGTGTTGAGGCTCGCGGCGGGTATCATTATTTTCTGACCTTCACAGATGATTTGACCAAATATGGGTATATCTACTTAATGAAGCACAAGTCTGAAACATTTGAAAAGTTCAAAGAATTTCAGAGTGAAGTGGAGAATCATCGTAACAAGAACATAAAGTTTCTACGATCAGATCGCGGAGGCGAATATTTGAGTTACGAGTTTGGCCTTGATTTAAAACAATGTGAAATAGTTTCACAACTCACGCCACCTGGAACACCACAACGAAATGGTGTGTCTGAACGTCGTAACCGTACTTTATTAGATATGGTGCGATCTATGATGTCTCTTACCGATTTACCGCTATCATTTTGGGGTTATGCATTAGAGACTGCTGCATTCACTTTAAATAGGGCACCATCTAAATTTGTTGAGATGACACCGTATGAACTGTGGTTTGACAAGAAACCTAAGTTGCCATTTCTTAAAGTTTGGGGTTGCGATGCTTATGTGAAAAAGCTTCAACCTGATAAGCTCGAACCCAAATCGGAGAAGTGCGTCTTCATAGGATATCCAAAAGAAAATGTTGGGTACACCTTCTATCACAGATCTGAAGGCAAGATATTTGTTGCTAAGAATGGATCATTTCTAGAGAAAGAGTTTCTCTCGAAAGAAGTGAGTGGGTGGAAAGTAGAACTTGATGAGGTAATTGTACCTTCTCTCGAATTGGAAAGTAGCTCATCACAGAAAACCGTTCCCGTGATGCCTACACCAATTAGTGAGGAAGCTAATGATAATGATCATGAAACTTTAGATCAAGTTGCTACAGAACTTCATAGGTCAACCAGAGTACGTTCCGCACGAGAGTGGTACGGTAATCCTGTTCTGGAAGTCATGTTACTAGACCTTGATGAACCTACGAACTATGAGGAAGCGATGATGAGACCAGATTCCGTGAAATGGCTTGAGGCCATGAAAAATGAGATAGGATCCATGTATGAGAACAAAGTATGGACTTTGGTTGACTTGTACGATGATGGCAAGCCATAGAGAATAAATGGATCTTCAAGAAGAAGACATATGCTGATAGTAATGTTACTGTCTACAAAGCTTGACTTGTTGCGAAAGGTTTTCAACAAGTTCAAGGAGTTGACTACGATGAGAGTTTCTCACCCGTAGCGATGCTTGAGTATGTCCGAATCATTTTAGCAATTGCCGCATTTTATGATTATGAAGTCTGGCAAATGGACGTCAAAACTGCATTCCTAAATGGATTTGTCAAAGAAGAGTTGTATATGATGCAACCAGAAGGTTTTGTCGATCCTAAAGGTGCTAACAAAGTGTGCAAGCTCTAGTGATCCATTTATGGACTGGTGCAAGCATCTCGGAGTTGGAATATATGCTTTGATAGTGTGATCAAAGCGTATGGTTTTATACAGACTTTTGGAGAAGCCTGTATTTACAAGAAAGTGAGTGGGAGCTCTGTAGCATTTCTAATATTATATGTGGATGACATATTGTCGATTGGAAATGATATAGAATTTCTGGATAGCATAAAAGGATACTTGAATAAGAGTTTTTCAATGAACGGCCTCGGTGAAGCTACTTATATATTGGGCATCAAGATCTATAGGGATAGATCAAGATGCTTAATAGAACTTTCACAAAACACATACCTTGACAAGATTTTGAAGAAATTCAAAATGGATCAGTCAAAGAAAGAGTTCTTGCCTGTATTGCAAGGTGTGAAGTTGAGTAAGACTCAAAGCCCGACCACAGTAGAAGATAGAGAAAGAATGAAAGTCATTCCCTATGCCTCAGCCATAGGTTCTATAAAGTACGCCATGCTATGTACCAGACATATTGTGTACCTTACCATGAGTTTGGCAAGGGGGTACAATAGTGATCCAGGAGTAGATCACTGGATAGCGTTCAAAATTATCCTTAGTTACCTAAGATGACAAAGGAAATGTTTCTCAGTTATGGAGGTGACAAAGAGTTCGTCGTAAAGGGTTGCATCAATGTAAGCTTTGACACCGATCTGGATGACTCTGAGTCTTGATCTGGATACATATTGGAAGTGGGAGCAATTAGCTAGAGTAGCTCCATGCAGAGCATTGTATACATAGAAATTTCCAAAATACATACGGATCTGAATGTGGCAGACCCGTTGACAAAACTTCTCTCACAAGCAAAACATGATCACACCTTAGTGCTCTTTCGGTGTTAATCACATAGCGATGTGAACTAGACTATTGACTCTAGTAAACCCTTTGGGTGTTGGTCACATGGCGGTGTGAACTATGGGTGTTAATCACATAAAGATGTGAACTATTGGTGTTAATAACATGGCGATGTGAACTAGATTATTGACTCTAGTGCAAGTGGGAGACTGAAGGAAATATACCCTAGAGGTAATAATAAAGTTGTTATTTATATTTCCTTATATCATGGTAATGTTTATTATTCATGCTAGAATTGTATTACCGGAAACTTGATACATGTGTGGATACATAGACAAAACACAGTGTCCCTAGTAAGCCTCTACTAGACTAGCTCGTTAATCAAAGATGGTTAAGTTTCCTAACCATAGACGTGTGTTGTCATTTGATGAATGGGATCACATCATTAGGAGAATTATGTCATGGACAAGACATCGATTAGCTTAGCATAATGATCATTAAGTTTTATTGGTATTGCTTTCTTCATGACTTATACATATTCCTTTGACTATGAGATTATGCAACTCCCGAATACCGGAGGAACACCTTGTGTGCTATCAAACGTCACAACGTAACTGGGTGATTATAAAGATGCTCTACAGGTGTCTTCGAAGGTGTTTGTTGGGTTGGCATAGATCGAGATTAGGATTTGTCACTCCGAGTATCGGTGAGGTATCTATGGGCCCTCTCGGTAATGCACATCATGATAAGCCTTGCAAGAAATGTGACTAATGAGTTAGTTGCGGTATGATGCATTACGGAACGAGTAAAGAGACTTGTCGGTAACAAGATTGAACTAGGTATGAAGATACTGACGATCGAATCTCGGGCAAGTAACATACCGATGACAAAGCAAATAATGTTTGTTGTCATTACGGTTTGACCGATAAAGATCTTCATAGAATATATAGGAACCAATATGAGCATCCAGGTTCCGCTATTGGTTATTGATCGGAGAGGTGTCTCGATCATGTCTACATAGTTCTCGAACCCATAGGGTCCACACGCTTAATTTTGTATCATATGAGTTATGTGATTTGGTGACTGAATGTTGTTCGGAGTCCCGGATGAGATCACGGACATGATGAGGAATCTTGAAATAATCAAGAGGTAAAAATTCATATATAGGACAATAGTATTCGGACACCGGAAGTGTTCTGGGGGTACCAGGTACGTATCAGGTCACCGGAAGGGGTTCCGGGCAACCCCCGACAAGCTATATGGGCCTAATGGGCTAAGAGGGGAAACACACCAGCCACTAAGGGGCTGGTGCACCCCCCATATGGGCTAGCCAAATTGGAGTAGAAAAGGGGAAGGAGGAAAGGAAAAAGGGAATAGGATCCCCCCTTCCCCCTCTTCCCTTCCTACTCCGAATAGGAATAGGAAATGGGGGATGGCAAATTGGGAGGACCCCAAGTAGGATTCCTCCTACTTGGGGCGCCCCCTTGGCTGCCTCTCCTCCCCTTCAACCTATATATATGAAGGGGGCACCGCTAGAACACACACCAACAATTTTTAGCCGTGTGCGGCACCCCCCTCCACGGTTTACACCTCCGGTCATATCTTCGTAGTGCTTAGGCGAAGCCCTGCGCGGATCACTTCACCATCACCGTCGCCACACCATCGTGTTGACGGAACTCTCCCTCGACACTTTGCTGGATCAAGAGTTCGAGGGACATCATCGAGCTGAATGTGTGCAGAACTCAGAGGTGTCGTACGTTCTGTGCTTGATCGGTCGGAACAAGAAGAAGTTCGACTACATCAACCGCGTTGTCAAACGCTTCCGCTTTTGGTGTATAAGGGTACATGGACACACTCTCCCCCTCTCGTTGCTATGCATCTCCTAGATAGATCTTGCGTGCACGTAGGAAATTTTTGAAATTGCATGCTACGTTCCGCAACAAGGTGATGTTGGGGTTTGCAACATCTGGTTCATGTTCACGGATGACACACCTCGTGGTGCATGTGGCCAATGACAACAATAGAACGATAGACAATGTCTATAAAGTTGACGACATCTCGATGAATTGATGGGTGCAAGTAATTGAAATTTTTCTCACTGACGACAAAGTAGACTTGCAACAGTCGGCGTAGATTAAATGCCGAAATTCGTCGTTCACAATATACGATTCGAGCTCTTTTTGGTCTGAATAGATTCTTCTCGTCGATGTGGTCCGTGTGGCATGAACGTTCGGTCAACAAATCTCTTGTGCATAAGGAATGATGATGGCATCTGATGGTCATGTAAGGTGGTAGCTTAGGGCAGGGGATATATACCTAAACGGAACCTCTACGCGTATGACACTCCTGTGCCAAATTCTTGTACAACAACTGTTCATGTGGTGTGCCTTAATTTTTTTAATGTATGGATACTTGTTGTGCATCATCTTAAAGGGATGATAGGAAAAATATGGTATTGTGTGCAAGCCTACAAAGAGGCCCAGCGTAGGCCAACAAAGTCCAACTCGGACGGATAATGGTCATGCCTAGTGTGGCCCCAACGTACGAAATGGACCAAAGGACCAAAAAAGTGGAGAGACAATCCTCCCTTTAATATTAGGTATAGATATAGAAGGATCATAGTACAAGGCGGATCATAGTACAAGGCACGTACACGCCAACCTGGCAAAATTGAAAAGACAGCGAGCCTTTGCACAAATGAACACCAACCAAGAAGTAAAATTACAATCAAGACTAAAAAATCCTCTGAAGTTGACATCAACACCCATCAGCTGCCTCTGGCACCACCACATACACCACCAAAGGAAAAAATGATGGATCACCTTAACACTCGAGATTGATGCAGCTTTATGGCTGATATGCATCTTTGCGGATCTCCAAGGTGGCTCGTCAAAGGAGAAACCATAACCATTGAACGGACCAGACCGGGGCAACACCCCGGACACTATATCAAACTCTAGATCTGCCACCCCCCCCCACACTACTCAGACGTTGGAGGAGGGAACTGTACCTGCCACAAACCACGAATCCATCACATGATCCGCCATCTTTCAGATGCCGTCGAGGCAGACCACAATCTACATCCATTCCTGGACTACCTCCCAAGCTCCGGGCCGGTGCTCGCTCAAGCAAACGTCATCGCAAATGGTGGAGCTCAAGGACACAGGTCCACACGAGGATGTCGCGCGCCACTGAAGGAAATATGCCCTAGAGCCAATAATAAAGTTGTTATTTATATTTCCTTATATCATGATAAATGTTTTTATTCATGCTAGAATTGTATTAACCGGAAACTTAGTACATGTGTGAATACATAGACAAAACAGACTGTCCCTAGTATGCCTCTACTTGACTAGCTCGTTAACCAAAGATGGTTATGTTTCCTGACCATATACATGTGTTGTCATTTGATGAACGAGATCACATCATTAGAGAATGATGTGATGGACAAGACCCATCTGTTAGCTTAGCATAATGATCGTTTAGTTTTATTGCTATTGCTTTCATCATGACTTATACATGTTCCTCTGACTATGAGATTATACAACTCCTGAATACCGGAGGAACACCTTGTGTGCTATCAAACGTCACAACGTAACTGGATGATTATAAAGATGCTCTACAGATGTCTCCCAAGGTGTTTGTTGGGTTGGCATAGATCGAGATTAGGATTTGTCACTCCATGTATCGGAGAGGTATCTCTGGGCCCTCTCGGTTATGCACATCACTATAAGACTTGCAAGCAAAGTGACTAATGAGTTAGTCACGGGATGATGCATTACGGAACGAGTAAAGAGATTTGCCGGTAACGAGATTGAACTAGGTATGATGATACCGACGATCGAATCTCGGGCAAGTAACATACCGACGACAAAGGGAACAACGTATGTTGTTATGCGGTTTGACCGATAAAGATCTTCGTAGAATATGTAGGACCCAATATGAGCATCCAGGTTCCACTATTGGTTATTGACTGGAGATGTGTCTCGGTCATGTCTACATAGTTCTCGAACCCGTAGGGTCTGCACGCTTAACGTTCGACGACGATTTTATTATGAGTTATGTGATTTGATGACCGAAGTTTGTTCGAAGTCCTGGATGAGATCACGGACATGACAAGGAGTCTCGAAATGGTCGAGAGGTAAAGATTCATATATAGGATGATGGTATTTGGACACCAGAAGTGTTCCGGGTGATACCGGGTCACCGAAAGGGGTTCCGGGCAACCCCCGGCAAAGATATGGGCTTAATGGGTGATGACCCACAAGTATAGGGGTTCTATCGTAGTCCTTTCGATAAGTAAGAGTGTCGAACCCAACGAGGAGCAGAAGGAAATGTTAAGCGGTTTCCAGCAAGGTATTCTCTGCAAGTACTGAAATAAGTGGTAACAGATAGTTTTGTGATAGGATAATTTGTAACGAGCAACAAGTAACAAAAGTAAATAAAGTGTAGCAAGGTGGCCCAATCCTTTTGTAGCAAAGGACAATCCTGGAAAAACTCTTATATGATGTAAAGCGCTCCCGAGGACACATGGGAATATCGTCAAGCTAGTTTTCATCACGCTCATATGATTCGCATTCGGTACTTTGATAATTTGGTATGTGGGTGGACCGGTGCTTGGGTGCTGCCCTTACTTGGACAAGCATCCCACTTATGATTAACCTCTATTGCAAGCATCCTCAAATACAACAAAAGTATTAAGGTAAACCTAACCATAGCATGAAACATATGGATCCAAATCAGCCCCTTACGAAGCAACACATAAACTAGGGTTTAAGCTTCTGACACTCTAGCAACCCATCATCTACTTTTTACTTCCCAATGCCTTCCTCTAGGCCCAAATAATGGTGAAGTGTCATGTAGTCGACGTTCACATAACACCACTAGAGGAGAGACAACATACATCTCATCAAAATATCGAACGGATACCAAATAGCAAGACTTCTCCCATGTCCTTAGGAACAAAAGTAACTACTCACAAAGCATAAACATGTTCATAATCAGAGGGGTATTAATGTGCATATAGGATCTGAACATATGATCTTCCACCAATTAAACCAACTAGCATCAACTACAAGGAGTAATTAACACTACTAGCAACCTACTAGCATCAATCTCGGACTTGGAGACAAGAATTGGATACAAGAGATGAACTAGGGTTTTGAGATGAGATGGTGCTGATGAAGATGTTGATGGAGATTGCCCTCTCCCGGTGAGAGGAGCATTGGTGATGACGATGGTGATGATTTCCCCCTCCGGGAGGGAAGCTTCCCCGGCAGAACAGCCACGCCAGAACCCTAGATTGGCTCCGCCAAGGTTCCGCCTCGTGGCGGCGGAGTTTCGTCCGAGAAGATGGCTTATGATTATTTTCCCATCGAAAGAGTCCATATAGCAGAAGATGGTCACCGGAGGGCCACCAGGGGGCCCACGAGGTAGGGGGCGCGCCCAGGGGGTAGGGCGCGCCCCCCACCCTCGTGGGCAGGGTGTGGCCCCCCTGGTGAAGTTCTTGCGCTCAATGTTTTTTTATATATTTGGAGAATATCATCCGTGAAGTTTCAGATCTTTTGGAGCTGTGCAGAATAGGTCTCTAATATTTGCTCCTTTTCCAGCCAGAATCCCAGCTCCCGACATTCTCCCTCTTTATGTAAACCTTGTAAAATAAGAGATAATAGGCATAATTATTGTGACATAATGTGTAATAACAGCCCACGATGCAATAAATATTGATATAAAAGCATGATGCAAAATGGAAGTATCAACTCCCCCAAGCTTAGACCTCGCTTGTCCTCAAGCGAAAAGCCGAAATCGAAAAATATGTCCACATGTTTAGAGATGAAGGTGTCGATAAAAATAAAATACGGACATGAGGGCATCATGATCATTCTTAGAGCAGCAACTTATATAATTCTTTTCATGTGATATCTTATGCTACAGTAATAATTCAATCACAATATCAAGTATGGATCGTAAACTTCATTGAAAACTAACAAACTATAATCTCAGTCATTGAAGCAATTGCAATTTATCATAACATAGGAAAGAGTCAATGTATAAGAGCTTTTCAGAAAGTCCACATACTCAACTATCATATAGTCTTTCACAATTGCTGACACTCACGCAATACTTATGGGTATGGAGTTTTAATCGGACACAGAGAAAGATAGGGGCTTATAGTTTTGCCTCCCAACGTTTTACCTCAAGGGTAATGTCAACAGTAATAGTTCATGAAAACCCACATCCAATTAGCCATATATACCAGGATCTTTCCAACATGTTATGCTTGCCAAAGGATAAAATGTAAAAAGGAAGGGTGAAGATCACCTTGACTCTTTTGCAGTATAGCAGATAAAAGTAAAAGATAGGCCCTTCGTAGAGGGAAGCAGAGGTTGTCATGCACTTTTATGGTTGGATGCACAAAATCCTAATACGAAAGAACGTCACTTTATATTGCCACTTGTGATATGGACCCTTATTATGCAGTCTGTCACTTTTATTACTTCCCTATCACACGATCGTATAAAGCTTATTTCTTCCACACCAATCAATCATACATATTTAGAGAGCAATTTTTATTGCTTGCACCGATGACAACTTACTTGACGGATCTTACTCAATCCATAGGTAGGTATGGTGGACTCTCATGGCAAAACTGGTATAAAGTAGTATCTCTACTTGGTGCAATGAATTTGGCTAGCATGAGGGGGAAAGGCAAGCTCAACATGTTGGAGGATCCAAGACAATATAATTTATCTCAGATGTAAGAAAACATAACCCATCACGTTGTCTTCCTTGTCCAATGTCAACTCTTTTTTTCGAGGGTACGCCAAAGGCGTACCATAGCTTTATAGAAGGAGAGAAAGATATGTACAAGATATTACACGGAAGGTAGATGGCCCCCCATGGAGCGTATCCACCAAACCCTCCACTCATCCTAGCTTAACCCTACTACTCACACCACGTAGAGACTCCTAAAGCTCCTGCTCTAACCACCTATCTAGTTCTTGCCAGATCAATTCCACAGTTTCATTTGCATTTCTCGTATCATTCCTCCCAAAAACCCTGCCATTCCGTTGCTTCCATATGTTCCAGCATATTGACGTGACCACTGAATCAAAACCCTTCCGTCTCCCTTTCGGCATAGTCTTCCTCGTCGTACTCCACCAATCACCAATTGTGGAAAGCTGTGTTGGGCAAAGATCCAGGTTGATTCTCATTCTGGAGAAGCAAAGGTACCACACCTGCCGCGCAAACACACATTGCATGGTAATGTGGTCTACGGTGTCCTCCTCCTGTTCGCAAAGATAACAATGCGATCTTTCGTCCTGTAACCCATGTCTAAAGCGTCTATCCGCCGTCCATAACCTGTATTGCACCGCTAACCACATGAAATTCTTGCAGACGAGTGGTGCCCAACATTTCCAAATGGCAGCATAAGCTCTAAACCGGATCCCTCCCATGCAAAGCATCTTATAAGCCAAGGAAGTCGTGTAGACTCCTTCTCGGCTCCAAGACCAAATTGGCTTGTCAACGGACCCAGGCTCCAACTGTATGTAGATCAGGATCTCCCACAACTGGATAAACTGGGCCAGGCCTTCTGTGCATAACTGGCCTACAATGTCGTCCGTCCATGCATGTAACCATAACGCATCTTTCACACATGTTCTGTTGATGGTTTGCGTTCTGACCCTTTGATAAACCAGCGGTGCAATCTCACCAATCGTGGCCCCACTGATCCACATGTCTTTCCAGAACAACGCTTTCGTTCCCTCTCCCACCTGCCACATCACGAGACTAGCGAACGCTGCGGCAGCTTGTTTGTCAGGTGTCCAGTTCAGTCCTTGCCATGGTCTTGTGTCATCAGTCCTGGATAACCACTCCCACCTCTTTCTCAGGGCAATCCCTTGTTTGCACAAATCAATGACTCCTAATCCTCCAAGTTGTTTGGGTCGACAAACTCGTTGCCAAGACACCAAACACCGACCCCATGGATCTCTTCTGTCCCAGCCCAGAAGAATGCTCTGCACCCCTTGTCCACTCGCTCAATAGCCCACTTTGGAGCCTCTGCCACAATCAGATGATGTGTCGGCCGAGCTCTCATCACCTGGTTGACCAGAATCAATCTTCCAGGCCTAGTTACAAACCCTCTTTGCCATCCTGGCAGTATACGAAGTGCCGCGTCCACCACCGGTTGCCACTCCGACCTCTTTAGCTGCTTTATACTGAGTTGTAACCCCAAGTATTTGCATGGAAAGGTCTCCATCTTCCATGGTAATGCCTCCTTTACTAGCTGTTCATCGCCAACATCCGCCCTGATCATGATCGCCGCAGATTTGTTGTAGTTGATTCTCAGGCCCGAAGCTTCACCAAAAATCCCAAGCATTACCTTCACAAACAGCAGGTCTGAGACAGAGGGCTTGATGAAAAACACCACATCATCCGCATAGAGAGATAGCCGCTGCAATGGGCTGCATCCATTCATGCGGCACAACACCTCAGCCTCATGCGCTTTGATCACAATCTCCGTTAACACATCCATGGCGATGACGAATAGCAACGGCAAGATCGAGTCTCCTTGCCTCAAACCCTTTGCATGCATAAATTTGGGTCCAGCAGAACCATTCACCAGCACTCTGGAGCTCGCCGAGGTGAGTAATGTGGCAATCCTCGATAGCCAGCGCTCAGAAAACCCTTTAGCGCGCAAAACCTTGAATAGAAAAGGCCAGGACAGCGAGTCAAAAGCCCTCGAAATATCAAGCTTTAGAAGCACACCTTTGGCCTTACGTTTGTGCAGTCTTAGGGCCATTTGTCGAACTAGCAGAAAATTGTCGTGAATGTTCCGGCCCTTGATGAACGCTGATTGATTTATGTGCACCAGCTCCCCCATTCTCGGCCTCAGTCTTGTAGCCAGTAGCTTAGATGCTAGCTTTGGCATGCTATGAACCAGGCTGATCGGTCTGAAATCATTGATGCAGCAGGCTTCAGCAGACTTGGGAATTAGTGTTATAAGTGTCTGGTTAAGCCGCCCGAACCCAACCCCATTACCCAGCATGAAACTGTGGAGTGCCGCCAGCAGATCTCCTTTGATAATCTCCCAGGCCTTTTGGAAAAATATGCCAATGAAGCCATCAGGCCCCGGAGCCTTGTCTGACGGCATCTCCTTCACCATGCTCCAAACTTCTTCCTCCAAAAAGATGGGATCCTGCTCCGCAAGATCAACAGCCTGAATGCCTAACTCTTTGAGGTCCAGCGTGTGCTTTCTCACATCGTCTTTCCCCAACAGCTCTCTGTATGCGTTGTAGAAAGCCTCCTCTTTGCCTTGCTGATCTGCAATTACCTGTCCTCCCACATGAATAGCCGAGATAAAATTCTTCATCCTCCTACCATTAGCTACCAGGTGGAACAACTTCGAATTTGCATCTCCTTCCTGCAACCACGTGATTCTGGACCTTTGCCGCGCAATCGTTCTTTCCAACGAGGCAAGCCCTAAGACCATATGCTTAAGCTTGCTCCTTCATGCTCTCTCCTCCTCCAATAACAGCCGGCTCTCTTGTGCGCAATCAAACCGAAGAATGACAAGGTTTGCCACTGCAATCTGCATCTTGATGTTGCCGACCTTTTTCTGTCCCCAAGCATCCAAAGCTCTCGCAGTGTTCCTCGGCAATACATCAAGCCTATGAAAGGGATCCGTGGTATCGCTATCGCAAACCCAAGCCTCCTTTACCACATCCATAAAGCCATCAAGCTTCACCCAAAACTTCTCAAACCGGAATCGTCTCTTGTAATGTATGCGCCCTTCCATGGCGAGGTACAACGGACAGTGGTCTGAAGTGGAGGTAGAGAGGGCTTGCAATAAGCACTCTGGATGGTCCAGCTCCCAGTCAATGGACACAAAAGCCCTATCAATTTTGGTAAGAGTAGGCATCTCCCGTTCGCTACTCCAGGTAAATCTGTGGCCATGAAGAAAGAGCTCCTTAAGCGCATTGTCATCAACAAAGCGTTTGAATTTGCTCATCATCCTGCGATCCAGAAGGGCGTTTTTCTTGTCTTGCGCATACAAAATCATGTTAAAATCCCCAATGGCAATCCAAGGCCCAGGGCACAGATGACGCCTAGCCGTGAGCTCCTCCAGAAACATGATCTTCTCCGCGTCCTCCTGAGGCCCATAAACCACTGTTAGCCACCAAGCCGGCCCATCCAAGGGGGTGACGTAACCCATGATAAAATGTGTGTCATTGACAAAATTTGTCAATTGCACTTTGGTAGAATCCCAAGCCACAAAAATCCCTCCACGTGTCTCCGAAGCAGGAAGGTAAAAAAATTCGTCATATGCTGGCCCCATACATTGCATAATCACAAAATGGTCCACCATCTCAAGTTTGGTTTCTAGGATACATACGATGGCAGTACGGATCGAATCTACAAACTCCCTAAGTGCTTTCCGTTTGGCCGGGCTATTGACTCCCCTTATGTTCCAACACACCAGTTCTAGGGCATTGTACGACATCAGAAGGTAGAGAGTCCCATGTCAGTACACATCTACACCCCTACTCCACGGCCAGCTCGACGCTCTCCATCTCACCCCCCAGGCTGAATGGAATCGCCTTGCCAAAGATGGCCGCAATCGCCCGAAGCTGCTGCTCCTGCAAAGGCGAGTCGAACACTTGTCGTAGCTGCCCAAGTGCATCCTCCGAAACCACAATATCCTCACTGTCGAACCCCAGCATCTTCAACAGCACTGCTTCTGCCGCCGATGCTTTAGTCTTGTGAGGGGCCCCCACCCCCAGAGATCTAGTAGTGCACCGAGGAGTGAACGGATCCTATCCCGGCCTCACTCCCCTCAGTCCCTCGAATTCTTTAAGCAGTGGGGGGCCAACTTCTTAAGCAACCCCGCACAAAAGGCTCTTATGTTGCTGAGCGCAAGTTGCTCTTTGCTGGACAAATTAGTGTCCCCTGGCTGTATCTCCAAACCAGCAGTTCCAGCGCTAGTTTGCACTCTGAACGGTTCCAGCTCCGTTCCTGTAGCGTACGTGGTCATGTCATCCACAGTGTCGTCCCTTCCCCCTTCTTTCTGCATGGCCACCACAATCGAGGTGGGCACTACCTCGGCCATCTTCCTTGGCAGCTCCTCCGCATTGGCCTGCATCAAATCCTCGACTGGGGCCCAGCCATTGGGCGGTCGCTGCTCGTGTCTCTCCTGCACCACCTGCTGGCCCGAGATCCTCTGTGGATCGAACCCCTGGTCGCCCTCCATCACAAGTCGGGCCTGCGGTGAACCGGTCCGCACCAGATCCTACCTGGCATGCAACGTTTCTTCCACGACCACCGCGTGGGCGGTCTGCACGGATCCCACCGCCTCTTTTTCGACCGAAGCGACGTCCACTTGCGGCCCCACACTCCTCGACACCTCCTGGTTGGTGGAAACCACCTGCCCCGCTGTCTCTCCTGGGACCAGCACCAAAGTGCCATGATCCTGTCCTGCAGCCCGATTCTGATCCGCTGCAAAAGCCAAACTGGCTAGGACAGTGACCTCCTCGCCAACCGTATCCAGCGGATCCGAAGCAACCCGTCCGCCAACTGTCACCCTCCCAGTGGCCAAAGTACCCGGCTGAGATCCCGGTGTGTTTGAACTTCTCGGAATCTTATCAGTCGTGGTCGTAAAGCTCGCCCGAAGGCCCACGTGACCGTCGCGATTCTCATCAGCCATGTGCGGAAGCCTCCACTCGAAAGGCCCCACCCTCCCTTCCAGGACAGCGCGGTAAGATCTTCCCGGCACTCCACCGGCACCGCCGCTCGCCGGACTGCGCCACTCGCGATCTGGACCTTTGGCATCTCTAACCCCACGCATCCAGGGCTGCACCATCCAATCACCACCGAACTGCGAACCATGTTAGTTGTTCGGTAAACCACTCTGTCCACTCCCCTCGTCGGAGCCGGACCTCCCTCTCCAGAGCTCCGGCGGAGAGAAATCGCGCATCCTCCCAATGTGCACCAGGGTTGGGTACTCCAGGAGCTGGCGAAAGGAAGGCCTCCTCGCCGCCGGGTCCGGCCTCGACTCCATTGGCTCCGGCACCCAGAGTCTGCGGAATACCGGCACATCCTCAGGGTCTACGCACCAAGCTCTCAACTTGAATAGCGAAAGATCCTCCCTGCTAGCTGTCTCTGGTGCCAAGCTCTCGATCAAACAGGCGCTGCCCAGAATTTCATCTGCCGTGCTCTGAGTCCACGCATGTGATGGCACCCCTTCAATCATGACATCAATCTGCACTCTCATCAGCCTCGATGTTTCTTGCGCCTGCCAGAGCCAAGGCTTAATGAACAGCTTGAACCCCTGGTGCTCGATCAAAGGAACCGCCAGCGCCATGTTCCGGAACCGATGCGCAGCGAAGACAACCAGAAAATCCTCGGGGTGGAACTTGTGAACAGAGAACCTAAACCTAGGGATGCCTAACTGCTCGGCAATCGCCACTGCCGCCTCCTCACAGGAGACCAGCAGCCTTGCCCCGCCCACGTACATCACCACCGCAAGCTGGAGACGGCGCTCAAGGTCATCCATGCCTTCGGACCTCTGCAGCACACAGATCTCAGATGGGGACGGCGCAGGCGCAGCCACTGAAGCCAAAGGAGGGAGATTGGGCGCAACTGGCGAGGGCGGCGCCGACGGCGTGCTCTGCCTAGGCTCCATCAACCTCCTTCAAATCGCTGGTGACTGCCGCGGAGCCGGCACCCTGCTGGCAACTCTGGCGATGACAATGCGGTGGAGCTCCTCCACGGAGATGGGACTGCGTGGCTCTAAACACTGGGACGAGACGTGGCCAGCACCACCACAACGGATGCACAGCGGAGGATTCAAGCAATCCTGACGCCGGTGACCCTCCTCAAAGCACCGGAAGCAGAGACCATGGAGGTCCTGCGGGATTTGGCGCAGCTCCTAAGACGTAGGCGACGCAGATCTGCGAGGAGCGCCAGCCTCCTGCTGGCGCCGGAGAGCGCGTCGCCGATGCCACATGGCCTTGCGTGAAGGCCCCGGGCGGCGCCAGCCCTCAGCGGGCCCCGAAGCAGGCATAGCCAGCCGCCCCTTCGGCCCTCGCGCCTCCGACGATGATCCAGCCGAGCCTAGGGAAGCCGAGAGCCCCAGACCAGAAACCACAGGTCGCCCTTGGGGAAACGCCAAAGAGACAGAAGGGGGACTGCGCGAGCCCGACGCCATACACGCGAGGAGAGGTGGACGCCGGATCCGGAGCGGCTACCAGCGGGAGAGGTGGACGCCGGAGCCGGAGCAGCTACCGGCGGGAGAGGGTGTGCGACGGGGCCGGCGTGGCACCACCGAGCGGGAGCGGGGAGCGGGAGACGCCACAAGGAATTTCACCCGGTTGAGCTAATGTCAACTCTTTAGCATGTCATATTTTAATGAGTGCTCACAATCATAAAAGATGTCCAAGATAGTATATCTATATGTGAAGACCTCTCTTTCTTTATTACTTCCTATTAATTGCAACGATGACCAAAACTATGTTTGTCAACTCTCAACAACTTTTATTCATCATACTCTTTCTATGTGAGCTAATTACTCTCCATAAGAGTCACATGATCTCTTTGTTTCTTTTTATTTCTTTCTCTTTTCTTTTATTCACTTGGGATCATGGCAAAAATAATCAAGCCCTTGACTCAACACTAATCTTTATTATATATCTCACGGACTCGATTACATAGAAGGATAATAAAGCAAAACTCATGACTAGATCATACTAAGAACTTTTATTCTACTAGATCAAGATATTACCAAAAGGATCGAACTAAGAAAAATGGTAAAGATAAAAGTGATGGTGATACGATACCGGGGCACTCCCCCAAGCTTGGCAGTTGCCAAGTGGAGTTCCCATACCAGATACTCAATTCTTCTTTGTTGGAGAAGAAGGTGGAGTTGTTGATGATGGATAGTCGCACATCGAGCGTAGGAGGTCTTCTAGCTTGCGGATAATGCCCTTGAGTGCGATGATATGCTCCTTCAACAAAATATTTTCACGTGTGAGATACTTATTTTGTATACGAGCCAACTCAATCATCTTGAAAGCTTCGATTTCTGTTGGAGTAAGAGGATTGTGATCCAGTTGAAGGGTGTTCTCTGTTGCTGGAACTTGGTCCTCCATGGCCTTCTTGATCCCTTCATCCTTGTTGATCTCCATAGGTTCTTCTCTCTTCAGCTCTATCTTCATTAGCCAAGCATCATTGCCCTCATGGTTGGAGGAGGAGGGAGACGACATAGTGCCTGGCCTTGAGAACCCTGACAGAAAACAACTCGAAACAAAGACAGGAGATTTTTGCGTGATACGGGAGTCAAAACCCCCGGGAGATTATATAATGATTTTTTACTGACCAAAATACGTGTCCTGTAAGAAAACGGAGTCCGGAGAGAACACGAGGTGCCCACGAGGTAGAGGGGCGCGCTCAGGGGGTAGGGCGCGCCCTCCACCCTCGTGGAGCCCTCGTGTCCTTTCCGAACTGCTGCTTATTTTTCTATTTTTCTAAATATTCCAAAACGGAGAAATATTTCCTTAAAAACTGTTTTGGAGTCAGTTTACTTAACGTACCACATACCTATTCCTTTTCGGAGTCTGAAACGTTCCGGAAAGTGTCCTTTATGTATTCCTCCGGGGTTACGTTTCAATAACATTGGTTTCAACATTTATGGGATTACCTAAGATATAGTGTTTGATTCTTTGACCATTCATCACCTTTGGATTTGTGCCTTCGAAGTTGTTGATTTTTATGGCACCGGAACGGTAGACCTCCTCGATAACATAAGGACCCTCCCATTTAGAGAGAAGTTTTCTTGCAAAAAATCTTAAACGAGAGTTGTATAGCAATACATAATCACCTACGTTAAACTCACGCTTTTGTATCCTTTTGTCATGCCATCTTTTAACCTTTTCTTCAAACAACTTGGCATTTTCGTAGGCTTGGGTTCTCCATTCATCAAGTGAGCTAATATCAAATAACCTCTTCTCACCGGCAAGTTTAAAATCGTAATTAAGTTCTTTAATAGCCCAATAAGCCTTGTGTTCTAGTTCAAGAGGTAAGTGACATGCTTTTCCATAGACCATTTTATACAGAGACATACCCATAGGATTTTTATATGCAGTTCTATAGGCCCATAATGCATCATCAAGTTTCTTGGACCAATTCTTTCTGGACTTATTAACAGTCTTTTGCAAAATTAATTTAAGTTCTCTATTGCTCAATTCTACTTGACCACTAAACTGAGGGTGATAAGGAGATGCAATTCTATGATTAACATCATATTTAGCAAACATTTTACGGAAAGCACCATGAATAAAATGTGAACCACCATCAGTCATTAAATATCTAGGGACTCCAAACCTTGGAAAAATAACTTCTTTAAGCATTTTAATAGAAGTGTTATGATCAGAACTACTAGTTGGAATAGCTTCTACCTACTTAGTAACGTAATCAACAGCAACTAAAATATGTGTATAACCATTAGAGGAAGGAAAAGGTCCCATATAGTCAAAGCCCCAAACATCAAATGGTTCAATAACAAGTGAATAATTCATAGGCATTTCTTGACGGCTACTAATATTACCAATTCTTTGACATTCATCACAAGATAAGACAAACTTACGGGCATCCTTGAAGAGACTAGGCCAATAAAAACCAGATTGCAGTACCTTATGTGCAGTTCTATCTCCAGCATGGTGTCCTCCATAAGCTTCGGACTGACACTTGCGTAGGACCTGTTCTTGTTCATGCTCAGGTACACAACGTCTAATAACACCATCTACTCCTTTATAAAGATGTGGGTCATCCCAAAAGTAATGGCTCAAATCATAAAAGAACTTTTTCTTTTGCTGGTATGTGAAACTAGGTGGTATAAACTTAGCAACAATGTAATTAGCATAATCAGCATACCATGGAGCAGTATGAGAAGTATTTATGACATTTAATTGCTCATCAGGAAAGCTATCATCAATAGGTAGTGGGTCATCAAGCATATTTTCTAACCTAGACAAGTTGTCTGCAACGGGGTTCTCAGCTCCTTTTCTATCAACAATGTGTAAATCAAATTCTTGTAGCAAGAGAACCCATCTAATAAGTCTAGGTTTAGCATCTTTCTTTTCCATAAAATATTTAATAGCAGCATGATCAGTGTGAATAGTTACTTTAGAATCAACAATATAAGGTCTAAACTTATCACAGCAAAATACAACTGCTAAGAATTATTTTTCAGTAGTAGCATAATTTCTTTGAGCATTGTCTAGAGTTTTACTAGCATATTGAATAACATTTATTTTCTTATCAACTCTTTGTCCTAGAACAGCACCTACAGCATAATCACTAGCATCACACATAATTTCAAAGGGTAAATTCCAATCAGGTGGCTGAACGATAGGTGCAGAGATCAATGCTTTCTTAAGTATTTCAAATGCTTCTACACAATCATCATCAAAGACAAATGGTATATCTTTTTGTAATAAATTAGTCAGAGGCCGAGAGATTTTTGAGAAGTCATTAATGAACCTCCTATAAAAACCGGCATGACCAAGGAAACTTCTTATACCTTTGATGTCCTTGGGACATGGCATCTTTCCAATAGCATCAACCTTGGCTTTATCAACTTCAATACCTCTTTCAGAAACTTTATGTCCCAAGACAATACCTTCATTAACCATAAAGTGGCACTTTTCCCAATTCAAGACAAGATTAGTTTCTTCACATCTCTGCAAAACTCGATCAAGGTTTCTCAAGCAATCATCAAAAGAAGATCCATAAACAGAAAAGTCGTCCATGAAAACCTCACAAACCTTTTCACAAAAGTCAGAGAATATAGCCATCATGCATCTTTGAAAGGTAGCAGATGCATTACATAAACCAAAAGGGCTACGTCTATAAGAAAAAGTACCAAAAGGGCATGTAAAAGTAGTCTTTGATTGATCTTTGGCTGACACAGGTATTTGAGAGAAACAAGAATAACCATCTAGAAAGCAAAAATGTGTATGTTTAAACAATCTTTCTAGCATTTGATCGATAAAAGGTAAGGGGTAATGATCTTTTTTAGTAGCCTTATTTAATTTGCGGAAATCAATTACCATCCTATAACCAATAATAATTATTTGAGGAATCAATTCATCTTTATCATTAGGAACAACAGTAATACCTCCCTTCTTAGGGACACAATGGACAGGACTTACCCACTTACTATCAGCAACGGGATAAATTATACCTGCCTTAAGGAGCTTTAGTATCTCCTTTCTTACCACTTCTTTCATTTTAGGATTCAGACGGCGTTGATGATTACAAAATGATTTAGCATCTTCTTCCAAATTAATTTTATGCTGACATAGAGTGGGACTAATGCCCTTAAGATCATCAAGAGTATACCCAATAGCAGCACGGTGCTTCTTCAGAGTTTTTAATAATCTCTCTTCTTCATACTCTGAAAGGTTAGCACTAATAACAACAGGACATATCTTTTTCTCATCAAGATAAGCATATTTAAGAGTATCAGGTAACGGTTTAAGCTCAAACACGGGATCACCCTTGGGTGGAGGAGGATCCCCTAGGATTTCAATAGGTAAATTGTTTTTCAGAATAGGTTCCTGTTTAAAGAATACTTCATCTAATTCCCTTCTTTCATTCATAAACATATCATTTTCATGGTTTAGCAAATATTGTTCTAAAGGATCACTAGGAGGTACAGCAATAGAAGCAAGACCAATAATTTCATCCTTACTAGGTAATTCTTCTTCACGGTGTTGTCTACTAAATTTAGAAAAATTAAATTCATGAGTCATATCATCTAAACCGACAGTAACAACATCCCTTTTGCAGTCTATGGTAGCATTAACAGTATTTAAGAAGGGTCTACCAAATATAATGGGAAAAAACTATCTTGTGGGGAACCAAGGGCAAGAAAATCAGCAGGATATTTAGTTTTCCCACACAAGACTTCAACATCTCTAACAATTCCCATTGGTGAAATAGTATCTCTATTAGCAAGTTTAATTGTAACATCAATATCTTCCATCTCAGCAGGTGCAATGTCATGCATAATTTCTTTGTATAAGTCAATAGGTATTGCACTAGCACTAGCACCCATATCACATAAGCCATGATAACAATGATCTCCTATTTTGACAGAAATAACAGGCATGCCTACCACAGGTCTAGGTTTATCTGTATCACGGGGTTTAGCAATTCTAGCAGTTTCATTACAGAAATAAATAACATGCCCATCTATATTATCAGACAAGAGATCTTTAACCATAGCAATATTGGGTTCAACTTTAACTTCCTTAGGAGGTGTATATATTTTAATATTGCTTTTACGAACCACAGTTGAAGCTTTAGCATGATCCTTTATCCTAACAGGGAAAGGTGCTTTCTCAACATAAGAAGTAGGAACAATAGGACCATTATAAGTAATAGTCTTTTCTTCAACTTTAATAGGTGCAGCTACTTTTACTTCTATGGGAGGATGATATTTAAACCACTTCTCCTTGGGGAGATCAACATAAGCAGCAAAAGATTCACAGAAAGAAGCTACTATCTCAGAGTCAAGTCCATATTTAGTGCTAAATTTACGAAAAAAATCGGTATCCATAAAAGATTTAACACAATCAAAACTAGGTATCATACCTGACTCCTTACCATTGTCGAGGTCCCAATCTTTGGAGTTGCGTCTAATTCTTTCCAATAAATCCCATTTGAATTCAATAGTCTTCATCATAAAAGAGCCAGCACAAGAAGTATCAAGCATGGTGCGATTGTTACCAGAAAGCCGAGCATGAAAATTTTGAATAATCATTTCTCTTGAGAGCTCATGATTAGGGCATGAATATAACATTGATTTAAGCCTCCCCCAAGCTTGAGCGATGCTTTCTCCTTCGCGAGGCCAAAAATTATATATATAATTGCGATCACGATGAACAAGATGCATAGGATAAAACTTTTGATGAAATTCCAATTTCAATCGTTTGTAGTTCCAAGACTCCATATCATCACATAGCCTATATCATGTCGATGCATCTCCCCTCAAAGATAAAGGGAAGACCTTCTTCTTAACAACATCTCCGGGTACACCTGCAAGCTTAAATAATCCACAAACTTCATCCACATATATTAGATGCTCATCAGGATGTTTCGTTCCATCTCCTAAAAAAGGGTTAGCTAGCAGTTTCCTACCATACTCAAAGGAATTTCAAAGCAAGCATTTTCATTTTCAGTAGGTTCAGTAGGTTGAGGAGCAACTCTTTGCTCTACTGGTCGGGGTGAAGATACCCCGAACAAGCCCCTCAGAGGATTACTTTCCATAGTAACAAGTGACAGTAAATTTTAGCACACTATATAAATTTTTCCTTACCAAATTCCACCTACCAAAGGAACTTCACTCCCCGGCAACGGCGCCAGAAAAGAGTCTTGATAACCCACAAGTATAGGGGATCTATCATAGTCCTTTCGATAAGTAAGAGTGTCGAATCCAACGAGGAGCAGAAGGAAATGATAAGCGGTTTCCAGCAAGGTATTCTCTGCAAGTACTGAAATAAGTGGTAACAGATAGTTTTGTGATAGGATAATTTGTAACGAGCAACAAGTAACAAAAGTAAATAAAGTGCAGCAAGGTGGCCCAATCCTTTTGTAGCAAAGGACAAGCCTGGACAGACTCTTATATGATGTAAAGCACTCCCGATGACACATGGGAATATCGTCAAGCTAGTTTTCATCACGCTCATATGATTCGCGTTCGGTACTTTGATAATTTGGTATGTGGGTGGACCAGTGCTTGGGTGCTGCCCTTACTTGGACAAGCATCCCACTTATGATTAACCTCTATTGCAAGCATCCGCAAATACAACAAAAGTATTAAGGTAAACCTAACCATAGCATGAAACATATGGATCCAAATCAACCCCTTATGAAGCAACGCATAAACTAGGGTTTAAGCTTCTGTCACTCTAGCAACCCATCATCTACTTATTATTTCCCAATGCCTTCCTCTAGGCCCAAATAATGGTGAAGTGTCATGTAGTCGACGTTCACATAACACCACTAGAGGAGAGACAACATACATCTCATTAAAATATCGAACGAATATTAAATTCACATGACTACTAATAGCAAGACTTCTCCCATGTCCTCGGGAATAAAAGTATCTACTCACAAAGCATAAAAATGTTCATAATCAGAGGGGTATTAATGTGCATATAGGATCTAAACATATGATCTTCCACCAATTAAACCAACTAGCATTAACTACAAGTAGTAATTAACACTACTAGCAACCTACTAGCACCAATCCCGGACTTGGAGACAAGAATTGGATACAAGAGATGAACTAGGGTTTTGAGATGAGATGGTGCTGATGAAGATGTTGATGGAGATTGCCCTCTCCCGATGAGAGGAGCGTTGGTGATGACGATGGCGATGATTTCCCCCTCCGGGAAGGAAGTTCCCCCGGCAGAACAGCCCCGCTAGAACCCTAGATTGGCTCCGCCAAGGTTCCGCCTTGTGGCGGAGGAGTTTCGTCCGAGAAGATGGCTTATGATTATTTTCCCATCGAAAGAGTCCATATAGCAGAAGATGGTCACCAGAGGGCCACCAGGGGGCCCACGAGGTAGGGGGCGCGCCCCCCACCCTCGTGGGCAGGGTGTGCCCCCCTGGTGAAGTTCTTGTGCTCAAGGTTTTTTTATATATTTGGAGAACATCATCCGTGAAGTTTCAGGACTTTTGGAGCTGTGCAGAATAGGTCTCTACTATTTGCTTCTTTTCCAGCCAGAATCCCAGCTGTCGGCATTCTCCCTCTTGTAAAATAAGAGGGAATAGGCATAAGTATTGTGACATAATGATGGCGCATTGGCGGCCTCTGAAGAGGAGGTACGCTGGGCCAAATGAGAATCATCGGATGGAACTGCCATGGGATGCTCTCTCCCACGGCGGTTCGCGAGCTCTTGGATCTACAGGAGCGTACCAAAGCAGAGCTAATTTTCCTTTCAGAATCTCACTTAAATAAATGTAAAGCCGATGAGCTTCGTCGAGTTTTAAATTTCGATTCAATGTATGTAGTTGAGAGCGATGGCCGGGCGGGTGGTCTTGTCTTGTTTTATCAGAATATGAATAAAGTTGAGTTGAACTATGTGTCAAATAATTTTATTGATGTTGTTTTCATGAATGGGAATTCTGTGCAGTGGCGTTTAACAGGCTTTTATGGGCACCCCAACTGGAGTGACCGTGCTTTGTCATGGGATGATATTCAAAATTTGTATAAGAAGGGCGATCACCCATGGGTAGTTTCAGGAGATTTTAATGAAATTTTGTTATCATCTGAGAAAGAGGGAGGGAATGTGAGACCAAATGTGATGATGAGAGATTTTCGAAATTGTTTGGGAGATTGTGGACTAGCAGATATGGGATGTATGGGTGACTTATTTACATGGAGGAGGGGCGAAATCAGGGAAAGACTAGATCGAGCGGTCTGTAATGTGGATTGGGCGAATAAATTCCCTCGTGCGGCGGTTATAAACGAAGAACATGTACACTCAGACCATCGCCCTATTATTTTAGACACGGAATATTTTGACGATAATGTTTTTGACCGCTCAAAAAGTCGAAGGAAGCATTTTGAAGCTCGATGGTTGAAAGAAGAGACGGTTACGGAAGTTGTACGTAAAGCTTGGGAAAAAGCGAAGATGTTAGGCATAGGGCCGTCTCTCGCTGATCGTACAAGAGCGGTACATGCAGATTTGCACACTTGGGATCGTGATATCCTTAAGGGTCCAAAAAAAAGAATCAACAAACTAAAAAAAGATTTAGAAAAATTATGGACAGGGCCTGTGAATGCTAACTCTCTTGCACGTCAAAAGGAGACTATTGTATTGATTGAAAATTTATTGGAACAAGAGGAGATACACTGGCTACAACGGGGTCGAGCAAACTGGTTATTGCATGGTGATCGCAATACTTCTTTTTTCCATAACGCCGCAACAGCTAGAAAGAAGAGAAATCAGATAAAAAAATTGCTTGACGATAATGGGGGTTGGGTAAAAGACACGGAGATGAAGAATCATATTCTAGGGTATTTTTCTAACCTGTTTACTTCAGAAGTTAGTCAACCAAACCATGAGGTCCTATCCCTTGTAAAAAGAAAAGTAAGAATGAGATGAATAGGGCTCTCCTTGCCCCCTACATGGCCGAAGAGGTTAGGAAGGCACTTTTTGACATTGGTGATTTAAAGGCGTCGGGGCCAGATGGCCTTCACGCCATTTTTATAAGAGATTTTGGGCTATGTTAGGGGATGATTTGACTGAAGAGGTTCTCCAAGCGGTGAATACATGTACTATACCTGATGGTTGGAATGATACTACAATAGTAATGATCCCAAAAGTTAACTCCCCGAAAAAGGTAACTCAATTTAGACCAATCAGCTTATGCAATGTGGTGTATAAGGTCATTTCAAAGATGATTGTTGCTCATTTGAAGACAATCCTCCCAGATATTATTAGCCCTACCCAAAGTGCTTTTGTGCCTGGAAGAATGATTACAGATAACATCTTAGTGGCTTATGAATGTTTCCACAAAATAAAAAATAGAAGGACCGGTAAAGAGGGCCTGTGTGCAATCAAACTGGACATGCACAAAGCATATGACCGAGTGGAGTGGCCTTTTTAAAAGGAAATCATGTTGAGACTAGGCTTTCAGCAGGATTGGGTGAATTTAATTATGCAATGTGTGTCATCGGTGGAATATTGGGTTCGTTTTAACACGGAAGAAACAGAGAGCTTCAAACCATCTAGAGGACTGAGGCAGGGGGACCCTCTCTCCCCATATTTATTTTTATTATGTACGGAAGGCCTGACTGCACTCTTAGCTAATGCAGAGGAGAATAGAAGTATTTCTGAAATTAAAGTTAGCAGAGATGCCCCATCTATTTCAAATCTCCTATTCGCGGATGATTCATTAATCCTGATGCAAGCTAATTCCATGAACGCGGAGGCGCTGAAAGCAGTTTTGGATGCTTATTGTGCTGCATCGGGGCAAATGGTGAGTGTTAAAAAATCTAGTATATTTTTTAGTCCCAACATGAAAGTGGAAGATAAGGCGCATATATGTACTATTCTGAACATTATGACTGAAGCTCTCAATGACAAATATTTGGGTCTGCCTTCAAATGTGGGTATGTACAAAAGTGATTGTTTCCAATTCTTAATAGATCGAATTGTTATGAAAATCAGTGGTTGGAAGGAAAAGTTGCTATCAGCAGGAGGAAAAGAAATCCATAATGATGTAACCATTATTACTAATAAATAAAGAGGATGTTTTATTTCAAAAAAACAGCCCATAATGCAATAAATATTGATATAAAAGCATGATGCAAAATGGACGTATCAATGGGCCAAGTAAGGGAACACACCAGCCCACAAGGGGCTGGTGCGCCCCCTATAGGGCCAGCCACGTGGGGAGAAAGGGAAAGGAGAGGAGGAAAAGGAAAATATGAAGTAGGACTCCTACTTCCTTCCCCTCCCCCCTCCTTCCTTTCCCCCTTGTCCAAATATGGTAGGGGGTGAATTAGAGTAAGGGCTCAAGTAGGATTCCTTCTACTTGGGCGCGCCCTAGGATGCCTCCCTCCCTCTCCCTCCTTTATATACGTGGGGAGGGCACCCCTAGAACACACATCAATTGTTCCTAGCCGTGTGCAGCGCCCCCCTCCACAGTTAACACCTCGATCATATCATCGTAGTGCTTAGGCGAAGCCCTACGCAGGTAACTTCATCATCACCTGCCGTCATGCTGACAGAACTCTCCCTCGTCCTCAACTCGATCAAGAGCTCGAGGGATGTCATCATGTTGAACGTGTGCTGAACATGGAGGTGCCGTACGTTCGGTACTTGGATCGGTTGGATCGTGAAGACATTCGACTACATCAACCGCGTTACTAAACGCTTCCGCTTTCGGTCTACGAGGGTACGTGGACACACTCTCCCCGCTCATTGCTATGCTTATTCTAGATATATCTTGCGTGATCGTAGGAAATTTTTGAAATACTACGTTCCCCAACAGCCACACCATGCTTGTTTGGACAGAATGATTTCCAAATCCATCCCCAACCATAGGACCGATCACCTCGTCGGAGTTGGATCTGAACAAACTTTATTCAATGTCGGCATCGTCATCGCCGAATCCAAGACGAAGAACATCCTAAAAACCTAAACTATGAGAGTAAAAAATGATCCACTGTGACGCCCCCGATTTGACCATACACTAATCATACACACAAACGTGTACGATCAAGATCAGGGACTCACGGGAAGATATCACAACACAACTCTACAAATAAAATAAGTCATACAAGCATCATATTACAAGACAGGGGCCTCGAGGGCTCGAATACAAGAGCTCGATCATAGACAAGTTAGCGGAAGCAACAATATCTGAGTACAGACATAAGTTAAACAAGATTGCCTTAAGAAGGCTAGCACAAACTGGGATACAGATCGAAAGAGGCGCAGACCTCCTACCTGGGATCCTCCTAAACTACTCCTGGTTGTCGTCAGCGGGCTGCACGTAGTAGTAAGCACCTCCCGTGTAGTAGTAGTCGTCGTCCACGGTGGCATCTGCCTCCTGGACTCCATCGTCTGGTCGCAACAATCGGGTATAGAAATGGGGAAAAGGGCGAGCAAAGCAACCGTAAGTACTCATCCAAAGTACTCGCAAGTAAGGAGCTACACTACATATGTATGCATTGGTATCAAATGGAAAAGGGTAGCATATGTGGACTGAACTGCAGAATGCCGGAATAAGAGGGGGATAACTAGTCTTATCGAAGACTACGCTTCTGGTAACCTCCATCTTGCAGCAGAAGAAGAGAGTAGATGGTAAGTTCACCAAGTAACATCGCATAGCATAACTCTAACCGATGATCCTTCCCTCGTCGCTCTGTGAGAGAGCGACCACCGGTTGTATCTGACACTTGGAAGGGTGTGTTTTATTAAGTATCTGATTCTAGTTGTCATAAGGTCAAGGTACAACTCCAAGTCGTCCTATTACCGAAGATCACGGCTATTCGAATAGATTAACTTCCCTGCAGGGGTGCACCACATTTCCCAACATGCTCGATCCCCTTTGTCCGGACACACTTTTCTGGGTCATGCCCGGCCTCGGAAGATCAACAAGTCGCAGCCCCACCTAGGCACAACAGAGAGGTCAGCACGCCGGTCTAAATCCTATGCGCGCAGGGGTCTAGGCCCATAGCCCATTGCACACCTGCACGTTGCGTACGCGGCCGATGAGCAGACCTAGCCTCCCTTGTACAAGAGCAGGCATTCCAGTCCAACCCGATGCACGCTGCTCAGTCGCTGACGTCACGAAGGCTTCGGTTGATACCATGACGTCGAGTGCCCATAACTGTCTCCGCCTAGTTGGTTAGTGCGTATAGGCCAGTAGCCAGACTCAGATCAAATACCCAGATCTCGTTAAGCGTGTTATTTTGAAGTAACCACGGACACCGACCAGGACCAGGCCCACCTCTCTCCTAGGTGGTCTCAACCTACCCTGTCGCTCCGCCTCAAAGTAACAGTCGGGGACCGTCGGGAACTCAGGCCCACCACTACCTGGATGGAGCCACCTGCCCCTTCAGGCCCCACATCAGAATCACTTGCGGGTACTCAACAAGCCGACCCGACTTTAGTCACCACCTGTATAGTATGTATATATGTATGTATTTACCCGTGATCAACACCCGACGTGATCACGGCCCGATAGTATAGCATGGCAGACTGACAAGAATGTAGGGCCACTGATGATAATTTAGCATCCTATACTAAATATTTAGAATTGCAGGTAAGGTATCAACAGTTGTAGCAACAATGATAGGCTATGCATCAGAATAGGATTAACGGAAAGCAGTAACATGCTACACTACTCTAATGCAAGCAGTATAGAGGAGAGTAGGCGATATCTGGTGATCAAGGGGGGCTTGCCTGGTTGCTCTGGCAAGAGAGAGAAGTCGTCAACAACGTAGTCGATCAGGGCAGCAGCAGCGTCAGTCTCGTAGTCTACCGGAGAATAAGAGGGAGAAGAAACAGTAAATACGGAGCAAATATAGCATCACAAAACATAACAAGGCATTACGCGGTGCTAGAGGTGACCTAACATAGTATTAGGTGCTCCTAGCGAAGGGGGAAAACATCCGGGAAAATATTCCCGGTGTTTGACGTTTTCGGACAGATGAACCGGAGGGGGAAAGTTGCGTGTTCGCTATACTAGGGATGTGTGGCGGACAAAGGGGCCGCGTATTCGGATTCATCTCGTTGTTCTGAGCAACTTTCATGTACAAAGTTTTTTCATCGGAGTTACAGTTAATTTTCTATGATTTTCCAAAGTTTTAAGTATTTTCTCACATTTTTGGATTTATTATATTTAGTTTAATCCAAATTAACCAAGTCAATTTGAGTAGTCAAAAGGGCATGTGTGACCCACATGTCATAGACTATTTATCTAAACAATTAAGTAAATCTAATTTATTTAAATGGGGTCCTACATGTCATCTACTACTAGACTAGTTTAGCACTAAAATACCCCTAAGCTAATCCAACACTAATTAAACTTAAGGGCCGGCTATTAGTGGACAGAGCCCAGCCGAGCCACTCACACACACAACACGCACACGCACGCGCACTGTACACACAACACACATACATACACACAGCACGCACACATCACGTAGCAACTAGAACAGCAGCATGGTAGTGCAAGCACCGGCAGGAGCAAAGCGCGGCGGCGGCGGCAGCCATTATGAGCAGCAGCTTAGCAGGAGCTAGCAAAGCAGCAACTACAGTAGTAGGAAAACAGTAGCAGCAGTAGTAGCCAGCGGAAGGCAGCAGAAGCAGCACGCAGCCAGCAGCAGAGCACCGGCGAGCGAGCGCGATGCACACGGGCACAACAGGCAGTGGGCGGCTACGACAACAAGCAGGGCTGCGCAAGCGCGCGCGTGGGCACGGCCAGGGGCGTCCAGCGAGTAAGGCAGGGCGAGCGGGACACATGCGCAAGGGTGGCTGTGGCCAGGAAGCACGCCAGACCGCGGTGCAGCCCTGCAGTACGCAGGCAGCAGCGGTACAACGAGTGCGGACAAGGGTGGCTACGGGCGCGCCGCGGCACGCCAAGGCAAGGCCAGGGGCGTGCAGCCACGCGTAGGCGGTCGTGTTCAGAGAACGTGGCCGATGCACGCATGGGCGCGGGGAAGCACAACGGGAGTGGTGGTGAGCACGAGCTCCCATAGAGATCCGAGCACGCGATGGTGGAGGCATACAACTATGGATTCGACGGGGGAAGAGGGGAATCGGCGCGGCTCACCGAGAGGAAGGCCGGGGATGTGCTTGCGACGGCCGAGGTGGCGCAGTGATGTAGATCGACGGTGAGATGCTGTGGCCATGGTGGAGAGACCGGCTCGATCCCGAGCGCACGGTGCGTCTCCTGTCGAACGGATGCACAGGGATGACGGAGTCGGTGACGAGGAAGTCTCTGGACAACCTCTCGGTCGCCGGGGAGGCCGGTGGCCACGTGGACGGCAACGACGCGTCGACGGTAGCTCAGAAGCGAACCAAACCGAGAGGGAGAGGACGAGCGAGGGGATAAGCGAGGGCTAGGGTTTGTCTATCGGGTCGGGGGGGTCTTCTTATCCATCTCATGTTGCTCCTGTAGAGCCTCGGTGGCAAGCATCGAACCGTAGTAGGTATAGTATATTTTCCCTTTTTCTTCTTTGTATTATTTTCCACCACTGTTTTGCATTTAGATTATGCAAATTATTATTATTATTATTATTATTATTATTATTATTATTATTATTATCAATAAAACTTTGCTCATAAATCCTAGTCAACACTACAAGGTTGCACAAAAAGTTTTAGGCCAAATGAGACTGTCTAAATTTATATTTGAATTTAAGTTTGTTTATTTAACCTTGCTAGTCCACTAAAATATTTTTAAGGACAAATTTAAGAAGTCATTTTATGTTGGATTCTGCATGCTAATTACTCAATGACTATTTACAACCCAACGAACATTTTTGTTTTACCATTTGAAGAAATAATAATTTGACTTGTAATTAAAATTTGAATTTGACTTGATTTTTGGGCAAGTGGCAACTTGCTCAATAATCATGATGACATGGTCACCATTAGGGGGGAGATTACTGTAGCATGATTCTCGGGGTGTTACATCCGCACGCGTGGCTCTGGAGACCCCCCTCCACACCACCACCACCACCACCACTACCACCGACGATCAAGGTCACCGGTATAGGGGAGTCACCAAGGGGCGGCGGCAGGGGAGACTCCTGGCAGCGGCGAGATTGCCTTTTCTTTCTTCGAGTGGAAGGAAGAAAAGTGAGCAAGGCGCTCCACCTTCTTGCACGGGGGACGATCGATTCTGAAATCCTCTGTCCCTCGTTCCAAGATATGAGAGTAGTAATTTTCAAAAAGACTCCAGAAAAATGTAAATTTCAAAAAGGTCATATAGATTTTTATTGGGTTGATCCATGTGGATTTTCTCTTTAACTATTGATGTAGGGAAGTTGTCTTCATGTCCATTTAATGAGTGATAAGACCATAAAAGACAACCACAAAAAATAGTACTCAAATGGTGGTTAGTCTATAGCTACATATGAATAGGTGTCAAAGTATTATTTGTCTTCTCTCTGAGTTTAGCCCTTGGACGCAAGTCGTGCGTTCCACCTATCAACAGTACCATCGGGTCTACTTTTTGAGCATCCACTTAGGGCATATCCAACGCAAACCCCTAAAATGGACACAGTATCCATCCAGAGACATGGGTATGAGAGGCGCCATCCAACTATGTACCTCAAAAGTTTGAACATATTTAAAACAAATTTGAACAAACCAAACGAATTTCATGCAAACCTGATGATTTTCATTAAACTAGACCACATTCATGACAATTCCATTAAACCTAATGATTTTCATTAAAGCAGACCACATTCATGTCATTTTGGAAAAAAATCATTAAACAAAAGCGTCTAAAGCTTAACGTAGTCTAAATCTATGATGGCGTATGTGTTCCAAGTCCTTGTTGTTTCCCATGTTCGACATCTTCGCCGGTCGTGAGCTTCGGGAAGTGAAGCTGCGGGTCGGTGAGGAAGAGTAAGCATGAGACACAGATGTACCCACATGAGACATGGACACTCGCCTCCCATGTTCTACTCTTCCTCATCAGAGTTCACGGCCTGGATATCGTCGGTCGAGGTGAGGCCCACGATAGACGTGGATGGGACAACCTTGCGGTGGTTGCCGCCCAGTGCGAACGACGCGGAGCTGCCGCCGTGTCCGTCCACAATCGCCTGCGCCACCATCCCGCCTCTGTGTCTAACTCCGGCGCGAGCACTGCGCGCGGCCTTATAGTACTCCTGCTGCTCATCGAGGAAGTTTGAGTCCTCCATGGCATGGCTGTCGCGGCCTTCGCGCTCGTGAACTCGTCATAGATTTCGCTTGTTATCAGCCAGTGAAGCACGGGGAGGGCAAGGTTCTAGTGACGCGCTTGCTCTATGGTGGAGCCGACATGGGCCAGCGCGAGCGGGGGACCAGCTCATTGTCAGACACCTCCTCCATTGTCGGGTCATCGTCGCTTAGCTCCAGTGATCTCGCTGGCAAGCCGGCCAATACCTGTCGCACATGACGGTCCTCCCAGTCGGCCGCAAGGCCGGCCAAGTCGTGCTTCTGCTCCATCGAGAGGCTCTCCCACATCGCTATAGAGCTCAGGATCATGGTGAAGGTGGTGCATGGAGGAGGAACAGGAGTGGGCATGGTACGGTGCGGATCATGTCAGGTGTGGCCACGTACAAATAGCGGTCATCGATCAGGCCAAGTGCGGGCTATTTCAATACGAGCGTTAGAGTGGGTTTCTAGGTGGTCGCACCTGTTTAATGCCAGCAGGTGGCCTGATAGGGCAGGTGGTCTGAATGTGATAGATAGTTGTCTCCAGTCATGTCTCTCAGGCATTGAACAAGCGCATGCGGCTCTCTTGGCCGGCACACCGCTTCAGTGCTGGGGCCATCCAGTTAGTTCTCAAGTTATGTTAGAAAGAATTGAATCTGTATCATTATGAACTATTTTTTCAGTCATCTATATCTCGAGTTGCATATGCCTCTATAATAGACTCGGGAGTGTCATCCACAATATATGCACTGAGATCATTATCAAATGATTTTGCAATCCTTTGTCTTTTGCTTCTCGCATGAGATCATCATTATCCTTCTCAAGGACTTCCTTGTGTGGGTTCGTGCAATAATCATCAGATGTACTAGATTTAGTAAATATCTCAAAAGAAATGCAGATGTACTAGATGTAGTAAATATCTCAAAAGAAATGCTAGTGGTGCTATACATATCTTCCATAGGAAACATATTTTCAAAAAATGCTGCATCATGAGATTTCAATATAGTACAACATGCATATCATGTACTTCATATTTAAGTACTGTACTGAAAATTATAAGCAATGTTTGGTTGAGCACAACCTAGAAAGACACTGTTGAGTATATTATGTATTGAGCCCACCTCCTGTTTTCTTTGTATAGTCAAGGTTGTGACCCCTCTCTGTACTCATATATACATGTCTGGTGCACCGATCAATACATTGTGTTTGCACAGTCTATATTTCATATTCTACATGGTATCTATCACAGGTCGGTCGACCTAACCCTAGCCGCCACCGCCGCGCGTCCTCCGCGTCGACGCCGCCGCTGCCACCCGCCGCCGTCGCCGCACGCCCTCCGCGTTGCCGCCGCCACCACCGCCGGTCGCCGCTGCCCCGCCCACCTCACGCCGCCGCCGCCGCCGTCGCCACCCGCCACCGTTGCCGTCGCGCGCCTTCCACGCCGCTGCCACCGCCGCCGGTCGCCGCTGCACTCTGCTCCTCGCTTTCGCAACCTCCTCCTTTGAACCCTAACCCTTGCCGCCGCTGCGCCTTTCTCGCGCCGCCGCCGCCGCAGCTCTTCATAGCCGCCCTTCCCCACCCCCGCTCATGCTCTCTCTCCATCTAGCTGCCGCGGCCCCTCATCCGCGCCGCCACCGCTCCTCTTACCGTCGCCACCCCGGCCGCCGTCGTGCCCCCTCCAGCCGCCGCCGTTGCGCCTCCTTCCCCAGCCACCATCGTCGCCGCTGCAATGTCTTTTGTTGCGTCGTCTCCCTTTGGCCCCATGTATGTGGGCGCGCCGTCTCCCTTCACCAACATGCAGCCGGCGCCGCCAATGGCCGGCGGCCACGCTCCGCCCGCCCTGGTTCGGCCCCTCGGCGGCTACACCGCGCCGGCGGCTTTCCCGGCGGGCCATCCGGCCAACTTCGACGTGCTGCAACAGCCGACCAGTGTCAGCTCCACGGCTCTGCCCACCCCGCCGATGGCCGGCGGCCATGCTCCGCCCGCCCCGGTTCAGCCCTACGCTGGCTTCGCCTCGCTACCGGTCTCCCCGCCATGGGCCCCTACTCCTTTGGCTGCCTCATCACCGAACCCCTTCGGCACCGGCGGCGCTTGGTACATGGACTCGGGCGCCACCGCCCACATGACATCTCATCCCGGTACCTTAAACTCCTTAACTCCAGTTCGTACTCCTACTCGCATCACCGTTGGTAACGGTTCCTCTCTACCTATCACACATGTTGGTCGTACTTCGTTTCCTTCCACATCTACGCCTGTCACCATGTCTAATGTTCTTGTTTATCCTAATTTAGTTACGAACCTTGTCTCTGTTCGTCGTCTTGCTTGTGAGAATCCCATTACCGTTGAATTTGATGATGTTGGTTTTTCTGTGAAGGACGCCCATACTCGGATGGTCCTTCACCGGTGTGATAGTCCTGACGAGCTCTATCCGGTGCACTCCTCCGCCATCGCCTCCACCACCCAGTCGCCCTCGCTACAGGTGTCAACCTTTGGCATGCTCGTTTGGGACACCCGAACCCCACCACTTTGCGTCAAATTCTTTAGAGTTTTTCATTCTCATGCAATAAGATTGACAACCATACTTGTGAGGCTTGTCATCTTGGCAAGCACGTTCGTCTTCCCTTTAGTGCTTCTACCACTATTTCCACTTTTCCGTTTCAGTTATTGCATAGTGATGTTTGGACACCCTCGGTTGCAAGCAACACGGGCTACCTATACTATTTGGTGATCTTAGATGATTTCTCTCATTATGTGTGGACATTTCCTCTTCGTCGCAAGTCCGATGCCCTTGCCACACTCACCGCCTTTTATTCCTATGTCACCACACAGTTCGGTCATGCTATCCTTGCATTACAAACTGACAACGAAAAAGAGTTTGACAACATCGATGTTCGTAACCTTCTAGCCTCTCATGGCACTATCTTCCGCCTCACTTGTCCCTACACGTCCCAACAAAATGGTTGTGCCGAGCGTATCCTTCGCACTCTTAACGACTGCGTCCGCACGTTGCTCTTTCACTCTAACGTGCCTCCCCGGTTTTGGTCGGACGCTCTCGCCACCGCCACCCTCCACATCAACATCCGTCTGTGTCGCCCACGCTGGAACTATGCCCCTCACCATCTCCTGTTTGGTGCGCCCCCATCTTATGATGGCCTTCGCATCTTTGGCTGTCTCTGCTATCCTAGCATCGCCGCCACTGTGCCTCATAAGCTTGCACCTCGCTCTATCGCTTGCATCTTCCTCGCTACCCACCTAACACCAAAGGATACCGCTGCTACGATCCCGTCTCACATCGTCTTTTCACCTCTCGGCACGTTTACTTTGATGAGAAGGTGTTTTCATTTCAGCAGGTACCTCCCGTCGCCCCGTCGCCGCCGGCCACCGGCGGCCCTCTAGCGACCCCGTCAGGTGGATGGCCCCGCTCAGTTCTTGGACCGCCTCCGGGCTTCGGCGGTCCTCGCGTCATGGACGAGCTGCGTCTCGCGCCCCCATGTCACCCTCGCTGACTTCGTCAGGGGCCTCGGCATCGCCCGTCTCACCGGCCGCCGCTTCGCCAGCATCTTCGCCGGCCGCTGCGTCGCCGACCTCTTCGCCGACATCTTCATAGACAAACTGTTTCCTTATATCATGATAAATGTTTATTATTCATGCTAGAATTGTATTAACCGGAAACGTAATACTTGTGCGAATACATAGACAAACTGAGTGTCACTAGTATGCCTCTACTTGACTAGCTCGTTGATCAAAGATGGTTATGTTTCCTAGCCATAGACATGAGTTGTCATTTGATTAACGGGATCACATCATTAGGAGAATGATGTGATTGACTTGACCCATTCCGTTAGCTTAGCACTTGATCGTTTAGTATGTTGCTACTGCTTTCTTCATGACTTATACATGTTCCTATGACTATGAGATTATGCAACTCCTGTTTACCGGAGGAACACTTTGTGTGCTACCAAATGTCACAACGTAACTGGGTGATTATAAAGGTGCTCTACAGGTGTCTCCAAAGGTACATGTTGGGTTGGCGTATTTCGAGATTAGGATTTGTCACTCTGATTGTCGGAGAGGTATCTCTGGGCCCTCTCGGTAATGCACATCACTTAAGCCTTGCAAACATTGCAACTGATGAGTTAGTTGCGGGATGATGTATTACAGAACGAATAAAGAGATTTGCCGGTAATGAGATTGAACTAGGTATTAAGATATCGACGATCGAATCTCGGGCAAGTAACATACCGATGACAAAGGGAACAACGTATGTTGTTATGCGGTCTGACCGATAAAGATCTTCGTAGAATATGTAGGAGCCAATATGAGCATCCAGGTTCCGCTATTGGTTATTGACCGGAGACGTGTCTCGGTCATGTCTACATTGTTCTCGAACCCGTAGGGTTCGCACGCTTAACGTTACAATGACAGTTTCATTATGAGTTTATATGTTTTGATGTACCGAAGGTTGTTCGGAGTCCCGGATGTGATCACGGACATGACGAGGAGTCTCGAAATGGTCGAGACATGAAGATTGATATATTGGAAGCCTATGTTTGGACATCGGAAATGTTCCGGGTGAAATCGGCATTTTACCGGAGTACCGGGAGGTTACCGGAACCCCCCGGTAACCTAGTGGGCCTTAATGGGCCTAGTGGAGGAAGAGGAGGGGAGGCCAAGGGGCAGCCGCGCGCCCCTCCCCCCAAGTCCGAATTGGACAAGGAGGGGGGCGGCGCCCCCCTTTCCTTTCCCGTCTCTTTCTCTCTTTCCCCCAAGTCCTAGTCCAACATGGAAAAGGGGGGAGTCCTACTCCCGGTAGGAGTAGGACTCCTCCTGGCGCGCCCCTTGCCTGGCCGCACCCCTCCCCATGGGCTGGTCCGAATTGGACTAGGGAGGGGGGCGCCCCCTTCCTTCCTTCTCATTTTCCCTTCCCTTTCCTTCCCTTCTACTCCTACTACATGGAAGGGCTCCTAGTTCTACTAGGAAAAGGGGAATCCTACTCCCGGTGGGAGTAGGACTCCCCTAGGGCGCGCCATAGAGAGGGCCGGCCCTCCCCCTCCTCCACTCCTTTATATACGGGGCAAGGGGGCACCCCATAGACACAACAATTGATCTCTTGATCTCTTAGCCGTGTGCGGTGCCCCCTTCCACCATAATCCACCTCGATCATATCGTAGCGGTGCTTAGGCGAAGCCCTGCGTCGGTAGGACATCATCATCGTCACCACGCCGTCGTGCTGACGAAATTATCCCTCAACACTCGGCTGGATCGGAGTTCGAGGGACGTCATCGAGTTGAACGTGTGCAGAACTCGGAGGTGCCGTGCGTTCGGTACTTGATCGGTCGGATCGTGAAGACGTACGACTACATCAACCGCGTTGTTATAACGCTTCCGCTTTCGGTCTACGAGGGTACGTGGACAACACTCTCCCCTCTCGTTGCTATGCATCACCATGATCTTGCGTGTGCGTAGGAAATTTTTGAAATTACTACGTTCCCCAACAGTAGTATCAGAGCCAGGTTTTATGCGTAGATGTCATATGCACGAATAGAACACAAGTGAGTTGTGGGCGCTATAAGTCATACTGCTTACCAGCATGTCACACTTTGGTTCGGCGGCATTGTTGGATGAAGCGGCCCAGACCGACATTACGCGTACGCTTACGCGAGACTGGATTTACCGCCGTGCTATGCACACAGGTGACTAGCGGGTGTCAGTTTCTCCAACTTTAGTTGAACCGAGTGTGGCTACGCCCGATCCTTGCGAAGGTTAAAACAACACCAACTTGACAAACTATCGTTGTGGTTTTGATGCGTAGGTAAGAACGGTTCTTGCTAAAGCCCATAGCAGCCACGTAAAACTTGCAACAACAAAGTAGAGGACGTCTAACTTGTTTTTGCAGGGCATGTTGTGATGTGATATGGTGAAGACGTGATGAAATATAAGTTGTTGTATAAGATGATCATGTTTTGTTGAAGTTATCGGCAACTGGCAGAAGTCTTATGGTTGTCTCTTTATTGCATAAGATGCAAGCGTCAAATAATTGCTTTACTTTATCGCTATGTGATAGCAATAGTTGCAAGAGCAATAGTTGGCGAGACGACCATGTGACGACACATTGATATAGATCAAGATGATGGAGATCATGGTGTCATGCCGGTGACGATGCAAATCATGACGATGCTTTGGAGATGGAGATCAAAGGCACAAGATGATGATGGCCATATCATGTCACACATTTTGATTGCATGTGATGTTTATCTTTTATGCATCTTATCTTGCTTTGATTGACGGTAGCATTATAAGATGATTTCTCACTAAATTTCAAGATAAAAAGTGTTCTCCCTGAGTATGCACCGTTGCCAAAGTTCGTCGTGCCCAGACACCACGTGATGATCGGGTGTGATAAGCTCTACGTCCATCTACAACGGGTGCAAGCCAGTTTTGCACACGCGGAATACTCAGGTTAAACTTGACGAGCCTAGCATATGCAGATATGGCCTCGGAACACTGAGACTGAAAGATCGGGCATGAATCATATAGTAGATATGATCAACATAGTGATGTTCACCATTGAAAACTACTCCATTTCACGTGATGATCGGTTATGGTTTAGTTGATTTGGATCACGTGATCACTTAGAAGATTAGAGGGATGTCTTTCTAAGTGGGAGTTCTTAAGTAATATGATTAATTGAACTTAAATTTATCATGAACTTAGTCCTGGTAGTATTAGCATATCTACGTTGAAGATCAATAGCTCGCGTTTAGCTCCCCTGTTTTATTTTTGATATGTTCCTAGAGAAAACTAAGTTGAACGATGTTAGTAGCCATGGTGCGGATTGGATCTGTGATATGAGGTTTATCCTCATTGCTACACAGAAGAATTATGTCCTTGATGCACTGGTAGGTGACAAACCTATTGCAGGAGCAGATGCAGATGTTATGAACGTTTGGCTAGCTCAATATGATGACTACTTGATAGTTTAGTGCACCATGCTTAAACGGCTTAGAATCAGGACTTCAAAGACGTTTTGAATGTCATGGACCATATGAGATGTTCCAGAAGTTGAAGTTAATATTTCAAGCAAATACCCGAGGTGAGAGATATGAAGTCTCCAACAAGTTCTATAGCTAAAAAGATGGAGGAGAATAGCTCAAGCAGTGAGCATGTGCTCAGATTGTCTGGGTACTACAATCGCTTGAATCAAGTGGGAGTTAATCTTCCAGATAAGATAGTGATTGACAGAATTCTCTAGTCACCATCACCAAGTTAGTAGAACTTCGTGATGAACTATGATATGCAAGGGATAACGGAAACGATTCCCAAGCTCTTCGTAATGCTGAAATCGACGAAGGTAGAAATCAAGAAAAATATCAGGTGTTGATGGTAGACAAGACCACTAGTTTCAAGAAAAGGGCAAAGGGAAGAAGGGGAACTTCAAGAAGAACGGCAAGCAAGTTGCTGCTCAAGTGAAGAAGCCCAAGTCTGGTCCTAAGCCTGAGACTAAGTGCTTCTACTACAAAGAGACTGGTCACTGGAAGCGGAAGTGCCCCAAGTATTTGGCGGATAAGAAGGATGGCAAAGTGAACAAAGGTATATTTGATATACAGATTATTGATGTGTATTTTACTAGTGCTCGTAGCAACCCCTCGGTATTTGATACTGGTTCAGTTGCTAAGAGTAGTAACTCGAAACGGGAGTTGCAGAATGAACAGAGACTAGTTAAGGGTGAAGTGACGATGTGTGTTGGACGTGGTTCCAAGATTGATATGATCATCATCGCACACTCCCTATACTTTCGGGATTAGTGTTGAACCTAAATAAGTGTTATTTGGTGTTTGTGTTGAGCATGAATATGATTTGATCATGTTTATTGCAATACAGTTATTCATTTAAGTAAGAGAATAAATTGTTGTTATGTTTACATGAATAAAACCTTCTATGGTCATACACCCAATGAAAATGGTTTGTTGGATCTCGATCGTGGTGATACACATTCTCATAATATTGAAGCCAAAAGATGCAAAGTTAATAATGATAGTGCAACTTATTTGTGGCACTGCCGTTTAGGTCATATTGGTGTAAAGCGCATGAAGAAAATCCATGCTGATGGGCTTTTGGAATCACTTGATTATGAATCAGTTGATGCTTGCGAACCGTGCCTCATGGGCAAGATGACTAAGACTCCATTCTCCGGAACAATGGAGCAAGCAACTGACTTATTGGAAATAATACATACTGATGTATGCAGTCCGATGAATGTTGAGACTCATGGCGGGTATCATTATTTTCTGACCTTCACAGATGATTTGAGCAGACATGGGTATATCTACTTGATGAAACATAAGTCTGAAAACATTTGAAAAGTTAAAAAAAACTTCAGAGTGAAGTGGAAAATCATCGTGACAAGAAAATAAAGTTTCTACGATCTGATCGCAGAGACAAATATTTGAGTTACGATTTTGGTCTTCAATTAAAACAATGTGGAATAGTTTCACAAAATCGTGCCACCTGGAACACCACAGCATAATGGTGTGTTCGAACGTCATAACCGTACTATTATTGGATATAGTGCAATCTATGATGTTTCTTACCAATTAACCACTATAGTTTTGAGGTTATGCATTAGAGACAACTACATTCACGTTAAATTGGGCACCATCTAAATCCGTTGAGACGACACCGTATGAACTATGGTTTGGCAAGAAACCTAAGTTGTCGTTTCTTAAATTTTGAGGTTGCAATGCTTATGTGAAAAAGTTTCAACCTGATAAGCTCAAACCCAAGTCGGAGAAGTGCGTCTTCATAGGATACCCAAAATAAAATGTTGGGTACACCTTGTATCACAGATCCGAAGGCAAGATATTCATTGCTGAGAATGGATCCTTTCTAGAGAAGGAGTTTCTCTCGAAAGAAGTGAGTGGGAGGAAAGTAGAACTTGATGAGGTAACTGTACCTGCTCCCTTATTGGAAAGTAGTTCATCACAGAAATCTGTTCCTGTGACTACTACACCAATTAGTGAGGAAGCTAATGATGATGATCATGTAACTTCAGATCAAGTTACTACCGAACCTCGTAGGTAAACCAGAGTGAGATCCACAACAGAGTGGTACGGTGATCCTGTTCTGGAGGTCATGTTACTTGACCATGACGAGCCTACAAACTATGAGGAAGCGATGATGAGCCCAGATTCCGCGAAATGGCTTGAGGCCATGAAATCTGAGATGAGATCCATGTATGAGAACAAAGTATGGACTTTGATTGACTCGCCCAATGATCGGCGAGCCATTGAGATTAAATGGATCTTCAAGAGGAAGACGGACGTTGATAGTAGTGTTACTATCTACAAAGCTAGAATTGTCGCAAAAAGGTTTTCGACAAGTTCAAGGTGTTGACTACGATGAGAGTTTCTTACTCGTATCTATGCTTAAGTCTGTCCGAATCATGTTAGTAATTGCCGCATTTTATGAAATCTGGCAAATGGATAAACAAAACTGCATTCTTTAATGGATTTATTAAAGAAGAGTTGTATATGATGCAACCAGAAGGTTTTGTCAATCCTAAAGGTACTAACAAAATATGCAAGCTCTAACGATCCATCTATGGACTGGTGCAAGCATCTCGGATTTGGAATATACGCTTTGATAAGTTGATCAAAGCATATAGTTTTTGTAAGTGCATCTAGTGCCACCCCTAGTTGGTTTTGGAGTATTGACGACAAACCTAGTTGAGGGACTAACGTGTTTGTGAGAATTGCAGGAAAACACAGGTAGAAGTCCCTCATTGATTCGGTTTTATTACCAGAGATGACCCCTAAAAATGTACGAAGACATTGAAGACAATGGTGGTTTATGAAGATATTCATATTGAAGACAATGACATGAGAAGACTCCCTATGAAGCTTATGGAACTCGAAGACTTAGATCCTTCGTAGTTTTATTTCATTTATGTTGTGTCATAGGAATCACCGTACTGTTAAGTGGGGTCCAAGAGAACCAGTCAGAATGACTGAAGTGATGCCTAATTCAAATCCTATGTCTTCGAGCGAAGACTTTGAGAGAAAATCTTGTCCAGAGTCAGACAAGTCAGCTTTACTTGTAGCCCAAGTAAAGTTGCCGTGTGAGTTCAAAATTCGACCGTTGGTACACGTGTCAGTTCCTTAGTGACCCAGGGTCATTTCGGACAGATCAGGTCGGGTTGCCAAGTGGCTATAAATAGTCCACCCCCCACAACCATAAACGGATGGCTGCTCAGATTTCAGTGCACGGCTTTTGTCGTTTAAGAGCAACCCACCTCGAAGCCTTTGAGAGAAAAATTCCTAGTGAGGAGAAAAGCCCTAACCACCCAGAGCCAGAGTAAATTGGGCATCACTTAAGTCTTCGTGTCTGCGTGATCTGAAGACTTATTACACTTGAGGACTGTGCATCCTCCAGACGGTTAGGCGTCGCGTTCTGAGCATCCAAGAGAAATTGTGGATTGCCGGTGAACGAAGTCTGTGAAGGTTTGGGAGTCTACCTTGAAGACTTACCAGAGTGATTGGGCGAGGTCTGTGTGACCTTAGCTCAAGGAGAAAACGGTGAGGACTGGGTGTCTTGGACTAAGTGTCCTTGACTGGGTGTCCGGGACTGTGTGTCCTTCGGTTTAAATACCTAGCCGCTCCAACCAGACGTACAGTTGTCACAGCAACTGGAACTGGTCCAACAAATTATTGTCTTCAACGTGTCACTGGTTTCATCTACACTTCCTTTTTACTTACAGTTATTCATTGTGAAGCCATTGCGTGCTTGCATTATCTTTTGTCTTCACAACATGAATGTATGATCTGTTTGGCTTCATAACTTCTTCCTACCTGATCCTTATTACACTGAAGCTGTTTGTCATTGCGCTTTCACTCTATTGAATACATGACCATGGCTGGCCTAGTGTAATCTAACTTCCGCTGCATAGTAATAGGCATAATCTTCACTGTTTGTCTTCATAACTCTTACGTTTTGAAGACTTTCATAAAAATCGCCTATTCACCCCCCCCTCTAGTTGATATAACGCACTTTCAATTGGTATCAGAGCGAGGTGCTCCCTTGTTCTGTGTGATTCGGTTTAACCACCTGGAGTTTTAGCTATGTCGACTGCAGGGATAATCAAAGTCTCCGCTGCTTGCCCCGTCTTCGATGGAACTGAATATCCCTATTGGAAGAATAAGATGCGCATGCATCTTGAAGCCATTGACGTCGACCTATGGTATGTCGTCGAAAACGGCGTTCCCAAGGCTGGAGAAGGTGTCACTGCTGCTGATGTCAAGAAGTTCATTCAACTGGATTCTACTGCCAAGAATATCATCTGTGGTCATCTGACCAAAGGACAGTATGGCCGTGTGAGTGCCTTGAAGACATCAAAGCTAGTCTGGGACTGGCTCTCCAAGGTCAATGAAGGCATCTCAACCCAGAGAGATCAAAGAATCAGTGTTCTTCGCAACCTCTTCAACCGCTTCAAGCGAAATGACAATGAGAATGTCCAGCACACATTTGACCGGCTCACTAACATCACAAATGAGCTTCAAGCCCTCGGCGCCACTGAGATCACCAAACATGAAATCGTCAAGACGCTGCTGAGATCACTTGATAGTTCGTTTGACATCCTGGCCCTGATGATTCAAGAACGTCCTGATTTCAAGACACTCGATCCGTCTGACATACTTGAGAGGCTCAACACACATGAGTTTCAGCTTTCTGAGAAAAGAGATATCTACGGTCCAAACTATGGGCGAACTCGTGCCTTGAAGGCAAAAGCTGTCTCCTCATCTGAAGAAGAATCTGACTGCAGTTCTGATGATCCTGAAGACATTGGAAGAGAACTTGCAATGCTAGTGAAGAAGTTCCAAAAATTCACTAAGAAGAAAGGCTTCAGGAAATCTTCACGATCAAGCTCAAGGAATGATGAAGCTTCTGCTCATAACTGCAAGAAGAAAACATGTCACAAGTGCAAGAAAACTGGACACTTCATCTCTGAGTGTCCACAGTGGGACAATGAGAACAGAAGGAAGAAGAAGAGCAAGGAATATGATTCTGACGACAAGAAGAAGAAGAAATTCTCAAAGTCTTCTTCCAAGTCTTCATCAAAGTCTTCATCACACAAGAAGAGCTCATCTGGCAAGGCACGTGCGTTTGTTGGAAAGGAGATGGATTCAGAGGAGGAGTCCGCATCTGAGGAGGCAGAGGTGGAGTCTGAGGAGGAGTCTGATTCTGGCATTGCGAGTCTGGCTACAGCATACGTCGCCAAGTCCATCTTCAACACTGAAGACAATGACTGCATCATCGACACCGACACAAATAACAAGAGCGACTCCACTCCTACCTACTGCTTCATGGCCCGCGGTGCCAAGGTAAACACACGCACTACTCGCTATGAAACATCCAGTGATGATGACTCTGAATGTGATTCAAAACCTAGCTACAAAACGCTTGCTAAAATTGCAACTGAACAACAGAAAGCTATGGAACATATTCAAAAACTGTTAGACAGAAGCGATGATCTGTTGGGTGCTGAAATGACTCGATCTGAATCCTTAATTGACGACATAAAAAACCTTCACGTTAAGTATCAGGAACTTGAAGATCATCATGATACTCTCTCAACAACTCATGAAAAGCTTGCCTATGATTATCTTCAAAGGAAGCAAGAACTTGAGAAATTGAGGGTGGCTCATGAAGACCTTCAAAAGGAAAACGAGTCACCTTGCTCCGAACAGATCAGTCCCGCTCAGGAAGGATTTAAACCACCATGTCTTAAATGCATTGAGCGCGATAATGCTAATTCTGTTGCTGAATGTTCCACTGCTACTGCTGTTCGAATATCTTCAAATGTTGATGTGGTAACTAACCCCTCTGCTGAGGATACCACTGCTATTGCTGATGAGAATGCTAGGTTGAAGACATTGCTTGAAACAGGGATGTACAAAAGTCTTCAAGGGCATCAGACATTATGTGATGTCCTCAAAAAGCAGATCCTGAATCGTAACCCTAGGAAAGAGGGTGTTGGATTTGTGAGGAAAATCAATGCAGATGGCTCTTACTGGAAACCTGAGCAGTACCCCAAAACTACATGGGTTGCTGCAAAGGAACTTTCAGCAGATCCATCCAATTTATCTGGCTTCACTTGTGCTAACCCTATTATCATTGATGAATCCTTTGATGCAAACTATAAACTGTTTAAGAATCAGAATGGTGAAGTGTTTGCCAGGTACATTGGTACTAACTGCAGGAATGGACCGCCTATGAAAAAGATCTGGGTTTAGAAAAAGTGTTTGGAAAATCTTCCTGTGAATGTCTTCATGACACCTCACTTGAAGAAGACAAACCTCAGACCAAAGGCTTCATACGGTCCAAAGGCTTCATATGAACAGAGGACTCACCTGAGTCGCACTAACGCTAATGTTTTGCAGGGAAACCATACTCAGGCATACGAATATGAGAGCGGTTCTTCGAACCGTCATGTTCATATGACCAAAAATTATTCTGCTTATTCTTATGAGTATTATTGTCCACCTGCTAGACTGTTTGCTAAGGCCTCAAAGCCAAAATTCTCAGATGCTGCACTTAGACTTATTGCTTCTAAGCCACCCTTGAAGATGTGGGTGGTTAAGAAAGCTTAACTCTCTTTTGCAGGGAAAGGTCTCCAGCAGAAAAACAAAATCTTCTGATGCTATTGCTGGGGACCTTAAAAATCTTGTAGGGCGCAAGATAAAATGCCCAAATGGCATCATTATGTACTTCGTTCCTGAATCGCATGCTACTCTCCCTATTAGTCCTAATCTGGATTTAAGTTTTCATAATCCACTGGTTCGTCAAATGTTTATGCTTCACAATACCCTTCGTGAAGCCTATCCCCCTAACTGCACTGTAGGGTACGACACCAGTGACTTCAAAGTCTTCAGAATGGATTATTGACAGTGGGTGTACAAATCACATGACTGGCAAAAGAAGCCTTCTCATGGACTCAACTTTACGTCCATCCGACAAGAGCCACATTACATTTGCTGACACTGGTAAAAGTAAGGTATTGGGTCTAGGTAGAGTTGCAATCTCAAGGGATCAACACATGGATAAAGTCATGCTTGTTGAATCCCTTGGCTTCAACTTAATGTCTGTCTCAATGCTTTGCGATTTGAATATGATTGTAATGTTTGGCAAATATCGCTGCCTGGTGCTTATGGAATCTGACAAATCTCTAGTGTTTGAAGGGTATCGGAAAGATGATTTGTACGTGGTAGATTTCTCAGCAGGACCACAACTTGCAGTATGTCTTCTTGCAAAAGCTTCAGAATGCTGGCTTTGGCATCGAAGGCTTGGGCATGCTGGCATGAGGAACCTCCACACCCTTGCAAAGAAGAAGCATGTCATAGGCATCGAAGGCGTCAAGTTCAAGAAAGATCATTTATGCGGTGCCTGTGAAGCAGGGAAGATGACAAGGGCAAAACATCCTTCGAAGACAATCATGACTACTACACAACCCTTCGAACTGCTTCACACGGATCTTTCCGGTCCCACTCACTACTCAACTTTTACTACTTCTGCATGCCTCTATGGCTTCGTAATTGTTGATGATTATTCTAGATATACTTGGGTGCACATAATCCTTTACAAGACTGAAGTGCAGGATGTCTTCAGACGCTTCGCAAATCGAGCTATGAACAATTTTGGCGCCAAGATAAAGCACATCAGAAGTGACAATGGCACTGAATTCAAGAACACTGGCCTTGATACATATCTGGATACCTTGGGGATCACACATGAATTCTCAGCTCCATACACGCCACAGCAGAATGGCGTCGTCGAACGCAAGAACAGAACACTCATTGAGATGGCCAGAACAATGCTAGATGAATACAAGACTCCAAGAAAATTCTGGACTGAAGCCATTGATACTGCATGCCATACAATCAATCGTGTTTATCTTCACAAGCTTCTGAACAAGACATCTTATGAACTCCTAACTGGCAAGAAGCCAAATGTCAGTTACTTCAGAGTATTTGGCACAAAATGCTGGATCAAGGACCCACACCACACCTCAAAGTTTGCACCAAAAGCACATGAAAGCTTCATGCTTGGATATGGAAAGGATTCGCACTCCTACAGAGTCTTCAATCTCTTCCACTACAAAGTGGTTGAAACAGTGGATGTGCGGTTTGATGAAACCAATGGATCACAAAGAGAGCAATTGCCAAATGTGCTAGATGAAGTTCCAGCTAATGAATCAATCAAGCTTATGGGAACTGGAGAGATTGTACCTTCTGAAGCTCATCCTGAAGAAGAACTTATCATCTCAGCACCTGATCCACATGAAGACAATGCTCAGCCTGAAGATATACCTTCAAATGACCACATAGATCAGCAAGAGCAAAGTCTTCGCCCTACACACCCTCGTGTTGCAAATTAAGTACAAATTGACAAAATACTTGACAGCATCAATGCACCTGGTCCACTCACTCGTTCAAGGGCAACTCAGCTAACAAACTTCTGTGGGCATTTCGCATTCGTCTCAATATCAGAACCCAAGAAAGTTGAAGAAGCCTTCATGGAACCTGAATGGATTCAAGCTATGCAAGAAGAGCTTCAACAGTTTGAGCTGAATAATGTATGGGAACTGGTTAAGCGTCCTGATCCACGGAAGCACAACATAATAGGCACCAAATGGATATACCGCAACAAGCAAGATGAGCATGGTCAAGTTGTCAGAAACAAAGCTCGTCTCGTTGCTTAAGGATATACTCAAGTGGAGGGCATTGACTTCGATGAAACATTTGCTCCTGTGGCTAGGCTTAAAGCCATACGCATACTGCTGGCCTATGCAAATCATCATAACATACTTCTCTATCAGATGGATGTGAAAAGTGCCTTTCTCAATGGCAAGATTGAAGAAGAAGTGTATGTTGCACAACCACCTGGCTTTGAAAATCCAAAACATCCTGATATGGTATACAAGCTCAACAAGGCACTGTATGGCCTCAAACAAGCCCCTAGGGCCTGGTATGATACACTCAAGTACTTTCTGAAAAGCAAAGGCTTCATACCTGGTTCCCTGGATCCCACTCTTTTCACGAAGACATATGATGGTGAACTGTTTGTGTGCCAAATATATGTGGATGACATTATCTTCGGCTGCACCAATCAGAAGTATAGTGAAGAGTTTGGATATATGATGCAAGAGCAATATCAGATGTCCATGATGGGGGAGCTGAAGTTCTTCCTCGGTCTTCAAATACGGCAACAACGCAACGGCATCTTCATATCTCAAGAGAAATATCTTAAAGAGTGCCTGAAGAAGTTCGGTATGCAAGACTGCAAAGGCTTCACAACACCAATGCCAGCCAAGCATCATCTGGGTCCCGACGACAATGGTAAAGAGTTCGATCAAAAGGTATACCGCTCCATGATTGGGTCTTTGCTTTATTTATGTGCATCTAGGCCAGATATCATGCTTAGTGTTTGCATGTGTGCTCGATTTCAAGCGACACCAAAGGAGTCGCATCACTTAGCTGTGAAGCGAATTCTTCGATATTTGGCTCACACCCCAACTCTAGGATTATGGTATCCAAAGGGCTCAGAGTTTGATTTGGTTGGATTTTCGGATGCTGATTATGCTGGTGACAAAGTTGATCGCAAGTCTACATCAGGCACATGTCACTTTCTGGGACGATCACTTGTATGTTGGTCTTCAAAGAAGCAGAACTGTGTATCACTCTCCACTGCTGAATCTGAATACATTGCTGCTGGATCTTGCTGCGCTCAGCTTCTGTGGATGAAGCAAACACTCAAGGATTATGGCATTCATCTGAAGCAAGTGCCACTTTACTGCGACAACGAAAGCGCCATCAAGATTGCCAACAACCCAGTTCAGCACTCGAAGACAAAGCACATTGAAATTCGTCATCACTTTCTCAGAGATCATGTTGTGAAGGAAGACATTGATATCATACACGTCAACACTGAAGAGCAATTGGCAGATATCTTCACCAAGCCCTTGGATGAGAAGAGATTTTGCAAGTTACGGTGTGAGCTAAATATCTTGGAATCCTCAAATGTCCTGTGATCAGGCACACATCCTAACACTTATGCATATTGATGACTTAGATGTGCAACACATGAAGTAGCGTATATCTTCAAACAATGAAGACATACATTCTAAGTGTGAATACATTAATGTGGAATTTGACTTCGGAGCACCACGATAATTGTGCGCCGTGTCTGTGTCTAATACTTCCTATACGGTGGGTAACGCCACCACCAAACGTTCCATTTTGAAGTGTTTCTCTCATGGCGTTACCTCTCAATGTCTTCACATTTGGTTTGGCTTCATTCTCAATATGTCTTCATGATTATCTTCACTGCGTTGATTATATGGATATATATGTACTTATGTTCTGTCCTCTACAGCATTCACTTATAGCTATGTCTTCTTGGTTGAATCTTTTGAACTAAGTGAATGTGATCGGACCCTAACCTCTCTATGCTTTCTATCTCAAACTCTATCTCTCCAAGTCATATGCATTCTGTTGAAACTGTCAAATGTCTTCACTGTGTCCTTGTTAGTTGAAGACATAGTGACAACCATAAAAGTCCGTTTTTAATGCTCATTCCTCCACATAAGATCCGGAGAAGCAGGAACGACCGCCCGACAATTTAGGCATGCGTGGGACGTGGAACAAATCCCAATCTTCCTCTAACTGGCCACGCGTGCCTCAAATGCGAACCGCCAGGGGTACCTGCGTAATAGCGCAGTGCCGCCTCTATCCCTATAAATATACGATTCACTGCGGTCATTATCTCCTTCTTCCACCCTCGCACGAACCCTAGCGCCACCGCTAGCACTCGACGACGCTGGCGACGAAGCGCTTCACTGCCGCAACCTCTCCGACGCCGTTTTCACGCCGACAGCGGACATCGCCCTCTCCGCCGTCGCCGTAGGTGTCTTCCGTCGCCAAGTTAGGGCACGGAGGATCGAACTGCTCGACCTCAACTCTCACTTCGTCTAGCAGTTCCAAGTGTGGTAAATAAAACCTCTTTTTACAGCCTCTTTTGATCCCATAGTTCAGTCACTTTCTGCCATAAGGAGTTTCTCTTCACATCAGTTAGTTATCTCGCTACATCTCATGACATGCCTAGTATATTCACTTGTGCTTCATAAGGTAGTTAGATTCCTCACTTGTACTGATCTGTGGGTTCGTACAAATCTGGAACCAACTTCTTATCTATGAGTGAATGTCTTCGCACAATGAGGTCTATGTCTTCTAAACCGATTTATCTTTAAAATCTTCTGAGAATGCATATGACCTCTTCCCCTTCCCTCGCACCTTAATGCTGTCACAGGTACATGTCCGTGGGAGAATCCTTTGGTTCTCATAGTCTGCATTCATTTGCAGAGTACTTGCAGCATCACATCAACTCTCCTGAAGCCAGTTCTTGCAAAAGGAAGCCTTTGAAGCCTTTGAACATCTTGAAGCCTTCCAAGTTATTCATGGCTTCAGAAACAGCAGCAAGGAAGGGAGGCAGACAGCGACGTGGAGAAACGTCCAAAGATCTGCCTGATGAATTGGCAGAGATGTACAAAACTGATCCTGAAGAAAGCTATGGTCAGCGCAAGACACGAATCCAATGGATTCGAAGATATTGGGCAGAGCAATGGTTCCACTACCGCTTCGTCACTCAGGAATATGCAGAGAAGTGCGCCATCAAGAGACCGTGGGGAGACATACTATACAAAAATCTCGTACCCAGGTCCAGAGTCGAAGCCATTGCTCAAGGCTTCTATCCATGCATGGTGAGAGGACCAAAGCCAGCTGAAGCACATCCGTCATCACTTCTCTGGTGCCACGATGATAATCTCTTCAAGCGCAACTTTCAGTTTGCACAACAGTCAGCGAAGATAAACAAGAAGAAATTTGGGCTTGACTTCAACCCTGGTCCCTCCTCACCAAGGGCAGATGGCACACGCGACGCCGATCCCAATATCATCGGGCCGTATGCCAATTTTGCAGGCCTCGTCACTCGCATCCTAGTCCAAGGGACTGCTGTGAATGACCCTCCAGCAGATATTGAGTCAGATGACGCCCCTGCTGCTCCGAAGCCAAAGCAGAAGAAGCCAAAAGCTCCAAAAGCTTCAAAGCCAGCCGCTTCTCCCAAAATCTCACGAGCGAAGCCATTGGCAACTGCACCTCCTGAAGCCAGTGTGCAGTCTGAAGACATATCACGAGTCTCCAAGCCCCAAGAAGCCAAGAAGCCTCAGCCACACACAGGCAAAGAGCTCACAGCTACTGCCGTTCTGCGCTGCGAAAACATTGATCTATCAAGCGATGAAGATCTTGGAGATGACGCACTTGAGCAGCTCATCAAGAGCAAGGAGGAGGCTGAAATCTTCAACAATCTGCCTCTGTTTGATGTCGCCGTCATCCACAGCTTCATTGATGAATGGTTTGACACACCAGACATAAGCTTCGATGATCTGCAGCTGCCCATAGGCCTCAGCGTTTCCTTTCAAGGTGCAATTGCTTCAGAACTTGCAATAGCCCAGCGAATTGTAGAACTGAAGCAGAAAATTGATTATGAAAAGGCTCAGTTCAAGAAGCACGTGGCCAAGCTCAGCGTGCAAGAAGTGAAAAACTTCAAGATCATGTTGCACGAGCTGAAAGAGAACTTTCTGAAGACGCGTGCTGAAGCTCAAGGCTCGCGAGAGCGCATGAAGACTTTGGCTGATCGCTGCGTGCAGGCCTACAATGAGGCAGAGAAGCGCAAGGCACTTGGACGTCCCGGCATTGACCCCAGGATGGCCGCGAAGAAGAAAAAGAAGGCTGCTGTGCCTGAACCTGAAGCGCCAAGGTCAGAAACTGCTCCGATTGTCTTCCCCGCTGCAACGACTGGCTCGAAGCCAAAGAGTCGATCAACCGCCTCACAGCTCAAGAAGACACGGACTGTAGAGGCTGAAGCTAAGAAGAGAAAACACTCTGGAGCCTCTCCTTCTGAACCCATCATCAAGAAGCGCAAGACCAAGAAATCTCGGGCTGCTCCCACAGAGCCCTTGACAGTTGAACCCCTCTCCGTCCGCTATCCTGACGCAGATCGTCAGTTGACTGTGCATGAACCCAACGCTGAAGACATTCCAGCAGACGAACCCAACACTGCTGAAGACATTGGTCTCCAAGACAATGTGCAAGGTGATGCAGCCCTTCCTCAGCTTGAGACAAGCGAACTGATCAGTATTGGTCGTCCATTGACGCCAATCACACAAGATGCATCGTGGGCAGATCGCCCACAGGAGGAAGATGAGCCTCAACCCACTACAACTCCACCGGCGCCTACATTCCGTAGGCTTCGCAAAGGGCCAAGGGCTCAGGCTGCTGACGACATTCCGGCTGCATCAGCCGAAGAGCATGCAGAGATACCACAAGCTCCAACTCCCCCACACCAACAAGAAGCAGTTCTCCAGGAGAACGTGCCTGAGTCTGCAAATGTTGAGGCTGCCACAAACAACGCCGAAGCAAATGTGGAGCCCAACCCAACAATAGCTTCAGAAGACAATGAAGCTACTGCTCCTGAACATTCTGTGCCTGAGTCTGCTGCCGGACCACAATTCAACTATCATATTGCGTACAGACCCCAGGTCCAGAAGCCGATCCCACGACTGCCAAGGTTCCCAGGTCCTGCATCAGCTCCTGGTTCCTTCAACATCAACGGCTTTAGGGCAGATAACACGTTTTTCGACCGCTCCAAGAACCCTTATTCAAGGGAACGGATTGTATCAGATAGGTTCTGGAGCCATCAACAGCGCAGCTATTATTCATGCATCCTATACAACCAAGGCCGCATCTTTCCTCACAAGCGCCTTGAGGTTGAAGCTGTTGCTGGTCTGCCTGTTCTGGAAGAAGCACTGGATTGCTTCAAGCAAGTGGGTTTGCTGCCATTTATCACTGATGAAGAGCACTGGAACGAAGAGCTTCTGCTCCAGTTCTATGCCACTTTGCATATCAAAGGCTATAACAGAGATCCGAAGACATGGATTCTGGAGTGGATGACAGGCAATATCCATCATGAAGCAAATGCTTTCGACCTAATTGAGCTTACCGGCCTTCCCACTCCTGGCGAATTCTTTGAAGAAGGGTGCCAACTCCATGCTGAAGCAATTGAGAGCATATTTCAGCGTCCTGAGCCAGATATGAGTCAGATGCTCTCAATAATGAAGCCACTGCCTCCTAATGCACCCTATCCAACTAGGTTCTTCGTTGAAGACTTAGAGTACCTGCCCAGAACAATATATCACATCATAAGGTGGACTCTATGGCCTGTAAAGGGACACTCTCGATATGCAACAATTGATGGTGCAATGAAGACTCTCATCTTCTGCATTCTTCATGGCAAATGCTTCAATGCACAGGATCTCTTCATCCGTCACTTTGTAGCGTCTGCCTCAGAACTGTTTGGATTAAAGTTCTATGCTCCTTGGGTTATGAGGCTGATCAAGCTTCACTCTGCAATCTCCTATCAACCCTCAGCCCGCAACCATAGGATATTTTTGCCAGATGTGGACACATCTACTGAAGCAATATATCCAGAGCCTGGCAAGCAACCATTAAGTCTTCAAAATGCAGAACACCAGAGCTTCACTCAAAATATTGAAGGTGTTGAAGCTCTCTCCCGAGTGTATCCAATGGCTGGCACCACACGTGCCCCTGCATCAACTGAAGCCACTGACAGCACAGCTGCCAAGAGACCCAAGAAGCGCGCTCGAGCACTCAATGACCGAGAGCTTCTTGTGGCTCTTCACAAAAAGCAAGATAGGCATCACGACTGGCTCAAACGGCAGATGAGAAGCATCATGCAAGACGTCAATCGCATCAGAAATCTGGCAACCAAGAATGCGTTTGTCGCACACGAGACCTGTCGCCGTACTTGGAAAGGCCTCACCATGATGAGCAATGAAGCTGAACTGCAAGAGGATGGCTTCAGAGAGAGATTCCAATTTGACTCCACGCCTCCAAGAAGAGCTGTGATGCGAAGCACACCATCACTTGAAGAGTCAGAATTCTCTTCTTCTGCTACCACCGTGTCTGCCCGGATTATTGAAGAAGACGACGACGCGACATCATCTCCACCTGCTTCAACACACGTCAAATCTGCACCAAGCTCATCTGCACCGCCACCAAACAACTCCACCGATCCTGCTGCGCCTGGGAACGCGTAGAAAACTCTATGTCTTCAAACCTTTTTGGTCATCACTGACAAAAGGGGGAGAAGCATGATGTTTATAGTCTTCAAGCGGGTCACTTTGGGCGGGTGCCTTTATATTTTGCTACATTTTGCTTCGTGCTTACAACTCCCGTTTTTGCTACATTTTGCTTCGTGCTTACAACTCCCGTTTTTGCTACATTTGCTTCTTTGAGTTGTAACACTTAGCCTTGATGGCCGTCTGCTACCTGTTTGTCACTCCGTTATGCGAAGATAAATTCCGCATGTGCGACGATAAATTCCGCACTCATCTCTTACTGCAGACGTCCATTTTCCATTATGCATGTCATTATCTTCATATACTTTCACATGCATAGTGGATTGTCATCATAAGTTCAAGTGGATCTCCACAAGTACAACCTGCCATGTGCATTTGCATTCAAAAGGCAAATTACTTATATGCACATCTTCAGGGGGAGCCCTTGCAACTTATGAAGACAAATTCCTTTACTATTTCACAAATTATGTTCCCCGTTGAAAACTTCAACTAGTTTGTCATCAATCACCAAAAAGGGGGAGATTGTAAGTGCATCTAGTGCCAACCCTAGTTGGTTTTGGAGTATTGACGACAAACCTAGTTGAGGGACTAACGTGTTTGTGAGAATTGCAGGAAAACACAGGTAGAAGTCCCTCATTGATTCGGTTTTATTACCAGAGATGACCCCTAAAAATGTACGAAGACATTGAAGACAATGGTGGTTTATGAAGATATTCATATTGAAGACAATGACATGAGAAGACTCCCTATGAAGCTTATGGAACTCGAAGACTTAGATCCTTCATAGTTTTATTTCATTTATGTTGTGTCATAGGAATCACCGTACTGTTAAGTGGGGTCCAAGAGAACCAGTCAGAATGACTGAAGTGATGCCTAATTCAAATCCTATGTCTTCGAGCGAAGACTTTGAGAGAAAATCTTGTCCAGAGTCAGACAAGTCAGCTTTACTTGTAGCCCAAGTAAAGTTGCCGTGTGAGTTCAAAATTCAACCGTTGGTACACGTGTCAGTTCCTTAGTGACCCAGGGTCATTTCGGACAGATCAGGTCGGGTTGCCAAGTGGCTATAAATAGTCCACCCCCCACAACCATAAACGGTTGGCTGCTCAGATTTCAGTGCACGGCTTTTGTCGTTTAAGAGCAACCCACCTCGAAGCCTTTGAGAGAAAAATTCCTAGTGAGGAGAAAAGCCCTAACCACCCAGAGCCAGAGTAAATTGGGCATCACTTAAGTCTTCGTGTCTGTGTGATCTGAAGACTTATTACACTTGAGGACTGTGCATCCTCCAGACGGTTAGGCGTCGCGTTCTGAGCATCCAAGAGAAATTGTGGATTGCCGGTGAACGAAGTCTGTGAAGGTTTGGGAGTCTACCTTGAAGACTTACCAGAGTGATTGGGCGAGGTCTGTGTGACCTTAGCTCAAGGAGAAAACGGTGAGGACTGGGTGTCTTGGACTAAGTGTCCTTGACTGGGTGTCCGGGACTGTGTGTCCTTCGGTTTAAATACCTAGCCGCTCCAACCAGACGTATAGTTGTCACAGCAACTGGAACTGGTCCAACAAATTATTGTCTTCGACGTGTCACTGGTTTCATCTACACTTCCTTTTTACTTACAGTTATTCATTGTGAAGCCATTGCGTGCTTGCATTATCTTTTGTCTTCACAACATGAATGTATGATCTGTTTGGCTTCATAACTTCTTCCTACCTGATCCTTATTACACTGAAGCTGTTTGTCATTGCGCTTTCACTCTATTGAATACATGACCATGGCTGGACTAGTGTAATCTAACTTCCGCTGCATAGTAATAGGCATAATCTTCACTGTTTGTCTTCATAACTCTCACGTTTTGAAGACTTTCATAAAAATCGCCTATTCACCCCCCCTCTAGTCGATATAACGCACTTTCAGTTTTATACAGACTTGCAATGAAGCCTGTATTTACAAGAAAGTGAGTGGGAGCACTACAGCATTTCTGATAAGTATATGTGAATGACATATTGTTGATCGGAGATAATGTAGAATTATTCTGCAAAGCATAAAGGAATGTTTGAAAGGAGTTTTTCAAAGAAATACCTCAGTGAAGCTGCTTACATATTGAGCATAAAGATCTATAGAGATAGATCAAGACGCTTGATAAGTTTTTCAATGAGTACATACCTTGACAAGATTTTGAAGTAGTTCAAAATGGAACAGTCAAAGAAAGAGTTCTTGCCTGTGTTACAAGGTGTGAAACTGAGTAAGACTCAAAACCCGACCACGGCAGAAGATAGAGAGAGAATGAAAGTCATTCCCTATGCCTTAGCCATAGGTTCTATAAAGTATGCCATGCTGTGTACCAGACCTATTGTATACCCTGCCCTGTGTTTGGCAAGGGAGTACAATAGTGATCTAGGAGTAGATCACTAGACATTGGTCAAAATTATCCTTAGTGGAATAAGGATATGTTTCTTGATTATGGAGGTGACAAAAGGTTCGTCGTAAAGGGTTACATCGATGCAAGTTTTGACACTGATCCAGATGACTCAAAGTCTCAATCTGGATACATATTGAAAGTGGGAGAAATTAGCTAGAGTAGCTCCGTGCAGAGCATTGTTGACATAGAAATTCGCAAAATACATACGGATCTGAATGTGGCAGACCCGTTGACTAAACTTCCCTCACAAGCAAAACATGATCACACCTTAGTACTCTTTGGGTATTAATCACATAGCGATGTGAACTAGATTATTGACTCTAGTAAACCCTTTGGGTGTTGGTCACATGACGATGTGAACTATGGGTGTTAATCACATGGTGATGTGAACTATTGATGTTAAATCACATGGTGATGTGAACTAGATTATTGATTCTAGTGCAAGTGGGAGACTGAAGGAAATATGCCCTAGAGGCAATAATAAAGTTATTATTTATTTCCTTATATCATGATAAATGTTTATTACTCATGCTAGAATTGTATTAACCGGAAACATAATACTTGTGTGAATACATAGACAAACAGAGTGTCACTAGTATGCCTCTACTTGACTAGCTCGTTGATCAAAGATGGTTATGTTTCCTAGACATAGACATGAGTTGTCATTTGATTAACGGGATCACATCATTAGGAGAATGATGTGATTGACTTGACCCATTCCGTTAGCTTAGCACTTGATCGTTTAGTATGTTGCTATTGCTTTCTTCATGACTTATACATGTTCCTATGACTATGAGATTATGCAACTCCCGTTTACCGGAGGAACACTTTGTGTGCTACCAAACGTCACAACATAACTGGGTGATTATAAAGGTGCTCTACAGGTGTCTCCAAAGGTACATGTTGGGTTGGCGTATTTCGATATTAGGATTTGTCACTCCGATTGTCGGAGAGGTATCTCTGGGCCCTCTCGGTAATGCACATCACTTAAGCCTTGCAAGCATTGCAACTAATGAGTTAGTTGCGGGATAATGTGTTACAGAACGAGTAAAGAGACTTTCCGGTAACGAGATTGAACTAGGTATTAAGATATCGACGATCGAATCTCGGGCAAGTAACATACCGATGACAAAGGGAACAACCTATGTTGTTATGCGGTCTGACCGATAAAGATCTTCGTAGAATATGTAGGAGCCAATATGAGCATCCAGGTTCCGCTATTTGTTATTGACCGGAGACGTGTCTCGGTCATGTCTACATTGTTCTCGAACCCGTAGGGTCCGCACGCTTAACGTTATGATGATAGTTTCATTATGAGTTTATATGTTTTGATGTACTGAAGGTTGTTCGGAGTCCCGGATGTGATCACGGACATGACGAGGAGTCTCGAAATGGTCGAGACATGAAGATTGATATATTGGAAGCCTATGTTTGGACATCGGAAGTGTTCCGGGTGAAATCGGCATTTTACCGGAGTACCGGGAGGTTGCCGGAACCCCCGGTAACCTAATGGGCCTTAATGGGACTAGTGGAGGAAGAGGAGAGGAGGCCAAGGGGCAGCCGCGCGCCCCTCCCCCCAAGTCCGAATTGGACAAGGGGGGGGGCTTTCCTTTCCCCTCTCTCTCTCTACCCCAAGTCCTAGTCCAACATGGAAAAGGGGGGAGTCCTACTCTCGGTAGGAGTAGGACTCCTCCTGGCGCGCCCCTTGCCTGGCCGCACCCCTCCCCATGGGCTGGTCCGAATTGGACTAGGGAGGGGGGCGCCCCCTTCCTTCCTTCTCCTTTTCCCTTCCCTTTCCCTCCCTCCTACTCCTACTACATGGAAGGGCTCCTAGTTCTACTAGGAAAAGGGGAATCCTACTCCCGATGGGAGTAGGACTCCCCTAGGGCGCGCCGTAGAGAGGGCCAGCCCTCCCCCTCCTCCACTCCTTTATATACGGGGGCAAGGGGGCACTGTCGTGGTTCCAAGTCTGACAGTAGTGTAGGGGGGTAAGTATGGAGAGGCAAGATGTTAGCTGTGGAGAAGTTGTAAGAACGCAAGGTTTACGAGTTCAGGCCCTTCTCGGAGGAAGTAATAGCCCGACGTCTCAGAGCCCGGAGGCGGTCGACTGGATTATGAGAGTATGAATTACAGGGGTGCGAACCTTGTCTCAGAGGAGGGGGTGGCTTATATAGAGTGCGCCAGGACCCCGGCCAGCCCATGTTACAAAGGGTTCAATGTATATTAAGGCAGGGCGTTACTGGTAACGCTAGTAATAAAGTGCTATGATGACCATAAAAGCTACTTAATTACCGACCGTTAGCGTGCGGAGTGACTTTAGGTCTCCTGGCCGTCGAGTGGTTGGATCTTGGTCGAGTGATTGCTTCTCGGTCGAATGTCTTCGAGTCTGTCGAGTGGAACACCTCCAAGTCGATTGAAAGGTGATTTCTTCTAGAGATGTCCTTGGGTAGGGCAGTTAGGACAGGTCCATGACCCTACCCTAGGTACATAGCTTCATCATTAGCCCCCGAATGGATCGAGGTTTGAGTGGGGAAGGAGTTGAGAACTTATCCGATTCGTTTTTCATGCCGTGAGCGTATCTTGTTTCGGATCAACGGACCTGAGTGACGACAGCAACTTCCTTTTCAGTCGCCTTGATCCATTCTTAATTCTTCGTCGAGTGAGTTTCTGATGAGGACATCAATACCATTGTTACACCCACAGCCCCTACTGTTACATATACTGGACCAATTACTAGAGCTCGCGCACGCCAATTAAATTACCAGGTACTTTCGTTTCTTGGTAATGATTCTAATGTTCATGAGATTATGATGCTGCCTAAATTGGATACATTTGTTTTGCTTTCAAATGAAGGGCCTAGCTTGGAGAAGGATGAACATTGGAGCAAGAACACGCATGAAGTTGATGGCATGCGCAAGGGGATCAAGAACGGAGTTACAAGTGATGATTTCAGGACTTTGAAGCCGCCATAAGGAGTGCATGAAGCCATGGACGAAATATACAAGATGCCACTTCATAATATTCGTCCATACGCCATTCTAGGTGCTGCGTCACCTTATTAATGGGCCAGGCCCATGTAATTTCGAAATACTTAAGTATAGGCTATTTTTAGAGTCCGTATGTGTGGGGAAACAAGAGTTAGGGTTGGTTTCGGACCCCACCCTCAAGGGCCACGAAATTCCCCTCTCTTCCTCCATATATACAGCCCTTAGGGCGTCGTTTAGACTTTGGGTTTTGTTTAGATTAAAAGTTCACCATAGCTGCAACTTCGCGTACTTCGTTTGTGTCCAACGACCAGACCAAGACGTCACAGAACCCCACCTTGATCAATAAAGCTTTCATCTTATATTCGCAATATCCAGATTGCAATCTCAGTTTCTTGCTTGTTCTTCGTTTGCTCGCAGGAAACAGGCCCTCGTGGTCAGGTTGATCATGCTCCGGCGTGGTCAATAACCCCTCGGAAGTTGGTTTAGCGATTGCTAAGGCGCGACGTCTCGCACGTTCGTAGTCGGATCGTCAAGGTCGACTCCCACAGAAAACGATAGCCACCATCTCATCGAAAGATCGGGACCCTCGCCTCTATCAAGTGGTATCAGATTTCCAGGTTGCTCGGTGAGATTTTACAGTTTTTCGTAGATTAGATCGAGTCTGTTCTTCATACCTACAGTCCACGAAAAAGCCACACAAAAAAATTAGGGTTAGTTCATCATATCCAAACCAATCTGAGCCTTTGCATAATCTTTTTAGGGTTTTTGCTTTGTTGAATTTGCGGTTGCATCGTCGTGTCAAGTTGCTGGTCTTAGAGTCTAGTCTTTTAGAGTTTCGAGTTCTGGTCATAAGTTGTCACGCCGCCGCCGCACCATCATCATCGCCCATCTACCACTTTTGCTTATCCGCCACCGCTCTGAATCCTTATCCATATACCACTACCAATCCGTATCCATATACCACCATCAATCTCTATCCATATACCACCACCGCTACCATATACCACCACCGCTGCCATATACCACAACCATATATCCACCACCAATCCGAGTTCTTCTCATATTAGGTTTGTTCTTGAGATCAATCTCAATTCCGATTCGTGTTTCCTTGCCTGCGTAGGTCTCGGAAAAAAAAAGTCTGGAGACCCCCGGGCAGTTTTTAGGCCAAAATTTTCACAGGCAAAAATATTTTTCCCTATCCTATTTTTAGGCTTTTCTGAGTCTTTTGAGCCACGTGCCATCATAGTGATTTTTTGTCGCACTTTTTCGTCGTCGCTGCCCTGATTTCCGAAAAAAAAAGTGAAAAAAAAAATTTTGTGCCCATCCTATCAGTTTGACGAGGGAAGAGTTTTGAGACACTCGCCATTATAGTAATTTTTCGCAAAAAAAAAGAGGAGCGCAAAAAAAAAGGGGAGCACAAAAAAAAGCGAAAAAAAAAGTTCCAGAGTGTGCTTTTCCCTTATTTACGTGCAGCGCCGTGATTTTGTTAGTGTTCTAGGCTCGCGTCTCTAGCACGGTCTAGCCTAGGACCAGCACAGTACCGTCGTTGAGCGTTTATTCAACTTTGCATCTCTGAATTGATTATTGTTGACCCTTTTTGCTACCATACTATAAGCCTTCCCAGCTCCACATACCTCTACGTCGTGCGTTTGACTCTCCCTGGCAATCGCTCTATCCAAGCTTTTGAGAGTTTTGACTACAACGGTTGCCGATCACCGCCTGCTGCTGGGTAAGAACTGGTAAGAATTTGAGATTTGCTTGACGGATTTGTGACACCCGCCACCACCACCTCTTGTTAGTATTCTGTAGGATCATATTCTTGTGTGTTTTCTATTGTTGCTAACCATGGCAGGATCACAAGCCGACGAGACTGACTGGGAGAACATGACGAATCAGGAGTTGCATGATAAATTTCAGCAAATGATGAATGGACAGGTGCAGGATGTGCTAAACAGATTTGAAGAGGCCATGGAGAAGATAGATGACATGGAGAAGACGTTCGAAACAAAGCTCGATAACAGGTTTAATGAATTGCTTGCGCGTCTTCCACCACCACCACCGGCTGCACCTAACGCACCTCTACAACAACAACAACGACGACTACCTACACATCGTGAAACAGCCCTCCGCCGAGCGAGCCGTCTCCCTCTTGCACCTGGCCAAACTGTTGGTGCTGCTGTTGCTACTTCTGTGGCTCCTGCTGCTGATGCGGAGGAGGATGATTTTGCTAGCGATTACGAGGATGAGGTTGATCAAAATCAGAACTACGTGCCACCACCAGCACAGCAACCATCACGTCGTCCACATGCAAATAATGGCAATGGTAGGGCTCACCCTCAGGTACGAGATCATGACCATCTCCCTAAACTAAAATTGAATATTCCACCATTTGAGGGTAGATATGTTCCTGATATATATCTTACTTGGGAGTTAGAAACTAAACAATGATTTACATGTTTACAATATCCCGAGGAGAGACGTGTTCCTGCTGCTGTTTGTGCATTCACTAGTTTTGCATGTGTTTGGTGGTCTGAGCATTGTAGATTATATCCCATTCCTGCTACTTGGGCTGCTTTGAAAACTGCTATGCATACTCGTTGGGTTCCACCATATTATCAACGTGAATTACTTCAAAAATTGCAGTGCTTAAGACAGGGAAAAAATTCTGTAGAAGAATATTATCAGGAATTACAAACTGGCATGATTAGATGTGGTATTGTTGAGGAGAATGAAGCTATGCTTGCACGTTTTATGGGTGGATTAAATAGAGAGATTCAGATGATTCTAGAGTATAAGGAGTATACTAATATCACTCGTTTATTCCATCTTGCTTGTAAAGCTGAACGTGAAGTGCGGGATCGACAGGCATTGGCGCGGACTAACTTTTCTGCAGGTCGACCTTCTTCATGGACACCACGTGCATCATCTACTTCCACACGTTCTGCTACACCGGCGCCTCCGTCGGCTGCCACCTCCAACCGTGATACAATAAAGCAGGCACAATCACCACTATCTGCCAAGAGCACACCTTCTGGGCCTGCAAAGAGCTCTTCTTCATCCATGGCATCAACAGGGCAAACACATGATATTATTTGTCGACGTTGCAAGGGTGGAGGTCATTATGCGAGAGAATGCCCATCTAAGCGTGTGATGATTGTTACTGAGGATGGTGGGTATGAGTCCGCTAGTGACTATGATGAGGAGATTTTGGCTCTTATTACACGTGACGAACACGGTGGAGACGATTCTGATCATGAGACGCAATACATGGCTCCTGAAGATGCTGACAGGTATGAATATTTAGTTGCTCAACGTGTTTTGAGTGTGCAGGTTACACAAGCTGAGCAAAATCAGAGGCATAATTTGTTCCATACAAAGGGAGTTGTGAAGGAACGTTCTGTTCGCGTGATCATAGATGGAGGGAGTTGCAACAACTTGGCTAGCATCGAGATGGTGGAGAAGCTATCTCTCACCACAAGACCACATCCACATCCTTACTACATCCAATGGTTCAACAACAGCAGCAAGGTTAAGGTAACACGTACTGTTCGTGTGCATTTTAGTATCTCTACATATGCTGATTATGTTGATTGTGATGTGGTACCGATGCAAGCATGTTCCTTATTACTTGGTAGACCATGGCAATTTGATAAAAATTCTATTCACCATGGTAGAAACAATCAGTATACTCTTGTTCATAAGGATAAAAATATTACTTTGCTTCCTATGACTCCTGATTCCGTTTTGAAAGATGATATTAATAGAGCTAATAAAGCAAAACAGGAGAAAACTAAGAGTGAAAATCAGATTGTGGCAAAAGAATTTGAGCAACAAATGCAGCCTAATAATAATAAACAATCTAGTGTTGCTTCTGAAATTAAATTGAAAAGTGCATGTTTACTTGCCACCAAATCTGATATTGATGATCTAGATTTTAGCAAATCTGTTTGCTATGCTTTTGTGTGCAAAGAGGCATTATTTTCATTCGAGGACGTGCCTTCCTCTTTGCCTCCTGCTGTCACTAACATTTTGCAAGAGTTCGCCGACGTCTTTCCACAAGACGTGCCACCGGGATTACCACCTATTCGCGGGATTGAGCATCAAATTGACTTAATTCCTGGTGCATCATTACCCAACCGGGCACCATACCGTACCAATCCAGAGGAGACGAAGGAGATTATGCGTCAAGTACAAGAACTGCTCGACAAAGGTTATATACGCGAATCCCTTAGTCCTTGTGCTGTTCCTATCATTTTAGTGCCGAAAAAGGATGGTACGTCGCGTATGTGCGTTGATTGTAGAGGCATTAATAATATTACTATTCGTTATCGTCATCCTATTCCTAGGCTAGATGATATGCTTGATGAATTGAGTGGCTCTACAATATTCTCCAAAGTTGATTTGCGTAGTGGTTACCATCAAATTCGTATGAAATTGGGAGATGAATGGAAAATAGCATTTAAAACTAAGTTTGGATTATATGAGTGGTTAGTCATGCCTTTTGGGTTAACTAATGCACCTAGTACTTTCATGAGGTTAATGAACGAAGTTTTACGTGCTTTCATTGGACGATTTGTGGTAGTTTACTTTGATGACATATTGATTTATAGCAAATCTTTGGAGGAACATTTGGAACATTTACGTGCTGTTTTTATTGCTCTACGTGATGCACGTTTGTTTGGTAACCTTGGAAAGTGCACCTTTTGCACCGACCGAGTATCTTTTCTTGGCTATGTTGTTACTCCACAGGGAATTGAAGTTGATAAAGCCAAGATTGAAGCTATTGAGAGTTGGCCGCAGCCCAAAACGGTCACACAAGTGAGGAGTTTCCTTGGCCTCGCTGGTTTCTATAGGCGTTTTGTGAGAGATTTCAGCACCATTGCTGCACCTCTCAATGAGCTTACAAAGAAGGATGTACCTTTTGTTTGGGGTACCGCACAGGAAGAAGCCTTCACGGTATTGAAAGATAAGTTGACACATGCTCCTTTACTCCAACTTCCTAATTTCAATAAGACTTTTGAGCTTGAATGTGATGCTAGTGGAATTGGATTAGGAGATGTGTTATTACAAGATGGAAAACCTGTTGCATACTTTTCTGAAAAATTGAGTGGGCCTAGTCTGAACTATTCTACTTATGATAAAGAATTATATGCTCTTGTTCGGACCTTAGAAACATGGCAACATTATTTATGGCCTAAGGAATTTGTTATACATTCTGATCATGAATCTTTGAAACACATTAAAAGTCAAGCAAAACTGAACCGTCGACATGCTAAATGGGTTGAATTCATTGAGACTTTCCCTTATGTGATTAAACACAAGAAGGGTAAAGAAAATGTTATTGCTGATGCCTTGTCTCGTCGTTATACTATGCTTTCACAACTTGACTTTAAAATATTTGGTTTGGAGACCATCAAGGATCAATATGTTAATGATGCTGAATTTAAAGATGTATTGCAGAATTGTAAGGAAGGGAGAACTTGGAACAAGTTCGTTCTTAACGATGGATTTGTGTTTCGTGCTAACAAGCTATGCATTCCAGCTAGCTCCGTTCGTCTTTTGTTGTTGCAGGAGGCGCATGGAGGAGGATTAATGGGACACTTTGGCGTCAAGAAGACGGAGGATATACTTGCTACACATTTCTTTTGGCCAAAGATGAGACGGGATGTTGAGCGTTTTGTTGCTCGCTGCACTACATGTCAAAGAGCTAAGTCACGACTCAATCCTCATGGTTTATATATGCCTTTGCCTGTACCTAGTGTTCCTTGGGAGGATATATCTATGGACTTTGTTTTAGGTTTACCTAGAACAAAGAAGGGGAGGGATAGCATATTTGTTGTCGTGGATAGGTTCTCGAAAATGGCACACTTTATACCATGTCATAAAAGCGATGATGCTGTTAATGTTGCTGATTTGTTCTTTCGTGAAATTATTCGCTTACATGGTGTGCCAAATACTATTGTTTCAGATCGTGATACTAAATTTCTTAGCCACTTTTGGAGATGTTTATGGGCTAAGTTGGGGACTAAGCTGCTTTTTAGTACTACTTGTCACCCCCAAACTGATGGACAAACTGAAGTAGTCAATAGAACATTGTCTACTATGCTTAGGGCTGTTTTGAAGAATAACAAGAAAATGTGGGAAGAATGCTTGCCTCATATTGAATTTGCTTATAATCGTTCATTGCATTCTACTACTAAGATGTGCCCTTTTGAAATTGTGTATGGTTTCCTACCTCGTGCACCTATTGATTTGTTGCCTCTTCCATCTTCGGAGAAGGTTAATTTTGATGCTAAAGAACGTTCTGAATTGATTTTAAAAATGCATGAGTTAACTAAGGAAAACATTGAGCGTATGAATGCTAAATATAAACTTGCTGGAGATAAGGGTAGAAAACATGTTGTGTTTGCACCTGGAGATCTTGTTTGGTTACATTTGCGTAAAGATAGATTTCCTAATCTGCGCAAATCAAAGCTAATGCCACGTGCTGATGGTCCTTTTAAGGTTTTAGAGAAAATAAATGATAATGCATATAAACTTGAGCTACCTGCAGATTTTGGGGTTAGTCCCACTTTTAATATTGCAGATTTGAAGCCTTATTTGGGTGAGGAAGATGAGCTTCCGTCGAGGACGACTTCATTTCAAGAAGGGGAGGATGATGAGGACATCAATACCATTATTACACCCACAGCCCCTACTGTTACATATACTGGACCAATTACTAGAGCTCGCGCACGCCAATTAAATTACCAGGTACTTTCGTTTCTTGGTAATGATTCTAATGTTCATGAGATTATGATGCTGCCTAAATTGGATACATTTGTTTTGCTTTCAAATGAAGGGCCTAGCTTGGAGAAGGATGAACATTGGAGCAAGAACACGCATGAAGTTGATGGCATGCGCAAGGGGATCAAGAACGGAGTTACAAGTGATGATTTCAGGACTTTGAAGCCGCCATAAGGAGTGCATGAAGCCATGGACGAAATATACAAGATGCCACTTCATAATATTCGTCCATAGGCTATTCTAGGTGCTGCGTCACCTTATTAATGGGCCAGGCCCATGTAATTTCGAAATACTTAAGTATAGGCTATTTTTAGAGTCCGTATGTGTGGGGAAACAAGAGTTAGGGTTGGTTTCGGACCCCACCCTCAAGGGCCACGAAATTCCCCTCTCTTCCTCCATATATACAGCCCTTAGGGCATCGTTTAGACTTTGGGTTTTGTTTAGATTAAAAGTTCGCCATAGCTGCAACTTCGCGTACTTCGTTTGTGTCCAACGACCAGACCAAGACGTCACAGAACCCCACCTTGATCAATAAAGCTTTCATCTTATATTCGCAATATCCAGATTGCAATCTCAGTTTCTTGCTTGTTCTTCGTTTGCTCGCAGGAAACAGGCCCTCGTGGTCAGGTTGATCGTGCTCCGGCGTGGTCAATAACCCCTCGGAAGTTGGTTTAGCGATTGCTAAGGCGCGACGTCTCGCACGTTCGTAGTCGGATCGTCAAGGTCGACTCCCACAGAAAACGATAGCCACCATCTCATCGAAAGATCGGGACCCTCGCCTCTATCAGTTTCTTTAGTTGTAAGGCTCCGAGTGACGGTGCGGAGGAGATCTTTGGTCTGACAAGTTGTTTGCTGCCCGCAGATTTTGTGGGATTCGAATTTTGGGAAGCACGCGGGACGGGGGAGGCCGCAGTAATCAGATGGGATAGAGCGGAGCCGCCTCGATCCCCGCGCCGCTTTTTTCGCCACGTATCGCGTGCGTGATCGTTACGGGATTTGACAGAGCCACATGGGCCTACCCGTCAGCCACTCGGTAGCGGCCTCATATAAGGCATTGGACCGGAGTCTCCCGAACAGCGCGTTCCCATTACCTCTTCTCCTCTTTACGCCCCTCCGCTGTGCTCGCTCTCGCCCCAGCGTCACCGCTCCGTACGCGTCTCGCCGGCGACAATGGGGAAGGAGAAGACGGCGGCTCTGGAGCGGGCAAAGAAGGCGACGGCGAGGTCGAAGGGGAAGGCGACCAGCCGGGGCGGATCTTCCTCGCGGACCGGCCTGCCGAAGGGCTGGATCCAGGGCGACTGGATCCACTCGAGGATCACCCAAGAAGACCTTGATGATCTGGCCGAAGGGGGGCTGATCCCCTATGACTCAGCGCGGCTTCCGGGGAAGGAATCTGAGCCGCAACCTCGGGAGGGTGACCGTGTTCTTCTTGCCACCCACGTTGACCGTGGATTTTCCTTGCCTCCTCACCCTTTCTTTCGAGGGTTTCTGAACTTCTTTGGGGCACAACTCCACCATTTTACCCCCAACTCAATCGTTTATCTCGCCGCTTTCATTTCTTTGTGTGAGAATTTCCTAGGTTGCCGGCCTCACTGGGGTCTTTTCAAGCATATTTTCACTTGTCGCTCCCAGACAGTGAAAAAGGCTAATCCGAGTGACGAGAGGACCCAAGTGATCCAGATGTGTGGGGGTCTTGGCATTCAGACGAGAGGGAAAAGCTCCTTTCCGGCCATGATTCTTCCTGACTCAGTTCGCGGATGGCAGTCGACATGGTTTTACTGTAAAGACCAGTCGATGCCAGGGCAATCGACTGGCCTCCCTCCCTTTACCATGGACCGAGTGAGGAAACCCTCCCCTTTGAAGGTGCTCCCGGAGGAGAAGGCGCACGTGAAGGTGTTGGTTAATCGAGTGGTCCAGCTTATTCGTGACGGGGTCACTGGTATGGATCTCTTGGAGGTCTTCCTTCAGCGGCGCATCCAGCCTCTTCAAGCTCGAGACCATCCGATGTGGATGTATTCGGGTCTTGAAGACTCCACTCAGACCCACCTAGAGGAGGTCGAGGATGACACACTGGAGAAGTGGTTGTCAGGCATTACCGGGAACAAGGACAATCCCAGGGGAGCCAGGAGAGTTCCCCCATTCGACCAGTCTCATGCACCAGAGCAGGTCTGATTCTGAGTTTTTGCTTGTAATCTGAATTCACTCGCGCAGCTGCCTATATTGCGTCGACTGACTTTGTTCTCCCTGCTTTCTTTCAGTCCATTATTGAAATGTATTCAATGCCCAACGGGGAGCAAGATCAAGCTCTAGAAGGCGAGGCGAGTGGCGGCGACAGTGGCGAGTGGACTTCCGATGGTGAAGGGGATGGAGGAAGCGACGACTCAAGTGATGGAGAAGAAGTCGAGTCGCCCCCTCGCAGGGAGAGGCGATCCAAGCTTGACCAAGAACGGTCAAGTTCCCGCGACAAGGTAATTGCTCAGGCTGGTCAGTCTTCGAAGCGTCCTCGGATCTCTTCACCAACCCCGACTAAGAAGGCGCCCAAGCACCCCAAAGTTGCAGAGCCGAGGACTCGGAAGGCGTTGCCGAAGATCAAGATTGATATCCCCATCGCCTCCGCGTGAGTGTCTCTCTTTGTATTCACTCGGCGCTCCGCGCTATTTGTTTTTCTTGTTTTAACTGGACAAACTTTGGAATTGTCGGCACTGCCACTTCCGGGACCTCAGCTTACAGGGATGATGATGAGGTGATGGAGGATGTGGTCACTTCTAATTCGGGTATGATTTCTGCCATACTATCTTTATTCGATCGATTCAACTGCAATGTGCATCATTGGGTGACGTGATTTTGGCAATTGAACTTTGCACAGCTCCCAACATTATCGACCTCCCTAATGATGATGAAGAGCCCGAGAGGCCTTTGACGAGGAAGAATAGGCGAGCTCCTGTAAGTGAGGCGCTACAGTCAGACACTGGCGACGTTAATCAGGGTTCTGTTACCTTCGTCGTGCCACTGTCGAGTGCCTTGCCTTCTTCGTCGACTGCTCAGGCCCCTGTCGACCCGCCTTCAGTTTTTATGACCCATCATGTCCCAGAGGACGAGGTGAATGCTGCTAGGGAAGCCATACGCCAGGCGGGCATTATGATGGAGAAGATGAAGACGGTGTGGGACGCCAGCCAAACCGCCTATGATGCCAGCTCAGCTCTCCAGAGCAACGTTCAGGTTAGTTGGTCGCCGCTTGTTCTGTTAGGATATGCTACCTGAAGATTCTTTCCGAAAATCTTTGCATCTATACACCCACTGGGTGCGTCGATTGAATTTTTGGACTAGTGGGGGCACGTTGAGTGCACCCACTGGGTGTAGTCCCCGAGACTACGGTGGACTGCTGGCAGTCGACTGTAGTCTTTGTATTTTGCCGAATGTATAAACCAAACTGGTAGTTTGTCTCTTCCACTCGGTCTGGTTGAGTGGGATCAGAACCGATGGGGGCACGCAAAGTGCACCCACTGGGTGTAGTCCCCGAGACTACGGTGGACTGCTGGTAGTCGACTGTAGTCTGAGTTCTACTTTCTCTCTTTCTGCCTTTTTTTTGGACTCGACTTCGGCGGGCCGGTCGAGTGGGATCAGAACCGGTGGGGGCACGCAAAGTGCACCCACTGGGTGTAGTCCCCGAGACTATGGTGGACTATGGGCAGTCAACCGTAGTCTTAGTATTTATTGCCTTTGTTGTTTTTTGCTGTAAAAATAACTTCTCCCCTTTGATTTCAGAAATCTTGTGATCTTGGAGCTCGCTTTGCTGACTTGGATAAGCAGCAGATTCAATTGAACCTTGACTTGGAGCTGGCCAGGACAGAGCTGCAAAAGGTCAGAGACGGCGCCGCTCGTAAGACGAGTTTGTCGACTGGTCAGTTTTAGGCTTGAGTACCCTTCTGCTATTTCTGAATCAATCATCATTTCTTTGCAGAAAAACTGAGAGAAGCTCTGGCGAAGAAGGATCAGGATTTGGCTACTGCTCGTAAGGAGGCTGACGACAGGACCGCTCTCGCCGAACAGAAGCTGGCTTCGGTCGGCCAGTTGGAAGAAGAGAATACCAGGCTGAAGACCGCTCTGAATGACTCCAACAAGGAGTGCTCGCGCTGGAAGAAGGCGAATCTCGTCCAGGGCGAGAAAATGGAAGGCATTGCTCGCAGGAGGGATGATCTGGAGAGCTATCTGAGAAGTCTTGCCAAGAATTTGTTCATCAAGCTTGAAGGTGCACATTCTATTCCGACTGATTTTTTTGTGTCGACTTAGTGTACGAAAATTGACTTATCCTTGGATCGTGAATGCAGAGTTTTGCCAGAACTTTGAAGAGGAGACTGGGCGGATCGAACCAGGTTTGGATCCAATCAACTCTCCCGTGAAAGATGCCATGAATCTGCTCTGTCTGGAATCTCGCATCGACAGTGCCGTGGACTACTTGGCTCGACTGAAGGTCGCCATGTCGCGGATTGACCTGGCACTTTGGCCAGAGGCTGTGCTCCAAAATGATCTTGAGTCCCTGATGACTCGACTAAATGAAATCCTAGACCGAGTGCGGGAGTGGAAGAAGTCTGCTGCTCGGTGTGGCGCTGACGTGGCTCTGTCTTTGGTTCGTGTCCACTGCAAGGAGGTGCGACAAGACAAACTGGCAGCAATCAAGGTCGCCAACACCCAGAAGCATGACTTCCGAACCTTTATGGAGACTTTCATCGCTACAGCCACTCGGATAGCCGACGGCGTCGACCTGGATGAGTTCGTCGAGCCTGCCAGCCCTCCTCTCGCGGAGTGAACAAACTCTTATGTCCCACCTTAAATTTGCCTCGGAATGCCGAGTGGTTTTTGTAACCGTTAAACTTTTTTCGGGCTGCATGCCCGAGTACTTCAATCTGTGATCCGGAACCTTTAGAATTTACCTGAACTTGGTTTACCATTGAATATCTTTATGAATCTCCTGCTGAGTGAACCCATTCTTCATTTGAGACAACTTTTGTATTTGCAGCGCAGCTTCGAAGGAGAGGGAAGCAGTCGACCCATGTCTTGTCGCCCTTGCGGTTCGGCGATGGAGTGCGCATCGTATTTGTGGCGAAGCTCTCCAGGGGAAGGCGGCGGTCGACCCACACCCTGTTACTGCAGAGCGGACGGAGCGCACATTGTATTTGTGGCGAAGCTCTCCAGGAGAAGGTGGCAGTCGACCCACACTTCGTTACTGTAGAGCGGGATGAATCGCGCATTGTATTTGTGGCGAAGCTCCCCAGGAGAAGGTGGCAGTTGACCTGCCCCTCGTCGTCCTTGAGGATTGAGATGTGTTTCGTACTTAGGCGAGTTCTGGACTGCAGCTAAGCCCCCGAGTGGGAGGATTGCTCTCCACTCGGTAGGATTTTTTCAAACTTAGGCGAGTGCCGGACTGCAGCTAAGTCTCTAAGTGAGAGAACTTAGGCGAGTATTGGACTGCAGCTAAGCCCCCCGAGTGGGAGGATTGCTCTCCACTCCGTAGGATTTTTTCAAACTTAGGCGAGTGCAGGACTGCAGCTAAGTCTCCATGTGAGAGAACTTAGGCGAGTACTGGACTGCAGCTAAGCCCCCCGAGTGGGAGGATTGCTCTCCACTCGGTAGGATTTTTTCAAACTTAGGCGAGTGCGGGACTGCAGCTAAGTCTCCAAGTGAGAGAACTTAGGCGAGTACTGGACTGCAGCTAAGCCCCCGAGTGGGAGGATTGCTCTCCACTCGGTAGGATTTTTTTTAAACTTAGGCGAGTGTCGGACTGCAGCTAAGTCTCCAAGTGGGAGAACTTAGGCAAGTACTGGACTGCAGCTAAACCCCCGAGTGGGAGGATTGCTCTCCACTCGGTAGGATTTTTTCAAACTTAGGCGAGTGCCGGACTGCAGCTAAGTCTCCAGTGAGAGAACTTAGGCGAGTACTGGACTGCAGCTAAGCCTCCGAGTGGGAGGATTGCTCTCCACTCGGTAGGATTTTTTCAAACTTAGGCGAGTGTCGGACTGCAGCTGAGTCTCCAAGTGAGAGAACTTGGGCGAGTACTGGACTACAGCTAAGCCCCCGAGTGGGAGGATTGCTCTCCACTCGGTAGGATTTTTTCAAACTTAGGCGAGTGCCGGACTGCAGCTAAGTCTCCAGTGAGAGAACTTAGGCGAGTACTAGACTGCAGCTAAGCCCCCGAGTGGGAGGATTGCTCTCCACTCGGTAGGATTTTTTCAAACTTAGGCGAGTGCCGGACTGCAGCTAAGTCTCCAAGTGAGAAAACTTAGGCGAGTACTGGACTGCAGCTAAGCCCCCGAGTGGGAGGATTGCTCTCCGCTCGGTAGGATTTTTTCAAACTTAGGCGAAACGGATTCGCAGCTAAGCCCCCGAGTGGGAGGCTGGCTCGCCACTCGGTAGGAAATTGTTTTTACAAACTTAGGCGAAGCGGATTCGCAGCTAAGCCACCCACTGGGGGATTTCTTACGCAAACAAAAACAATAATACTCACTGGGAAAATTATGACGCTCTTGTCTTTGATAAATAAACTACAGGAGTTTTTCTTATTACATCTCATCCGAGTGAGAATTCAAGTATAAAGGGGCGGAGTAGCTCCGCATTCCAGGCTCGTGGCTCATCAATCTGGCGATCGACATTGTAGAGGTGGTATGCTCCATTGTGGAGGACTCTGGTGACTATGAAGGGGCCTTCCCAAGTAGGAGCGAGCTTGTGTGGTTTCTGCTGATCAACTCGGAGGACTAAGTCTCCTTCTTGGAAGGCTCGGCTCTTCATGTTTCTGGCATGGAATCGACGCAAGTCTTGCTGATAGATGGTTGATCGAATCAAGGCCATTTCTCTTTCTTCTTCTAGGAGGTTGACTGCATCCTGCCGGGCTTGTTCTGCTTCATCTTTAGAGTAGATCTCGACTCGGGGAGCGTTGTGAAGCAGGTCACTCGGTATGACTGCCTCGGCTCCGTAGACCAGAAAGAATGGGGTTCTTCCAGTCGATCGATTTGGGGTTGTCCTCAATCCCCAAAGGACTGATGGAAGCTCGTCGACCCATGCACCTGCTGCGTGCTTGAGATCGCGCATCAATCGGGGTTCAGTCCTTTGAGAATTAGGCCGTTTACCCTTTCTGCTTGCCCATTCGACTGGGGGTGAGCGACCGAAGCATAGTCGACCCGAGTGCCCTGAGAGGCGCAAAAGGCCCTGAATTTGTCGGAATCGAAGTTTGACCCATTATCCGTGATGATGCTGTGCGGAACTCCGTATTTGAATATCAACTCTCTAATGAAACTGATAGCGGTGCAAGCATCGAGATTCTTGATAGGCTTGGCTTCAATCCATTTGGTGAACTTGTCGACTGCTACCAACACATGTGTGAAGCCGCTCCTGCCTGTTCTCAGTGGTCCAACCATGTCCAGCCCCCAAACAGCGAAGGGCCAGACGAGTGGAATGGTTTTCAGGGCTGACGCGGGCTTGTGCGGCATATTGGAGTAATACTGACATCCTTCACATTTGTCAACTATCTCTTTTGCCATCTCATTGGCTCTTGGCCAGTATAACCCCGCTCGGTATGCTTTAGCCACAATGGTCCGAGAGGACGCATGATGACCACAGGTCCCCGAGTGGATATCGTTAAGGATCATCTGACCTTCTTCTGGTGTAATACACTTCTGGACGACCCCAGTCGCGCTTTCTCTATATAACTGTCCCTTTATGACTGCAAAGGCCTTGGATCGACGGACGATCTGTCGAGCCTCTTCTTCGTCTTCTGGGAGTTCTTTCCTTAGGATGTACGTGATGTACGGTTCTGTCCAGACGGGAGTGATAACCAAGACTTCCATGATCAGGTCGACCACAGCTGGAACTTCAACTTCAGTCGGATCCGTGGTGCTTTTTGGCTGCGGGGCCTCTTCAGTGAAGGGATCCTCCTGGACCGATGGTGTGTGGATGTGTTCCAAAAACACATTGCTTGGAATGACTTCTCTTTTGGAACCTATTTTTGCTAGATCATCGGCTGCATGCTTTTCAGTCGGGGTATGTGATGAAGCTCTAACCCCTCGAATTTCTTCTCCAGCTTTCTCACTGCATTGCAATAACCAGTCATGGCTGGACTTCTGACGTCCCATTCCTTCATCACTTGATTAACCACCAAATCTGAGTCGCCATAGACCATGAGGCGACGGACGCCGAGTGAAATGGCCATGCGCAACCCATATAAAAGTGCTTCGTATTCTGCCTCGTTGTTAGAGGAATCAAAGTGGATTTGAAGAACATATCTAAGTTTATCTCCTCTGGGGGAGACCAACACCACTCCGGCGCTGGAACCATTTAGCATCTTGGAACCGTCGAAGAATATGGTCCAATGCTCCGAGTGAACCTGAGTCGGCAGTTGCTGTTCAATCCACTCGGCGACGAAATCCGCGATTGCCTCGGACTTGATAGCTTTCTTTGCCTCAAACTTGACATCTAGAGGAAGGAGTTCAATCGCCCATTTTGCCACTCGACTAGTTGCGTCTCTGTTATGCAAGATCTCTGACAACGGAGCATCGCTGACGACTGTAATGGAATGATCAGAGAAGTAGTGGGCAACTTTCTTTGTGGTCATATAAATCCCATATACGAGCTTCTGATAATGAGGATATCTTTGCTTCGATGGGGTCAAGACTTCAGAAATATAATACACTGGGCGCTGAACTTTGAAGGTTTTCCCTTCTTCTTCCCGCTCGACCGTAAGTACCGTACTAACGACTTGTCCTGTGGCTGCAATGTAAAGCAGCAAAGGCTCCTTGCTAATTGGGGCAGCAAGCACCGGTTGGGTGGAGACCAGAGCTTTGAGCTCTGCGAACGCTGCGTCAGCTTCAGGAGTCCACTCGAACTTGTCAAACTTCTTCATCAATCGGTAAAGAGGCAATGCCTTTTCACCGAGACGAGATATGAATCGACTTAGGGCGGCCAAGCAACCAGTAAGCTTCTGAACATTGTGCACTCGCACAGGACTTTTCATTCGGAGTATAGTACCGACTTTTTCTGGATTGGCGTCGATTCCCCATTCAGAAACGAGAAAACCGAGTAACTTTCCGCCAGGAACCCCGAATGTGCATTTTGATGGGTTAAGCTTGATATCAAACCTTCTGAGGTTGGCAAAGGTTTCAGCAAGGTCAGTCAGCAGGTCGGAACCCTTCCGTGACTTGACCACAATATCATCCATGTACGCCTCCACATTCCGACTGATTTGGGTGAGAAAACACTTCTGAATCATCCTCATGAATGTGGCTTCGGCATTCTTGAGGCCGAATGGCATGGTAACATAATAGAAGCACCCGAATGGAGTGATGAAAGTTGTTTTGATTTTGTCAGGCCCATACAGATGTTGGGGAACGTAGCAAAAATTCAAAATTTTCTACGCATCACCAAGATCAATCTATGGAGTAATCTAGCAACGAGGGGAAGGAGAGTGCATCTACATACCCTTGTAGATCGCTACGCGGAAGCGTTCAAGTGAACGGGGTTGATGGAGTCGTACTCGTCGTGATCCAAATCACCGATGATCCTAGTGCCGAACGGACGGCACCTCCGTGTTCAACACACGTACAGCTCGGTGACGTCTCCTACGCCTTGATCCAGCAAGGGGAGAAGGAGAGGTTGGGGAAGACTCCGTCCAGAAGCAGCACGATGGCATGGTGGTGGTGGAGGAGCGCGGGACTCCAGCAGGGCTTCGCTAAGCACTACGAGAGACGAGGAGGGAGAGGGGTAGGACTGCGCCAACTGGGAGAGAATTCACATGTGTTGGGTAGCCCCAAACCTCAAGTATATATAGGGGGAGGGGAGGGGCTGCGCCCCCACCTAGGGTTCCCTCCCTAGGGATGGCGGCAGCCCCTAGATCCCATCTAGGGGGCGGCCAAGGGGAGGGGGAGAGGGAGGCGCACCAGGCATGGGCCCTAAGGCCCATCTGCCCTTAGGGTTTGCCCCCCTCCTCCCCTTTAGGCGCCTTGGGCCCTTGTGGGGGGCGCACCAGCCCACCTGGGGCTGGTCCCCTCCCACACTTGGCCCATGCAGCCCTCCGGGGCTTGTGGCCCCACTTGGTGGACCCCCGGGACCCTCCCGGTGGTCCCGGTTCGTTACCGATAAAACCCGAAACTTTTCCGGTGACCAAAACAGGACTTCCCATATATAAATCTTTACCTCCGGACCATTTCGGAACTCCTCGTGACGTCCGGGATCTCATCCGGGACTCCGAACAACATTCAGTAACCGCGTACATACTTTCCCTATAACCCTAGCGTCATCGAACCTTAAGTGTGTAGACCCTACGGGTTCGGGAGACATGCAGACATGACCGAGATGACTCTCTGGTCAATAACCAACAGCGGGATCTGGATACCCATGTTGGCTCCCACATGTTCCATGATGATCTCATCGTATGAACCACGATGTTGAGGACTTAATCAATCCCGTATACAATTCCCTTTGTCTAGCGGTACGATACTTGCCCGAGATTCGATCGTCGGTATCCCGATACCTTGTTCAATCTCGTTACCGGCAAGTCTCTTTACTCGTTCCGTAACACATCATCCCGTGATCAACTCCTTGATCACATTGTGCACATTATGATGATGTCCTACCGAGTGGGCCCAGAGATACCTCTCCGTTTACACGGAGTGACAAATCCCAGTCTCGATTCGTGCCAACCCAACAGACACTTTCGGAGATACCCGTAGTGCACCTTTATAGCCACCCAGTTACGTTGTGACGTTTGGCACACCCAAAGTATTCCTACGGTATCCGGGAGTTGCACAATCTCATGGTCTAAGGAAATGATACTTGACATTAGAAAAGCTTTAGCATACGAACTACACGATCTTTGTGCTAGGCTTAGGATTGGGTCTTGTCCATCACGTCATTCTCCTAATGATGTGATCCCGTTATCAACGACATCCAATGTCCATGGTCAGGAAACCGTAACCATCTATTGATCAACGAGCCAGTCAACTAGAGGCTTACTAGGGACATGGTGTTGTCTATGTATCCACACATGTATCTGAGTTTCCTATCAATACAATTCTAGCATGGATAATAAACGATTATCATGAACAAGGAAATATAATAATAACCAATTTATTATTGCCTCTAGGGCATATTTCCAACAACAGACGGATCTGATGGTACCCGGAATAGGCGTCTAAAAAAGACAGTCGCTCACATCCCGTAGTCGAGTCGACTATCTGGTCGATGTGGGGGAGAGGAAAATGATCTTTCGGGCAAGCTCGATTGATATGTTTAAAGTCAATGCACATGCAAAGTGACTTGTCCTTCTTGGGGACCATGACAACATTGGCGAGCCACTCGGAGTGGTAGATTTCTCGGATGAACTCCGCCTCTAAGAGCTGAGCCACCTCTTCGCCGATGGCCTTTCTCTTCAGGGCGGCGGACCATCGGAGATGTTCCTTGACAGGTTTTACTTTTGAGTCGACTCTTAGGCGGTGCTCAGCCAGCTCCCTGGGAACACCCGGCATGTCAGAGGGCTTCCATGCGAAAATGTCCCAGTTCTCATGGAGGAACTGGATGAGCGCTTCTTCCTATTTGGAGTCGAGTGTTGTCGAGATATGAGTTGGAGCAGCGCTGGGGTCGGTCGAGTGGATGTGAGCTGTCTTCGTATCGCCAGTCGACTGAAAAGCTGACTCTGTAGCGGGCTTCTTGGCTCTCAACAAATCACTCGGGTCTGCAGTCTTCTGGTATTCCTGCAACTCCACTACTGCCATCTGAGCATCAGCGATCTTCGAACCTTTCTGAAAACATTCTTCCGCTTTCTTCCGATTGCCCGTAATAGTGATCACACCTTTGGGGCTAGGCATCTTTAATTTGAGGTACACGTAACATGGTCGGGTCATGAAGCATGCGTAAGCCGGCCTCCCCAAAATAGCGTGGTAGGCACTCTGGAAGTCTACAACTTCAAATGTCAATTTTTCTTTGCGGTAATTTTTGGAATCACCGAAAACCACATCAAGAGCAATCTGGCCGAGTGATTCAGCCTTCTTCCCAGGAATGACTCCATGGAAACTCATGTTGCTGGCACTGAGTCTGGACATCAGAATGCCCATCCATTTCAACGTCTCAGCATACAATATGTTCAAACTGCTGCCACCATCCATCAGGACTTTGGTCAGTCGAGTGCCTTCAACAACTGGGTCGACCACCAAAGCTTGCCTCCCAGGGGTGGCGATGTGCGTTGGGTGGTCGGACTGGTTGAATGTTATGGCAGTCTGAGACCATTTCAGGTAACTAGGTGTCGCCGGAGCGACCATATTCACCTCTTGGTTAATAACTTTCAGTCAACTTTTGCTTTCAACATCGGCAAAAATCATCAGAGTGGAATTGACCTGAGGGTATCCGTCGTCACTGTCTTCTTTGTCCTCGACCTTGTCCGACTCCTTTTCCTTACCTTTGGGCTGCTTGCCCTGGAACTGCTGGATCAAGAGTCGACACTGTCGAGTGGTATGTTTCGGGTAAATGAAATTACCCTCTTCATCTTTCTTTGTGTGGACGAGACATGGCAAGTCCAACACATCATTTCCGTCCTGGTCTTTAACCTTTTTGGGGTTCCAAGGCCCTTTAGGTTTCCCTTTAAACTTTCCTTGGGTTAAAGCCAAGGCTTCCCCGGGAGCCACTGGCTCGGCTTTCCGCTTCTGTTTCCGATTGGAATTTCCTCCAGTTTCTTGGGCGACTGACTTGAGCTTGCCACTCCTGAGTCGATCCTCATCTTCACCATTAGCGTACTTGGTGGCAATCTCCATCATCCGATTCAGGGACATATCCCCGGTTCGACCGAATTTCAAATTCAGTTCTCTGTACTTGACGCCTTCCTTGAAGGCACAAACTACTTGGTGGTCAGGCACATTCTCCACCGAGTGATGTAACGTGATCCACCTCTGGATGTAATCCCTCAAAGTTTCATTCGGCTTCTGCACGCAAGACCGCAGTTCCGTCAGCCCTGTCGGTCGCTTGCATGTGCCTTCAAATGTGGTGACGAACACTCGGGAGAGATCTTCCCAAGTGTAAATGCTGCTAGGTGCTAACTGGTTCAGCCACGCTCTGGCTGAGCCCTCCAACATGAGAGGCGGGTGCTTCATGGCCACTTCATCATTACCGCTGTCAATCTGGACGGCCACTCGGTAGTCCTCAAGCCAAGTATCGGGTTTGGACTCGCCAGTGAACTTACTGACTCCAGTCACCAACCTGAAGTTGGGAGGAATCACAGCGGCCCTGATGGCTCTACTAAAGCACTCTGGCCCCGAAACATGTACTCTGCTGCTGGTAGGTGCATCTCTGTCGTGACCTTCTTGGTGAGCCCTGTTCCTGTCGACCAAACCTTGGACGAGAATGGATCTCGCGTCAAAGCCTGGCCCTCTAGGGTCGACTGGAATCCTTCGCCCACCACTATGAGGGCGTCTGTCATCCTGCTGGCGAGGCACATACGACCCGCTCCTCGGGGGAGGCGTGGGCACTCGACGTCGACCGTCACGGTCGACTGGGTGATCATACTGCTCATGGTTCCCATACTGGTCACGCCGGTCTCCACGTCCCTCACGCCTCGGGGGCGATCTCGGGCTGTGAGCCGACTGGACTGTGTCCGCGGCAACGGATCTGCTGTGAATCCTGTTCCGCGACTGAGAAACAGCGGAATTCTGATCTCCTGCTGCCCGGAGTAACGCTCTGATCTGCAGCAAGCCTCTGCCAGCCTCCGACTGGGAAGGCTGAATCGACTCCGCTATACGGGCCGCAGCTGCTAAATTCTGAATTGGAGTTCGATATACCTGCGGGGGCGGGAAGAGCTGTCGTCGACTGGATTCGGGAACCCGTTGTCGCGCACGCTCGTCGAGTGCGCTCGGCCAAGTTTGCCGCGCGCGTCCTCCAAGGCGCGAGCCTCGAGGGTTTCTCCAACAATAGGAGTGTGCAGTGCATCCACGTTCCGGTGGCGGAGTTCTTCTCTCTGCAGCGACGTGAGAGGCTCGGGAAGATACTCCTCATGGAGACGCGACGGGTCGCCTCCACCCGCGCCTTCGTCGGTGCGGGGAAAACCGGGAGGACTGGGCGGTCCATCGACCATCAGAACCTCCGCCGCCGGATCGCTGCTGTCGCACTCGGATGCAGTCTCTGCGGAGCCGGTCGAACAGGCCGTAGAGGGATTCGTCGGGCTCGATCGCCGCGACTTGAGGGGTGGCCGAATGACGTGCCACCGCGTGTCTCACCCAACGCTGAAGTCTCGACCGACCAGAGCGCTTGCGCCAGCGGGAGACGGGGAGGGAGGACAACACAGGAGCCGACCGGTAGGGGGTCGACGGTTGCCGCAGGAGAACGTCGCGGACGCACGCGCTAAAGTGCGTTGCCCCGCGAACAGGGAGTGCGTCCACGTCGAGCGGAGCCTCCTGGAGCCAAGCAGAGTCGTTGACGATGAACGTGAGCGCACCAAGATGGATCTCGCGGCCCTCCACCAAAACTCCGCCGAAAACCATGATGATTCGGGTCGGAAAAGGTCGCAACTCCTCCAACAAACGCTAAAACACCTGCCCCATGGTGGGCGCCAACTGTCGTGGTTCCAAGTCTGACAGTAGTGTAGGGGGGTAAGTATGGAGAGGCAAGATCTTAGCTGTGGAGAAGTTGTAAGAATGCAAGGTTTACGAGTTCAGGCCCTTCTTGGAGGAAGTAATAGCCCTATGTCTCGGAGCCCGGAGGCGGTCGACTGGATTATGAGAGTATGAATTACAGGGGTGGGAACCCTTGTCTCGGAGGAGGGGGTGGCTTATATAGAGTGCGCCAGGACCCCGGCCAGCCCACGTTACAAAGGGTTCAATGTATATTAAGGCAGGGTGTTACTGGTAATGCTAGTAATAAAGTGCTATGATGACCATAAAAGCTACTTAATGACTGACCGTTAGTGTGCGGAGTGACTTTAGGTCTCCTGGCCGTCGAGTGGTTGGATCTTGGTCGAGTGATTGCTTCTCGGTCGAATGTCTTTGAGTCTGTCGAGTGGAACACCTCCAAGTCGATTGAAAGGTGATTTCTTCTAGAGATGTCCTTGGGTAGAGCAGTTAGGACAGGTCCATGACCCTACCCTAGGTACATAGCTTCATCAGGCACCCCATAGACACAAAAATTGATCTCTTGATCTCTTAGCCGTGTGCGGTGCCCCCTTCCACCATAATCCACCTCGATCATACCGTAGCGGTGCTTAGGCGAAGCCCTGCGTCGGTAGGACATCATCATCGTCACCACGCCGTCGTGCTGACAAAACTCTCACTCAACACTCGGCTGGATCGAAGTTCGAGGGACGTCATCGAGTTGAACGTGTGCAGAACTCGGAGGTGCCGTGCGTTTGGTACTTGATTGGTCGGATCATGAAGACGTACGACTACATCAACCGCGTTGTTATAACGCTTCCGCTTTCGGTCTACGAGGGTACGTGGACAACACTCTCCCCTCTTGTTGATATGCATCACCATGATCTTGCGTGTGCGTAGGAAATTTTTGAAATTACTACGTTCCCCAACACTTCGCCGGCCGCCGCGTCGCCGGTATCTTCACCGGCCTCTTCGCCGGCATCTTCGTCGGCCGCCGCGTCGCCGGTATCTTCACCGGCCACCTCAGGGGCCACCCCTTCGCCGGCCCCGTCGCCGGCTGCCACGCCAGGTGCCTCGCCGGCGGCTTTGCTGGCCACCTCGCCGGCCGTCTTGCCGCCCGCCTCGCCGGACGTCCCGGCGCTGTCGTCTCGCCGCGTCACACGGGCCCGAGCTGGCGTTCACCGTCCGAGTCTGCGGTACTCGAGCGACGAGTACCTCCTCGCCGCCTCCACCGCGGAGCCGTCCCCTATTCCTGCGTCCGCTCGCGCAGCCCTTCGTGATCCTCACTGGCTTGCCGCGATGCAGGAAGAGTTCGACGCTCTCCAGCGAAACCGCACCTGGACACTGGTTCCCCGGCCTCCTCGCGCCAATGTCATTAGCGGCAAGTGGGTCTTTCGCCACAAGACCCGCTCGGATGGTACACTTGAGCGCTACAAGGCTCGCTGGGTGGTTCGTGGTTTTCGACAGCGCGCTGGAGTTGACTTCACTGAGACGTTTGCACCGGTTGTCAAACCGGGCACGATCCGCACCGTCCTCCAGCTTGCGGTGTCCCGAGGCTGGCCAGTTCATCAGATGGATGTCTCCAACGCCTTCCTCCATGGCCATCTTGAGGAGCAGGTTTATTGTGAGCAGCCCACAGGTTTCGTCGACGCATCTCTTCCTGGCCATGTGTGTTTGTTGTCCCAGTCTCTATACGAGCTCAAGCAAGCACCTCGCGCTTGGTACCAGTGGATCGCCGGGTTTCTTCAGACACTGGGCTTCATCGTCACTCGCTCGAACCCCTCACTGTTTGTCTATCGCCATGGTGACACGACTGCATATTTGCTCCTCTACATCGACGACATCATCCCGACGGCCTCCTCCGCAGCTCTTCTTCAGCATATTACTCTCCGGTTGCATGACGAGTTCGCCATCAAGGACTTGGGTGCTCTACATTATTTTCTTGGCACTGAGGTCGTTCAGCGATCAGATGGCTTCTTTCTTCATCGGCAGAAGTATGCGCACGAGCTCCTTGAGCGTGCTGACATGCTCAACTGTCACCCTGTTACTACTCTTGTTGACACGAAGGCCAAGGTTTCTGCTCTTGAGGGCTCTCCAGTGTCGGATGCTCCCTTCTACCGGTCCATTGTCGGTGCTCTTCAGTATCTGACTCTCACCCGAACGGATCTACACTATGCAGTTCAACAGGTGTGTCTCCACATGCACGCCCCTCGTGACTCCCATTGGACTCTCGTGAAGCGGATCCTCCGTTACATTTGCGGCACGATGACTCTTGGGCTCACCCTCACGGCGTCTGCTTCTCTAGAGATGGTGGCCTACTCCAGCGCAGACTGGGCTGGCTGCCCCGACACTCGTCGGTCCACCTCCAGCTACTGCGTTTACCTCGGTCCTTCACTCGTCTCGTGGTCGTCCAAGCGACAACCCACAGTATCGCGCTCTAGCGCGGAGGCTGAGTACCGAGTTGTGGCTAACGCTGTTGCCGAGTGCACCTGGCTACGACAGTTACTTCAGGAGCTGCATCACGATATCTCCCAGGCTACGGTTGTCTACTGCGACAACATCTCTGCGGTGTACCTCTCCACCAACCCCGTTCATCATCGCCGGACTAAGCACATTGAGCTGGACATTCACTTTGTGCGCGAGCAAGTGGCCCTTGGACGTATTCGGGCCCTTCATGTTCCGACTGCACAACAGTTCGCCGATGTGATGACGAAGGGCCTGCCGACTTCCACCTTCGAGGAGTTTCGTTCCAGTCTCTGCGTCACTGGCGCCGCTTTGACTGCGGGGGGGGGGGGGGGTTGAGTATATTATATATGTGTATATTGTGTATTGAGCCCACCTCATGTTTCCTTTGTATAGTCGAGGTTGTGGCCCCTCTCTATACTCATATATACGTGCCTGGTGCACCGATCAATGTATTGTGTTTGCATAGCCTATACTTCATATTCTACAGACACAATCCAAAGTCTTTGGTCTGAGTTTGCATTTGTTAGTGATTGGAACATTGACTTTCACCAAGCACCCTCAAATGTGCTAATAAGAAAGTGATGGTTTTCTCTCAATCCACTCATCGTAAGGGGTTTTCTCTTTATTAGTGTTAGAAACTCTATTCAGGACTTGACATGAAGTCAACAAAGGCCTTCCTCCATCATACCTTAGATAAACCAGCGGTTTCTAACATGGCATTCACCGATTCAGTAAATGTCCGATTTTTCCTCTCGACAACCCATTTATTGTTTATTGGGGAGAATAGAGAGTCGTCCTCTCATGAAATAATATCATGTTCTTCACAGAATTCGCCAAATATTTTGAGAAATTACTCGCCACCACAATCCGACATAAAACGCTTGATCTTTCTCTCTAATTGATTTTCAACTTCGGCCTTATAGATTTAAAGTAGTATGAAGCTTCATCTTTACTTTGCAACAAATAAACATGGCAAAATCTACTGGCAGCATCAACCAACGTCATGAAATATATCTTTCCACCTTTTGTCAATACACCATTTATCTCACATAGATCAGAACGTATGAGTTCTAGAGGTGCTAAGTTTCTCTCCTCGACTGTCGTATGCGGCTTCCAAGGTTGCTTCGATTGCACATGACTACGACACTTAAAACTTTTGGCGATAGTCAAATTTGAAACTAAACTCATATTGGATAGCCGAGACATTAAACAAAAATTAATATGACATAAACAAGAGTGTCAAACACTTGCATAATCATTAATACCAGCACAAATTTGGTTCACTGACTTACTGCAAAAAAAAAGCGGAACAAGCCTCCACACTCATAGCATTTGCCTATAAATTGTTCATATCTCGCAGACTAAGGCATAGCCTAGTGGTGGGAAGGGGCTGATGCCTTCCCACCCATCCAGGTTCAAGACTTGGTACTTGCAATTTGGGTTTGTTGCACCAATTATACTGTAGGGGGTTCCCTTACAGTCTTTCTATCAAAAAAAATTGTTCATATCTCGACACAATTACTTTATTCGACTCTAAAACTACTTTAAACCCATCTCTACATAGAAGAGAGCCGCTAACAAGATTCTTGTTCATAGTAGGAACATGTTGCACAATTTTTCCCAAAGTGAACTTCAGATCCACCTTGCCAATACCACAAACGGAACCATTCCACCCATTCTTTATTAGGACGAAAAAATACTGTGCGGCATGATAAGAAGTGAACATACAAACGTCAGTATACACATTGGAACATTAGCACCAGAACCAGTCCACCAAAATGATGATTGAAATGCTGAAAGAACAATAGGCAAATTATCATACCATCAATATTGTTAGCGGTCACAATGTTGACATTCTTGGAGCTTGTTCCCTCTGCGACCATGTTCTGGGCACTTGGAAAAGTGTCCGAGCTCCCGCACTCATTACACTCTAGCGTAGCCTTATTCATCTTCTTCTTCGTGAAGGCAGTAGTTTTGACGTGCTTATTGAGAACATACTTGTTTTTCCCTTTGTCCTTGTTGTGTGGGTATCTCTGCACAATATCCACGCTAGACTAGACCTCACCTCCTTTCTCAATAGTGTCTTTAGCAATAACTTTCTCCTCAACATCAAGAGATGATATCACGTTTTCAACTGATATCTCATGTTTCTTATGTTTCCTAGTAGTGGCCAAACTCCTCCATAAAGGAGACAGCTTTGCAATCATGCACCCAGCCACAAATTTATCGGATAAGACAGACTAAGGAGTTTTAATTCCTTTACAATGCGTTGTACTTCATGAGTTTATTCAACTACAAAACAGTCGCTAACCATCTTGTAGTCATAAAAATGCTGTAGAGTTCACTGTCTACATCCATTGCATCGAATTTAGCATTAAGTGCCTCACATATTTGCTTCTCATCTTGTATGTGCATATCGTGCTGGACCGTGGTCCATCAGCAACAATATTCCCAAAAATATTTGAAGTGCATCTAAAAAGAATTCTAGGTTTTTATAAGAAAAAACAACTTGAGAGTAGCAGAAAATCCGCTCCCCAACAGAACTTGCATATAACCAAACAAGATGGATTTGCTGCACGGCATCTGCCGCCCGGTGCAGACGTGCATTTTACGTCAGCAAATGGCATCCGTTCCATTTGTTTCATGTTTATAACAAAAATGCTGATACATTCTCATCCAAAAACGTTGCTTCCATCGGTTCCAACTTATGTCTTGTTACAATGGTACCACAAGGAAGTGGTGAATATAAATCAGATGCTTATACAATATAATTTAGGCTTATCAGTTACGGTGACGTGTATATTATACAGGGCAAAACTCACCATCTAACGCCTACAAACAAGGATAGGGACATATAGGGTACACCAAGCCCTTCAAGGCCATCTGACTTATTATGTGTGCCAATAATCAATCAATCGATGAGGAGCATAAAAATCTCATCCAGATGCAGCCGCAACTCTCGCCACGTCGTTGCTCTCCTCTTTATCAAACTCCTCCATCAGCTCCCGTTGCCGTGGTGTCAGCTCCCTACAAATGGCACAGACAAAACAATATGTTCATTTTGGTGTTTCATTTCTTTCCTTTTCTTCTGTCAACTGAATTTAGTTGAGGCAAAGAAACATACGTTGGGACTCTGATGTTGAAGTGAACATAATGGTTCCCGTACGATGACGAATTCTTCGCCTTTATTCCTGCAAAAATAAAGAGGGAAATGGCACGTGCGTTAATAACATTTGGATCGAAATCCCACGACCCAGATAAAGGGGTTTCTTTTAGGGATTTAGGTGACCACAATGACCAACCTTTGCCCCGTAGGACAACCTTCTCTCCTGGTTGGGTACCTTGGCGAACCTAGACAGGGAAAACCAAATGCAACGTGAGCCTTAAGAAACAGCATCATCCAACAAATACAAGCAGCATAGTCAGCTCGTGTCATGTACCATAACCCAAAAACTGAAATAGTCCATGTATGCCTACCTTCACTGAAACATTTCCGGTGAGGGTAGGTATTGTAACAGTCCCACCTAGCACAGCCTGTAAATCAAGCAGTTTTAGATACCCAAAAATATACGGAGCAATGCATGACGGTAACATAGGCATCGTACTTTTATCTTTTTTTATTTTTTAAATAAACTAACTCACAGAGCCTAATACACATCTGAGCTGTATCAATGGCCTAACAGTATCAGGTAAGTCTGGTGATACTGATAGGACGATTGTGCAAAGTATCGGTGCATAGTAGGAGGTGAGTTGGTGACACAGGGCAGAAGACGTAATTTGAATATTTGTTTTCCAGAAAGAAAGATGTGATCTGCATAATGCAGTTACTTAAAGAGTTCAGATCGGTGAAAACAACAAAGGGGAGGGCAACAATAGTAAGAGAGTTCACCTGGGCCATGCTTAGAACAGCATCAACATGCACATGGTTGCCTTCTCTACGGAAGATAGGATCCTCTCTGACCTGTAATAGGAAAATGAGTATTAGGGCTCCTTTACGAAAGCACTTACAAATGAAGATTCTTTTTTCATAGAAAAATATTGAAGAAATTAATAAATTGTCCTGACTAACTAGACTCCACAGTGCAGCAACACAAACAAGCCATAATTTCACTTGAAACATACTCTCTCTGTAAACTTCTATAAGACATTTTAGGTCACTACTTTAGTAACCTAAAACGTCTAATAAAAGTTTACAGACGTAGTACCAATTTAACTGACAGATAGAGTTGGAAATTTGACCAAAGAGAAATGTAACCTTGATAGTCAAAAGAAGGTCACCAGGTTTATTGCGCTCCGCATCTGCACCACCCTGACCACGAACCTTTATAGCCTCATTGTCATCAATTCCTGAAGAAGCGTTCTAGTTATATATAATACACATAAAAATGTAAGTATTTTCCTAGACTCCAAAAGAACTCGCACAGTTGCATACTTGTAGTAACAACTACTCAAACATTAACAGAAAAGGAAGAATAATTAAATAGAAGCATATTTAATAGAACAGTGAAATGAGCTATTGCCGTTAAACAGGGCCGGATTTAGTGGGGGCGAAACATTTTTTAGTATGTACCTAACACTAAATACCTACAAGTTAATGCAACTTTAAGACTACTTGTCGAGATTATTTTTCGAGAAAACGCAAAAGCTTTGCGTTTCATTGTATTGAAAAGGAGTTTGGTACAATCCTCCTAGGAGGCTGGTTACAAGGCAAGTACAGGCACATTAGTGAACATCCCAGGTTTGTGGTAGAATGGCGCGTAGCCCTAGGGCCCCTGCTCTGGCCCAAAGTGCAGCCTCGTCTTTGACCGCGGCGATCAGCGAGGTGGTAGAAGGGCGAGCACCCTCGAAGACGCAGCCATTGCGATGCTTCCAAATCATCCATGGCACGAGCAGGGTAGCGGAGGCAAGACCCTTGTGCATAGGCTTGGGCGTGTTCTGTCTTGCCATTCGCCACCAATCGTGAAGTGTGGCGTCGTTGTTGGGCGGCGGGCAGGAGAGGCGCAGCCATGAGAGGATCGCGTGCCACACCTGTCGGGCAAAGGGGCATCCGAGGAGAAGGTGATGCAGCGTCTCCGGAGCCTGATCGCAAAGCAGACAACGTTGTGGGTGTGGCAGGTTGCGGCGCGCGAGGCGGTCGGCCGTCCAGCAGTGGTCAAGGTTGGCTAGCCAGTGGAAGAAACGCACCCGCGGCAGCGCCCAACACTTCCAGGTTAGCCTCCAAGCCTGACAATGGGTGGAGCCATGGAAGGTGGCGAGATATGCGGCCTTGGCAGAGTACTCTCCATTCGTAGTCCACTTCCAGCGAAGGCTGTCCAGCTCATTGCTGAGAGTGGTTTGGGCAATCAGGCACCAAAGGCCGAGGTATTCGCCTATCTCCGGGATGCCAATCGTGCCATGGATGTCGGTAGCCCATTGGTTTCTATGGAGGCCGTCGGCGACAGTTCTGGACTTGCGGCGCCGTTTGGGGATGCAAACGTATAGGAGAGGCGCGATCTCACTGGCGGCGCGGCCGTTAATCCATCGGTCTTCCCAAAAGAGGGCGTGCAGGCCATTCCCGATCGTCGTTGTCGTGGACGCGAAGAAGAACGAGCGTTCCTCATGCGAGAACTGCAGGTCGAGGCCGCTCCAGGCCCTCTCGTCACCGGCATGGCTCGGCCATAACCAGCGCATGCGCAGGGCGAGTCCGGTGCACTCGAGGTCGTGCACGCCAAGGCCGCCAAGCGGGATTGGCCGACAAGCGCGCCGCCAGTTAACATGGCAGTTGCCCCCATTGGCCTCAGCGCGGCCTGCCCAGAGGAATCCCCTCTCGATTTTTTCCAGAAGTTTGAGGGTCTTTTTTGGCGGCGCGAGCACGAGGAGTTGGTGGATGGGGATCGCGCTCAGGACGGCCTTGACGAAGGCCAAGCGGCCAGCCTTGTTGATGAGCCAGGCCTTCCAGGAGGGCAGCTTCCCTGCCACCTTGCCGACGACGGGCTGGAGCTGGGCGGCGGTGGGCGATGGAACGTGAGTGGGATGCCCAAATAGGTGAGTGGAAAATCGACGATGGGGCACCCCAGGTGCTGGACGACGTGGGCAGCATCTTCGGTGTCACACCGAATCAGGGCCGCAGCGCTCTTCTGGAAGTTCACCTTCAGTCCGGATGCGCGCCTGAACAGGTGCAGGATTATGACGATGTTTAGACCAAATTATACTATCCAAATTATACTATCTAATTATCTATAGTGTAAAGTTTCACAAACTTTGAACTGTGGCACCCCAAGTCTGAGATTCTAGGTCCGCCACTGCCGTTAAAAGTACCATCTTTACATTAGTAGTGCTAATAAATAAAGTCTGGAAGGGGAGATCTACTTCTGCATTGTGTCAAGTAGTTGGGTTGGTATCAGTGGTATGTCCACCTAGGTAAGTTAGTCTTAGTTCACACTTTACAGCAAGCAAAGCTACCGATAAACAAAAATTATATGCAAAATGAATATGTTTGGTTTGTTGCCACGGGCCAAATCTACCCTATCTAGTTTACATGGTTGCCAACCTTTTTGGCATGCACATGCCCCTTGTTACTCTAGCGCACTCGCATGGGCAAGTAAAACCTTATCCAGAAGAACCCAAGAGCTCTGTATACCCAAATTCATAGTTGCAAGTTACGAGTCAGATATCAAGCATATACATGGTAATGATTAGTCGTTTTTACCAGCCATTATGTCAAGCTTGACTGATTTTTTCCCCTTGACAAGCTGTTGGCCCTTACATGTCTTGCAAAAATTCTTCAAGTGAAACATGGAAAAGCAGATTAAGTTAGGATAAATCATGGAACAGAAAGTTCAGAACTAACAATTTACTGTACAATCACATAGAGCAATTCATATCATGTACTTGGCATAATGCAGAAATTTTAGGAATTACTACCCCAAATTGTTTAAAGCATCAAAGATGTTAATTCACCTCATATGACAGTGATGTAACTGAGCATCATAACAGACAGCAACTTCACCTCACATGACAATAATACCATAAAGACTAAACTTGGAGGAATATATAGACAAAATAAGCCTTTGAAGCAGAAATGTACCTTCACAATTTTTCCGCTTCCACCGCACCGAGAACAAGTAGATTCAAAACTCAACATACCCCTCTGGATGAATGTCTGTACTCATAAGACAACACTTTTAAGGTCAAGAAAGTAATCTCCGAGTGAAATACTCTGTCAAAACATCATTTAAAAGGAGACATACCACACCAGCACCTCTACAAGCTTTACATGTTTGAGGTATAGTGCCAGGTGGAACGCCACTTCCATCTGCAATCAATACATGTTACACTTTAGCCATCAAACGAGAGGTGTGGGGGTGGGGGTGCACATGTTAGAGTACGTAATGGGCCTAATGGGCCTGGGCTGGCGGTATAGCCCGTTAGTCTTAGGGTTAATTAGAGATAAGGGTCGCTTGCTTAGGGGTCAAGTAAGCCTTGCTGGGGAGTCAAGTAAACCTCTCTATATAAGGGGAGGAGATGTATCAATCTAATCAAGCAAGAATTAATAAGGAAATCCCTTCCCTCTTGCCCGGCCGTGGGCAAAAAGGCCCCCGGCCGGCCCTCCTTCTAGCAGCCACATAACAATCTGGTATCAGCTTTCCCGGATTCGATCATATCCAGCCCTCCACCGAGTTCTTCCCACCAGCCGCCGCCGCACACCTACCCGCCGCCACCAGCGTCTTCATCGGCGCTGCTGCCCCACACAGCAGGCGCGCAGGCATTGGGCGTGCTGACATCCTCAAGGGCGATTGCACCCTCTGCCTCGGCGCCGTCCGCCCTCGTCCTCACCCCGGAGCAGATGACAGCCGCAATCCTGGAATTACAGCAGGCCGTGGCGGGCATCAAGGCCTTCCTCGTCGGGCCCTATGCGCCCCAGCCGCATCCCCAGCAGCCACCTCCTCCGCCGCCACACCAACAGCAGCTACCCCCGCCGCCGCCGCCCTCGGACGCGACCACGGCGCCGGTCATCTCGTACCAGTATGGGATGCCCTACGACGGGACTGCAACGACCTCGTTCCCATCAGCGCCGCCGCCGTCCCAGGGCGTCCCCATCCAGCAGATCAAGTTCCCGCCGTCGCCATCACCGCTTCCAGCTTGGATCGCTACCCGCCACGTGTCGGCGGCGGTGAGGCTGCAGGCTGCTGCGCGCGGCCTCCTAGCGCGTCGGCGTGTGCGGGAGATGCGTGGTCTGCAGCTGCCGCTCTTCCCAGTTGCGCTTCGCTGCGCAAAGGACCTCGATCTCGTCCGCTGCGTCGGGGATCTTGGGAATGCAGTTTTCCCCACGGGCGGCAGGCATGCTGTTTTCCCCATGGACAGCGACCTCAAAGTCTGCGACATCGGCGGTTGGGGGGCACACCCCTCCTCGCCATTCTCCATCGAAAGCCCTCCACTCTTCTCTGTGTGGTGCAGACCAACAGCCGTCCGGCGGGGAGAAGGCATGGTGTCACCGACAGGAGCGCACCGCGTAGCACCACTGCATTCCGCCGCCGGCCGCCGCGAGGGCGCCTCTGCTGGTCACTCTTGCGACCACTTCCAGGTGGCCATACACATGCACTCCTTTTGTCCAGATGGTGTCCATGGGATCCAGGTGGCTGTACACGTGCACGTCCGCCGTGCGGATGGTGTCCACTTTATGTTGGGTCCAAAATAAGCTAAATTTTTTTAAATAATACAATTTTTATATTAAATTCAGAAATATTACGCCGTAATTATATTTTTTAAAAATATTATCCAGTTGGCCTACTGCTGGCCGATTGGATCCAGTCGGCCTACTGCTGACCGATTGGATCCAGTCGGCCTACTGCTGGCCGATAGGCCCCCAGTCAGCCCACTGCCGGCCGATTGGATCCAGTCGGCCCACTGCTGGCCGATTGGCACCCAGTCTGCTTCCTCTAGGCCGACGGGTGCATGCACCCATCTATCTGTCGAATAGGTATTTGAAAAATGTTGAAGAAGTATTTGAAAAAATGTTGATCATGCATATAAAAATGTTAATCAAGCATTTAAAAAAATGTTGCACAAGTATTTGAAAATGTTGAACAAATATTTGAAAACTGTTGAATAGGTATTTGAATAATGTTGAAGAAGTATTTTTAAAAATGTTGATCATGTATATATAAAAATGTTAATCAAGCATTTGCAACAAATGTTGAAGAAGTATTTGAAGAAAATGCTGAACAAGTATTTGAAAAAAAAAATTGAACAAGTATTTTAAAAAATATTGATCATGTAAATAAAAATGTTGAACAATTATTTGTAAAAATGTTGATCATGTATATATAAATGTTGAACAAGTATTTGAAAAAATTTGAACAAGTATTTAATTTTTTTGAACAAGTATTAGAAAAATAATATAGAAAGAAAAGAAAAAAAGAATGAAATAATAGAGAAGACCGGCTCAGTCACCTTTAGTTGGTCGCGATCCCTTTTCGAACCAGCAATTGGAAACTAATGGGGTAGTTAGCTACTCTGGTGATTGCCATGGAGACCAGGCATCGATCCCCAACGCAGCTAATAACTACCCCACCAGCTTCCAGATGTTAAACTTTTTTTCAAAGACTTGTTCAATTTTTTAAAAATACTTGTTTAACATTTTTTAAATACTTGTTCAACATATTTTAAATACTTGTTCAACATTTTTATATACATGATCAACATTTTTACAAATACTTGTTCAACATTTTTATATACATGATTAATATTTTTTCAAATACTTGTTCAACATTTTTATATACATGATTAATATTTTTTTCAAAAACTTTTTCAACATTTTTTGAAATACTTGTTCAACATTTTTTGCAAATGCTTGATTAACATTTTTATATACATGATCAACATTTTTTAAAATGCTTCTTTAATATTTTTCAAATACCTATTCAACATTTTTCAAATATTTGTTCAACATCTTCAAAATACTTGTTCAATGTTTTTTAAAATGCTTGATTAACATTTTTATATGCATGATCAATATTTTTTTCAAATACTTCCTCAACATTTTTCAAATACCTATTTAACAGATAAATGGGTGCATGCACCTGTCGGCCTAGAGGAAGCAGACTGGGTGTCAATCGGCCAGCAGTGGGCCGACTGAGGCCAATCGGCCAGCAGTGGGCCGACTGGATCCAATCAGCCGGCAGTGGGCCGACTGGGGGCCAATCGGCCAGCAGCAGGCCGACTGGATCCAATCGGTCAGCAGTAGGCCGATTGGGTAATATTTTTAAAAAATATAATTACGGCGTAATATTTCTGAAATTTAATATAAAAATGTATTATTTAAAAAAATTAGCCCAAAATAAAGCCTCCCAGTCCATTTCAGGTTGAGAGTAATGAAACAAGCCGAGATGTAAAAGGCTTGTTTTTAGGTGTTAGGTTTGTGTTGCGTCGAGTCATGGTATAAGTTGGTTAGGTTGCAGCTCGAGGACAAGCTGCATGTCCAGGTGGGGTGTAGTGTTAGAGTACGTAATGGGCCTAATGGGCCTGGGCTGGCGGTATAGCCCGTTAGTCTTAGGGTTAATTAGAGATAAGGGTCGCTTGCTTAGGGGTCAAGTAAGCCTTGCTGGGGAGTCAAGTAAACCTCTCTATATAAGGGGAGGAGATGTATCAATCTAATCAAGCAAGAATTAAGAAGGAAATCCCTTCCCTCTTGCCCGGCCGTGGGCAAAAAGGCCCCCGGCCGGTCCTCTCGCGCCCTCCTTCTAGCAGCCACATAACAGCGCACAATTCAGAAAATTCCTACATCAACGGATAATAGACAGATGATAACACGTACTGCAGGTCCCACAGAGAACATCAGCCTCATATGTAATAGTTTTTCTGCATCCTTGGACAGCTTCCATGAATGACAATTCAACAGGAATCTACAATTGAGAAAAAAAATGAGCATTGCAACAATATATCAAATTTAAAGTAACCGTTGCAATGAAGAAGAGTAACCTGGACATCTTGGCCTCCTCTGTCAAAGATCTGGTTGACATGGCAAAAAAATAAAATATCAAGGAACTACTTCATATAATATGTTTATTAAAGTATACATAAGCCTAGGCCTTGCACTAATGAATAAAGGAACTGCATTAGGTTAAAAACCATAAGTGCACTACAATGTTTACATGAACACCTTTGTACAATTTTTTTTAAGTCACGTATGGGCTGTTCGCCCCTTTTCTTCTATCTATATATTTCACATGCAGTTCTCCTGCATGGTTCAAACAAAAAAAGTCCACTTATGTTTTGAAGTCCCTGCATTGAAGGCAATCACATATTTTGAGTTTGTAAAGCACAGCCTCATGGATACAACAGCTTACAGTGACAACCAAAAAATGTACAAGGGCCAATTTACTGGTACTAAATAAAAACAAAGGACCTCTTACATCGGTAAAAATATCACTAAATGGATTATCACCAGCAAAGTCCCCACCGCTATCAGGGGAACCATCTGGGCCACCCCCTGATGCTAGGCGCTCATAAGCTTCAACTCCAAGCTGTCAACAGGTAATAGTTATACATAAGCACTAGATTTCGTGTATCTTAGAATTAATTTTAGTGATTAGAAAATCAATGTTATCATTATGTAAGCAAGCTTAGATAAACAGTTAACACAGAAAGAAATGAAATTAAAAACTTGTTTCTTATTTATGATGGCATTGAGTTTACATATTAATATTATTTTATTTTCATACAGAACAAAGTAAGAACCTGATCATAAGTTTCGCGCTTATCATCATCCTTCAAAACCTAAGAGAAAATCACAAACAATAGCAGTCTTTTAGATAAACATGCGCCATGGCTCACCAAACAGAATAAATTGTGTCTACGAAAACTTCATACCTCATAGGCCCGGTTAACTTCTTGGAATTTCTTTTCTGCGCCAGAATCATCTTTATTAGTATCGGGGTGGAACTTCTTTGCAAGCTGGAGAAGCATGCCAGTTAAGCTAAAATTTGATGAGCTAACAAATGTTACAAAGGAGACAGAAAGATCATCTAGTACATGAAGATCATGAATTGTTGATCAAACAGCCCGAAGCTATAAAAAATACAATGTAGTTGATCCTCAACGGTAGATCACAAGAAGTTGATCCTTTAGGCGTACAGTCTCTGCAAGGGGGCAGGACTATCTCTCTCATAAGCCATCATTGACAAGAAATAGCTTCTCTACTGGTCCAAAAAGTGTTCCATGTAGGAAAAAACCTATTTGTTGCAGAAGTAAACAATCGCCTGTCTGGAACTTAAGAATGTGTGCACCATGACCCAACTATACTCATTGGATTCTAAAACTAGCACTAGTAATTTCAGTTTAGAAACCTCTCATGACAAAATGTAACAAAAGTGAGGGCACTTTATCTCTTTTAAACAAGAAACTGTAGGCTAACATTGCGAGTGAGCAGGGCCTGGCATTATCTAATTGTTTCTCTGGAATTTTGCCATGTTCTCTAGATCGGCAAGTGCGAGGTGGCATGGCTAAAAAGGTGAACTACAAATAACGTATCTAGTTTCTGAAAGACATCGTGCGACAACAAAAGATCTTACAAAGGCAGTATAACTGGTTTCTGCCAAGGCTACTGGCAGCATGCTAATCCACTCTGCAGAAGCCCTGGAAGATAGCACGTCAAAGCTTGTGGTGGTGTGTACAATTAGACCTGAACCACCCGTGGCGAGAATAAACTTCTTAGAAAACCTTAGGTGAGTAGAGATTTTCCCTTCTTTAGCCAAAATTTAAAAATTCCGAAACAGATCTTGGCTAACCAATCCTGATGAAAGATCCAGCTAGGCATTATTGATCAATTATAGTGCATTTCTGCACATAACGAGCTAACAAGAGAATATGATGGTATGTCCAACAACATGTCAAATTTCTTTATTTATTTGGTCCAGGCCCTGTTTCATGTTAACCATTCTGGTATAGTATAGTAACATCTTGGAATAAACAGGAACCTCCAGAAAGTTAATCAAGTTATAACTGATCAATAATGAATATCGTAAGCCTTAATTGAGACAAAGTGAATACAGACCCCATAATATGCCTTCTTTATGCCCGATGCAGAAGCATCCGAGCTCACTCCGAGCACATCATAGTAATCCCTTGCATTCACCCTCGCTGTGGCTAAAATCATAAAAATAAGTTCTTAACTTCTTATCATAGAAATAAACAAAAGGAACATGGAATTTAGTTACCAAACGAAAAACAACAAAGGGAGTCACACTCATAATTCAAATTAAAGGCAAGTTTGAAGTAAGACTTTTGCATTACAAATGGTCCAAGGCTGAGTGCCTGTGTCTGACAAATGGCAATGACAATATGGGTACTGGTAAATGATAAAATCAAGCATAAATTTACATTGTCTCTTTATACTTCATACAGCCGTCATGGTAAAGGTTCAACGAGGCACTAGGCTTTTGTGCGTATAGCCCGCCTAAGCGACTGCGCAGCAGCAACAAGCTGGCCAGCTCTGGAAAGGAGAAATCAGGGGGGGAGGGGGGGTCCGACCATTTCCAAAAGCCATTTATCCCAGTAAACTGCTGCTTTACTTTGGTTAAGTATGCCTTAGTTCATATGCAGCTTCCACAAACAACCAAGCCACCAGCAGTGACAGAGACAACCTGCCATGCACCATCTTTTCACGACAGTGCTTTTTTGCGTGCCTAGGCAAGCACCTAGGAACACTTCTTTTAACCTTCATAGCGGTGACGTGTTCTTTTAAGGACGAGCAGCAGTAACCCAGCTTCAGGGCCACTCCAATTTGCAGAATTTCAGGAACACTAAAATAGGGAAAATGCAGGATTGCAATGGCATGCCCTCTTGAGTCTTACATGCCCAGAAACCATAGGAATTTGCACGAAAGTGTCTTCATTTACATCATACGAAAAACATAGAAAGTAATGAGCCATAGCAATTTCCAAGCGGTTCCATTAGAATTAAGTGCAAAGTGGCACATAATAAAATTTCCCAAGATCGAAAGTCCAACAATCAAACTACCACTACAGAAAGAATTTCTAAGGATCGTAACCTACTAAATTCATTTGAATCAAGACGCCCACTGGCCCACTAGGAAGCTAGAGTCAAGAGTCAGATGAGTGTACCATATTGCTCTATTCATACTTTCGTAGTTCGAAAACAGGCAAAAGAAAACGAACACCTGATTTGCGTTTGACACGATAGCAACAAGTTACTAGGAATTTGACAATGTTATGGGTTTGTATACAACTAGCGCCACTTGGAAGATTATAAAGTGTCTAGTGGCTACATAATCTACAGAATAATATAACCCTGGCAAGGACAGTGAGAGATATATTATGGTTGATTCCTTTTGGGGATATTGAACCATCTGTTGGTGAATCAGGGAAAGTGTTCAACACTGGACATAGCAAGCTAGCATCGATATGAGTGACCATAACACTGATGGGTTGTGTTTAATGCAAAGGAAATTACCAATATGCCAAGATGGTTGACACCCACAGACACATACTTTTACTGATAGAAGAAATGCTGGTTGCCTGGACTGAAAGGATTCAGATATGAATGTTGACTTCATTTAAAAATTGACAAAATAACACTTGAGGATTTGTTCACTATTACAAGAGTATGATAATCTCATTTGGTTGAGATACTTATTAGCAGGGACAGATTCAAGGGGGGACGAGGCCCCCTCCGCTCCCCCCCCCCCCCCCCCCAAAAAAAAAAACGATTTTATCTCCCCTTTAATATAGTTTTTCCCTGAATTACGCAGCTTCTGTTACCGTTCGCACCCCCCCCCCCCCGCTCCCCCTATCGCTGTGTGAGGAAACGTAAAGCCTCCAAGATTATTCGTGATTACCTTCCTAACAGCCGACATACTTATAACATATTGTGTACCAAAAGCCCAAAAGCCGGCAAAAGAAAAGGAGAGCCCATCGTGTTTGAAATAGGGTGCAGGCCTAGGTAGGACTTGTCATCGGCACGAACGGACACACAAATCAGTTCTCTCCGCTTCCTGGCTGCTGCGGCGATGCAATCAACGCCTCACGCCAGCTGCCTACTGTCACAGCGGCGATCTATTGCACTATCATTTGGGGGCGGCCGGGCAGCGATCCACTGGCGCACTGCCATTTGGCAGGCCACACAACAGTGCGGCAAGGACATAAGGAAAAGGATTAGTTTACTTTCGTCATTAGATTACTTCATGCCTTTAAACCTAAATAGAATTGTAGAAACTTCAAACGTTAAATTTTAACTATGAAATTTCTGATTGCCTCCGTGTGCTTATGCGTACATGGAAAGGAAGAGAGCTCAATCAATTCATAATTTTATCAATCCAATAAGTTGAGTTCTCAGGACATCATTACCAGGTTGACAACAGGCGTATAGATCGTATGCAAGATTTAATTGTCCAATTATGGTTATTTACAGATATGAAGAGGAAGAGCTCAGTTTAGAACATTTTCAAGCCAATCGGAACTAGTAGGCAATTTTAATTCTGAAGAAATTATCTAGACCGTCAAGTGTGTCAATGATGATGGTTGTAAATTACATTGCAGAACAACGGACATATTTTGAGCATCTAGGTGTTACAATATTTACCATGCTATTGTGTCTATTATGACCTCCCCCACCCCCTTCACAATTTCGTGGCTCCGTCCCTGCTTCTTTTTCCTATTGCAGTGAAGTACGATAATCTTGTCTGGTTAAGATGTTTTTATATGCATAGGTGCTAGCTCTTTTATTTTCCATAATCAATTAGGGAAGGGATATGTTATTCCATTCAAGCAGAGATGCAATGTGCTGAGGAAAACCATTGATTAACCGAACTCATGCAACTACAATCTGATGTACTAACCGCAGAACAGCTACTCTCACAGCAGCTTAAAAATAAGCAAACTGAAGCGCATTAATTACAAAATGCCCAACACTTGGTTTCCAACTTTCAACTCTGACAGTGGTTACAGAACTGAAGTACGCCCGCCGAGGTAGACAAATTGCTATCTGAGAAATGGTATTGCACAGCAGAACACATCAATCTACCGGAGGGCTTACCATGGAACGACCTGCTCGGGCACCACCAACTCGGGCTCCTTCTCTCCCTCGCTGTTCAGTGATCTCGGGTCAGCTTTTCTCGGACAATTCACGCGAAAATATCGAAATTTAAACTTCAAGAGAGGGGCCTGACCTGGATTGGGAAGCCGCGACGGGGTGCCCCACGCCGACGAGGCGGCGGGGAGATGGCGGGAGAACACCTCGAGCTGGCATGGAGGTAAAATGGGTTGGCCGTGAGGAACCAGGGTTGGATGGGAGGAGAAGCGAGAGGGAGAAGCGGGGAGGGATGGGAGGGGCATGAGCTCACCTTCGACTTCGAGGAGGTCACGACGGCGGCGAGCCTAGAGGCGGCGACGCGCGCCATGGGGGCGGAGCTCAGGAAACCCTACGTTGTGCAGGAGGCGGAAACTACACGGTGCAGAACCGTCAAAACAAAACAAAAAACCGTGAAGGGTTTTAGCTGGGTTTCAAAAGGCCGAAAGGATTCAAAGAAATGGAATTCAATGTCCAAGGTTTGGATTTAAAGTTAAACGCGTGTATTTTCGAGTAGAATGTTTGAATTGCGGGTGCTTTCTGATTTATCTTCACTGAGACAATGTTCATGCGTTGTAACAAAATATTTATATTTTGATACGTTAACTCCTTTTCATATTAAGGACAGTAAAACTGAGGCTAAACCAAGCTCTATCAGCGAATTAGCGTTTTCGGCCGTCCATTTCACGATCTGATCTTTACTGGCCGTCAGATTTCATGTCCAAAGCGATCTGCCCCGTAATCTGGGTAATCTGGCCCAGCTGTCCTCTGGGCTGCTGCTCCAAAGGCCGAAACAAAGGCTTCTCGTGCATTGGGCCGTCGGGCAACCCATTATACCGCCTGGGCTTCGAGCGACTGCCTAGATGCTTAAAAAAAACTGCCGACGGCCTCTCGTCTTTCTCAATCAATTCACCCCTGATCTCTTCTCTCTCTCCCTCGCCCACGAACAGGTTGCGCCGCGACCGTCGTCGTTTCGTTTGGCTCCCACCTTCTCATGGCGCAGTCCATGCCCATCCCGTTGGAATGTCGCCTCCGTCTCCGTTTAGCCGTCGATGTCCTCCATCTCTTGTCTTCCGTCTGAAAGGCCAACAGAGAGCATCTATTTCTGGGGTTGGCCACGAGATCCATCACACAACCCTCTCGCTCGCAGAACAAGCGCACACCACCACCGCCAGTGGGGCAGCGCCGGATCGTCGTGGAGCCGCGGTGGATAGCATGGTCTTGTCGCCACGCTAGGGGGCGCAGTAGCAGTGGTGAATCCAGTCCATGCTTAGATTGGTTTTTTACAGTCCAGATTCAACGGCAGTGCCTCAATAATTTCGAGATTCGCTGGCAGTACATACTAATTAAATTGTTTTTGCAGTCCAGCGGTAGCGGCAGATCGGCACCATGCGACCGCTGCCGCTGTTGCTCCAGCTCAGGTGGTGGAGGCCAAGGGAAAAATAATGGGAGCCTTGCCCAACAAGTGCCACCATGAGGTTCAATCTGCTCGAGAGAGACACAGGTAATTCAAGTGAAAACCGATGCACCATTTGGCACTTGCGATCCCCATGGTTCCACGTAACAATTTCATAATCTAATTGTACAACCCCTTTGATTTATTTGCATGTCATTTTTAGGTATAATCCAGATGAGATAACACACTTGATTGAAAAGGAAGGGTCCCAAGTTCTTTGACAGGGCTCTAGACTGACAGATCGCAATGACATTGACAACTGATAAAATATAAATTCATAGTCCTAGCGCTTCCCGGCTCAAACAATTCTGGAGTTGCTGCCTCCTCGGCCTCCTCTAGACAGGAGAGAAAACATCTAGCCGCATCTGAAAGAGATGAAGAAGAGAGCCAAAAAAACATCTAGCCGACCATCACTTTTTTATCTATTCATATACATTTTTGTAATTCTCGAGATGAAACATGTTGTATTAAGCAAATTCACATTTTCGGCATATGAGGTAGGCAAAGCTATCGTGGTATAGTTTGTGAAGCGTGCTAAGGAGCTTCATCCAACCATGGTAACATGTTGGTATCCAATGAGACACAGTTCCTCATGGAGATGTTCCTGTCAATTGTTCAGACAAGAAGCCGATATTTTGTCTCTGGAGCAATGTACGGATAATCAATATTATTATAATGCAATCCTAACCTTGCAGTTGATACGTCATGCGTCAATGCTAATTTGTTTTCTCTAGGCATATATTTTTTGCATCATGATCGAGTGTTAATATAACCATTGTAGTGTGCCTTACTTTTGGTGGCTGCTTTAGTCATTGTGCTGATATAGTCTATATGCAGGCAGAAGCATGTTGGTGTTGGCCACAATCAGGTATTGCACCTTGAAGGCCTGAACTCAAATATTAAATTTCGATATCTCGGTAATTAGATCTAGTTCAATTCTGATTGAAAGCATGTAAAAAAATACAATTACAAATTGGTGTGATGTATGCATATTTTGGAAGCTGATATTTCATGATTGGTGGTAGGTATCCATATGTCGCTGAAAACATTTAGACATTATAATAGAAGCAACCCTTGGTAGAAGTTTCAATCATTTTATCACTGCATCATGATGCTTTGCAAGATGCAGGTTCTGATGATGTGGCCATATGACCTATATTCAGGTGATATCTTTCAGCTTAACATGAACTAGGTTATTTAATATGAGTTGACCTTGATCCTCTATGTATCATATCATTCACTGATGTGATTTTGATTTAGTAGTTCACTTCTAATACTATTATTTGCGTGTTTGCGTTTCTTCTAAATTTGAAATTGGGGGCGTGGAGGTGGGTTTTCAATTCAAACACATTGGCATCCTGCTCGACCCCTCGACCTCACCACCCAAATACCCGGATCTGAACTCTGTTGCCCGTTCCGGTATCTTCAACCTGCTCTAGCACCATATTGCGTGCCCTGAGATCTCCATCAGTGTTGCTCTTGTTTGTCTTTCCTGTAGGCGCTCAAGTTCTTTATATGTATGTTTTGTTAGACCAATCCTATAACAGGTTTGATGTTTTTTGGGTCATGAATAAAGGTATAAAGATAACATGTGGGGTCCTAAGCAGCATATTGGCTCTTTGCAACAACAGTCCATCTCATTTCCAATTTTACATTAGAAAAATATTGCTTACTCAAAGGAGATTAGCTTGCATATCGTGTTTCCTGGACTTGATTTTCTATCTTGATTTGGACAATAAGATGTTGAGTGTAAGCATTGTGCAAGACGTTATTTCTAATTAATTTGTCGCCTGTTAATTCACAATTAGGAGGGCTTTGAATTTCTATGTTGTCACTTGATCAGCGATGTAGAATGCATTATGGAGTCAGATTGCTTGCTGGAAAGCAAGCATTTTGTATCAAACAATAGCTTTGTTCTCAATGATGTTCTTATTTTTGCCATTATGCATAACTTGTCCTTATTTTGTCCATTCTTTAGTTACTGAATCAAATAGTCTGAACTTATTGCTGAATATTTTGGATGAAACAAGAACATTTACTCATTGCAAAGTTGCAGATGGACTAGAGTGGTATTCAGGCTCATATGATAACCTTACATGCAAGGAAAATCAGATTATGGGTGTATAATATCTGATTAGTTGTATCTGATTATTTTAATGGTTTTGTGTCCATTCCTTTTGCTAATGTTTGATTACTATATATACCCACTACTGCCTGTATCTGTATGGTATTATGAGTAACTAACTACTGTACCTTGTTAGCACTCATGTCCCATGAAATGGCCAGTAGTATACGCACCATGTACACAATCTAATGTTTATTATTTTTCCTCGCAGTACTGATTAGTAGTATTGTTGTGTACATTGATGTGTATGTTATACCAAGCTAATTTGTATCCATCAACCTTGCTTTTAGCGAGTAAGTATGTGATGTATGTTGATTACTAACAAATACATGGTGTTATTTATGCAAATTCAATATGTTTTATGTCATAATATATTTATGAATATTCCTACCATTTCATTTTATATATAGAGGGGCACAGCAACGCGCGCCACCAATGATCTAGTTAATGTGATGGGTGTGGCTAGGTCTTAGTCAACTGGGATTTAACCAAGTTTCAATCAAGTAACATAACATGCAAAAGAGAAAAAAATGAAAAAAAAATTGCATTGATCTTAATGTAAGATCTCACGAATATAGCGTCGACTGAGACTTAACGAAGTCTCAGTCAACTGAGACTTAGCAATATTGTAATACGATGGTGTAAATAAATTTTAAAACAGTGTGTTTCTCTAGTGATGTAGGGTGGAACCCTAGGGGTGATCTTTCACGATTTGGGGGGGGGGTTTCCCGAAGAATACGACGAATACATGAAGAACACAAGGGGGAAAATAAGAGGAAACACTCAAATTGACTTGGTCCAATCACACATATGCTAGATCCATGAACACAAAGAGAGATGCATGATTTAAATCCAACAAAGAGGGATACAAAGGTCACTAGTTCATCTACTAGAAGGAGGTTTTGAATCCACTAGGGGATCTTCCCTCAAGAGGGGGTCTTGAATCCACTTGAGGGATCTTCTCCTAGGAGGCCTTGGTCTCCAATGGAGCAGGTATCAAGTGGATGAGCAAAGTTCTATCTCTAGTATGAGCTAAACCAATGCTAACCCTAAAATGGTGGTGGAGTATATATAGGCTAGGGGGGCGAATGGGTACATGGGCCTCGGCCCAAGTCACACACGCAGGCGTGGTCCGGATGATCCAGGTGTCGGGGGTACGGATGATCCGGGCGACCGTCTGGATCGTCCAAAAGTGTCATGGCAGTCGCGGGTGGCCCGGATGGTCCGGGTGGGTTCGGATGGTCCGGGTGTTGGTCTGGATGATCCGAATTCGTCTGGGGGCTTGTTGTCCTCATGTCGCGCGTAGCCGGATCGTCCGGGCCAAGGGCCGGATCGTTCGAGTCTCGGTCCGGATCATCCGGGCAACTCCTGAGTTGCTTGTTCTCTTCTTCCTTCTTCTCTTCCATGCTTGGCCTTGGTCCTTGGATTCTCCATGGTTGCCTCGGTTGTGCCTGAGTATACACAAAGTCCATGCATGAGGTACTAGCCATGTCTCATATGTGGAAAGTGACGGTTCGGAGAGGAGCGGGATAACCTTGTGTCCAATGGCATATGCTTGAGGTCTCATCGTATGTCCTCTTGGGGCTTGGGGAGTAGTCGTAGTGTACATGGGGATGATCGTAGGATGCTCCGCATCATCTGCCCCCCTGCCGGGAAAGATCCGACCTCGAATTGTAATCCTCGTCATCATGGAAACGGTTATCGTGGACGCACTTGTAATTGGACAAAGGTGAAGGCATGGCGCAATCCAAGTACTCCAAGGTGTCTCTGGAGTGATATACATGTAAAAAGAGGAAGCACAGACGACACTCGGAAATACAATGATTAGCGCACACAAGATGTCCATCATGTAAGCATGAGTCTATGCGACAAGATTGTTCGTGGCAAGGTTCATGAAACTTATGAAGATGATATCGACAGATATGTAAAGCATTCATGAGAGCAAATTCATTTGTTGTGCACGCAAAGATGTGGTAAATGTCATGGCGCATGAGGGAGTCCTGGATTAGGGGGTCCCCGGGCATCCGGGCTATGTGACATGGGCCGGACTGATGGGCCATGAAGATACAAGATAGAAGGCCTCCCCCCGTGTCCGGATGTGACTCTCCTTTGCATGGATGGCAAGCTTTGGTGTTCGAATATGAAGTTTCCTTCCTCTGTAAACCGACTCTATACAACCCTAGGCCCCTCTGGTGTCTATATAAACTGGAGGGTTTAGTCCGTAGAGGCGATCATAATCATACAGGCTAGACATCTAGGGTTTAGCCATTACGATCTCGAGGTAGATCAACTCTTGTAACCCCTATACTCATCAAAGTCAATCAAGCAGGAAGTAGGGTATTACCTCCATTAAGAGGGCCCAAACCTGGGTAAACATCATGTCCCCTGCCTCCTGTTACCTTCGATCCTCAGACGCACAGTTCAGGACCCCCTACCCGAGATCGGCCGATTTTGACACTGACATTGGTGCTTTCATTGAGAGTTCCATGGCTCGATGTAACACCCCGGATGTAACTTGCCTTATCTGTATTCCAACTCTTGCCTTTTTCGGCACTAAGTTATATTATTTCCTCGTTGTTGGGTTTTTGTCTCTGTGTGTTTTGTCTTTGTCATGCATCTTATATCATGTCATCATGTGCATTGCATTTGCATACGTGTGGATCGCATTCATCCGAGCATTTTCCCCGTTGTCCGTTTTGCATTCCGGCGCTCCTATGTCCTCCGGTGTCCCTTTCTACCTCTTTTCGTGTGTGGGTGCTAAATGTTTTTGGATTGGACTGAGACTTGTCATGCGGCCTTGGTTTACTACCGGTAGACCGCTTGTCAAGTTTCGTACCATTTGGACTTCGTTTGATACTCCAACGATTAACCGAGGGACCGAAAAGGCCTCGTGTGTGTTGCAGCCCAACACCCCTCCAAAGTGGCCAAAAACCCACCTAAACCCCTTCCATAATCTAGAGCGTTCGATCACGATCGCGTGGCCGCAAACCGCACCTCATTTGGAGCTTCCTAGCTCCCTCTACCTCTATAAATAGGTCCATCCCCGAAATTTTTGGGTCATTCTACCCTAACCCTAGCTAAACCCGCTCCTCCGCCGCCGGACAATGCCCACCTCCGCGCCGGACACCGCCGCGAGCCACTGAGGAGCCGCCACCTGTCAGCCGACTGCCTCCCTCCGCCCTAGGCCCGCCGGGCCCAAGGAGAGCCCCCGCGGCCCGGGTTACCGCGCGCCGCCGCCCGAGTCGTCCTCATCCTCCCGCGCGCCTCGCTTCTCCTTCCGCCGCCCGAGTCGCCACCTGCCGCCGTCACCGACCACGCCGGCCGCCACGCCGCCCCGCGCCGGCGACGCCGTCCCTCGTCGCGGCCGCATCGCTTCGCCGCCGCCTCGTCTCGGTGTCCGCACCCGCCGGCCGCCCGGGCCCACGCAGGCCTCCCTGCCACCCATCGGCGCCCCGGCAAGTCCCCATCTCCGGCGAACCCCCTCCCTCCGGCGAACAGGAATCCGGCGGACCTCCATTTTCGGCGAGACCTCGAGCTGCTACAGTAACCGTGATCCCGATCCAGATCTGGATCCAATCCACTCGGTTGACTTTCCCCCCTCAAACCCTAGATATTTTTGCATACTTTGACGCATCATAACTTCCTCATCGTGGCTCCGATTCGTGCGTGTAGCATATCAAAATGTTTGTCTCGACGAGTACATCATTTCATCTCATTGCATCATTTTATTTTGAGCTCATCTTGATGCCCGAAATGCTGTTCGAAGAGGGCTATGTGATGATAGTTTCAGTTCTGTCTCAGCAAATGCTCTTTTGTCATTTTTGCCATGATTAATGTGTGCATGCTATGATCCTGAGCTCTACATGTGTTTTGAAGTATGCCATGTTATCTTCACAGGGGTGTATGCCATGTATTTTTTGTGATCTATGTGGTGACTAGCACAAGCATGCAAAGTAGCTTACTCAATGATGCTGATTTCAGGGACTTAGATTTTCACTAAGTCCTTGCCCTGTCATTATTTTTATGCCATATGTTCATGTTGTTTCCTAGTGATCCGTGCCTCTTTTGAGCATGATCAGTAAGGATGTTTTGTAGATAATGTTGTGCTCTATCCATCAATGTCTTTGTTTGCAATTATGGAGCATCCTAGCTTGAGTCAATCGAGCTATACTTTTGCTATAAAATGTTCCTGGCAGATTGTTAACATGTTTAGCAATTTTGCCGAGCTTGTTGTTGTTGATCCATGCATGCTATGATGTTGTTCTTGCCATGTATAGCTTCTATGCCATGTCTATTTGCTGGGTGTATGCTTAGTTTGTCATGCAATGCCTCGTAGTGAGTGCATCGAGCTCGTAAACATGCCTATTTGATATCTGTTTTGCCATGCTCCAGTTTTTCACAGTCTGAATCTGTTTTCGTTAATTGCTATGTTCACATGCTTGCAATTGTATTTTCTGATCCCTTTTGGCTCATGGTTACTAAAGGACTTTTTTGTATGTTTTGAGTAGCTTCATTCCATGCCTTTCTTTGCCATGACATGTTCCTGTAGCATGTAGTTTTCGTGCTATAAACATTGCTTCCTGATGTTAAATTCCTGACATGCTGTTATTTTCACTAAGTCTGAAACCTGTTATCTTTTGCATTTTTGCCATGCTTGTTTGAGCTTGCTATTGAGTGAATTAGCCGTAGCTCAGTGTTCATCTTTTGTCAAGCATCATGAGTGGATCCCTGCCATGTATTTCGTTGCTATGTTTGGGTGCAGTAGCATGTTGTTCTTGATGCATTTAGATGGTCTCGTGCTGATTATCGCAGACCGGTGTCATATTTGTTTTGCTTGCCATTTCCAAACCGTGCATCCGATTCCGGTGATGTTTATATCGATTTCAACCGAAATCAACTCACCTTTCTAGTGGCACTCTTGGTTTTCCAAGTTGAGGCCAGGTTCAATCATTCCTTTCCAAATCTTGCATATGCATCACATACCGCATCCCGCATATCATACCATGTTTGCATCATGTTGTTTGATCATTGCACGTGGTTGATTGTGTTCCTTTTTGTTTGTTTTTCTTGCTTGGGTAGAGCCGGGAGACGAGTACGTGATCGAGGAGCCCGTTGAGTACGCTTACGAGGATCAAGGCAACTCTGAGAACTTTGCAGGCAAGATGACCATACCCTCGAAATCACTTCTATCTTTGCTTGCTAGATGCTCGCTCTTTTGCTGTGCCTATGCTACGATACCTACCACTTGCTTATCATGCCTCCCAAATTGCCATGTCAAACCTCTAACCCACCTTGTCCTAGCAAACCATTGTTTGGCTATGTTACCGCTTTGCTCAGCCCCTCTTATAGCGTTGCTAGTTGCAGGTGAAGATTGGAGTTTGTTCCTTGTTGGAACATGTTTATTGTTGGCATATCACCATATTATCTTGTTTATTTTAATGCAGCTATATACTTGGTAAAGGGTGGAAGGCTCGGCCTTATGGTTGGTGTTTTGTTCCACTCTTGCCGCCCTAGTTTCCGTCATATCGGTGTTAGTTCCCGGATTTTGCGTTCCTTACACGGTTGGGTTAGAATGGGAACCCCTTGACAGTTCGCCTTGAATAAAACTCCTCCAGCAATGCCCAACCTTGGTTTTACCATTTGCCACCTAGCCTCTTTTTCCCTTGGGTTTCCGGAGCCCAAGGGTCATCTTTATTAAACCCCCCTGGGCCAGTGATCCTCTGAGTGTTGGTCCGAAACGAGCAGCCTGTGGGGCCACCTCGGGGCAACTCGAGGGTTGGTTTTACTCGTAGCTTGACGTATCTGAGTGTGCCTTGAGAAAGAGATATGTGCAGCTCCTATCGGGATTTGTCGGCACATTCGGGCGGTGTTGCTGGTTTAGTTTTACCATTGTCGAGATGTCTTGTAACCAGGATGCCGAGTCTGATCGGATTGTCTTGGGAGAAGGAATATCCTTCATTGACCGTGAGAGGTTGTGATGGGCTAAGTTGGGACTCCCCTGCAGGGATTTGATCTTTCGAAAGCCGTGCCCGCGGTTATGGGCAGATGGGAATTTGTTAATGTCCGGTTGTAGATAACCTGAAACTTAACTTAATTAAAATGCACCAACCGCGTGTGTAGCCGTGATGGTCTCTTCTCGGCGGAGTCCGGGAAGTGAACATGGTGTTGGAGTAATGCTTGACGTAGGTTATTCTAGGATCACTTTTTGATCATAGTTGTTCGACCGTGCCTTTGCCTTCTCTTCTCGCTCTCATTTGCATATGTTAGCCACCATATATGCTAGTCGCCTGCTGCAGCTCCACATCATATCTTTTACCATACCTATAAGCTTAAATAGTCTTGATCATGAGGGTGTGAGATTGCTGAGTCCTGGTGACTCACAGATTACTTCCAAAACCAGATGCAGGGACCGATGATACCGCTCCAGGTGATGCGATTGAGCTCAAGTTGGAGTTCGATGAAGACTCTCGTCGTTACTACGTGTCTTTCCCAGATGATCAGTAGTGGTGCCCAGTCGGGGCGATCGGGGACTATGTTGCATTTGGGGTTTATCTTTATTTTGGTTCCGTAGCCGGACCTTGAGTGTATTGGATGAATGTAATGACTTATTTATGTATTTGTGTGACGTGGCGAGTGTAAGCCAACTATGTTCCTTTTCCCTTATTGTATTACATGGGTTGTTGTGAAGATTACCTCACTTGCGACATTGCTTTCAATGCGGTTATACCTCTAAGTCGTGCTTCGACACGTGGGAGATATAGCCGCATCGAGGGCGTTACAAGTTGGTATCAGAGCCGACCCTCGCGGTTACAGGATGGTTACGGACAGGTGCGTGGTCATGTTGTTCATGTCGTTTGTGACCCGTCGTGGCACACGGCATGGCACATGTACTGGACTGGAAGCACTGACGTATGTGCCAAGAGGGAATGTTCCTATGGCCCGACGAGGACGTCGGTTCCTCTGAGTGGGGTGTATGTGACGGCCTGGCTTATTAGGGATGATATACTACTCATATCAATAAGGAATTCCTTCTTTTCTGGGAGCCCATTCGGACAGAACTCCAAAGTTAAGCGTGCTTAGCTTGGAGTAGTGTCAGGATGGGTGACCGACCGGGAAGTTGCTCCCGGGTGCGCATGAGTGAGGACAAAGTGCGCAGAAAAGACTAGTATTGATCTGTGGGGCCAGTCTAGATCCCGCCAGGAGTAATGACCACCGGCGGGTGTGTCCGGGGCGTTACACTCAATGGCTCGATGACACCGACACCGTCAACAGAAGGCTCGATGGCTCGTTCGATCATCTACAACGATGCCGTCTCTCGGGAAGCTTACCTCCCCGGCCAGATTTTTGTATTCAGCAACTTCGTTCTGCGTGCCAACTCGATTGGCCACCTCGAACAGATTGACAGTTATGCCCCTGGTCATCAGATCAGTTTTGGGAACCTAAACTATGTCGCTGATACCCGAGGAGACTTGATCTTCGAAGGGTTCACGACCCCGATCACAGCTCTGGCCTTAGATCCGAAGCAAACCACCAGGTCCAAAGATGGGAGTTTGAAGCCCACCGGACTCTCTGCCGCGAACCGCATTACTGAGGATCCGGAGGCGATTGTGTCCACGACGAATTCAGGATTAGTCCGGATTCCCCCTATCATTGAAAGGCTGGACTAGCCCCCGGATTCCGAATCTGAGCTCTCGGAGTCCGTGCCAAGCAAGCATGGCCAGGAGGCCTTCGCCCCGGCCAGCCCCGCGGACTCTCGTTTCCCTATACAAACCTCGCTATTAAACAAAGTCCTAGACTTAATGCGATCCCTCACCATTACAGAGGAATCATTTTAGAACTACCCCCGCCCGGACTAGGGGCTGAGAGCGGGTAATTTTACGCCCCACCCACCACACACTTTATAGCCACTGTTGAAGATTTAACCGACATGTTGGACTACGGCTCCGAAGATATTGACAGCATGGAAGACGAACAAGGCCAAGACCCGCCGATTATCGGACGTTGGACAACCACCTCCATATACGACGTATACATGGTGGACACACCCAAACAGGATGACGATGCAAACAAGAAAGATCTGGTAGAGGACAAACCTGATGAGGCACCACCGAAACGTCGACGCCAGTGACACCGCTCAAAATCATGTCGTGGCAAAGATAGTAATACCGGCACCGGAGACGATAACACTCCGGGGGTGCAGAAGATTCCGAAGCCCCCGTCGAGCCCACATCTGAACAAGATGATGTGGAAGAGGGGCAAGTCAACCCCGACGATCCAGTCAGGAACGGGGACTCGGAAGATAGTAATTATCTACCACTCTCCGAAGATGATGTGAGCCTCGGCAACGAAGACTTCATCATGCCAGAGTAACCACTCGAGCAGGAGCGCTTTAAGCGCTAGCTAATCGCCACTGCGAGAAGTCTAAAAAAGCAGCAGCGGCGGCTCCAAGCCAAATAGGATACACTCAACGATAGGTGGACCAAAGTCCTAGCCGCCGAAGGGTACGGCCTTCAACGCCCAGCAAAGAGTTATCCGAAGTGTCGCCTACTACCACAATTTTATGATGAAGCCCTCGAGCCCATACCATCAAGACATGACCATGCCAATGAACCAGACCGGCCACCACGTGAGCGAGATAAAAGCAGCCACCTACGCCGAACACCAACCCGCACCACCTTGCCATAGAGGCAGAGAGGCAACGGCTCCAGGGTACACCTACGACCTTCATCAAGACCTGGGCAATAGAGCAGGCCAAACAAGATCAATCTATGAATCAAGCGGGCGCACCCCAACGCGAGAAGACGACCGTCAGGCTTGTCCTGACAGGAATAACCTCACCAGGGCCGAAAACCGCATCGGACTTCATCCGAACTGCGCCGTGACGTCGCCCGATACAGAGGCGCCGCACACCCCTTATGCTTTATAGATGAGGTAATGGAGCACCAGTTCCCAGAAGGGTTTAAACCCGTGAACATTGAATCATACGATGGTACGACGGATCCCGCGGTATGGATCGAAGATTTCCTTCTCCACATTCACATGGCTCGCGGTGACGATCTTCACGCCATCAAGTACCTCCCCCTAAAACTCAAAGGACCAGTACGACACTGGTTAAACAGCCTACCAGAAAACTCTATTGGTAGCTGGGAAGATTTGGAAGATGCCTTCAGAGACAACTTCCAGGGCACCTATGTTCGGCCTCCAGATGCTGATGACCTTAGTCACATTGTCCAGCAACCCGGAGAGTCAGCCCGGAAACTCTGGACCGGGTTCTTAATTAAAAAGAACCAAATTGTCGATTGTCTGGACACCGAAGCCCTCGCGGCCTTTAAACACAGCGTCCGTGACGAGTGGCTCGCCCGAAACCTCGGCTAAGAAAAGCCAAGGTCTATGGCAGCCCTCACCGCACTCATGACCCGCTTTTGCGCAGGAGAAGATAGCTGGCTAGCTCGTAGAAGCAACGGCACCGGTGACCCTGGCGCATCCGAAGTCAGAGACGGCAACGGAAAGCCATGGTGCAACAAACATAAGCGTCGAAGCAATAATGACAATACTGAAGATACGGTGGTCAACGCCGGATTCAGCGGCTCTAAACCCGGTCAGCGGAAGAAGCCATTCAAAGGAATCAAAGATGGTCCATATAGTCTAGATCAAATACTAGATCGGCCTTGCCAGATCCATGGCACCCCGGACAAGCCTGCCAATCATACCAACATAAATTGTTGGGTCTTTAAACATGCCGGTAAAATAAACACCGAACATAAGGGGAAAGAGCCGTCTAGCGAGGATGATGATGAGCCTCGTTCATCAAACACAGGGGGCAAAAGAAATTTCCCCCTAAGTAAAAGCAGTGAACATGATCTATGTCACTCACATCCCCAAGAGGGAGCGCAAGCACGCACTCAGGGACATTTACGCTATAGAGCCAGTCGCCCCAAAATTCAACCCATGGTCGGCTTGCCCGATCACCTTTGATCGCAGAGACCACCCGACCAGTATCTGTCACGGAGGTTCGGTAGCACTGGTCCTTGATCCAATCATCGACGGATTCCATCTCACGCGAGTCCTTATGGAGGGCGGCAACAACCTTAACCTGCTTTATCAGGACACTGTCCGAAAAATAGGTATTGATTTGTCAAGGATCAAGCCCACTAAAACAACCTTTAAAGGAGTGATACCTGGCGTCGAGGCATGTTGTACAGGGTCAATCATGCTGGAAGTAGTCTTCGGTTCACCGGATAATTTCCACGGCGAAGACTTGATCTTCGACATCGTCCCCTTCCGTAGTGGCTATCATGCACTACTCGGACGAACCGCTTTTGCCCGCTTCAATGCGGTCCCGCTTTATGCTTACTTAAAGCTCAAAATGCCGGACCCCGTGGCATTATAACAGTCAATGGAAACATGGAGCGCTCCCTCAGTACTGAGGAGCACACCGCGGCTCTCGCAGCTGAGGTACAGGGTGGCCTTGTCAAGCCGTATACTACATCGGCAGTCAAGCCACCGGACACTGTCAAACGAGTCCGGTCTACCCTGCAGAATGACAGTCCGACTTGTCAAGAGCTAGATTAGTGATGGTAGCTGGAACTACATCGGTATTTCCCTGGAGAGGTAGGAATGATGTAGCACAACGACGGTAGGTATTTCCCTCAGTTATGAAACCAAGGTATCGAACCAGTAGGAGAACCAAGCAACACAACATAAACAACCCCTGCACACAAATAACAACACCTCGCAACCCGACGTGTTAAAGGGGTTGTCAATCCCTTTCGGGTAACGATGCCAGAAACGACGTGTGACGGGAGATAAAGTTGTAAATATTGATAGATCAAACGCCAAATAAAATAAATTGCAGCAAGGTATTTTTGGATTTTTGGTTTAATAGATCTGAATGAAAATGCAAAGGAAAAGTAGATCACAAGGCGAATATATGAGAAAGAGGACCCGGGGGCCGTCGGTTTCAGTAGTGGCTTCTCTCGAGAAAAATAGCAAACGATGGTTAAACAAATTACTGTTGGGAAATTGATAGAACTTCGAATAATTATGACGATATCCAGGCAATGATCATTACATAGGCATCACGTCCAAGATCAGTAGGCCGACTCCTGCCTGCATCTACTACTATTACTCCACACATCGACCGCTATCCAGCATGCATCTAGTGTATTAAGTTCATCGAAAAATGGAGTAATGCAATAAGAACGATGACATGATGTAGACAAGATCCGTTTATCTATATGGCAGTAGATATAGATCTCGTATTTTATCCTTAGTAGCAACGATACATATGTGTCGGTTCCCTTTCTGTCAGTGGGATCAAGCACCGTAAGATCGAACCCACTGCTGGGCACCTCTTCCCATTGCAAGATAAATAGATCAAGTTGTCCAAACAAAACCCAAATATCGAAGAAGAAATACGAGGCTATAAGAGATCATGCATAAAAGAGATCAAAGAAACTCAAATACTTTCATGGATATAAAAACATAGATATGATCATAAACTCGAAGTTCATCGATCCCAACAAACACACCGCAAAAGAGTTAAATCAAGAGAGAGATGATATCGAAGAAGAAATACGAGGCTATAAGAGATCATGCATAAAAGAGATCAAAGAAACTCAAATACTTTCATGGATATAAAAACATAGATATGATCATAAACTCGAAGTTCATCGATCCCAACAAACACACCGCAAAAGAGTTAAATCAAGAGAGAGATGAAGCCATCTAGCTACTAACTACGGACCCGAAGGTCTACAAAGTGTTGGGGAACGTAGCATAAATTCAAAATTTTCCTACGTGTCACCAAGATCTATCTATGGAGTCATCTAGCAACGAGGGAGGATTGGATCTACATACCCTTGTAGATCGCGCGCGGAAGCGTTCAAGAGAACGGGGTTGATGGAGTCGTACTCGTCATGATTCAAATCACCGATGATCCTAGCGCCGAACGGACGGCACCTCCGCGTTCAACACACGTACGGAGCAGCGACATCTCCTCCTTCTTGATCCAGCAAGGGGGAAGGAGAGGTTGATGGAGATCCAACAACACGACGGCGTGGTGGTGGAAGTAGCGGGATTCCAACAGGGCTTCGCTAAGCGCTGCGGGAGGAGGGAGATGTGTCACGGGAGGGAGAGGGAGGCGCCAGGCCTTAGGTGTGGTTGCTCCTCCTTTTCCCCACTATATATAGGGCCAAGGGAGAGGGGGGAGGCGCAGCCCTTGCCCCTTCCTCCAAGGAAGGGTGCGGCCAAGGGGGGGAGGAGTCCATCCTCCCCAAGGCACCTCGGAGGTGCCTTCCCCTTTTAGGACTCTCCCCTTTTTCTCTTCTCTTGGCGCATGGGCCTCTTGGGGCTGGTGCCCTTGGCCCATGTAGGCCAAGGCGCACCCCCTACAGCCCATGTGGCCCCCCAGGGCAGGTGGCCCCACCCGGTGGACCCCTGGGACCCTTCCGGTGGTCCCGGTACAATACCGGTAATGCGTGAAACTTTTCCGGCGACCAAAACAAGACTTCCCATATATAAATCTTTATCTCCGGACCATTCCGGAACTCCTCGTGACGTCCGGGATCTCATCTAGGACTCCGAACAACTTTCGGGTTACCGCATACTAATATCTCTATAACCCTAGCGTCACCGAACCTTAAGTGTGTAGACCCTACGGGTTCGGGAGACATGCAAACATGACCGAGATGACTCTCCGGTCAATAACCAACAGCGGGATCTGGATACCCATGTTGGCTCCCACATGTTCCACGATGATCTCATCGGATGAACCACGATGTCAAGGACTTAATCAATCCCGTATACAATTCCCTTTGTCTAGCGGTACGATACTTGCCCGAGATTCGATCGTCGGTATCCCGATACCTTGTTCAATCTCGTTACCGGCAAGTCTCTTTTACTCGTTCTGTAACACATCATCCCGTGATCAACTCCTTGATCACATTGTGCACATTATGATGATGTCCTACCGAGTGGGCCCAGAGATACCTCTCCGTCACACGGAGTGACAAATCCCAGTCTTGATTCGTGCCAACCCAACAGACACTTTCGGAGATACTCGTAGTGTACCTTTATAGCCACCTAGTTACGTTGTGACGTTTGGCACACCCAAAGCACTCCTACGGTATCCGGGAGTTGCACAATCTCATGATCTAAGGAAATGATACTTGACATTAGAAAAGCTTTAGCATACGAACTACACGATCTTGTGCTATGCTTAGGATTGGGTCTTGTCCATCACATCATTCTCCTAATGATGTGATCCCGTTATCAATGACATCCAATGTCCATGGTCAGGAAACTGTAACCATCTATTGATCAACGAGCTAGTCAACTAGAGGCTTACTAGGGACATGGTGTTGTCTATGTATCCACACATGTATCTGAGTTTCCTATCAATACAATTCTAGCACGGATAATAAACGATTATCATGAACAAGGAAATATAATAATAATCAATTTATTATTGCCTCTAGGGCATATTTCCAACAGTCTCCCACTTGCACTAGAGTCAATAATCCAGTTCACATCGATATGTGATTAACACTCAAGGTCACATCCCCATGTGACTAACACCCAAAGAGTTTACTAGAGTCAATAATCTAGTTCACATTACCATGTGATTAACACTCGATGAGTTCTGGGTTTGATCATGTTATGCTTGTGAGAGATGTTATAGTCAACGGGTCTGAATCTTTCAGATCCATATGTACTTCGCAAATTTCTATGTCATCTTGTAGATGCAACTACTACGCTACATTTGGAGCTATTCCAAATAACCGTTCTACTATACGAATCCAGTTTACTACTCAGAATAATCTGGATTAGTGTCAAAGTTTGCATCGGCGTAACCCTTTACGACGAACTCTTTTACCACCTCCATAATCGAGAAAATTCCTTAGTCCACTAGTTACTAAGGATAACTTTGACCGCTGTCTTGTGGTCCATTCTTGGATCACTCCTGTACCCCTTGACTGACTCATGGCAAGGCACATTTCAGGTGCGGTACATAGCATGGCATACCGTATAGAGCCTATGACAAAATCATAAGGGACGACCTTCGTCCTTCCTCTTTCTTCTACCGTGGTCGAGCTTTAAGTCTTAACTTCATACCTTACAACTCAGGCAAGAACTCCTTCTTTGACTGGTCCATCTTGAACACCTTCAAGATCATGTCAAGGTATGTGCTCATTTGAAAGTACCATTAAGAATTTTGATCTATCCTTATAGATCTTGATGCTCAATGTTCAAGTAGCTTAATCCAGGCTTTTCATTGAAAAATACTTTCCAAATAACCCTATATGCTTTCCAGAAATTCTACATCATTTCTGATCAACAATATGTCAACATATGTTTATCAGAAATTCTATAGTACTCCCACTCACTTCTTTGGAAATACAAGTTTCTCATGAACTTTGTATACACCCAAAACTTTGATCATCTTATCAAAGCATACATTCCAACTCCGAGATGCTTACTCCAGTCCTTAGAAGGATTGTTGGAGCTTTGCATACTTATTAGCATCTTTCAGGATTAACAAAACCTTCCGGTTGTATCACATACAACCTTTCCTCAAAAATCGTCGAGGAAACAATGGTTTTTGGCATCCTATCTGCAAGATTTCACAAATAATGCAGTAATTGCTAATATAATTCCAACAGACTCTTAGCATCGCTACGAGTGAGAAAGTCTCATCGCAGTCAACTCCTTGAACTTGTCGGAAAACATCTTAACGACAAGTCGAGCTTTCTTAATGGTGATACCTACCATCATTGTCCGTCTTCCTTTTAAAATCCATATGTACCTAACAGCCTTACGACCATCAAGTAGTTCTCCCAAAGTCTACACTTTGTTTTCATATATGGATCCTCTCTCGGATTATATGGCCTCGAGCCATTTTGGAATCCAGGCCCACCATCGCTTCTCCATAGCTCATAGGTTCATTGTTGTCTAGCAACATGACTTCCAAGACAGGATTACGTACCACTCTGAAGTAGTATGCATCCTTGTCATCCCACAAGGTTTGGTAGTGACTTGATCTGAAGTTTCATGATCACTATCATAAGCTTCCACTTCAATTGGTGTAGGTGCCATAGGAACAACTCCTGTGCCCTGCCACACACTAGTTGAAGAGACGGTTCAATAACCTCATCAAGTCTCCACCATCCTCCCACTCAATTCTTTCGAGAGAAACTTTTCCTCGAGAAAGGACCCGATTTTAGAAACAATCCCTTATTGCTTTCGGATCTGAGACAGGAGGTATACCCAACTGTTTTGGGTGTCCTATGAAGATGCATTTATCCGCTTTGGGTTCGAGCTTATCAGCCTGAAACTTTTTCACATAAGCGTCGCAGCCCCAAACTTCTAAGAAATGACAGCTTAGGTTTCTCTAAACCATAGTTCATATGGTGTCATCTCATCGGAATTACGTGGTGCCCTATTTAAAGTGAATGTGGTTGTCTTTAATGCCTAACCCATAAACTATCGTGGTAATTCGATAAGAGACATCATGGTATGCATCATATCCAATAGGGTGCAGTTATGATGTTCGGACACACCATCACACTATGGTGTTCCAGACTGTATTAGTTGTGAAACAATTTCCACAATGTCTTAATTCTGTGCCAAACTCATAATTCAGATATTCATCTCTATGATCATATCATAGATATTTTATCCTCTTGTCACGACGATCTTTCAACTTCACCCTGAAATTACTTGAACCTTTCAATAATTCAGACTCATGATTCATCAAGTAAATATACTCAGCATCTACTCAAATCATCTGTGAAGTAAGAACATAACGATATCCACTACATGCCTCAGCACTCATTGGATTGCACACATCAAAATGTATTACTTCCAACAAGTTGCTTTCTAGTTTCATTTTACTGAAAATGAGGCTTTCAGTCATCTTGCCCATGTGGTATGATTTGCATGTCTCAAGTGATTCAAAATCAAGTGAGTCCAAACGGTCCATTTGCATGGAGTTTCTTCATGCATATACACCAATAGACATGGTTTGCATGTCTCAAACCTTTCAAAACAAGTGAGCCCAAAGATCCATCAACATGGAGCTTCTTCATGCGTTTTATACCGATATGATTTACATGGCAGTGCCACAAGTAGGTGGTACTATCATTACTATCTTTTGGCATGAACATGTGTATCACTACGATCGAGATTCAATAAACCATTCATTTCAGGTGTAAGACCATTGAAGGTATTATTCAAATAAACAGAGTAACCATTATTCTCTTTAAATGAATAACCGTATTGCGATAGACATAATCCAATCATGTCTATGCTCAACGCAAACACCAATCTCGATGGTAGAGGGAGCATACGATATTTGATCAACCTTGGAAATACTTCCAACACATATCGTCATCTCACCTTTAGCTAGTCTCCGTTTATTCCGTAGCTTTTATTTCGAGTTACTAACACTTAGCAACCGAACTGGTATCTAATACCCTGGTGCTACTAGGAGTACTAGTAAAGTACACATCAACACAATGTATATCCAATATACTTCTATCGACCTTGCCAGCCTCCTCAACTACCAAGTATCTAGGGTAATTCTGCTCCAGTGGCTGTTCCCCTTATTACAGAAGCACTTAGTCTCGGGTTTGGGTTCAACCTTGGGTTTCTTCACTAGAGCAGCAGCTGAATTGCCGTTTCATGAAGTATCCCTTCTTGCCCTTGCCCTTCTTGAAACTAGTGGTTTCACGAACCATCAACAATTGATGCTCCTTCTTGATTTCTACTTTTGTGGTGTCAAACATCGTGAATATCTCAAGGATCATCATATATGTCCCTGATATATCATAGTTCATCACGAAGCTCTAGCAGCTTGGTGGTAATGACTTCGGAGAAACATCACTATCTCATCTGGAAGATCAACTCCCACTCGATTCAAATGATTGTTGTACTTAGACAATCTGAGCACAAGCTCAACAATTGAGCTTTTCTCCCTTAGTTGCAGGCTAAGAAAATCGTCGGAGGTCTTATACCTCTTGACGTGGGCACGAGCCTGAAATCCCAATTTCAGTCCTTGGAACATCTCATATGTTCTGCGATGTTTCAAAAACGTCTTTGGTGCCTCAATTCTAAACCATTTAGCATTACGCACTGAACTATCATGTAGTCATCAAAACGTGTATGTCAGATGTTCGCAACATCCACAGACGACGTTCGAGGTTCAGCACACTGAGCGGTGCATTAAGGACATAAGCCTTCTATGAAGCAATGAGCACAATCCTCAGTTTACGGACCTAGTCCGCATAATTGCTACTATCAACTTTCAACTAAATTTTCTCTAGGAACATATCTTAACAGTAGAACAGAAACGTGAGCCACGACATAATTTGCGAAGACCTTTTGACTATGTTCAGGATAATTAAGTTCATCTTATGAACTCCCACTCAGATAGACATCCCTCTAGTCATCTAAGTGATTACATGATCCGAGTCAACTAGGCCGTGTCCGATCATCACGTGAGACGGACTAGTCATCATCGGTGAACATCTTCATGTTGATCGTATCTACCATACGACTCATGCTCGACCTTTCAGTCTCTTGTGTTCCGAGGCCATGTCTGTACATGCTAGGCTCATCAAGTCAACCTAAGTGTTTCGCATGTGTTCCAAGGCCATGTCTGTACATGCTAGGCTCGTCAACACCCGTTGTATTCGAACGTAAGAATCTATCACACCCGATCATCACGTGGTGCTTCGAAACGACGAACTTTCGCAACGGTGCACAGTTAGGGGGAACACTTTCTTGAAATTTTGATGAGGGATCATCTTATTTACTACCGTCGTTCTAAGCAAATAAGATGCATAAACATGATAAACATCACATGCAATCAAATAGTGACATGATATGGCCATCATCACTTTGCTCCTCTTGATCTCCATCTTCGGGGCTCCATGATCATCATCGTCACTGGCATGACACCATGATCTCCATCATCATGATCTCTATCACCGTGTCTTCATGAAGTTGTCTCGTCAACTATTACTTCTACTACTACAGCTAACGGTTAGCAATAAAGTAAAGTAATTACATGACGTTTATGTTGATACGCAGGTCATAAATAAATTAAGACAACTCCTATGGCTCCTGCCGGTTGTCATACTCATCGACATGCAAGTCGTGATTCCTATTACAAGAACATGATCAATCTCATACATCACATATATCATTCATCACATCCTTTTGGCCATATCACATCACATAGCATACCCTGCAAAAACAAGTTAGACGTCCTCTAATTGTTGTTTGCATGTTTTACGTGGCTGCTATGGGTTTCTAGCAAGAACGTTTCTTACCTACGCAAAACCACAACGTGATATGACAATTGCTATTTACCCTTCATAAGGACCCTTTTCATCGAATCCGATCCGACTAAAGTGGGAGAGACAGACACCCGCCAGCCACCTTATGCAACTAGTGCATGTTAGTCGGTGGAACCGGTCTCACGTAAGCGTACGTGTAAGGTTGGTCCGGGCCGCTTCATCCCACAATTCCGCCGAATCAAGATTGGACTAGTAACGGTAAGCATATTGAACAAAATCAACGCCCACAACTACTTTGTGTTCTACTCGTGCATAGAAACTACGCATAGACCTAGCTCATGATGCCACTGTTGGGGAACGTAGCATAAATTCAAAATTTTCCTATGTGTCACCAAGATCTATCTATGGAGTCATCTAGCAACGAGGGAGGATTGGATCTACATACCCTTGTAGATCGCGCGCCGAAGCGTTCAAGAGAACGGGGTTGATGGAGTCGTACTCGTCGTGATTCAAATCATCGATGATCCTAGCGCCGAACGGACGGCACCTCCGCGTTCAACACACGTACGGAGCAGCGACGTCTCCTCCTTCTTGATCCAGCAAGGGGGAAGGAGAGGTTGATGGAGATCCAACAACACGACGGCGTGGTGGTGGAAGTAGCGGGATTCCAACAGGGCTTCGCTAAGCGCTGCGGGAGGAGGGAGATGTGTCACGGGAGGGAGAGGGAGGCGCCAGGCCTTAGGTGTGGTTGCTCCTCCTTTTCCCCACTATATATAGGGCCAAGGGAGAGGGGGGAGGCGCAGCCCTTGCCCCTTCCTCCAAGGAAGGGTGCGGCCAAGGGGGGGAGGAGTCCATCCTCCCCAAGGCACCTCGGAGGTGCCTTCCCCTTTTAGGACTCTCCCCTTTTTCTCTTCTCTTGGCGCATGGGCCTCTTGGGGCTGGTGCCCTTGGCCCATGTAGGCCAAGGCGCACCCCCTACAGCCCATGTGGCCCCCCGGGGCAGGTGGCCCCACCCGGTGGACCCCTGGGACCCTTCCGGTGGTCCCGGTACAATACCGGTAATGCGTGAAACTTTTCCGGCGACCAAAACAAGACTTCCCATATATAAATCTTTATCTCCGGACCATTCCGGAAATCCTTGTGACGTCCGGGATCTCATCCGGGACTCCGAACAACTTTCGGGTTACCGCATACTAATATCTCTATAACCCTAGCGTCACCGAACCTTAAGTGTGTAGACCCTACGGGTTCGGGAGACATGCAGACATGACCGAGATGACTCTCCGGTCAATAACCAACAGCGGGATCTGGATACCCATGTTGGCTCCCACATGTTCCACGATGATCTCATCGGATGAACCACGATGTCAAGGACTTAATCAATCCCGTATACAATTCCCTTTGTCTAGCGGTACGATACTTTCCCGAGATTCGATCGTCGGTATCCCGATACCTTGTTCAATCTCGTTACCGGCAAGTCTCTTTTACTCGTTCCGTAACACATCATCCCGTGATCAACTCCTTGATCACATTGTGCACATTATGATGATGTCCTACCGAGTGGGCCCAGAGATACCTCTCCGTCACACGGAGTGACAAATCCCAGTCTTGATTCGTGCCAACCCAACAGACACTTTCGGAGATACCCGTAGTGTACCTTTATAGCCACCCAGTTACGTTGTGACGTTTGGCACACCCAAAGCACTCCTACGGTATCCGGGAGTTGCACAATCTCATGGTCTAAGGAAATGATACTTGACATTAGAAAAGCTTTAGCATACGAACTACACGATCTTGTGCTATGCTTAGGATTGGGTCTTGTCCATCACATCATTCTCCTAATGATGTGATCCCGTTATCAATGACATCCAATGTCCATGGTCAGGAAACCGTAACCATCTATTGATCAACGAGCTAGTCAACTAGAGGCTTACTAGGGACATGGTGTTGTCTATGTATCCACACATGTATCTGAGTTTCCTATCAATACAATTCTAGCATGGATAATAAACTATTATCATGAACAAGGAAATATAATAATAATCAATTTATTATTGCCTCTAGGGCATATTTCCAACACAAAGAACTACTCACACATCATTGGAGAGGCACCAATGGAGGTGGTGAACCCCATCCGAGATGGTATTTAGATTGGATCTGGTGATTATGGACTCTGCGGCGGCTGGATGAATATTTCATTGACTCCCCTAGGGTTCTGGGATTTTTGGGGTATTTATAGAGCAAAGAGGCGGTCTGGGGGGCACCCGAGGTGGGCACAACCCACCAGGGCGCGCTTGGGCCTCCTAGCGCGCCCTGGTGGGTTGTGCCCCCCTCGGGGCACCCCAGGTGCAACCAGGGCCCATTGCCTTTCTTCTAGCCCATAAAAAATCATCATAAAGTTTCATGGCATTTGGACTCCGTTTGATATTGATTTTCTGTGATGTAAAAAACATGGAAAACAACAACTGGCACTTGGCACTATGTCAATAGGTTAGTACCAAAAATGATTATAAAACATCTAAGATTGATAATTAAACAACATGGAACAATAAAAAATTATAGATACTTTGGAGACGTATCAATTAGCAATTCAGCCTCCGTCACAACCCTAACTAGATTGTGGCATATGTATCGCGTGTACATAACTACACACTAAAGATACCATGGGCAAGGACGGAGACATATTAAAGTCCACAATAAGGCTCGATCCTACCTGGACCCTCATATTCTTCCTTTATTTTTCCTATTTTTATTTTTTTCATGTTCTTTGCAACCCGCATCACTTTTTGATGGTACCAAGGGCCCTTTTCCACGCCCTTAAGTGTACTCGATCGTCCATCCTCTCAAAGGATCACACATCAAGGCGAAAAGCAGCGCAGACGTGCGGTAGAGTATCCAAAGGATCTTCAAGATCACCTTTTCATTTTCTAGGACCTGTATACAGCTTTCCCTTGTTCTCGGCATGTAAAATAGCCTCGAGGCCTATGGCATCATCTGTAAAAATACGTCTTGACATATCAATCAGATTATAATGGAAACAGTTTTCGCCGAACCTATTCGGTCTTGGCTTATCCCCTAATCTGTATTCCCTCTTTTCGTTCGATTGTCATATACACCTTGGCACGACTTAAATAGCTAGGGGCTCTACCCAGTCACACATATTTTTCAAAAAAGAAGTCCGAACACTTTTACAGTACACTTCGGCGCCTCGAATATAGTATTATATGCATCAGCTCCGAATCATGTATTTGGTCAATAGTTGGGTTGCCCGGCCCCTGTGGTTACTACCTTACGTTCTACCCATTCGACTAGGGTAGTAAAGGGGAACTGCTATGATTGTGTTTCCGGCTCATCCGGTCAAACACCTCAGTAGAGAAAGATGAAAACTGACTATCATGATGCGGCGAGAGCTGGTCAGCTATTCGGTGACTTAATATAAATATTTTGCGATTTTTCCATATTACACGAAGGACCGGCTTCGTCTCAGTCGCGCGCTTAAGGCATCCCAGTGCGGACAGCCGCATACGCACCAGGGGCTAGTACTTAACCCCCATCAAACTCCTATGGCTAAGTGAAGGTACTAAAGCCGCATAGTCTGATTGCCTGGTTCGCTATGTAAGTCACCTCCTTTACGGACCAAGAGGTTGGGTCAAGAGTGATTACATGTTATTCCAAACACCCCCGTAGTATCTACGTGGGGGCTAAAGCCGACGACTGGCAAACTTTTAGAATAATAACATACGGCCGCACAGGAGGAAATTAGTTTGGATGAAAGCATAGATATATTGCAAAAGCCTTGGTTTATAATACAACGTCTGGACAGCTCAGGTACATTCACCCGAGCATAATATCCTTCGAGCATTGACCCTCTATCAACCGAGTACCCTCTAAAACATCCTCAAAATAGCGCTCTGGCTTGCGGTGGTCCTTGCCTCCGGGCGGACCCTCAGCTGCCACGAAAGCGGCCTTCATTTTCGCCCAGTGCATCTTGACACAAGCGAAGGCCATCCACGCACCTTCTATACATATCGACCGCTTGACCGCGTCAATTCGGGGCAGCACGTCAACAAGTCGCTGCACCAGGCCGAAGTAGCTGCTCGGAATGGGTTCGGCTGGCCACAGCCGGACTATGACGTCCCTCATGGCCAATCCAGACATCCTATGCAGCTCGGCCCACTGCATCATCTAGTCGTTCAACAACGCTGGGCGCTCATGCATCGCGAATTGCGACTAGAAGAGCTTCTTCGTCGTGTGTCCCTCTTGGGCCTCAAAGTACTGATCGGCGTCGGCGGCACTCTTTGGGAGATCCGCAAAGGTGTCTGGAGCACTCCACAGTTGCGTGAGCAAGGCATACTTCTGATTGTCGAATTTACTCTGTAAAAGAAAGGGCTTACCAGCCGTTATCTGTTTGGCCTGCTCGATCTCCTTGCGCGCCGCACGGGACTCAGTCCGCGCCTCCTTGGCCCCCCTGGAGAGCCTTGGCCAGTTCGGCCGCTTGGGCCTTATTCTCCTCTTCGGAAGACTCACACTTGCTGGCGGCGTCCTGATGTCTACTACACAACCTTCTTCTTGTAGACGTTGTTGGGCCTCCAAGTGCAGAGGTTTGTAGGACAGTAGCAAATTTCCCTCAAGTGGATGACCAAAGGTTTATCAATCCATGAGAGGCGTAGGATGAAGATGGTCTCTCTCAAACAACCCTGCAACCAAATAACAAAGAGTCTCTTGTGTCCCCAACACACCCAATACAATGGTAAATTGTATAGGTGCACTAGTTCGGTGAAGAGATGGTGATACAAGTGCAATATGGATGGTAGATACATGTTTTTGTAATCTGAAAATATCAAAACAGCAAGGTAGTAAGTGGTAAAAGTGAGCGTAAACGGTATTGCTGTAGCGACCCGACCTCAGACGGTCAAGTCTCTATGCTTCAGTGTCATCCCTGGATCGGTAATGCTGACACACACAGTACTTCGAAGGATTTATAACAGAGTAGAAATCACACACTTATTACAACGAATGTCTCAAAAGATAACTTATTACAATAAATATGGCTTAAGGCCATCTAAATACGATAATAGTGGAATGCTTGGAAGATAAAGCGAGTCCATCAACTCCAACGGCATAGCTGAGTGCATGACAAACGACCTACAGCATCTTACTCGTCGTCTGAAAAGTCCGCAACATGATACATTGCAGCCCGAGAACGAGTCAGCACATGGAATATGCTGGCAATATAATACAGTAGAGCAATGAACAGATAAATGCTATCACTACATGCAATATGGCTGGTGGAGGCTCTATGGTTATATTGTTTTTGCGTAAAGCCAATTTTTCCCTACAACAAAGGAATATATTTTATTTAACTATCATGGTAGTTGAAACATCATTGAGAAGGTTCCTCCAACTCAATCCCAATTAAAGTATTCATTAACCCAACAAATTAATTTAGAGTGATGAGATCAAATCAATAATTCAAGTACCAGATACTCAAGATGTCCATAACTGGGGACACGGCTAACCATGATTAGTTTATACACTCTGCAGAGGTTCGCGCACTTTTCCCCACAAGACTCGATCTCCTTCGTTGGATTTCTTGCACTACAAGGTGTTTGAGAAACGGATGACCGAGACACAGTCTTTCAGAAGCATTAACTCTTTACTCTGGGTGGACCGTTACACCTACTTTCCCCTACATCTGCTAGCCCACCACTGAAAGAGGTCACACACATACTCAACTATGCCAGAGCCCATAATGGCTTGTGGCTGCACACGGAAGTTTCTAGCATGAATAAACTTATGACCCCTTTGAGCCTGGGTGGCGGACCGTAGGATGATCACACGGGTACTCCGGGATATCCTAGGACAACACTGGATTCTCCAGGTGCCCACAAGCAATCCACCCAGATGTGTGTTAAAGTTTCCACCTTAAGTTGAACCATTAATTAAGAATCTCACATCTGTCATGGATACACTCAAACCCAATCCACGTCTATGAGCATAGCATAGCAATATAAGCATAACATAGAAGTAACTCCCAAGGGTTTGATAATAAAAGGGCAATAGGTTCCTACCTCATCAACTACTTCCCAAACCCACATGTTAAGATATCCTACTCATGCAATGTGTGAGGGTTGTAACTAATGCATAAAACTGGGTAATCAAGGGGTATGATCAAAGTGTTACTTGCCTTGCTGACGATCTTGCAAATCCTAAAGACTCGTAGTAGCACGCTTCGCACTCCGGGAGTTCTATCGCAAACAAACAATAGCATACCTAAGAAATCGAGCAAAGATGCACGCATAAATCTCAAATAAGAAGATCTAACCAGAAAGTTCAGCTGAAGAACTCCGGTTTGCAAAAATAATCAAATCAAATGGAGCAACGAAACTCAAACTGCGAAAGAAACAAGATCCGATTACTAATCTAGGCTAAAGTCAAGTTTACAGTACCAAAATTTTGTTTAAGTTGGTTAAACGGAAAGAGGGCTTCGAGACGAAGATCTAGGCGCTTGTTTCACCTGATTCGGATAAACGAGTGAAAAGATAAACTAGATCGATGATTAGGGCAGAAATCGCGATCGAAAATAATCGCGGAAAAATCCTGGAAAATAAAATGAGACAAACAGGCTAACGAACGAACGTCCGTTGTCTGCGGCTAACTGACGAATAGCGTTCTTTAAAACAAATGTACGGACGAACGTCCGCTATTTAACCAAACCGAAAAAACCAAAACAAAACCGATCTTAAAAAACGAGATCTAGGGTTTCGAATGAAAAAAAGACGAGTGGCTTTCTAACGAAAACCGGCGGAGGCGAGCGGCTACCTCGGCGAGGTCCAGCGGGGTCGGCGGCGGCTCCGGCGGGGTTGGCGGCGGCAGCGGTGAGCGGATCCGGCGGCGGGGCGGCGGAATGGGACGGCGGCGGCGCTGCCGGGCGGCGGCGGCGCGGCATGGAAATCGAGGCAGGGCACGGCGGCTGGCTAGGGTTTCGGCGGCGGGTCTGGTGGGTCGGGTGGGCTGGCGGGGCGGCTTATAAAGGCCGGCCGGGTCGGAGTCTAGGTCGGACACGACCCGGTTAGGTCGGTAACTTTTTTTTAAATCCTGACATGGAAAAACAAATAAAAGAAATACTAAACGGACTCCAAAAATCCCAAAATAAATTTTCACGGTCCTCTAATAATATTCCGGATAAAGTGAACATTTATTTGGGCCTCCAATGCAATTTTTAAAAACGCATATTTTTCCTAATTCTAATAAAATAACGAAAAAAACCCAAAATAATATATTCATTTGGTTTTAATATTTTTCTCCAAATTCCATTTATTTTGGAGAAGTCATATTATCTCCTCTCATATATTTTTAATATGAAATAGTTTCAGAGAGAAAAATAATTAAAACCAAAGTGATCCTTCTTTCGATATTTGAGAAAATTCAAATATGAGAACTATGAAATCCCCAACTCTCTCCGAGGGTCCTTGAGTTGCTTAGAATTTCGAGGATCGCAAAAACAATAATGCAATAAAATATGATATGCATGAATGACCTATGTATAACATTCCAAATTGAAAATTTGGGATGTTACAAACCTACCCCCCTTAAGATGAATCTCGTCCTCGAGATTCGGGTTGGCTAGAAAATAGGTGTGGGTGGTCTTTGAGTAGATCATCCTCTCGTTCCCAAGTGGCTTCTTCCTCGGTATGGTGGCTCCACTGAACTTTGCAAAATTTGATAACTTTGCTGCGATTAACTCGGCTGGCAAACTCGAGAATCTTGACTGGTTTCTCCTCATAGGTCAGATCACTATCCAACTGAATTGCTTCCAGGGGCACCGTGTGTCTCAGAGGGATATTGGCCATCTCAACATGGCACTTCTTCAACTGGGAAATGTGAAACACATCATGAACTCCTGACAGTCCTTCGGGTAACTCCAACTTGTAGGCAACCTCTCCCATACGTTCCAAAACTCGGTATGGTCCTACAAATCTCGGGGCTAACTTTCCCTTAACTCCAAAATGTTTAACTCCTCGCAGAGGTGACACTCACAGATATGCTTTGTCCCCGATTTCATAGACTACGTCCCTGTGTTTTGAGTCTGCATAACTCTTCTGTCGGGACTGAGCTACCTTCAGTCTATCTCGAACCAGCTTAACCTTCTGATGTAGGGTGGAACCCTATACGGCCGATCTTTCACGACATGAGCGGATCCCACGATGAACACGAAGAACGCGAGGGGAAAATGAGGGAAGACACAAAGGAAACACAAGAGAAACACTAAACCGACACAAGAAAGTCACACATGTGCTAGATCCTCGGATACATAAGCGTTCACATGGTACACGGTCAACTACGGACGATACAAGGGTAGCCGGTCTTCTCCGTGAGGAGGTCTTGATGTTCTTCTCTGCTAGGAGGTCTTGAATCTAAAAGGATCTTCTCCGAAGAGGCCGCGGTCTCTCACGAGGAGTAGATCCGATGTGGATGAGCAATGCTCTATCTCTCAAATGAGCTAAACCAATGCTAACCCTAGAAAGTTGGACGAGGTGGAGTATATATAGTCTTAGTGCAAAAGAGGGGGGCGAAGGGGTACATGGGTTGCGGCCCAACATGAAACAGCGCACAGGCGTCGGACGTCCGGAGGTCACCGATCGTCCGGAGGCTCGCGAGGGTCCGGACGTCCGGTGCCTGTCGGACGTCCGTAGATTCGGCTCGGGTGTTCTTTGGTCGGTCGTTCGGTCGAGGTCGGACGTCCGGGCGTCGGTCATCCGTGGGGCATCAGATGTCCGTCTGTTTTGGCTCGGTTGTGGAAGTGTCGGTCGTCCGGAGGAGGCCGGACGTCCGGAGCCTAGAGGTCATCGGACGTCTGGGGTTCGTCAGTCGTCCGGAGCCTGGAGACTTTGAGTAGCTATTCTTTTTCGTCTCCATCTTCACGTCCATCTTCCTCTTCTTCTTCTTCTCCTTGCTCCTTAGCTTCTCCATGATACCTGAGTATGCACAATGTGTCCATATGAGGTAGTAGCCATGTCTCACATGCATCGAAGTGGAAATATGAGAGGAGTGATGTCACCTCGGTTTCGAGAGCTCTTGCACGTGCTCGTGTCATGGGTCCGCTAGGCACTTGGTGAGGTGATGGTAGGTCCATGGGGATGACCTTGGGATGCTCTGCATCATCTCCCCTCCCTTGGGGAAGATCCGTCCTCAGATCAAATTCTTCATCACCATGGAAGGGAGAGAGATCTTTGATGTTGAAGATGTCGCTCATGGAGTACTTGTCGCGTGGAATGTCAATCTTGTAGGCATTGTCGTTGTAGCGTGCAAGCACCTTGAAGGGTCCATCCGCTCGTGGTCGAAGCTTGGACTTGCGTTCTTGTGGAAAGCGGTCCTTGCGAAGGTGTAGCCACACGAGATCACCAATGTTGAAGGCCATAGGTTGCTTGTTGAAGTTGAGCTTGGTCGCAAGGCATTGAACTTGGCACTCGATGGTGTTTCTTGTATCTTCATGCACCTTCTTGAGATGTGTCACACACGCACTTGCGTCCAAATTGATGCGCTATTGGAGTGGTAGAGGGAGAATGTCCAAAGGGGACAAAGGGTTGAATCCGTAGACGACCTCGAAGGGGGACTTGCCGGTTGTTGAGTGTCGTGCTCGGTTGTACGCGAACTCGGCGATAGGTAGGCACTCCTCCCACTCCTTGATGTTCTTCTTGATGAGTACTCTAAGTATAGTGGAGAGTGTGCGGTTGGTAACTTCCGTTTGGCCGTCGGTTTGTGGATGATACGCCGTGGAGAAAAATAGCTTGATTCCGATCTTGGCGCATAGGGTCTTCCAAAAGTAGCTAAGGAACTTGACGTCGCGGTCCGAGACGATCATCTTTGGCACTCCGTGTAGACGCAATATTTCCCTACAAAAGAGAGTAGCAACATGTGAAGCATCATCTATCTTGTTGCAAGGAATGAAATGTGCCATTTTTGAGAAACGGTCCACAATGACAAATACTGAATCCTTCCCATTTCTAGTCCTAGGCAAACCAAGTACAAAGTCCATGCTAATGTCTTCCCATGGTTGATATGGAATTGTCAAAGGCATATAAAGGCCATGAGATTGAGCTTTGGACTTAGCTTTGCGACATCTAGAGCATCGGTTGGTGAAGCAATTGACGCCACGAAACATCTTGGGCCAATAGTAGTTCTTTCAGAGTGTAGAGAACGTCTTGTCGCGTCCAAAATGTCCCATGAAGCCTCCTCCTTGAGATTCCTGCAAAAGCAACAAACGAAGAGAAGACTCTGGGATGCAAAGTTTGTTAGCTCTCATAAGATATCCATATTTGATGTAATAGAGTTCCCAAGAGGTGTGCATCAAACACTTGGCATAAGGAGTAGCAAAAGTAGAATCATGCTCATACAAGTCTTTGATATGCTCAAAACCAATGACATCCAATTCAAGTTAAGTAACAAGCATGCATATGCGAGAAAGGGCATCCGCCACATGTTTTCTTTATCTTTAATGTACTTGATGACATAAGGAAAAGACTCAATAAATTCACTCCATTTAGCATGACGCTTGTTCAACTTGGTTTGGCCCTTAAGATACTTGAGCGTTTCATGATCGGTATGAATGATAAACTCATGAGGGCGAAGATAGTGTTCCCATTCATGCAAAACGCGTTCATGCAAAACGCGGACTAAAGCATAGAGCTCTTTGTCATAGATGGGGTAATTGAGTTGCGCACCGGAGAGTTTCTCACTAAAGTAAGCTATGGGGCACTTCTCTTGCGTTAACACACCACCTGTGCCATTACCACTAGCATCACAATGAATCTCAAAGGGTTTTTCAAAGTTGGGTAATGCAAGCACGGGAGCATGAGTAAGAAAATTCTTAAGCTCATTGAAAGCGGTATCTTGGGATGGTCCCCAAACAAAAGGCGCATTCTTCTTGCTCAAAGCATGCAAAGGCAAAGCAATGGTGCTAAAATCTTTCACAAAGCGACGATAGAAACCTGCAAGGCCAAGAAAGCTACGCACTTGTTGCAAATTAGTTGGTTGTGGCCAAGTATTAATAGCATTGATCTTGGACTCATCAACATGAGCACCCTTAGAAGAAACAATAAAACCCAAGAAAACGAGCTTGTCAACGCCAAAAAGGCATTTCTCCATATTAGCATTGAGGTGCTCTTTTCGAAGAGTTTGCAAAACGGTTCGAACATGGGTGACATGATCTCTAAGAGATTTGCTATAAACAAGGATATCATCAAAGTAGACCACAACAAATATACCAATGTAAGGCCGAAAGACATGATTCATAAGACGCATAAAAGTACCTGGTGCTTCCGAAAGACCCATAGGCATGACTAACCACTCATATAAGCCAAACTTGGTTTTGAAAGCGGTTTTCCATTCATCGCCCTCTTGTATGCGGATTTGATAGTAACCACTCTTAAGATCAATTTTGGAAAAGATAGTGGCACCACTAAGTTCATCAAGCATGTCATCAAGGCGTGGAATGGGATACCTATAACGAACGGTGATAGCATTGATAGGTCTACAATCGGAGCACATGCAAAAGCTACCGTCTTGTTTTGGCACAAGAATGACCGGGACGACACAAGGGCTCAAACTTTCACGCACATGTCCATGGTCTATGAGATGCTTTACTTGCCTTTGTATTTCTTTGGTTTCTTCGGGGTTGGCGTGGTAAGGAGCTTTGTTCGGAAGCGGTGCTCCGGGGATGAGGTCGATGCGGTGCTCAATGCCTCGTAGTGGAGGTAGTCCTAGAGGTAGCTCGTCGGGGAAAACATCGTGAAATTCCTGCAAAAGAGAAGATAACACTAGAGGAAGAATGTGAGAAGTGTTAGTTTGTGGTGCATTGTCGTTGCACACAAGGACATAGTGTAGGACACTAGATGGGTTCTCACACACTCCTCTTATCTCACTTTTGGTGGCAAATAGGACTAAGTTCTTCTTTTCACTCATCATGGAGGTGTTCGATTTGGGCTTGTGGCGCTCACTCTCTTTTTGGTGGCTCGCTCTCTCACTATGATCTCCACGATGGGTGGCTTGCTTGTCGGCGATCACTTGGCTTGGCGGCATTGGACGAAGGACGTACTCCTTGCCCTTCATCTTGAAGATGTAGTGGTTCGTTCGGCCGTTGTGGATGACTCCTCTATCAAATTGCCATGGGCGTCCTAGGAGAAGGTGGAAAACGGTCATTGGAACGACATCGCACTCCAAGGTGTCTTCGTAGGCGCCAATTTTGAAGGAGACTTGTACTCGAGGCTCGACTTGGATAGTGTCGGAGTCGCTAAGCCATTGCACTTTGTATGGATGTGGGTGCTTCGTCTTGGGCAATTGGAGCTTGGAGCAAAGTTCTTCACTTGCGAGGTTATGACAACTCCCTCCATCGATGATGACCTTGACGGATCGTCCATTGATGCTGGCCTTGGTGTGGAAAATGTGGCATCTTTGGTCTTCTTCTTGATGATGTTGGAGAGTCAAGACCTTGGAGTCAACAAGAGCGGGACTTCAATCTTCATCGCAAAAGACTTGTTCCTCTTCATCGTTCACTTGCCGATGCATGGCGACTTGCTCAAGAGCGTCCATTTCTCCTTCACTCATCGAGTCGTATGTGCCGTCGTCGTTGAGGATCATTGTCCGCTTGTTGGTGCACTCATAGGACTTGTGGCCTCGGCCTCCGCATGTGAAGCATTTGAAGGAACTCGTCTTGACGGTCTCATCAGTGGGTGTTGGGGATATTACTACTAGACGTAAACCGGCCAGGAGTGTCCGGATTAACTCGATGAAGATTAGAAGCCCAGGAAGACAAAGGACATTGGCGCTTTATGAAGACCCAAGGACCAAAGGCGGGTTAAGGCCTGTAGACATAAAACGACATTATCATGTAAACTTGTATTGTAAGATAGGAGGAATAGAGACCGAGTTGGACACGTTGATGATCCGGCCTCGGGACTCTGTAAACCGACGGGCGTCGACCTATGTATATAAAGGGACGACCCAACGGCGGTTTAGGGACAACACACAACAACTCGAGAGCCAGGCAAAGCGGATTCGCTGCCTGGTCATCGGAACCCTAGCAATTCCATCACAACTGGAGTAGGCTTTTACCTTCATCGTAAGGGGCCGAACCAGTATAAAACTCCCGCGTCCCTTGTCCGCTTTAACCCATTTAAGCTAACCCGTAGCGATGGCTCCATGACTAAGTCCTTTCACAAGGACATCTGCCGTGACAAAACCACGACAGTTGGCGGCCACCGTGGGGCTATCGCACGATGGTTTCGAGTTCTTGAAGGGCAGCTTCGAAGGACTCAAGGGATACGCTGTGGGCTGGATGACTAAAAGTCATCGCGGCAAGCTCTATATCGACGACACATGATGGGGTCCCGAGGCCGGTTCAATTCAATACGGGTACCGGGTCCCCTTTGGTGGAATTCACGTCTTCATCGGCAAGATCGGCAAACCGGGCCCTGAGCCGGACATCTGCACCGACATCATCGAGACGGCTCAGCGTGCAAGCTCTGCCCCGGTTTAGCCTGCCGTAAAGCTTGTCTTCGTAAGTGTCATCCACGGAGCAGAATATGAGGATGGATCGGCATCTGGTGGCGAAATCGTTGTCTGCTCCGATGACGAGTCTTCAACCGGAGAGACCGAGTCGCTATACCAGCTGCAGGATGGCCGGGTTAGTGGAGGTTCCGATGGCAACAGTATTCCGGACCCCCTTGATCTGCCAAACCGGGTCGCGGTCTTCATGGCCGGTACACAACCAGCACAACATGCTTCTACCACTGCGGCAATGATCTCTGGTTCAGCAACAACAACGCAAGCAGGGGCAGGGGGCTCTGTGCCGCCTCCGGCTCAAGTTTTATCCGATCTATTCGACGCTTTAGCAACATTGTTGGCGGCGGAGGTGGACACGGCGAGCCGGGATCAGCACAACGCAGAGATTGCAAAGGTGAAGGATCATATCACTCAAGCTAAAGCGGACCTAGCAGCAGAAGACACCAGGATGGCTACAGAGCGGGCCGGATTGGAGGCTCAGGCATACTGGCTTATGCTGGATCAGAGTGCTTCAGATGATGTCATGAGGAGAAGATACCAATCGCGCCTTCCGTCGGTCTTGGAGGCGAGGAATCTCTTTAACACACCCGGAGCAGGCACCAGCAACCAACCTGTGGTAAACCGGGTGGAGGCACCTGAGACCGGGGCGCCGGTTCAGCCTCGTGCGACGGACCCGCTCCTCCGCCTCGTCAAAACGTCCTTCCACCACATCGCGTCTCAACACCTCCGGGTCATTACTTTAACCCGTTGGATAACATCGTTGCGGCCACTTCACGATTGGTAGCTCTCCCGATTGATGGAGAGTCCCCCGTAGCGGTTGAGACACGACGGGCTAGGGAGCTCCTACAGACGGCTTTGACTCAGCAGCATGCCTATTCATATAGCCGCGAAAGGATTCATTCCACTCCCCGCCCAAGCCGGAGCTACAGCAGGCACATCGATGAGCCGGCCGTATCAAGCAGTGCGAGGAATCGTAATCTGCCCTGTGGCAATAACCCGGCAGGTGGTGGTGGCAATGCCTAGGATGTAGTGAATCGCGCTAGGGCACATCGGGAAGCTGAGTTAGCGGCGCAGCACAAGGCTCCGGTTCGTCAGCTCACTCCGGTTCATCCAACAACATCGGTGGAACCAGGGGTTACTTCTAGTTCTTTGGGGTTGCCATGTCTTCTTCCAGCGCTGCGCAACGTACGGTTACCCAAGGACTTCAAGGGCCCGCGTAAGGTGCCGAATTACACCGCCGATTTATCCCCTGAGTCATGGGTGGAGAGTTATGAGATGGCAATGGAGATACTGGATGTGGACGAAGCGGCGCGTGACAAGTACTTTACCATGATGTTGGAGGGAACAACTCGCACATGGCTAAAAAATCTGCCAGCTAACTCTATTGGATCATGGGCCGAGTTAAGGGCCCGGTTTATCCAGAACTTCAAAGATACGTGCAAACAGCCCATGTCCATCGTGGATTTAGCTGCCTGTGTCCAGGAGGAAGGAGAATCAACGACCCACTGGGTGCGCCGGGTTTCGGAGATTTTGCATTCGTCGAACCGCATCAACGCTGACACAACCGTTTTAACATTGGAGGGCAATTGCCGGTTTACACCTTTGAAGCCGAAATTGGGATGGCTTAAACGCCATTGTAATGACATGGGAACACTCATGGCGGCTCTGGTGAAGTATGCCGACTCTGATAGTACCAAGGACCCCGAGTCTGAGGATGACAAGACAGGGAAGGGAAAGAAGAGCAGCAATGCGAAGGGGCAGCAACATAACCCGGCAGGTCATGGGAACAATGGTAAACGCAAGGCAGACAATAGCTTGGACTTTGTGGCTAACACCAACGCCCAGGATAACTGTCAGCGGCGTAAGGGTAAACTGCCCCAGTGGGGTGGAGGGTCAGGCCCCAACCTAGAGCGCCTGTTAAATCAACCTTGCCAAAGCACGGATCAAAGGAGAGACCCGCTACGCATCTTTGGAAAGAATGCTTCATTATGCGGGAGTTCAAAAATTCAAATCCTTTTCAATATGACAATGGGCCGCCCAACGGTTCAGGAGGCGGTTTCCATGGGCTGGGTTATGGTGGTGGCAGTTTCGGTTCAGGGTTTCAGGGCAACCAAACCGGACATGGCAATCCGAACAGCCAAGGCAACCAGGGAGGTTACAACCATCAGGGGAATCAACAGCAGCAGCAATCCGGTTATCAGAGCAATCCGAAATAGGTGAATAGTGGGCAGTACATGTCTTCACCACTAGCCTATGTAAGCATGATCAGAAACTTCATAAAAGGGCTGTTAACTCTGTTGAACCGGCGATACCTCGTTATCTGCACTGGTCCGAACAACCCATCCTGTGGAGCCGAGAGGATCATCCACCCTGGGTTGACAATCCGGGTCATCTGGCTTTAGTGGTGGCACCCCAGGTTGGGGGTACAAATTTATCAAGGTGCTTATGGATGGAGGAAGCAGTATCAGTATCCTTTACTACGAAACCTTTCATCGCATGGGGTTAACAGATAAGAATCTTAAACCGTCGAACACTTTGTTTCATGGAGTAGTGCCCGGTAAATCGGCATACCCAGTTGGTAAGATAGCTCTGGAAGTTGCTTTCGGAGAAGATCATGATTCAAGATCAGAGGTGTTGACTTTTGAAGTGGTGAAAATCAAGAGTCGATATCATGCCCTGTTCGGGCGGCCGGCTTATGCTAAGTTCATGGCCATGCCTTGTTATGTTTATCTGTAGCTTAAGATGCCGGGTCATAAGGGGACCATCATGGTGCATGGAAGCCGGAATATCGCTTTGGAATGTGAGGAAGGGGATGCAGCTTATGCTGAGTCGGTTTGTGCCACGGAGGAGCTGAAATTTTACAAAGACAATGTTGATCCGGCAGATATGACTTCTTTGAAAAAGCCAACTACTGAGCATGATCCGGCACTAAAGTTTAAATTAGCTGAGGAGACTAAACTGGTTGACTTTGTTCCTAGCGATTCATCCAAGCAGTTCAGTATCAGCGCTAACTTGGAACCGAAATAGGAAGGCGCGCTCATCGAGTTCATCCGTGAGAACCGGGACATCTTTGCATGGAAGCCTTCTGACATGCCAGGTGTACCGAGGGAACTCGCTGAGCACACCCTTAATATAGATCCTAAGTTTAAACCAGTCAAGCAGTTTCTTCGCCGCTTCAACAAAGAAAGGCGTAAGGCTATTGGTGAGGAGGTAGCCCGACTTTTGGCAGCAGGGTTTATCGTGGAAGTCTTTCACCATGAGTGGCTAGCTAATCCGGTGCTAGTACTTAAGAAAAATGGCACTTGGCGTATGTGTGTGGATTACACAGACTTGAACAAGGCCTGTCCAGCTGATCCCTTTGCTCTCCCTTGTATTGATCAGATTATTGATGCTACGACAGGTTGTGAGCGCTTGTGTTTTTTGGATGCTTATTCTGGTTATCATCAGATCAAAATGGCAGTTAAGGACCAGGAGAAGACAACCTTCATAACTCCCTTTGGAGCCTTTTGCTATGTATCTATGCCTTTCGGGCTCAAGAGTGCCCAGGCAACTTATTAGCGCTGTGTTCAGAATTGTCTACATAAACAGATTGGACGCAATGTACATGCATATGTGGATGATATTGTGGTGAAATCCAGAAAGGAGGAGACATTGATAGGTGACTTGAGGGAAACTTTTGATAACCTCCGGGTTTATAAGATGATGCTTAATCCAGCCAAATGTGTCTTTGGTGTACCGGTAGGCAAGCTTTTGGGTTTTCTGGTGTCTAACAGGGGGATTGAAGCTAATCCAGAGAAAATCACAGTTATCACGTCTCTGGCTAAACCGGCGTGCATTAACGATGTTCAACGTTTGGCGGGCCGGATTGCAGCCTTAAGCCGGTTTATCAGTCGCCTTGGAGAGAAGGCTATCCCTTTGTATCAGATGTTAAAGAAAACGGATCACTTCGTCTGGAGGATGCTGCTGATGAAGCACTTGCAGATCTGAAAAGACAGTTAGCCAAGCCACCTGTCCTTGCAGCTCCGGTTGATAAGGAGCCTTTATTGCTATATGTGGCTGCTAATGCCCGAGCTGTTAGTGTGGCTATTGTTGTGGTGCGCAAGGAGGCTGGGAAAGAGTATCCGGTTCAATGGTCGGTTTATTATATCAGCGAGGTGCTTATAGAGTCCAAACAGAGATACCCACATTGGCAGAAACTGGTGTATGGAGTTTTTATGGCAAGCCGGAAGCTCAAGCATTATTTTCAAGGTCATCCTATCATAGTGGTCAGTTCAGCTCCACTGGGAGATATCATCCAAAACAGAGAAGCAACTGGCCGGATTGCTAAGTGGGCTATTGAGCTTGGACCTCACGGGCTCAAATATACACCTCGCATAGCAATCAAATCCCAAGCACTTGTGGACTTCATCAATGATTGGACAAAGTCACAGGCACCAGAGGAAAAGCCAGATAACACTTATTGGACTATTCACTTTGATGGGTCCAGGCAATTGGAGGGCTCGGGGGCTGGAGTCATATTAACTTCCCCACGAGGTGATAAGTTTTGTTATGTTCTCCGTTTAATGTTCCCTTGTACTAACAATGCAGCTGAGTATGAGGCTTTGCTCCATGGTCTTCGGATGGCTAAGGAAATGAACTTAAGCCGGGTTAAGTGCTTCGGTGACTCAGACCTGGTAGCTCAACAGGTATCTGGAACTTGGGATTCCAAGGATCCACTTATGGCAGCATATAGACGAGAGGTGGATGCAGTGGTTGGTCACTTCAAGGGTTATCAAGTGGACCACATAGACCGGCGGAAGAATGAAGCAACAGACGCTTTAAGTCGCTTAGGCTCTCAACGTAAACTAGTGCCACCCAATACCTTCCTCGATGAATTGCATAATCCGTCAGTGAAGATACCTACGGAAGAGAATTTGGCTGTGCCTGACCCGGAGGCTCAATTGGTGGTGGCTCTTCATATTATTCCGGATTGGACGTCTCGTACCTGGCGTACATGAACTGGGGCGAGTTACCAAATGACGAAACTCTGGCCCGGCAGATAATCCGACGATCCAAATCAATGACCATTGTCAATGGAGAGCTACATCACTGTAGTGTCACAGGAGCGTTTCAGCGTTGTGTCTCTCCTCAAGAAGGTTGTGAGATCTTGCGTGAGATTCACGAGGGAGATTGTGGTCACCATGCCGGTTCAAAATCCTTGGTGGCTAAGGCTTTTCGTCACGGCTTCTATTGGTTGACGGCTCAGGCTGATGCTGAGGATCTGGTAAAGAGGTGTGATGGTTGTCAAAAGTTTGCACGCCGTGCTCATGTTCCGGCCCAAGAGTTAAGAATGATCCCAATAACTTGGCCATTTGTAACTTGGGGGCTCGATATGGTTGGACCTTTTAAGAGGTCCAAGGATAAGACGACTCACCTATTGGTAGCAGTTGATAAGTTTACCAAGTGGGTAGAGGCAGAGCCAGTCAATAAGTGTGATGCAGCCACGACGGTTCAATTCATCAAAAAAGTGATATTCCGGTTTGGTTTTCCACACAACATTATCACTGATAATGGTACTAATCTGTCCAAAGGTGCTATGGAGGAATTCTGTCAACGAGAGCACATCCGACTTGACGTGTCATCAGTGGCTCACTCCCAATCTAACGGCCAGGCAGAAAGGGCCAATCAAGAAATTTTGAGAGGTATCAAACCCCGGCTTATGGTTCCTTTAAAGTGGACGCCGGGTTGTTGGGTGGAGGAGTTACCTTCCGTGTTATGGAGCATCAACACCACACCAAACAGATCTATAGGTCACACGGCTTTCTTCATGGTTTACGGAGCAGAGGCAGTTCTTCCTAGTGACATACGTCATGACTCGCCCCGCGTGGCGGCTTATGTTGAAGCTGATAACGAGAAAGCACGTCAGGATTCACCGGACTTGTTAGATGACGAGCGTGATCTTGCGGTAGCACATTCGGCGATTTACCAACAAGATCTGCGACGTTATCACAGCCGCCGGGTTAAAACCAGGACTTTTCAAGAAGGCGATCTGGTGCTCCGGCTCATCCAGGATCAGACTGATATGCACAAGTTATGCACAAGTTATCCCCACCTTGGGAAGGGCCTTTTGTGGTCAGCAAAAATTTGCACAATGGATCATACTACCTCATTGATGTTCGAGAGCACAAAGACTCACGTAAATCAGAGGAGGAGACCCAACGGTCATGGAATATAGCTCATCTTCAGCCTTACTATACTTGAGCCATCGGCTCCTTCTATGTACATACTTATGACAATGTATATATTATAGTCAATATAATAAATCGGAGCCTCAGCTAAAGCGGGGTCTCTGTTTGTTTTACATCATGTGTTTTCATGGGGGCTTCTGTTTACAAAGCGGAGTTCTATTAATCCGGCTTGTCAAGCCACATATATAAAAGGAAATCACTAGGGGGCTAGGTCATATCTGAACCTTAGCTACACCTCTTGACCGGCTTATAGCCAAAGGGACATCGCTAGGGGGCTTGGTTGTATTTACACCATAGCTACACCTCTTGATAGGCTTAAAGCCAAAAAGGAAATTATGTGGGGCCAAAGAGAGTGTTGCACCAGCACAAATCAAACATAGGCACCCACCAAGCACAGCTCAAATGTTGCTTAGGGGCTCTTTGCTTCTCAAAGAACAAAGAGTCTGCACCTTTGCAATAGGCTGTCAAGCCAGGCTTGGAAGCCAGGTGTATTCACCTAAAACCTTGGGTTATCCTACCTCTTGAAGTAAGCCACGCCGTCTAGGTAAACCTGGTATGACCCATCGAACGTTTGACAAGTCAATCTCATAGACCCTAAACTTGTCAAAGTTAAAACGATGATTGGTTAAAGATTGAGGTCCATCTTAAAAGGCTTTGAAAAATGGTTCAACTCAGTGACCTGGCAGCCCATGAAAAGCCTCGATTTAGGGCCTGTCAGCCCATGAAAAGCCTTGCATATTCTTCTTGTGTTTTTTGAAGTTGTTCTTTTTTGATATTCATAAGTATTTTTTGATAAATCGGCGTTTATTAAAACCCGGCATGACTTACAATGCTAAATTGTTAGTACATGATGAGCTATAATCCGGCTTTTTCTGTTCCGGTCTGGTTTTGACTACTAGTCACCAGTGTGATATGGTTAAACCGGTGTTTATTATAACCTGGTATGGTTTTATCGTAAACCGGCAAGCCTGCAAGGAGTCATCTACACTCCAGCTTGGTGTTATCACCTCTTTTACACAGCCATGGGCGGAAAGAACAAGGTAACAAGTATTTTTCTATCTTGTAAAACAGCCTTGGTCCTACATCCAGCTTCTATTTTTTGGGCATCATGACCCGTCTAGCGGTAAACCGCCAGGACCCTTTTTCAATCTCTTGTATGCAGGAGCAAGTTAACATACAACCACTGCGGATTTGAATATAAAATAACAATCCCAAAAGCATGGCGAGTTATCAAAATCCAGCAACATAAGTATGCTCGACGGCATAACAGACAAAGTGTTTGAACTAGCCTATTACAAGGCGTTTTTCAGCCCACACAGGATAAATGTTTCAGCAAGAGAGGGTAGGATCTGACGGGCTAAAGCGACTCTCCGGTTAAGGATTCATCATCAGGACGACTTGACGATTGCGGATCATCTTGAGTAGGTGCATCCTCCTCCTCTCTACCCAGTGGCTGGAAATCAATTGTTGTCCAATCGATTCTGGTCAAAGCTTGGAACATGGTTTCTTCACTTATAAGGGGGGAAGGATCAATGTTAGGGGCATAAGTGTGCTTACGAATTGGTGGAACAAGATCCTCTACATCATGTATCGGCGCGGGATGTCTTTTCTGATCAACATCATAAACCGGCTAATAATGAGACAGATCCGTTTCATCCGCCAATTTGCTCGCTATGGGTCGCATTTCCCTTGTGAGTCTTCGGAGATCATCATTGTTGAATTCTGAACCGTCTTCCTTTACGCTGGGGTAGCCTTGGCCAATTTCTGTTGGTTCAAGATCTGGAATCCATGCCTTGGCCCGGATTAGCGCAGTTGCGCCTGACCTTGCAGCTGATTTCTTTAGTTCATCCAACCGGGCAGGTAGCATTGACAGCTTCTCGATGGTTTCTTTTATCAAAGTTGGAGGAGGCCTGTTGTAAGCAGCAACACAGATAGCCCGTTGCGATCCGGAATATAGCTGCTCTATCAACATATAGGCAGCCTTCAGCTTCATCCGCATATCAGAGCCCAGATGGGTAATGCAGGTCCCTATGACATTGCAAGCATAAGTAAACCGGTAGTTGATAAGGAAAAGGTGACCTGGAAAAATGTTAGATGAGGACGCTTACCAAACACAGCAGAAGTCATAGCGTTTATTTGCTGCTTTAAACCGGTGAGTTCCTCAACCACCGGTTTTAGGGCTGCTTCTGCGTCTTCGGCCTTCTTTGCTAAAGCGGCCTTCTCCGTGTCCCAATCTGCACGCTCCTTCTTAAAGCTTTCCTTCAGCTTCTCCATGGCTGCTAAAGCATTAGTCAGTTCCTCCTTGGCTTTGGACGCCTCCGCTTGCTGAGATTTAATGTTCTCCTAAAGGTCGGCGGTTTGAGCATCCTTCTTACTCAACTCGGCCTACAAAGACATGATATATCATCAATGGGTTATGTATATTTGAAGTACCAAGCACATAACAAGTTATGCACTTTGTACTTGGGGGCTAATGCCTATTTGCTCTGTTATCAGAAATTTTTGCAAGTCCCAAGTACAATGCAAGCATTATCCTTGACACTTGGGGGCTAATGTACATCTGTTCAAATTGAAGCATTGGTTAAAGACCCGGTTTACCTTGGAAAGATAAACCGACCCTTGGGAACTGCACAGGAAAAAAGTACAGGAACACAATGATAAAGTACCGGTTTATTTTAAAGACTACTTGACGTGTGAAAGATAAGCATGCAAGGGTTAAGATATTACAAAGTCCCGATTTATGATTGCCATCATACACAGGCCCTTGGGGGCTACTAGAGTTGGTACTTACAAATTGGATTTAAGAAAGGAAAAGTGATGAAAATACCTCATAGCGCTCCTTCATCAGATTCACTAAACTGGCTTCATAGTCACGGTTTGAGTGCAGATGGTTTAGAAAGCCAGAGTGGAGTTCTTGAGCACTGAGGTGGGCATAGCTTGATAAATCGGTGTTCCATTTGCCTTTTTCCATGGCAGCACACTCTTCCTTGGCACTATGTTTTGCCAAGACAACAGGATGGCTAGGAGAGGTGTGGCCGACACCAGTAATGATAACATCATCTTCCTTGTCACCAGCAGCTTTTCCTAGAGTTGATGAAATATCAGCCGCCTTCACTAGACTAGAAGGTCCGTCATTAGGCTGGACTGGACTTGCCGTTTTATCATCTTGCACAACGGTATCAACTTCTGCTTGTTCATCAACGTTATGATCTTGAGGGGGCGGTTCATCTAATGAGGCCTCAGTATTTGGACCTTCTGGTTCAGTAGTCAGCTTCGGTTCAATTACCACATGGTCTTCAGGCGGGTTATTTACCCGAGCCTTCTTACTAGGTCTGGCTTTGGCTCTAAAAAGAACAGATGCAAAGGTTAGCATAGCATATGAAGTGTGAAACATCAAAAAGATTGGATTGAAATACTTACCCAGCAACGGTCTTAAGAGGAGGGAGTTGTGTGGCCGTTGATTCGCCGGATGATGAAGGAGGTGTCACCTGATAATTCAAATCAGACGGATTAAGAGGTTGTCGGAAATAGCCGGCCTTGGGATAAGAAGTGCCAGAAGAGGGTGAGACCTCAGGTCGGCGTTTTCGAACCGGGGTGTTTGGTAAACCGGTCGAAGTGACTGTTTGGCTGCTGTGCCGGGTTGTGCGGCGAGCCTCATGCTGCTGCTTCTTCAAAAGAAATTTTGGATCCAAGTGAGCAAGAGGGTGAGAAAATCTTACTTTCTGGACTGCTTGACGGATTTTTTGTGTTGGTAGAGGGTCTGAACCGGAGGAAAAGATAATTACCTCTGCATCGTCAGCTTGGTTGCCCTCAGCGTCCTCCTGATAAATATCATTGTCAATGAGGTGCATGAAAAGTGAACCAAGTGAATCAAGTTCTACCTCTGCTTCCGGTTCATCAGGGTCATCATCAAGCTCTAAACCGATGGGTTCAGGTGCCTTTCTCTTCATGGTTTTCTTGACAGCTATTGTTTTAGGTCGAGAAGGCTTCACTGCTTTCCCTGAGGTTTTTTTCCAGAACGGATCATCACCCTGTTTAAAAATGGGCAGAGGGTATTCAAAGTTGCACGGTTCAAAAATATCAGGTTAAAGCGGAAGGAAAAACAATACTTACAGCGGGCGGTTTGTTCTGTGTGTAAAAGGGGCTTAAACTGGTCTTGCTACAGACAACTTCCGGTTCATTCAGCATTTTCTTGACAGACTGAGTAACTTCATCATCTGTTAGCTGAATGTCAATATGACGTTGGGAGTATTTTACGTCACCGGTGTACTCGCACATTAAACCAGAGCGGCGGCTTAACGGCAAGATACTCCAGGATATCCAGCAATGGACGAAGTCCACACCTGTTAAACCATTGGCCATAAAAGCTCTAAGCTTGGCGAGTTGTGGTGCGTACGAAGCCCGTTCCTGGGCACTTAGTCGTTGCGGAAGCGGATGAGTATTGGTGAGCCGGTGAGCACGGTAACCCGACAGACGGTTCTCATCTTCAGGAGAGGTGTCCTTGCAATAGAACCAAGTTTGATTCCACTCCTTTGGGTGACTGTGAAGTTTGGCGTGAGGAAAACTAACATCCTTTCTTTTCTGAATGGAGACGCCACCAAGTTCAGTATTGGGCCCGTCTACGAATTCAGTGCGACGGTTTAAGTGGAAGAAATTCTGGAAAAACTTGACAGTTGGTTCTTCTTGTAGATATGCTTCACAAAAAACCTGAAAGTTGCAGATATTGGATACAGAGTTGGGTCCAATATCTTGAGGGTGGATCTGAAAGCTGGCAAGTACATCCCGGAAAAACTTGGATCCAGGCAGTTTAAAACCACGACCTATATGATCAGCAAACACCACTACTTCACCCTCTCTAGGGGTAGGAGGATTTTCCGGCCCAGGAACTCGCCACCGGATTTCATTTTTCTTAGGTAAGGTACCAATTTTGACCATTCCGTTCATTTGCTCCTCAGTAACCCGAGAAGGGACCCAGTTACAGGAATAGAACTGTGTGAGTATGGCTACGGTCGCACAAAGAGCTAACAGATCCAACTAGTCTTTGATGCTACTGGGAGGGAAAGAGAAGAACAGCGCCGGAGCTTCGATGAACTCCGATGAATACTGAAACCCTAAGTGGATCTACAAAGAAAAGGGGGAAGACTTACCGAAGGTGTTGAAGCAGAAGACGTGTGTCGCATTTTTCTGATCTAGTCAAGTTGATGCTGCGGCCAAGGATGAGGCAGAGATGAAGCTTGACGACGACGGCGGGGCTCAGGTGCATAGGCGTCGCGAGGAGGAAGAAGATAGGAAAGGGCAACAGAAGGAAAAGAAAGGGATCCTCCGCCCTATTTATAAGGACAAATAGATAAGTGACCGATGCGGGAATCCAGGAGCCCAAAAAATGGATAGATAACGAGATTGTTGCCTCGATTGTTGGATGCTTATTAATAAAAGGGATATCTTCAGCTTTAAATAAGCAGGTGATGTCACGGCGGTTTACTACAAATCCGGAGGATGACGTCAGGGCGGTTTACAAGATTTATGCGAAGGTGCAAGGGCAGGAATCTTTCTAAGTATTGAGGATTGACATGAACAAGTTCAAATCAATCTGGGGCCTAATGTTGGGGATATTACTACTGGACGTTAATTGGCCAAGAGTGGCCGGATTAACTCGATGAAGATTAGAAGCCCAGGAAGACAAAGGACGTTGGCTCTTTATGAAGACCCAAGGCCCAAAGGCGGGTTAAGGCCTGTAGACATAAACTGACATTATCATGTAAACTTGTATTGTAAGATATGAGGAATAGAGACCGAGTTGGACACGTTGATGATCCGGCCTCGGGAGTCTGTAAACCGACGGACGTCGACCTATGTATATAAAGTGACGACCCGGTGGCGGTTTAGGGACAACACACAACAACTCGAGATCCAGGCAAAGCGGATTCGCTCCCTGCTCATCGAAACCCTAGCAATTCCATCACAACTGGAGTAGGCTTTTACCTTCATCGTAAGGGGCCGAACCAGTATAAAACTCTTGCGTCCCTTGTCTGCTTTAACCCCTTTAAGCTAACCCGTAGTGATGGCTCCACGACTAAGTCCTTTCATAGGGACATCTGTCGTGACAAAACCACGACAGTGGGGGTTGAGGATGATGAAGCTCTCGGCTTGAAGTTGCTTGTAGTAGGAGGATGACTTGGAGTTGACGAAGCTTTCTTGGAACTCGACTTAACGATGTTGCTTGTAGAAGGCTTGGTAGACGGTGTTGGAGTCGTTGAAGCTTGGGTGGTGGAGAAACTGTATGACTTGGATGAGAACTTGGCATACTTGAAATCATCTTGCACTTGGCATTCCGCTTTGGTAGCTTGATGCACTAGCTCGATGAGGTTCGAGTATGGTTGAAAGTCGGCGATCTTCTTGATAGGATGGTTGAGTCCATTCAAGAAATGTGCCATTGTTCGCTCATCGTCTTCCGTGACACTGGCTCGTATCATGGCAATCTCCATCTCCTGGTAGTACTCTTCAACGCTCTTGGTTCCTTGCTTGAGTAGTTGGAGTTTCTTGAAAAGGTCGCGGTTGTAGTAGGTAGGCACAAAGCGTGCTCTCATGACATCCTTCATTTGCGCCCAAGTAGTGATGGGTGGTTCACCTCTTGCCTCTCGGCGCTCGATAACTTGTTCCCACCAAATGAGGACATAGTCTTGGAACTCAAGGGATGCCATCGCGATCTTCTTCTCTTCGTCATAGTTGTGCAAACGGAAGATCTTGTCAACTTTCAATGCCCGTGAAAGGTACTCTTCGGGATCATTGCTTCCGTTGAACTTGGGCATGGTGAACTTGAGCTTGCCATAGCGTTTCTCTTCATTGTGTTGGGGTCGGGGATGATGACGCCCGTGTTGTAGATGATTGTAAAGCTCGTGTCGCTCTTGGTGAGGAGGATTGTCAATGTCATGTTGCTCTTGTCGTGGAGGATTTCTATTGCCATCATGCTCTTGATGAACTTGATGTTCTTGGCAAGCTTGTGGAGGCGCTTGTCGAGCTCGAGGAGGAACTTGAGGAACATGACAGTGCATGCGAGCTTGATGTCGTCGTTCATGAAGTTCTTCGCGAGGTGCTTCCTCTTGTTCACGGACTTGTCGGCCTAGGTTGGCTACGACTCGACTTGAATCTTGGAGGGCTTGTTGCGCCTCAAGTGCTTGAGCTTCACGGAGTTGTTGTTCTTGGCGTTGTGGCTCGGCATCTTTTGCAACTTGGTGTAGACGCGCTCGTTCTTCCTCTTCATGTTGGCGTTGTTGTTGCCGTTCTCATGCTAGTGCAAAAGCCTCTTGGGCTTGACGTCGTGATGCTCTTGAGAGTCGATGTCGCGTAGAGGATTGAGGCTTGCTTGACGATCGTTGCACGCGGCATGGTGAAGAGTGTTCGATGTCGGTGTATACTTGAGCCGGAGAGGGTGAAGTCGAAGTGGCGGCTTGAACGGCTCCTTCTTGTCGAGGACGAAGTGGAAGAAGAGTGGTTGAGCAACAAAGCGCGAATCTCATCCATCCTTGTGGCATTCTCTTGCTTGTGATCATCGAGCTTGTGGTCTAAGTAGTCCCTTGTACGTTGCTCGGAGAGTCGCAAGTCGGCGGCGAGGTTGTCGATGCGTTCACTCATAGCTTGTTGCTCTTGATGCAAAGCATGTTGTGCACCAAAGAGGTGGCTCTTGGTGACGTAGGAGTTCATGTCTTCATCGTGCTCAATGAAGAGTGGGTTGGTAGAAGTACTTGGCCTATCCATCATTCCAAGACAAATGTGAGTGGTAGAAAGAGAAGAACGAATACCAAATGTACCTTGACCAAAGTTGAAAGTGGATCGATAATCACTGCAATGCAGGACAAAGGAAATAGCACAATCGGTACTAGCTCTTGTCGGTTTCTCACACCTACACAAGTAAAAGCTTATGGTGGAGCTTGGTTCGGATGGTGGCTGATGACCCACAAGTATAGGGGATCTATCGTAGTCCTTTCGATAAGTAAGAGTGTCGAACCCAACGAGGAGCGGAAGGAAATGATAAGCGGTTTCCAACAAGGTATTCCCTGCAAGTACTGAAATAAGTGGTAACAGATAGTTTTGTGATAAGATAATTTGTAATGAGCAACAAGTAACAAAAGTAAATAAGGTGCAGCAAGGTGGCCCAATCCTTTTTGTAGCAAAGGACAAGCCTGGACAAACTCTTATATGATGTAAAGCGCTCCCGAGGACACATGGGAATATTGTCAAGCTAGTTTTCATCATGTTCATATGATTCATGTTCTGTACTTTGATAATTTGGTATGTGGGTGGACCGGTGCTTGGGTGCTGCCCTTACTTGGACAAGCATCCCACTTATGATTAACCTCTATTGCAAGCATCCGCAAATACAACAAAAGTATTAAGGTAAACCTAACCATAGCATGAAACATATGGATCCAAATCAGCCCCTTACGAAGCAATGCATAAACTAGGGTTTAAGCTTCTGTCACTCTAGCAACCCATCATCTACCTATTACTTCCCAATGCATTCCTCTAGGCCCAAACAATGGTGAAGTGTCATGTAGTCGACGTTCACATAACACCACTAGAGGAGGACAACATACATCTCATCAAAATATCGAACGAATACCAAATTCACATGACTACTAATAGCAAGACTTCTCCCATGTCCCCAGGAACAAAAGTAACTACTCACAAAGCATAAACATGTTCATAATCAGAGGGGTATTAATGTGCATATAGGATCTAAACATATGATCTTCCACCAATTAAACCAACTAGCATCAACTACAAGGAGTAATTAACACTACTAGCAACCTACTAGCACCAATCCCGGACTTGGAGACAAGAATTGGGTATAAGAGATGAACTAGGGTTTTGAGATGAGATGGTGCTGATGAAGATGTTGATGGAGATTGCCCTCTCCCGATGAGAGGAGCGTTGGTGATGACGATGGCGATGATTTCCCCCTCTGGGAGGGAAGTTTCCCTGGCAGAACAGCTCCGCTAGAGCCCTAGATTGATTCCGCCAAGGTTCCGCCTCGTGGCGGCGGAGTTTCGTCCGAGAAGATGGCTTATGATTTTTCCCATCGAAAGAGTCCATATAGCAGAACATGGTCACCGGAGGGCCACCAGGGGGCCCACGAGGTAGGGGGGCGCGCCCAGGGGGGTAGGGCGCGCCCCCCACCCTCGTGGGCAGGGTGTGGCCCCCTGGTGAAGTTCTTGCGCTCAATGTTTTTTTATATATTTGGAAAACATCATCCGTGAAGTTTCAGGACTTTTGGAGCTGTGCAGAATAGGTCTCTAATATTTGCTCCTTTTCCAGCCAGAATCCCAGCTGCCGACATTCTCCCTCTTTATGTAAACCTTGTAAATAAGAGAGAATAGGTATAAGTATTGTGACATAATGTGTAATAACAACCCATAATACAATAAATATTGATATAAAAGCATGCTGCAAAATGGACGTATCAACTCCCCCAAGCTTAGACCTCGCTTGTCCTCAAGCGAAAAGCCGAAATCGAAAAATAAGTCCACATGTTTAGAGATGAAGGTGTCGATAAAAAATAAAATACGGACACGAGGGCATCATGATCATTCTTAGAGTAGCAACTTATATAATTCTTGTCATATGATATCTTATGCTAGAGTAATAATTCAATCACAATATCAAGCATGAATCGTAAACTTCATTGAAAACTAACAAACTATAATCTCAGTCATTGAAGCAATTGCAATTTATCATAACATAGGAAAGAGTCAATGTATAAGAGCTTTTCAGCAAGTCCACATAATCAACTATCATATAGTCTTTCACAATTGCTGACACTCATGCAATACTTATGGGTATGGAGTTCTAATCGAACACAGAGAAATATAGGGGCTTATAGTTTTGCCTCCCAACGTTTTACCTCAAGGGTAATGTCAACAGTAATAGTTCATGAAAACTCACATCCAATTAGCCATATATACCAAGATCTTTCCAACATATTGTGCTTGCCAAAGGATAAAATGTAAAATGGAACGGTGAAGATCACCATGACTCTATTGTAGTATAGGAGATAAAAGTAAAAGATAGGCCCTTCGCAGAGGGAAGCAGAGGTTGTCATGTGCTTTTATGGTTGGATGCACAAAATCCTAATGCGAAAGAATGTCACTTTATATTGCCACTTGTGATATGGAACTTCATTATGCAGTCTGTCGCTTTTATTACTTCCATATCACACGATTGTATAAAGCTTATTTCTACCACACCAATCATTCATACATATTTAGAGAGCAATTTTTATTGCTTGCACCAAAGACAACTTACTTGATGGATCTTACTCAACCCATAGGTAGGTATGGTGGACTCTCATGGCAAAACTGGTTTAAGGGTATTTGGAAGCACAAGTAGTATTTCTACTTGGTGCAATGAATTTGGCTAGCATGAGGGAGAAAGGCAAGCTCAACATGTTGGAGGATCCAAGACAATATAATTTATCTCAGATGTAAGAAAACATAACCCATTACGTTGTCTTCCTTGTCCAATGTCAACTCTTTAGCATGTCATATTTTAATGAGTGCTCACAATCATAAAAGATGTCCAAGATAGTATATTTATATGTGAAGACCTCTCTTTCTTTATTACTTCCTATTAATTGCAACGATGACCAAAACTATGTTTGTCAACTCTCAACAACTTTTATTCATCATACTCTTTCTATGTGAGCTCATTACTATCCATAAGAGTCACATGATCTCTTTGTTTCTTTTTATTTCTTTCTCTTTCCTTTATTCACTTAGGATCAGGGCAAAATAATCAAGCCCTTGACTCAACACTAATCTTTATTATATAGCTCATGGACTCGATTACATAGAGGGGTAATAAAGCAAAACTCACAACTAGATCATACTAAGAACTTTTATTCTACTGGATCAAGATATTACCAAAAGGATCGAACTAAGAAAAATGGTAAAGATAAAAGTGATGGCGATACGATACCGGGGCACTCCCCCAAGCTTGGCAGTTGCCAAGTGGAGTGCCCATACCAGATACTCAATTCTTCTTTGTTGGTGGAGATGGTGGTGATTTTGTTGATGGCGTGGGCTTCTTCCTTAATTTGCGTTTGAGGACAGAATTTTGGTCCCTTAGGTCCTCGATCTCCTGCTCCAAGCTCAGTATCTTTTTGCATAGTTCCTGCTTGTTCTCCTACAAGAGGCGGAAAGGGATAAACTCGATCTTAGGTTTCTTTACCCTATCCGGGAGGCTTGACTTTTTGAACTCCACATGCATGTCCCCAGGTTGAGGTAGTGGGACTTCATCTTCATCTGAGCTTGTCTCCTCCTTTCCCTTGGGTTCATAGTCCTCTTCTTCTTCCATAGTCCAACCACAGTGCTCCACATCCCCATAGACCTTAGGATCTGTGAGGTAATCAGCCACATAGCTTTCTCCTTCCAAATCCTGGGACGACATGTTGCTCTGTCTGCAGCAGGACAACTCAAAACAAAGACAAGAGATATTTGCGTGATACGGGAGTCAAAACCCCCAGGAGATTATATAATGAATTTTTACCGACCAAAATACGTGTCGTGTACGAAAACGGAGTCCGGACAGCACACGAGGTGCCCACGAGGTAGGGGGCGCGCCCTCCACCCTCGTGGAGCCCTCGTGTCCTTTTCGGACTGCTGCTTATTTTTTCTATTTTTGTAAATATTCCAAAATGGAGAAATATTGCCTTAAAAACTATTTTGGACTCGGTTTACTTACCGTACCACATACCTATTCCTTTTCGGAGTCTGAAATGTTCCGGAAAGTTTCCTTTATGTATTCCTCCGGGTTTATAGTTTCAATAACATTGGTTTCAACATTTATGGGATTACCTGAGATATAGTGTTTGATTCTTTGACCGTTCACCACCTTCGGATTTGTGCCTTCGAAGTTGTTAATTTTTATGGCACCGGAACGGTAGACCTCCTCGATAACGTAAGGACCCTCCCATTTAGAGAGAACTTTCCCTGCAAAAAATCTTAAACGAGAGTTGTATAGCAATACATAATCACCTACATTAAACTCACGCCTTTGTATATTTTTTGTTGGAAATATGCCCTAGAGGCAATAATAAAATGGTTATTATTATATTTCCTTGTTCATGATAATTGTCTATTGTTCATGCTATAATTGTGTTATCCGGAAATCGTAATACATGTGTGAATACATAGACCATAACATGTCCCTAGTGAGCCTCTAGTTGACTGGCTCGTTGATCAATAGATGGTTACGGTTTCCTGACCATGGACATTTGATGTCATTGATAACAGGATCACATCATTAGGAGAATGATGTGATGGACAAGACCCAATACTAAGCATAACACAAGATCGTGTAGTTCGTCTGCTAGAGCTTTTCTAAGTGTCAAGTATCATTTCCTTAGACCATGAGATTGTGCAACTCCCGGATACCGTAGGAGTGCTTTGGGTGTACCAAATGTCACAACGTAACTGGGTGCCTATATAGGTGCACTACAGGTATCTCTGAAAGTGTCTGTTGGGTTGGCATGAATTGAGACTAGGATTTGTCACTCCGTATGACGGAGAGGTATCTCTGGGTCCACTTGGTAATGCATCATCATAATGAGCTCAGTGTGAGTAAGTAGTTGGTCACGGGATCATGCATTACGAAATGAGTAAAGTGACTTGCCGGTAACGAGATTGAACGAGGTATTGGGATACTGACGATCGAATCTTGGGCAAGTAACGTACCGATTGACAAAGGGAATTGTATACAGGATTGCTTGAATCCTCGACATCGTGGTTCATCCGATGAGATCATCGTGGAACATGTGGGAGCCAACATGGGTATCCAGATCCCACTGTTGGTTATTGGCCGGAGAGTTGTCTCGGTCATGTCTGCATGGTTCCCGAACCCGTAGGGTCTACACACTTTCGATGACACTAGGGTTATTAGGAAGACTTGTATGTGATTACCGAATGTTGTTCGGAGTCCCGGATGAGATCCCGGACATCACGAGGAGTTCCGGAATGGTCCGAAGGTGAAGATTTATATGTAGGAAGTTGTCATACGGTCACCGAAAAGGTTCGGGGGCTTATCGGTATTGTACCGGGGCCACCGGAGGGGTTCCGGGGGTCCACCGGGAGGGGCCACCTCTCTCGGAGGGCCTAATGGGCTGTAGAGGAAAGGGAACCAACCCTACATGGGCTGAGCGCATCCCCCCTTGGGCCCATGCGCCTAGGGTTGGGGGGGGGAACCCTAAGGGGGGCGCCCCCCTTGCTTGGGAGGCAAGCCCCCTCCCCTTGGCCGCCCCCCTCTAGATCTCATCTAGAGGGGGCCGCCCCCCTTCCTCCTTCCCCTATATATAAAGGGGCAAGGGGAGGGCTGCACACAACATCCAAGGTGCAGCCCCTCCCCTCCCCAACACCTCTCCTCCTCCGCAAGAGCTTGGCGAAGCCCTGCCGGAGTACTGCTGCTCCACCACCACCACGCCATCGTGCTGCTGTTGGAGCCCTCTTCCTCAACCTCTCCCTCCTCCTTGCTGGATCAAGGCGCGGGAGACGTCCTCGCTCCGTACGTGTGTTGAGCGTGGAGGTTCCGTCCGTTCGGCGCTAGGATCTTCAGTGATTTGGATCACGACGAGTACGACTCCATCAACCCCGTTCTCTTAAACGCTTCCGCTCGCGATCTACAAGGGTATGTAGATGCACTCCTCTCCCTCTCATTGCTAGATGACTCCATAGATTGATCTTGGTGATGTGTAGAAAATTTTAAATTTCTGCTACGATCCCCAACAGTGGCATCATGAGCTAGGTCTATGCGTAGTTTCTATGCACGAGTGGAACACAAGTTGTTGTGGGCGTCGATTTTGTCAATTTACTTGCCGTTACTAGTCTTATCTTGATTCGGCGGCATCGTGGGATGAAGCGGCCCAGACCGACCTTACACGTACGCTTACGTGAGACTGGTTCCACCGACTAACATGCACTAGTTGCATAAGGTGGCTAGAGGGTGTCTGTCTCTCCCACTTTAGTCGGATCGGATTCGATGAAAAGGGTCCTTATGAAGGGTAAATAGAAATTGGCATATCACGTTGTGGTTTTGGCATAAGTAAGAAACGTTCTTGCTTTCTTAAGTATTTCAAATGCTTCTACACAATCATTATCCAAGACAAATGGTAATCTTTTTGTAATAAATTAGTCAGAGGCCGAGAGATTTTTGAGAAGTCCTTAATGAACCTCCTATAAAAACCGGCATGACCAAGGAAACTTCTTATACCTTTGATGTCCTTGGGACATGGCATCTTTTCAATAGCATCAACCTTGGCTTTATCAACTTCAATACCTCTTTTAGAAACTTTATGCCCCAGGACAATACCTTCATTAACCATAAAGTGGCACTTTTCCCAATTCAAGACAAGATTAGTTTCTTCACATCTCTGCAAAACTCGATCAAGGTTGCTCAAGCAATCATCAAAAGAAGATCCATAGATGGAAAAGTCGTCCATGAAAACCTCACAAATCTTTTCACAAAAGTCAGAGAATATAGCCATCATGTATCTTTGAAAGGTAGCAGGTGCATTACATAAACCAAAAGGCATACATCTATAAGCAAAAGTACCAAAAGGGCATGTAAAAGTAGTCTTTGATTGATCTTTGGCTGACACATGTATTTGAGAGAAACTAGAATAACCATATAGAAAGCAAAAATGTGTATGTTTGGATAATCTTTCTAGCATTTGATCGATAAAAGGTAAGGGGTAATGATCTTTTTTAGTAGCCTTATTTAATTTGCAGAAATCAATTACCATCCTATAACCAGTAATAATTCTTTGAGGGATCAATTCATCTTTATCATTAGGAACAACAGTAATACCTCCCTTTTTAGGGACACAATGGACATGACTTACCCACTTACTATCAGCAACGGGATAAATTATACCTGCCTCAAGGAGCTTTAGTATCTCCTTTCTTACCACTTCTTTCATTTTAGGATTCAGACGACGTTGATGATCACGAACTGGTTTAGCATCTTCTTCCAAATTAATTTTATGTTGACATAGAGTGGGACTAATGCCCTTAAGATCATCAAGAGTATACCCAATAGCAGCACGGTGCTTCTTCAGAGTTTTTAATAATCTCCCTTCTTCATGTTCTAAAAGGTTAGCACTAATAATAACAGGGTATATCTTTTTCTCATCAAGATAAGCATATTTAAGAGTATCAGGTAACGGTTTAAGCTCAAACACGGGATCACCCTTGGGTGGAGGAGGATCCCCTAGGATTTCAACAGGTAAATTGTTTTTTAGAATAGGTTCCTGTTTAAAGAATACTTCATCTAATTCCCTTCTTTCATTCATAAACATATCATTTTCATGGTCTAGCAAATATTGTTGTAAAGGATCACTAGGAGCTACGGCAATAGAAGCAAGACCAATAATTTCATCCTTACTAGGTAATTCTTCTTCACGGTGTTGTCTACTAAATTTAGAAAAATTAAATTCATGAGTCATATCATCTAAACTGACAGTAACAACATCCCTTTTGCAATCTATGGTAGCATTAATAGTATTTAAGAAGGGTCTACCAAATATAATGGGACAAAAACTATCTTGTGGGGAACCAAGAACAAGAAAATCAGCAGGATATTTAGTTTTCCCACACAATACTTCAACATCTCTAACAATTCCCATTGGTGAAATAGTATCTCTATTAGCAAGTTTAATTGTGACATCAATATCTTCTAACTCAGCGGGTGCAATGTCATGCATAATTTCTTTGTATAAGTCAATAGGTATTGCACTAGCACTAGCACCCATATCACACAAGCCATGATAACAATGATATCCTATTTTAATAGAAATAACAGGCATGCCTACCATAGGTCTAGGTTTATCTGTATCACGGGGTTTAGCAATTCTAGCAGTTTCATTACAGAAATAAATAACATTGTGACACCCCAAGACCGATGCTCGAAAAGACTTCCATAGGTTCCGGGTTTCTCCGTGTGTTTAATTTTGCTTGCTCCTTTTATTTTTGCATTGCATCATGTCATCATATCATCATGTCATAAATCTTTTGCATCTCAACTAAATAATTTGTGTGGATCTTCGAGCATCGGTCTATAAATATTCCATTAATTTGGAATCATCATAACACACGTGCAAAATAATTCCCATGTCTATTCCTCTTCGAGTTTGGCCTTCAAACCTTGCCAATATCTCTCATCTCTTTTATCTAGGCTCCTCCTAAATTCTCAACATTTATGGACCTTCCTTTTACCGAGTCTTAGTTCAAACCTTTTGTTTAAATCCAAATGAGTTTGGATTTAAACTTTGCAATCTTGGCCTTTTTCTATTTTCTCGGAACAAGCTCATTTTTGTGAGCCCGGGAAGTTTATCCGCATGTCCAACTCCTTCCCCTATCCTCTCTTTCTTTTCTATGTTTTTTTTCTTGTTTCTTTAGAGGGAGAGCAGAGCCCAGCTGGCCACTTGGGCCTCCTAGCTAGGCTGGCCCTTTAGGCCCAGCCGCCCCCACCTAACCCTAACCCTCTCCCGAAACCCCACAGCCTTCCCTCATTTCCACCCCGCCGCCAGGAGAACCCACGGGAAAACCCCACCTCCATCGATCCCCCTCCTCTCGATCCCTTGGCCTCTCCACTCTCTCCCTCTCGTGCCCTTGCCGCCACCGCCTCCCTCCGCAGCGCCCCCGTCTCACTCGCAGGCCCTCTCCTCTCCTTAACCATCCCCGACGTCAGCAAGCCCGCTGCCACGCCCGACCAAGTCGCCTCCCTCTGCTCTACTCCGCCTCCGCGCTGCCATCCTCCATGGCCGCTGCCGGCCGAGCTCGAAGCTCCGCCGTTGCACCTCGTCGCCGGAGTCCCATTTCTCTGCCTCCCCTACTTTGCCGAGTGCCATCCCCCGCTGCAGCCGTCGTCTCGATCCAGCGGGATCGAGCATGATGACAAGGACCAGCGCCTCCCCTGCGTTAAATCCGCCCGCCAGGAGACAGCGACCCGTGCGCCTCCTCCATGGTCTTCCTCCTTGCCGCCATGGGCACGAGGGACGAGCTCGCCCGCCCCACCACGTCGCCAGCGCCGTCGGGCACCGCAGCCTGCCGGCTTCTTCTCTGCTTGAGGAGCTCCAGCAGCCGCGCATGGCTACGCCTCCCAGGGAGCTCCGCCGCTGGGGCTGCTCCTTGCCTGCGTCGCTGCCTTCCCTCGCGCTGCTGCTCCTCTGCTTGTCCTCTACCGCCCGCAGCGCACGTGGCCGAGCTGCCCTGCCTTGTTCGACCGCCGGAACCGCGCCAAGTCGTTGCCTCTTTGCATCTGCGCTGTGTTGCCGTGGATGTATGCAACCGTGGAATCAATCCCAAGCGTCAAGTGCCAGGACACTATGAAACCTGAATTGCCAAGACCGGACCCGTCAAGTACCCCTTCGGATTCGTCAAGACCCTCATGTACAACTATACCCGATGATGCGACAAGTACCCCGACAACGTGTACATCTACTCCGCCAAGACCGGACCGACAAGTACCCCGACGTCGCGTGTACCACTATTGTCACCCCGGAGGCGTTGGAGTCATCAAGTACCTCTCCGTACGAAAGTGAATGGCTATCGTCGCAAGAACGGGACCGGAAAGTCCGAAGACCCCAAGTACCACGACACCGATGACATGAACATCTACGAAAACTCATGCAATGATAAACATGTACCACTACCATCGCCGAGATCGCGAGAACCTCTACCGTCGACCCTAGAGCGTGCGAGAACGACTACTTCCACTACCGCCGTCGCAAGAACGTCTACTTCCTCTACTTTGCATCGAACGAGAACTGTCCCGCTTGCACGCTTCGAAGGTATAACCTCGAGACGACATCCGTGATCGAATGCTTGCGATGTTTGATATGCTCATGTTCTAACCGTGTTCGAATTGTCGATGCATGTTGCCCCTCTTTTGCCTTGTTACCGTCGTCTCATGGGACACCCGGAATCCGAGAGTGCCCCACCATCTTTTGCACGCATCCGCACATTTCTCCTTTGCATCGGTATCTCACTCGAGTTACCGGAACCGGAACGTTGCTGTGGCACCGTTTCGTTATCGTTGCTGTGGCACCCCTTTTGTTTCCGCCACGATGACAAATGCTTCTTAATGCTCTTGTCAACTTTTAATAAAATTGCATAAACTTGAACATGCCATCCACATCATGTTAACAACTTTATGTTTAAATTTGTTGTTGCACCAAATTGATAAATGCATATGGGGATTTACCGGATTTGTTGTTGGTTATATCCGGCCTCATTTAAAGTGTTAGATGGTATAGTTTTGTTATACTTCACCTCTTGCCATATTAACCAACATTTAATATTGTTGGGTACCTAACCGGGAGAGAACTAAATAATTAATGTGGTGTTCCGTCAATATGCAACTCGTTGCATATTGAGCTCCACTTAATTTGTAGAATTTGCTTGTGCACTTTGCCATGCCATGCTTCATTAAACCGGACATGCATCATACTTGGTTGTGCATCATGCCATGTTTATGTGGTGGTTGTTTACTATGTTGTTTTCTCTTTTCCGGTGTTGCTTCTTCGGGTTAGTTCCGATTACGTCACGTTTGTGAGGATCCGTTCTACTATGTCCGTTTGTCTTCTTCATGGACTCGTTCATCTTCCTTGCGGGATCTCAGGCAAGATGACCATACCCTCGAAATCACTTCTATCTTTGCTTGCTAGTTGCTCGCTCTTTTGCTATGCCTATGCTGCGATACCTACCACTTGCTTATCATGCCTCCCATATTGTGAAGCCAAGCCTCTAACCACCTTGTCCTAGCAAACCGTTGTTTGGCTTTGTTACCGCCTTGCTCAGCCCCTCTTATAGCGTTGTTAGTTGTAGGTGAAGATTGGAGCTTGTTCCATGTTGTAACATGGATATTTTGTTGGGATATCACAATATCTCTTATTTAATTAATGCATCTATATACTTGGTAAAGGGTGGAAGGCTCGGCCTTATGCCTGGTGTTTTGTTCCACTCTTGCCGCCCTAGTTTCCGTCATATCGGTGTTATGTTCCCGGATTTTGCGTTCCTTACGCGGTTGGGTTATAATGGGAACCCCTTGACAGTTCGCTTTGAATAAAACTCCTCCAGCAAGGCCCAACCTTGGTTTTACCATTTGCCACCTAGCCTTTTTCCCTTGGGAGTCGCGCATCCCGAGGGTCATCATTATTTTAACCCCCCCGGGCCAGTGCTTGTCTAAGTGTTGGTCCAAACTAGAGCCCCTTGCAGCGCCACCTCGAGGAAACTCGAGGGTTGGTTTTAGTTGTACGGATTGCTTATCCGGTGTTGCCCTGAGAACGAGATATGTGCAGCTCCTATCGGGATGTCGGCGCATCGGGTGGTCTTGCTAGACTTGTTTTACCATTGTCGAGGATGTCTTGTAGAACCGGGATACCGAGTCTGATCGGAATGTCTCGGGAGGAGGTCTATTCCTTCATTGACCGTGAGAGCTTGTCATGGGCTAAGTTGGGACACCCCTGTAGGGATTCGAACTTTCGAAAGCCGTGCCCGCGGTTATGGGCAGATGGGAATTTGTTAATGTCCGGTTGTAGAAAACCTGAAGTTGACCTTAATTAAAATACATCAACCGCATGTGTTACCGTGATGGTCTCTTTCCGACGGAGTCCGGGAAGTGAACACGGTGTTGGAGTTATGCTTGACGTAGGTTGCTCTAGGATCACTTCTTGATCATACTTTTATCGGCCGTGCTTTGCCTTCTCATCTCGCTCTCATTTGCGTATGTTAGCCACCATATATGTTAGTCGCTTGTTGCAGCTCCACCTCATACCTTTACCTTACCCATAAGCTTAAATAGTCTTGATCGCGAGGGTGCGAGATTGCTGAGTCCCCGTGGCTCACAGATACTTCTAAAACCAGTTTGCAGGTGCCGATGAGTCCGTGAAGATGACGCAGCCAAGCTCAGGAGGAGCTCGATGAAGATCTTGTCCTTTGTGTTGTTCCGTTCTAGTTGATCAGTAGTGGAGCCCAGTTGGGGTCGATCGAGGACCTTGTCGCATTTGGGGTTCTTCTTTTATTTTGGTTCCGTAGTCGGACCTTGATTGTTTTGGATGTTGTAATGCTTTATTCATGTATTTGTGTGAAGTGGCGATTTTAAGCCAACTATGTATCTCGTTCCCTTATGTATTACATGGATTGTGTGAAGATTACCTCACTTGCGACATTGCTTTCAATGCGGTTATGCCTCTAAGTCGTGCTTCGACACGTGGGAGATATAGCCGCATCGCGGGCGTTACAAGTTGGTAATCAGAGCCTTCCCCGACCTTAGGAGCCCCCACTGCTTGATCATTTTTAGCAGCTGTTGTTGAGTCTAGAAAAATGTTTTGAGTCATTTAGGAATTATATATCGGAGAGTTTAGGAATTCTTTTTTACTCCCCAGTCCTTTCGTCGCTCTGGTGAGGCATCCTTACGTAGAGTTTTGACTCTTCTCTTCTCAAATTTCACTAAATTTTTTTAGGATCACGCGGGTATCATGGAATCGTTCCGATCGATTTGTGACGAGAACATTGTTCTTGGTGCCTCCTGTCATTTAGGGGTTGTGGCAGTGTCCCGGGGAGTTGAGCTCCGAGGTGTTGTCGTCACAATTTTATCGTTGCAGTTCTGGAATACTTGAGTTTAGTTTCGCCGACATCGAAAATCTCTTTTATGCAGTTGTTGGTGAGATAACCTCGACGCCACCCAGTACTGGGGTAGGAGTTCGGGAGTATTGCCATAACTTGTATAACGGATGCTTTTCGAAGGTTGAGGTAGATGATTTCCGAAGGTTTCTTGGTTATGTGTTGAAGGATGGATACAGCTGGATGTAGGATTTGCTAGTTTTGGGTGAGATATTATGCTTCCCCTGTATCCCCAACACCTGATTGCATAACCGGGAAAATTTCGGGAGTTTATAGGTGGGAATTCAAGTAGCTCGTAGGATATCTTTCCGATAGACGTATGATATGAAATTGGGGTTCGGCGTCTAGTGGTCCGCCTATTCACGGTTGGTTTTACAGTGGTCTCGTTGTGACTTAAAGAGTCCTTGGCTATGCCGACTCGGGGACGCTTCGTATGTCATGTGCACTGCCTTGTACATGATGGTGCTGTACGATCGAGCCCGTGTGGGCCCCACCACGAAAACTTCGGACGAAATCTCTATCATATGTTTGTTCCGGCTTATTCCGCAAGCCAATCCTTTGTTTTTGTTTTGAGTTGTGGTATTCGAGTTGCTTCAAAGTCAAATGTGGATTCCATACCTTTCCTAAACGGTGTTCTCATACTCCTAGGCGAATACCAATGCTCGAGAAGACTTTCATAGGTTCCGGGTTTCTCCGTGTGTTTCATTTTGCTTGCTCCTTTTATTTTTGCATTGCATCATGTCATCATATCATCATGTCATAAATCTTTTGCATCTCAACTAAATAATTTGTGTGGATCTTCGATCCATTTAAATCGAGGGAAGAGTGACTTCTCTTTATAACATTATCCTCCTAATTTTAGGGAGCTATTATAAATATTCCATTAATTTGGAATCATCATAACACACGTGCAAAATAATTCCCATGTCTATTCCTCTTCGAGTTTGGCCTTCAAACCTTGCCAATATCTCTCATCTCTTTTATCTAGGCTCCTCCTAAATTCTCAACATTTATGGACCTTCCTTTTACCGAGTCTTAGTTCAAACCTTTTGTTTAAATCCAAATGAGTTTGGATTTAAACTTTGCAATCTTGGCCTTTTTCTATTTTCTCGGAACAAGCTCATTTTTGTGAGCCCGGGAAGTTTATCCGCATGTCCAACTCCTTCCCCTATCCTCTCTTTCTTTTCTATGTTTTTTTTCTTGTTTCTTTAGAGGGAGAGCAGAGCCCAGCTGGCCACTTGGGCCTCCTAGCTAGGCTGGCCCTTTAGGCCCAGCCGCCCCCACCTAACCCTAACCCTCTCCCGAAACCCCACAGCCTTCCCTCATTTCCACCCCGCCGCCAGGAGAACCCACGGGAAAACCCCACCTCCATCGATCCCCCTCCTCTCGATCCCTTGGCCTCTCCACTCTCTCCCTCTCGTGCCCTTGCCGCCACCGCCTTGTCCTAGCAAACCGTTGTTTGGCTTTGTTACCGCCTTGCTCAGCCCCTCTTATAGCGTTGTTAGTTGCAGGTGAAGATTGGAGCTTGTTCCATGTTGGAACATGGATATTTTGTTGGGATATCACAATATCTCTTATTTAATTAATGCATCTATATACTTGGTAAAGGGTGGAAGGCTCGTCCTTATGCCTGGTGTTTTGTTCCACTCTTGCCGCCCTAGTTTCCGTCATATCGGTGTTATGTTCCCGGATTTTGCGTTCCTTACGCGGTTGGGTTATAATGGGAACCCCTTGACAGTTCGCTTTGAATAAAACTCCTCCAGCAAGGCCCAACCTTGGTTTTACCATTCACCACCTAGCCTTTTTCCCTTGGGAGTCGCGCATCCCGAGGGTCATCATTATTTTAACCCCCCGGGCCAGTGCTTGTCTAAGTGTTGGTCCAAACTAGAGCCCCTTGCAGCGCCACCTCGGGGAAACTCGAGGGTTGGTTTTAGTTGTACGGATTGCTTATCCGGTGTTGCCCTGAGAACGAGATATGTGCAGCTCCTATTGGGATGTCGGCGCATCGGGTGGTCTTGCTGGACTTGTTTTACCATTGTCGAGGATGTCTTGTAGAACCGGGATGCCGAGTCTGATCGGAATGTCTCGGGAGGAGGTCTATTCCTTCGTTGACCGTGAGAGCTTGTCATGGGCTAAGTTGGGACACCCCTGTAGGGATTCGAACTTTCGAAAGCCGTGCCCGCGGTTATGGGCAGATGGGAATTTGTTAATGTCCGGTTGTAGAAAACCTGAAGTTGACCTTAATTAAAATACATCAACCTCATGTGTTACCGTGATGGTCTCTTTCCGGCAGAGTCCGGGAAGTGAACACGGTGTTGGAGTTATGCTTGACGTAGGTTGCTCTAGGATCACTTCTTGATCATACTTTTATCGACCGTGCTTTGCCTTCTCTTCTCGCTCTCATTTGCGTATGTTAGCCACCATATAAGTTAGTCGCTTGCTGCAGCTCCACCTCATACCTTTACCTTACCCATAAGCTTAAATAGTCTTGATCGCGAGGGTGCGAGATTGCTGAGTCCCCGTGGCTCACAGATACTTCTAAAACCAGTTTGCAAGTGCCGATGAGTCCGTGCAGATGACGCAACCAAGCTCAAGAGGAGCTCGATGAAGATCTTGTCCTTTGTGTTGTTCCATTCTAGTTGATCAGTAGTGGAGCCCAGTTGGGGTCGATCGAGGACCTTGTCGCATTTGGGGTTCTTCTTTTATTTTGGTTCCGTAGTCGGACCTTGATTGTTTTGGATGTTGTAATGCTTTATTCATGTATTTGTGTGAAGTGGCGATTTTAAGCCAACTATGTATCTCGTTCCCTTATGTATTACATGGATTGTGTGAAGATTACCTCACTTGCGACATTGCTTTCAATGCGGTTATGCCTCTAAGTCGTGCTTCGACACGTGGGAGATATAGCTGCATCGAGGGCATTACAAACATGCCCATCTATATTATCAGACAAGAGATCTTTAACAATAGCAATATTAGGTTCAACCTTAACTTACTCAGGAGGTTTATATGTTTTAATATTGCTTTTACAAACCACAGTTGAAGCTTTAGCATGATCCTTTATCCTAACAGGGAAAGGCGGTTTCTCAACATAAGAAGTAGGAACAATAGGATCATTATAAGTAATAGTCTTTTCTTCAACTTTAATAGGTGCAGCTACTTTTGACCGACACTTCCACACCCGAGCCAAAACAGGCGGACATCCGATGCCCCACGGACGACTGACGCCCAGACGTCCGACCCCGACCGAACGACCGACCGAAGACCACCTGAGCTGAATCTAAGGACGTCCAATAGGCACCGGACGTCCGCACCCTCGCGAGCCTCCGGACGACCGATGACCTCCGGACGTCCGACGCCTGTGCACTGTTTTGTGTTGGGCCGCATCCCATGTACCCCTTCGCCCCCTATTTTATACTAAGACTATATATACTCCACCTCGTCCAACTTTCCAGGGTTAGCATTGGTTTAGCTCATTTGAGAGATAGAGCATTGCTCATCCACATCGGATCTACTCCTCGTGAGAGACTGCGGCCTCTTCGGAGAAGATCCTTTTGGATTCAAGACCTCCTCGCGGAGAAGAACATCAAGATCTCCTCACGGAGAAGACCGGCTACCCTTGTATCGTCTGTAGTTGACCGTGTACCGTGTGAACTCTTATGTATCCGAGGATCTAGCACATGCGTGACTTTCTTGTGTCAGTTTAGTGTTTCTCTTGTGTTTCCTTTGTGTCTTCCCTCTTTTTCCCCTCGTGTTCTTCGTGTTCATCACGGGACCCGCTCCTTTCATGACAGATCGCCCGTATAGGGTTCCACCCTACATCATCTTGGTATCTAGAGCCACATTGATCACGATTTCGGAGCCTCCCCGTTGTGTTTCTAGCCTTGTTTTGTTGTTTTTCGTCCTAATTCGAAAAATTCCCCACAAAAATAGCCCCATTTTTTGTGATTTGTTCGTGTGTTGAGATTTTGTTGGTTTGGATCCGTGGATTTGCTTTGTTTTGAGTGGATCTAGCTTTTCCTCCCTTTCCCCATCCTTTCCATCCACAAAATCCTCTGGATTTGACCATTTTCGGCATGCCCATCACGAACACGTGAAGTTCATCCTGTGCCCGAAATTCGCCCAGGCACCGGACGTCCGACCCAGCCTGGACGTCCGACGACCGGTCGACCGGCCCAGCCCGGACGTCCGACGAACCCTGACGAAACTGAATTTCTTTCAGTTTTGCACCAACGCCGCCCCACATTTCCGCATACACACTCCTACCACCTATACACCATCACCACTTCCGCATACCACCACCATCGCTTACCCATTTCGCAAGACGACAAGTGTTTCCACTTCGAGCTTTGAGAATTTGAGTTGTGGTTCCGTATCCTTTTGTGTTTCGGCTATCTAGGTACGGTTCGACATGAACATCACCGCCGCTCATCTTCGCCACTGACGGGTCATCACCAACGACCACCTCGACTACATCTTGGTATTCGTGCTACCATTTTGACACCATACCGTAAGTAAGAATGGTAACCTCGTCTTGATATTGGACATATCCCTCTTGCCATTACATTGATAGCCATCATAGCCTTACTCCTTTGCGTTGCTTACCCATCAGCCATTGAGTATTGCCGGCAACGAGACTTGTGCACATTAGTGATCATACTTCCCATAGCATACATACACCATTGTTGCATATATTGGTATCATCTCTTGTGTCACAAAGTTGTCATCGCATACACAATTGCTATCTTGGTTCGTCAAGCATTGCATGAGAAAAGAGCTCAAACATCAAAGAGCCAAACAAGCTTTTAAGCAAAGAGCTTTTAAGCAAGTACCATAGCATCATACAACATTAAGATTGTCATACTCGGTCATCTTGGATCATATCATAGAAACACCTTGCATAGAGCATACTTGGGATAGAAGTCGTTGCATTTTTGCTAAGTAGGTTATGCACAAGTTCTTTGTATCCGCCTATTGTGCAATCGTGCTAGCGTCTCTCTAGTGTTGTGCGACAAGAGCATTTTTGTGGATTCCACATTTTGGCTCACCCTTGGTTGCATGACCCCACTTATCTTTTTGCGTGTGTGTTTCCGTGTACCTTATATGCTTGGTCTACTTGTTACATTGCATCTTGCGAATCTTTTCCAACATTACCGAAGTTCACTTACAATTGCATCAAATTTTGTGCCACTGATACGTCCATTTTGCATCATGCTTTTATATCAATATTTATTGCATTATGGGCTGTTATTACACATCATGTCCCAATACTTATGCCTATTCTCTCTTATTTTACAAGGTTTACATAAAGAGGGAGAATGCCGGCGGCTGGGATTCTGGCTGGAAAAGGAGCAAATATTAGAGACCTATTCTGCACAGCTCCAAAAGTCCTGAAACTTCACGGATGATGTTTTCCAAATATATAAAAAACATTGAGCGCAAGAACTTCACCAGGGGGGCCACACCCTGCCCACGAGGGTGGGGGGCGCGCCCCTACCTCGTGGGCCCCCTAGTGGCCCTCCGGTGACCATCTTCTTCTATATGGACTCTTTCGATGGGAAAAAAATCATAAGCCATCTTCTCGGACGAAACTCCACCGCCACGAGGCGGAACCTTGGTGAAATCAATCTAGGGCTCTAGCGGAGCTGTTCTGCCGGGGAAACTTCCCTCCCGGAGGGGGAAATCATCGCCATTGTCATCACCAACGCTCCTCTCATCGGGAGAGGGCAATCTCCATCAACATCTTCATCAGCACCATCTCATCTCAAAACCCTAGTTCATCTCTTGTACCCAATTCTTGTCTCCAAGTCCGGGATTGGTGCTAGTAGGTTGCTAGTAGTGTTAATTACTCCTTGTAGTTGATGCTAGTTGGTTTAATTGGTGGAAGATCATACGTTCAGATCCTATATGCACATTAATACCCTTCTGATTATGAACATGTTTATGCTTTGTGAGTAGTTACTTTTGTTCCTGAGGACATGGGAGAAGTCTTGCTATTAGTAGTCATGTGAATTTGGTATTCGTTCGATATTTTGATGAGATGTATGTTGTCTCTCCTCTAGTGGTGTTATGTGAAAGTCTACCACAGGACACTTCACCATTTTTTGGGCCTAGAGGAAGGCGTTGGGAAGTAATAGGTAGATGATGGGTTGCTAGAGTGACAGAAGCTTAAACCCTAGTCTATGCGTTGCTTCGTAAGGGGCTGATTTGGATCCATATGTTTCATGCTATGGTTAGGTTTACCTTAATACTTTTGTTGTATTTGCGGATGCTTGCAATAGAGGTTAATCATAAGTGGGATGCTTGTCCAAGTAAGGGCAGCACCCAAGCACCGGTCCACCCACATACCAAATTATCAAAGTACCGAACGCGAATCATATGAACATGATGAAAACTAGCTTGACGATATTCCCATGTGTCCTCGGGAGCGCTTTACATCATATAAGAGTTTGTCCAGGCTTGTCCTTTGCTACAAAAAGGATTGGGCCACCTTGCCGCATCTTATTTACTTTTGTTACTTGTTGCTCGTTACAAATTATCTTATCACAAAACTATCTGTTACCACTTATTTCAGTACTTGCAGAGAATACCTTGCTGGAAACCGCTTATCATTTCCTTCTGCTCCTCGTTGGGTTCGACACTCTTACTTATCGAAGGGACTATGATAGATCTCCTATACTTGTGGGTCATCAAGACCCTTTTCTGGCGCCGTTGCCGGGGAGCGAAGCGCCTTTGGTAGGTGGAATTTGGTAAGGAAAAATTTATATAGTGTGCTGAAATTTACTGTCACTTGTTACTATGGAAAGTAATCCTGAGGTGCTTGTTCGGGGTATCTTCACCCCGACCAGTAGAGCAAAGAGTTGCTCCTCAACCTACTGAACCTACTAAAAATGAAAATGCTTGCTTTGAAATTCCTTTGGGTATGGTAGAAAAACTGCCAGCTAATCCTTTTTAGGAGATGGAACAAAACATCCTGGTGAGCATCTAATATATGTGGATGAAGTTTGTGGATTATTTAAGCTTGCAGGTGTACCCGGAGATGTTGTTAAGAAGAAGGTCTTCCCTTTATCTTTGAGGGGAGATGCATCGACATGGTATAGGCTATGTGATGATATGGAGTCTTGGAACTACAAACGATTGAAATTGGAATTTCATCAAAAGTTTTATCCTATGCATCTTGTTCATCGTGATCGCAATTATATATATAATTTTTGGCCTCGCGAAGGAGAAAGCATCGCTCAAGCTTGGGGGAGGCTTAAATCAATGTTATATTCATGCCCCAATCATGAGCTCTCAAGAGAAATGATTATTCAAAATTTTTATGCTCGGCTTTCTGGTAACAATCGCACCATGCTTGATACTTCTTGTGATGGCTCTTTTATGATGAAGACTATTGAATTAAAATGGGTTTTATTGGAAAGAATTAAATGCAACTCTGAAGATTGGGACCTCGACAATGGTAAGGAGTCAGGTATGACACCTAGTTTTGATTGTGTTAAATCTTTTATGGATACCGATATTTTTTGTAAATTTAGCACTAAATATGGACTTGACTTTGAGATAGTAGCTTCTTTCTGTGAATCTTTTGCTGCTTATGTTGATCTCCCCAAGGAGAAGTGGTTTAAATATCATCCTCCCATACAAGTAAAAGTAGCTGCACCTATTAAAGTTGAAGAAAAGACTATTACTTATAATGATCCTATTGTTCCTACTTCTTATGTTGAGAAACCGCCTTTCCCTGTTAGGAGAAACCGCTTCGAACGGTGCCATCTTGAAACTGGCCTGGTAGCTGTTGTTGTATGAGAACTCCGCGTAGGGCAAGTTGTCATCCCAACTAGATCCATAGTCTAACACACAAGCTCTCAACATGTCCTCCAGAATCTGATCGACTCTCTCGGTCTGTCCATCTATCTGCGGGTGAAAAGCTATGCTGAACTCCAGCCTGGTACCCAAAGTCTGGTGCAACTGGTGCCAAAACTTTGAAGTACACTGTGTTCCTCTGTCTGATACGATGGTCCTCAGAACTCCGTGCAGACACACGATCCTGGTCATATATATATCTTGGCCAATTTCGCACTTGTATAAGTGGTTTTCACTGGGATAAAGTGAGCTACTTTGGTCAAGCGGTCCACTACTACCCAGATAGAATCATATCCCGATCGGGTCCTGGGTAATCCGGTGATAAAATCCATGCCAAGCTTGTCCCACTTCCATCCGGGTATCGGCATAGGTTGCAGTAATCTCGCTGGCTTCTGATGTTCTGCTTTCACTCTTTGACATACATCACATACGGCTACATACTCGGCAATATCCTTCTTCATTCCATTCCACGAGAAACGCTCCTTCAAATCCAAATACATCTTGGTGTTTCTGGGATGTATCGAGTATGGTGAGTCATGAGCCTCCTGTAGTTTCAACTTCCTAATCTCTGCATTATTGGGCACATATAGATGGTCTTCAAACCACAAGGTGTCATGCTCATCCTCACGAAAACCTTTGGCTTTTCCTTCACTCATCTTCTCCTTTATCTCGGCAATTTCTTTGTCATCCTTTTGAGCTTCTCGAATCTTTTCCAATAATGTTGACTAAACCTCCAATGCTGCAATGAAACCCCTAGGAACTATCTCCAAACGAAGCTCCCTGAGATCTTCTGCTAACTCCTTGGGCATTCCTCCACTCACGAGGGTATTGAGATAGCTTTTCCGGCTCAAAGCATCCGCTATGACATTGGCCTTTCCTGGATGATTAGTGCAACTTCATATCATAATCCTTTATGAGCTCCAACTATCTCCTCTACGTGAGGTTCAGCTCCTTCTGAGTAAAAATGTACTTCAAACTCTTATGATCCGTGTACACATCGCAACGTTTTCCAATCAGAAAATGTCTCCAGGTCTTGAGCGCACGCACTACGGCTGCTAGCTCCAAATCATGCGTGGCATAATTCAACTCATGCGGTCGAAGTTGTCATGAGGCATATGAAACCACTCTTCCGTCTTGCATAAGTACTCCTCCAAGTCCTAAGCGAGAGGCGTCGCAATACACTTGGAAATCCTTGCGTATATCCGGTAGAATCATCACTAGGGCTGTAGTCAAACATTTCTTCAACTCCTGGAAACTTGCTTCGCATTCTTCAGTCCAATGGAACTTGATGTCTTTCTTCAACAATGCTGTCATAGGCTTCGCAATCTTGGAGAAATTCTCAATAAATCTCCGATAGTATCCCACAATTCCAAGAAAACTACGGATCTCTCCAACTAAAGTGGGTGCCAACCACTCTGTGACGGACTGAACTTTGGTGGGGTCCACTGCTATACCTTGTCCTGGTATAACATGTCCTAGAAAACCAACTTCCTTCAACCAAAACCAACATTTGCTGAACTTGGCATATAACTGATGTTCCCTGAGCTTCTCGAGAACTAAACGCAAATGTTCCTTGTGTTCCTGTTCATTCTTCGAGTATACCAAGATATCATCAATGAACACCACGACAAACTTATCCAAGAACTCCATGAACACTTTGTACATCATTGTAACATCCCAAATTTTCAATTTGGAATGTTATACACTAGATCATCATTGCATATCATATTTATTGCATTTTGGTTGATCCTAAAAATTCTACGCAACTCAAGGACCCTCGGAGAGAGTTGGGGATTTCGCTATTTTCATATTTGAATTTCTCAAATTTTGAAAATAGGATCATTTGATTTTATTTATTTTATCTTCAATTATTTCTATTACAAAAATATGAGAGAGGGAATAAAATGACTTTCCCAAAATAAAGAAATATTGAGGATTTAATAAAAAAATCAATTAAGATTTATTTTGGTTTTATTTGCTATTTTATCTGAATTTAGAAAAAATGCGCGTTTTCAAAATTGCATTTAGGCCCCAAATAAATGTTCATCCTGTGCGTCTTGGTTTTAGAAGCCGGGGAAATTTTATTTCGGGATTTTTGGAGTCCATTTAGTATTCCTTTTGTTTTTTTCGGAGCGTAACTATTTAAAAGAAGAAGAAAAAAACTGAACCGACCTACGGGCCGTGTTAGGCCCGGACTCCTCCGCCCTCGGCCTTTATAAGCCACCGGCCCGCCCCGGGGCCGAAACCCTAGCCGCCGCCGCCTCGAGCCCCGCGCCCGCCGCCGCCGCCTTTCGTCGCACCCCGCCGAAACCCTAGCCGCCGCCGCCTCGAGCCCTGTGCCTGCCACCGCCGCCTTTTGCCGCCGCCGCCACCTCACGCGCCGCCGCCGCCCCTCGCCGCCGCGCACCCCGCCGGAGCCGCCCGCCGACGCCGTTCGCCGGAGCCGCCCGCCGACGCCGTTCCCCGGAGCCGCCGCTGCCCGTCTCGCCGCCCAAGCCGCCGAGGTTGACCCGCCGCCGATTTTTCCTGGAAAACCATTTGGTTTTCGCCGGTTTTTGTTCGTTTTTTTAGTTTCCATTTTTTCTTTTAGATCGGTTTTTTTCGATTTAGGTTAAATAGCGAGCGTTCGCTCATTCGTTTGTTTTAACGAACGCGTTCTTCGTTTAGATCCAGTTAACGAACGTTCGTTCGTTAAGCTGTTCGTCGTTTTTCTTTTCTCGGATTTATTCCGCGATTTTTCTGATCGCGATTTCTAATCCGATTTTCGTTTTAGTTTAACTTTTCACTCGTTTATCGGAATCAGGCGATTCAAGCGCCTGGAGTTTCGTCTCGAAACCCTCTTTCCGTTTAACCAACTCAAACAAGTTTTTGCCACCGTAAAAATTGCCCTAGATCCAGAATAGTAAACGAAGCTTGTTTCTTTTGCCATTTGTCTTCCGTTGCTTCGTTCGATTTGATTCTTTTTGCCAACCGGAGTTCTTAAGTTGAACTTTCTGGTTAGATCTCTTATTTGAGTTTTACTTGTGCATTAGTTGAGTACTTATTGTATGCTTGTTTGTTTGTGAAAGAGTACTCGGAGTGCGCCGCTTGCTACTTCGAATCGCTAGGTTTCCCGGATCATCAGATCATGTTTTTCCCACTACCCAGTTTTATTGCATTAGATTAATCCTCACACATTGCATGATTAGGATCTAATTAAATTGTGGGTTTGGGAAGTAGATGAGGTAGTACCTATTACCTGTTATTATCAAACCTTTGGGAGTTACTTCTACGTTTGCTTATTATGCCATGCTATGCTAGTAGACGTGGATTGGGTGAGTGTATGCATGACAGATGTGAGATTGTTAATTAATGGTTTATTTAAGGTGGCAACTTAAATACACATCTGGGTGGATTAAGGCACCTGGGTATTCCAGCGATTGCCTGTTTTTTTTATGGACCGCCACCCAGGCTCAAAGGGATCATGAGATTATTCATGCTAGAAACTTCCGTGTGCAGCCACAAGCTACTATGGGCTCTAGCATAGTTGATTAAGTCATGCGAACTCTTAAAGTGGTAGACTAGCAGATGTAGGGGATGTAGGTTGGTACGGTCTACCCGTTCATAAGGTGCTAGCGCTTCTGAAAGACTATGTCTCAGTCATCCGTTTCTCAAACACCATGTAGTGCGAGAATCCCAACGGAGGAGATCGAGTCTTGTGGCGAAAAGTGCGCAAACCTCCGCAGAGTGTATAAACTAACAATGGTTAGCCGTGTCCCCGGTTATGGACATCTTGAGTATCTAGTACCTGGATTATCATGTGAATCTCAACATGTTACTCTAAAATTAATTCTGTTGGGTTTTGATTAATGATGATTCTTAATTGGGATTGAGAATGCTGTCAACCATTCTCAATGTTTAACAACTACCATGATAGTTAAATAAAATTTATTCCTTTGCAGTAGGGAAAAATTGGCTTTACACAAAAACTGTAACCATAGAGCTTTCCACCAGCCAAATATGCATATAGAATAGCCTGATTATTCCATTACTCTCTATGTGTTACTTTGCCAGCATATTCCATGTGCTGACCCGTTTCGGGCTGCAACGTTAATGTTGCAGACTTTTCAGACGATGATTAGGGAGTTTTTGGTTGTGGTTCTATACTCAGTGATGCCGTTGGAGTTGATGGACTCACTTATCTTCCAAGCCTTCCGCTGTTATCGTTATTAGATGGCCTTAAGCCATATTTATTGTAATAAGTTCTCTTTTGAGACACTCGATGTAATAAGTGTGTGATTGCTACTCTGTTATAAATCCTTCAAGTACTGCGTGGTGTCAGCATTACTGATCCAGGGATGACACCTGAGCATAGAGATTGGACCGTTTGAGGTTTGGTCGCTACAATCATACTCATGAAATAGGCAGGGGCGTTAGTCAGTCCAAATGACATAACCGTATACTCGTATAACCCGTACCTCGTGGTGAAAGCTGTTTTAGGTATATCCTTTTCTCGGATCTTCAGCTGGTGATATCCTGATCGCAAATCGATCTTCGAAAACACTTTAGCTCCTTGCAACTGATCAAACAAATCATTGATCATCGGCAGTGGGTACTTGTTCTTGATCGTCACTTCATTCAACACACGATAATCAACAACCATTCTTAACGATCCATCCGTTTTTCGACCAGGAGCACTGGGGCTCCCCATGGTGATGAACTTCGTTGAATGTAACCTTTCTCCAACAACTCCTTAATCTTCTTCTTAATCTCTTCCAGATCATTCGCGGGCATCCGGTACAGTCTCTTGGATATCGGTCTGGTGCCTGGCAACAACTCTATCAAAAACTCAATATCACGATCTGGCGGCATGCCTGGTAGCTCCTCTGGAAATACATCCGGGTAATCCCTCACTACAGGCACTTCCTCCTGAACAACTCCTGAGAGAGAATTTGCTTGGGTCCTCCTCAGCGCATTCCGAGATACATACTTGATCCTTTTTCCCTCTGGGGTAGTGAGCAAAATTGACTTACTGGCGCAATCGATGTTTCCCCCATACATCGATAGCCAATCCATGCCTAGTATCACATCCACTCCTTGTGACTCCAAAATAATTAGGTCTGAGGGGAAGACATGGCTTCCAATGGTCAATGGCATCTGAAAACATACTTGACTTGCCATATACTCCGCTCCTGGTGAGCTTACTAACATAGGTTTCCTAAGTACTTTAGTGGGCAACTTATACTTATCCACGAATCCCCTTGATATGTATGAATGCGATGCACCAGTATCAAAAAGAACAATTGTAGTAAATGACTTAACCAAAAACTTACCGATAACTACATCAGGCTGTTCTTCAACCTCCTCCACGTTCACGTGGTTCACTTGTCCCCTATTGAAAGGGTTGGGCTTCTTCCCAGAGCTTCCATTTCCATTCCCATTCTTCGCTTCAGAACACTCGGTGGCACAGTGTCCAGTCTTCCCGCACTTGAAACAAGTAATGTGACTTAGGTCCTTCTTGGCGGGCGTTGCTGGATTAGAGCGGTTCTGATTGCTGCCTACTCCATTCCCATTTCCATTCCTAGGGCCACCGTGGTTATGCAGAATTCCTCCATTATGGTTATGGCCTCCATGGTTATGGGTAAATCCTCCCGGGTTCAGGGTGAGACGGGGTTTCTGCTGAGCTCCTGAATTGTACTTCCCTTGTCCATATTTCCTCTTGCGGCTCTCAATCTGCTGTTGCTTTCCTTCAATCATAAGAGCCTTGTCTACCAACTCCTGATAGTTGTTGAATGTCGCCACCATCAACTGCATGCTCATCTCATCATTCATCCCTTCCATAAACTTCTCCTGCTTTGCGGCATCGGTGGCCACGTCATCTGGGGCATAACGAGATAACTTTCTAAACTCCTCCACGTACTGCCCCACAGTACGGTTGCCCTGGTGTAAGTTGCGAAACTCACGCTTCTTCATGCTCATAGCTCCAGTTGAGACATGGGCTATGCGGAAAGCTTGCTGAAACTGCTCCCAAGTGACATTGGCTATAGGAAAAGTGGCTGCGTAATTCTCCCACCATGCGGCTGCAGGTCCATCCAATTGGTGTGCGGCAAAACGCACCTTCTCAACATCTGTGCAACCGACAGTGGTTAACTCCCTTCCAATCCTACGTAGCCAATCATCCACAACTATGGGCTCCGGCGACTGTAACCTCAGAAAACGGACTAAGTTGTCAACTGGTGGTGGTGGCGGTGGGTTGTTGTTGTTATTGTTGTTGTTGTTGTTGCCCTGATTCTGAACTAGAAACTACATCAGTGTATTCTGTTGCTGGATCAACTGAGTGAGCTCCGGTGGGAAGGCAAATCCGGGGTCACGTCTCGGAGGCATCTGATGGGTTTAGAGGGGAGAGATTAGAATAGAATGAGGTCTAAGGAGAAGCACTACCCATATGCACATGAGACAAACACAAGCATATCATATCACTCAATCAATCAAGCAAGGGCATACAATCGATCTAACTATCGTTACAGTGCTCGGACTACTAATATTTACATGGGGGAATACTACTAATAGTATGGTGGTCTACTAGAAATTTTGATCGGTGGAAAACTCCATGATATGCGCTCCAGCTTCGTCTTCATAGTCATCATTACTACTATCAGGGCCGGAGTCGGTGTCATCAATGATGATGTAGTCTTCAAAACGAATCTCCTTAGCTTCGTCGTCTTCTCCTCCTAGCGCGGGGTCTCCCATGAAAACTCCTAGCTTCCTTGTCACGTCGTCATTCCTCTCCACAAGTATCATCATTTCCTCCTCATATCCATCACGAGTATACTTAAGATCCTCTTCTAGCTCTGTGATCCTAGTCATCGCCTTCTTCAAATCTATCATGCTTGCGCACATCTGGTTCTCCTGGTGACGAATGTGATGGTTTAATTCCTGGATGAATGCTGCAATGGACCTATCCTTCCTGGTGATGATCATCTCCCATTGCTCATCTCGGTGCCCACATATCTGGTAGATACTGTCCTTAAGCTCCTTGTGGTAAACTTCGCCGATGCGTCCTATGGCAATGTGTGCTGCCATGCTCTTTCCTAGACTCCAGGTGGGTGCATCAAAGGAAAACTCTATGGGTTTAGTGACTGTCGAGAACGTCCTTCCTGGAACTTGAACTCGAATCATCCATCGGTCCTCTTCTGGTAAAGTGGCGGTGTAGGTCCCGGTGAAGCTTGGTATTCCGATGTTCAGGTACTTAGTAACTTCCTTCAAGTGTCGTCCAAAAGGTGTGTCTTCATCCGGTTGTGCAAACTTGTTCCTTGAGTCCGCCATCCTAAAGAGTAGAAAATTGAGAGAAGTCAGAAATGAGTAGAGAAGAGTGACCTATGGCTTTTCTTAGTGGTCATGTCCTACATTCAGCGTGTGCTCTAATACCATCTTGTAGCGACCCGACCTCAGACGGTCAAGTCTCTGTGCTTCAGTGTCATCCCTGGATCGGTAATGCTGACACACACAGTACTTCGGAGGATTTATAATAGAGTAGAAATCACACACTTATTACAATGAAAGTCTCAAAAGAGAACTTATTACAATAAATATGGCTTAAGGCCATCTAAATACAATAAAAGCGGAAGGCTTGGAAGATAAAGCGAGTCCATCAACTCCAACGACATAGCTGAGTGCATCACAAACGACCTACGACATCTTACTCATCGTTTGAAAAGTCTGCAACATGATACGTTGCAGCCCGAGAACGGGTCAGCACATGGAATATGCTGGCAATATAACACAGTAGAGCAATGAAGAGATAAATGCTATCACTACATGCAATATGGCTGGTGGAGGCTCTATGGTTATATTGTTTTTGCGTAAAGCCAATTTTTCCCTACAACAAAGGAATATATTTTATTTAACTATCATGGTAGTTGAAACATCATTGAGAAGGTTCCTCCAACTCAATCCCAATTAAAGTATTCATTAACCCAACAAATTAATTTAGAGTGATGAGATCAAATCAATAATTCAAGTACCAGATACTCAAGATGTCCATAACCGGGGACACGGCTAACCATGATTAGTTTATACACTCTGCAGAGGTTTGTGCACTTTCCCCCACAAGACTCGATCTCCTCCGTTGGATTTCTCGCACTACAAGGTGTTTGAGAAACGGATGACCGAGACACAGTCTTTCAGAAGCATTAACTCTTTACTCTGGGTGGACCGTTACACCTACTTTCCCCTACATCTGCTAGCCCACCACTGAAAGAGGTCACACAACATACTCAACTATGCCAGAGCCCATAATGGCTTGTGGCTGCACACAAAAGTTTCTAGCATGAATAAACTTATGACCCCTTTGAGCCTGGGTGGCGGACCATAGGATGATCACACGGGTACTCCGGGATATCCTAGGACAACACTGGATTCTCCAGGTGCCCACAAGCAATCCACCCAGATGTGTGTTAAAGTTGCCACCTTAAGTTGAACCATTAATTAACAATCTCACATCTGTCATGGATACAATCAAACCCAATCCACGTATACGAGCATAGCATAGCAATATAAGCATAACATAGAAGTAACTCCCAAGGGTTTGATAATAAAAGGGCAATAGGTTCCTACCTCATCAACTACTTCCCAAACCCACATGTTAAGAGATCCTACTCATGCAATGTGTGAGGGTTGTAACTAATGCATAAAACTGGGTAATCAAGGGGTATGATCAAAGTGTTACTTGCCTTGCTGACGATCTGCAAATCCTAAAGACTCATAGTAGCACGCTTCGCACTCCGGGAATTCTATCGCAAACAAACAATAGCATACCTAAGCAATCAAGCAAAGATGCATGGGTAAATCTCAAATAAGAAGATCTAACCAGAAAGTTCAGCTGAAGAACTCCAGTTTGCAAAAAGAATCAAATCAAACGGAGCAACGAAACTCAAACTGCGAAAGAAACAAGATCCGATTACTAATCTGGGCTAAAGTCAAGTTTTACAGTACCAAAATCTTGTTTAAGTTAGTTAAACGGAAAGAGGGCTTCGAGACGAAGATCTAGGCGCTTTGCTTCACCTGATTCGGATAAACGAGCGAAAAGATAAACTAGATCGAAGATTAGGGCAGAAATCGCGATCGAAAATAATCGCGGAAAAACCCTGGAAAATAAAATGAGACGAACAGGCTAACGAACGAACGTTCGTTGTCTGCGTCTAACTGATGAACAACGTTTGTTAAAACGAACGTACGGACGAACGTCCGCTATTTAACCGAACCGAAAAACCCTGAAACAAAACCGATCTTAAAAAAAAGAGATCTAGGGTTTCGAACGAAAAAAACCAAGCGGCTTTCTAACGAAAACCGGCGGCGGCGGGCGGCTACCTTGGCGAGGTCCAGCGGGGTCGGCGGCGGCTCCGACGGGGTTGGCGGCGGCGGCGGTGAGCGGATCTGGCGGCGGAACGGGGCGGCGGCGGCGCGACACAGAAATCGAGGCGGGGCGTGGCGGCTGGCTAGGGTTTCAGCCGCGGGTCTGGAGGGTCGAGTGGGCTTGCGGGGCGGCTTATGAAGGCCGGCCGGGTCGGAGTCCAGGTCGGACATGGCCCAGTTAGGTCGGTAACTTTTTTTTTAAAATCTTGACGTGGAAAAACAAATAAAAGAAATACTAAAAGGACTGCAAAAATCCCGAAATAAATTTTCACGGTCCTCTAATAATATTCCGGACAAAGTGAATATTTATTTGGGCCTCCAATGCAATTTTGAAAAACGCATATTTTTCCTAATTCCAATAAAATAACGAAAAAAAAATCCAAAATACAATATTTATTTGGTTTTAATATTTTCCTCCAAATTCCATTTATTTTGGAGAAGTCATATTATCCCGTCTCATATATTTTTAATATGAAATATTTTCGGAGTCATGTGAATGAGAAGTTCTTGCTGTTGTACATACTGTTTGCAAGAAGGACTCATGAGCATGAAGGTACATTTCTCACATTCACATCATTTGCTCTGATGCATATAGCCAAGATACATGTAACACATTGCTTACTCTGTCATGTTTACGCATTCACATGCTCCTATATTCAATATTCACATGATTGCATACATGTAGGGGGAGCCTATGCATGTTAGATGTCTTTCCAAAGCTTTACTTGCTATTCTCTATATCTTTATCTAAAGCTTTGATGTATGTTGTCATCAATTACCAAAAAGGGGGAGATTGAAAGCACAAGTGCTCCCTGGGTGGTTTTGGTAATTAATGTCAACATATCTGTTGTTGGACTAACACTTTTACCTAGTATGTTTCAGATAAGTTCAACAATGGAGTGGCATTGACTAGAGGATGTGGAACCCCATCAAAAATGCTAAGGACAAAAGGATTGGCTCAAGCTTCAAGATCAAGACTCTACATTTTCTATTTTAGTGATCCAAGATCACATTGAGTCTATAGGAAAAGCCAATACTATCAAGAGGGGATGAGGTGTTGCTTAATGGCTTGCTTGCTCAAAGTGCTTAGTGATATGCTCCAAAACCCTCAACTACCTTCCCACATCCACATATGACCTAAACCAAAAGTCAAACTCGGCCCCATTGATTCTATCTATCCGGCGCCACCGAGTTTCAGATGTCATAGCCACTGCCACAAACCCTAGCAAATCGGTTTCACCGATAGGGATCTCGGTCTCACCGAGATGGGATTGTAATCTCTCCGTTTCCCTTCGTAACGTTTCGGTCTTACCGAGATGAGCAATCGGTCCCATCGAGATTGGAATGTAAACTCTCTGTTTCCCTTTTGTAACATTTCGGTCTCACCGAGATGAGCGAATCGGTCCCACCGAGTTTGCCTGACCAACTCTCTGGTTAGCTTATTACCAAAATCGGTCCCACCGAGTTTGTGTAATCGGTCACACCGAGATTACGTTATGCCCTAACCCTAACCATATCGGTCCTATCGAGTTGCATCTTAGTCCCACCGAAAATCCTAACGGTCACTAGGTTTGCTGAATCGGTCCGACCGAGTTTAACCATTTGGTCCCACCGAGTTTGGCAAATTGTGTGTAACGGTTAGATTTTGTGTGGAGGCTATATATACCCCTCCACCCAGTCTTCATTCGTAGAGAGAGCCATTAGAACATACCTACACTTCCAATACACATTTTCTGAGAGAGAACCACCTACACTTGTGTTGAGGTCAAGATATTCCATTCCAACCATATGAATCTTGATCTCTAGCCTTTCCCAAGTTGCTTCCACTCAAATATTCTTTCCACCAAATCCAAATCCTGTGAGAGAGAGTTGAGTGTTAGGGAGACTATCATTTGAAGCACAAGAGCAAGGAGTTCATCATCAACACACCATTTTTTACTTCTTGGAGAGTGGTGTCTCCTAGATTGGCTAGGTGTCACTTGGGAGCCTCCGACAAGATTGTGGAGTTGAACCAAGGAGTTTGTAAGGGCAAGGAGATCGCCAACTTTGTGAAGATCTACCGCTAGTGAGGTAAGTCCTTCGTGGGCGGCGGCCGTGATGGAATAGACAAGGTTGCTTCTTCGTGGACCCTTCGTGGGTGGAGCCCTCCGTGGACTCGCACAACCGTTACCCTCCGTGGGTTGAAGTCTCCATCAACGTGGATGTACGATAGCACCACCTATCGGAACCACGACAAAAGCATATGTGTCTCCAATTGCGTTTGAATACTCCAAACCCTTCCCTTTACATTGTTGCAAGTTGCATGATTTACTTTCCGCTGCTCATATACTCATTGCATGCTTGCTTGATATGTATTGTGTTTGTTAAACTTGTTCTTAAACTCCACTTAAACTTAAGAATATTAAAAACTGCAACTTTTGGCACTTAGTGTCTAATCACCCCCCCCTCTAGACACTTCTTCTCGATCCTTTCAAGGTCTGAAGTAAACTACTCACACTTCATCGGAGAGGCTATGGTGTTGATGTAGAAGCCCTGCGTGATCGATGCCCCCCTCCGGTAGAGCTCCGGAACAGGCCCCAAGATGGGATCTTGTGCATACAGAAAGTTACGGTGGTGGAATTAGGGTTTTGGCTCCGTATCTGGTAGTTTGGGGGTACGTAGGTATATATAGGAGGAAGGAGTACGTCGATGGAGCAACAGGGGGCCTACGAGGGTGGAGGGCGCACCTGGGGGTGTAGGCGCGCCCCCTACCTCGTGGCCTCCTGGTTGATGTCTTGACGTAGGGTCCAAGTCCTCTGGATCATGTTCCCGAAGGTTTCATTCCGTTTGGACTCCGTTTGATATTCTTTTTCTGTGAAACCCTAAAATAGGCAAAAAAACAGCAATTCTGGGTTGGGCCTCCGGTTAATAGGTTAGTCCCAAAAATAATATAAAAGTGTATAATAAAGCCCAATAATGTCCAAAACAGAATATAATATAGCATGGAACAATCAAAAATTATAGATACGTTGGAGACGTATCAAGCATCCCCAAGCTTAATTCCTGCTCGTCCTTGAGTAGGTAAATGATAAAAACAGAATTTTTGATGTGGAATGCTACTTGGCATAATTTCAATGTAATTCTCTTAATTGTGGTATGAATATTCAGATCCGAAAGATTCAAGACAAAAGTTTAATATTGACATAGAAATAATAATACTTCAGGCGTACTAACTAAGCAATTATGTCTCTTCAAAATAACATGGCCAAAGAAAGTTATCCCTAAAAAATCATATAGTCTGGCTATGCTCCATCTTCACCACACAAAGTATTCAAATCATGCACAACCCCGATGACAAGCCAAGAAATTGTTTCATACTTTTAATGTTCTCAAACTTTTTGAATCTTCACGCTATACATGAGCGTGAGCCATGGACATAGCACTATAGGTGGAATAGAATGGTGGTTGCGGAGAAGACAAAAAGGGAGAAGATAGTCTCACATCAACTAGGCGTACCAACGGGCTATGGAGATGCCCATCAATAGATATCTATGTGAGTGAGTAGGGACTGCCATGCAACGGATGCACTAGAGCTATAAGTATATGAAAGCTCGACAAAAAGAAACTAAGTGGGTGTGCAACCAACTCGCTTGCTCACGAAGACCTAGGGCATTTTGAGAAAGCCCATCATTGGAATATACAAGCCAAGTTCTATAATGAAAAATTCCCACTAGTATATGAAAGTGGTAACATAGGAGACTCTCTTATGAAGATCATGGTGCCACTTTGAAGCACAAGTGTGGTAAAAGGATAGTAGCATTGTCCCTTCTCTCTTTTTCTCTCATATATTTTTTTATTTGGGCATTTTCTCTTTTTTTATGGCCTCTCTTTTTGGGCTTCTTTGGCCTCTTTTTTTTGCCCGGAGTCTCATCCCGACTTGTGGGGGAATCATAGTCTCCATCATCCTTTCCTTACTTGGGACAATGCTCTAAAAATGATGATCATCACACTTTTATTTACTTACAACTCAACAATTACAACTCGATACTTAGAACAAAATATTACTCTATGTGAATGCCTCCGGCGGTGTACCGGGATAGCAATGATGCATGAGTGACTTATATGAAAGAATTATGAATGGTGGCTTTGCCACAACTAAAATGTCAACTACATTATCATGCAAAGCAATATGACAATGATGGAGCGTGTCATGGTAAATGGAACGGTGGAAAGTTGCATGGCAATATATCTCGGAATGGCTATGGAAATGCCATGATAGGTAGGTATGGTGGCTGTTTTGAGGAAGGTATATGGTGGGTGTATGATACCGGCGAAAGGTGCGCGGTATTAGAGAGGCTAGCAATGGTGGAAGGGTGAGAGTGCGTATAATCCATGGAATCAACATTAGTCATAAGGAACACGCATACTTATTGCAAAAATCTATTAGTTATCGAAGCAAAGTACTACATGCATGCTCCTAGGGGGATAGATTGGTAGGAAAAGACCATCGCTCGTCCCCGACCGCCACTCATAAGGAGGACAATCAATAAATACATCATGCTCTGACTGCTTAACATAACGGTTCACCATACGTGCATGCTACGGGCATCACAAACTTCAACATACGCATTTCTAAAATTCACAACTACTCAACTAGCACGACTATAATATCACTGTCTCCATATCTCAAAACAATTATTAAGTTTCAAACTTCTTATAGTATTCAACACACTCATAAGAAAATTTTATTATTAATCTTGAATGCCTAAAATAATTAAAGCAAATTACCATGCTGTTTTGTAGGACTCCCAAAATAATCTAAGTGAAGCATGAGAGAACAATGGTTTCTATAAAACAAATCTACCACCGTGCTCTAAAAGATATAAGTGAAGTACTAGAGCAAAAACTATATAACTCAAAAGATATAAGTGAAGCACATAGAGTATTCTAATAATTTCTGAATCATGTGTATCTCTCTCAAAAAGGTGTGTGCAGCAAGGATGATTGTGGTAACTAAAAAGAAAAGACTCAAATCATACAAGACGCTCCAAGCAAAACACATATCATGTGGCGAATAAAAATATAGCTCCAAGTAAAGTTACCGATAGAAGTAGACGAAAGAGGGGATGCCTTCCGGGGCATCCCCAAGATTTGGCTTTTAGGTGTCCTTAGATTATCTTGGGGGTGACATGGGCATCCCCAAGATTAGGCTGTTGCCACTCCTTGTTCCATAATCCATCAAATCTTTACCCAAAACTTGAAAACTTCACAACACAAAACTTAAAGTAGAAAATCTCGTGAGCTCCGTTAGCGAAAGAAAACAAAACACCACTTCAAGGTACTGTAATGAACTCATTATTTATTTATATTGGTGTTAAACCTACTGTATTCCAACTTCTCTATGGTTTATAAACTATTTTACTAGCCATAGATTTATCAAAATAAGCAAACAACACACGAAAAACATAATCTGTCAAAAACAGAACAGTCTGTAGTAATCTGTAGCTAACGCAAGATCTGGAACCCCAAAAATTCTAAAATAAATTGAAGGACGTGAGGAATTTATCTATTAATCATCTTGAAAAATAATTAACTAAATATAACTTTCCAAATAAAAATGGCAGCAGTTCTCGTGAGCGCTAAAGTTTCTGTTTTTTACAGCAAGATTAAAAAGACTTTCCCCAAGTCTTCCCAACGGTTCTACTTGGCACAAAAACTAATTAAACACAAAAAACACAACCAAAACAGAGGCTAGATAAATTATTTATTACTAAACAGGAGCAAAATCAAGGAATAAAAATAAAATTGGGTTGCCTCCCAACAAGCGCTATCGTTTAACCCTCCTAGCTAGGCATAAAAGCAAGGATAGATCTAGGTATTGCCATCTTTAGAAGGCAATCCATAAGTGGCTCTCATAATAGATTCATAAGGTAATTTAATTTTGTTTCTAGGGAAGTGTTCCATGCATTTCCTTAACGGAAATTGGAATCTAATATTCCCTTCCTTCATATCAATAATTGCACCAATCGTTCTAAGGAAAGGTCTACCAAGAATAATAGGACATGAAGGATTGCAATCTATGTCAAGAACAATAAAACCTATGGGCACATAGTTCCTATTTTCAACAATAAGAACATCATTAATTCTTCCCATAGGTTTCTTAATGGTGGAATCCGCAAGGTGCAAGTTTAAAGAGCAATCATCAAAATCACGGAAACCTAGCAAATCACACAAAGTCTTTGGAATCGTGGAAACACTAGCACCCAAATCACACAAAGCATAGCATTCATGATCTTTAATTTTAATTTTAATAGTAGGTTCCCACTCATCATAAAGCTTTCTAGGGATAGAAACCTACAACTCAAGTTTTTCTTCATAAGATTGCATCAAAGCATCAACGATATGTTTAGTAAAAGCTTTATTTTGACTATAAGCATGAGGAGAATTTAGCATGGATTGCAACAAGGAAATACAATCTATCAAAGAGCAATTATCATAATTAAATTCCTTGAAATCCAAAATAGTGGGTTCATTAATATTTAGAGTTTTGACTTCTTCAATCCCACTTTTAACAAATTTAGCATCAAGATCTAAAGACTCCGAATTTTTGGAACGCCGTCTAGGTAAAGGTGGATCATATTCAGTCCCATCATTATCAAGATTCATATTGTAAAACAAAGATTTAATAGGGGACACATCAATAAATTTGAGATCTTCATCTTTATCTTCCAGAAAATTTTCCGGCTTAGCGGCCATCTTATTAACTAAGGTGGTCTGCTTATCCGAAACTTCAGCTATTAACTTTTCAAGATAAAAAATCTGAGATTTCAAACCATCAAATTCTTTAGACATATCATCGAGCTCTTTATTCATATAACCCATAAAACTTTTTTGTTCTTTAAGCACATTTCTAAAGAAGCTATTATGCTCAAATTGTAAAACCAAAAACTCCTGACGTTGCTTTCGATCTCTTCTAACATTTTAAGGTGAAGATCACCAAATCTAGGTAAGGCCATCGTGACAAGTAAGCAATCCGACACACAAGCAAACAAGAAATGGGCAAAAAGAGGCGAATAGAAAAAGAGAGGGAGGACGGAAAGAGAGAGGGTGAATAAAACGGCAAGGGTGAAGTGGGGGAGAGGAAAACGAGAGGCGAATGGCAAATAATGTAATGCAGGAGATAAGGGTTTGTGATGGGTACTTGGTATGTTGACTTTTGCGTAGATCTCCCCAACAACGGTGCCAGAAATCCTTCTTGCTACCTCTTGAGCACTTGCTTTGGTTTTCCTTTGAAGAGGAAAGGGTGATGCAGCAGAGTAGCGTAAGTATTTCCCTCAGTTTTTGAGAACCAAGGTATCAATCCAGTAGGAGGCCACGCACGAGTCCCTTCCACCTACACAAAAAAATAAATCCTCGCACCAACGCGATAAGGGGTTGTCAATCCCTACACGGTCACTTACGAGAGTGAGATCTGATAGATATGATAAGATAATATTTTTTGGTATTTTTATGATAAAGAGAAATAAAAGATGCAAAGTAAAATAAATGGCAAAGGAAATAACTAAGTATTGAAAGATTAATATGATGGAAGATAGACCCGGGGGCCATAGGTTTCACTAGTGGCTTCTCCCAAGAGCATAAGTATTCACGGTGGGTATATAAATTACTGTTGAGCAATTGACAGAATTGAGCATAGTTATGAGAATATCTAGGTATGATCATGTATATAGGCATCACGTCCGAGACAAGTAGACCGACTCCTGCCTGCATCTACTACTATTACTCCACACATCGACCGCTATCCAGCATGCTTCTAGAGTATTAAGTTCAAGAGAACAAAGTAACACTTTAAGCAAGATGACATGATGTAGAGGGATAAACTCATGCAATCTGAAATAAACCCCATCTTGTTATCCTCGATGGCAACAATACAATGCGTGCCTTGTTGCCCCTATTGTCACTGGGAAAGGACACCGCAAGATTGAACCCAAAGCTAAGAACTTCACCCATTGCAAGAAAGATCAATCTAGTAGGCCAAACCAAACTGATAATTCGAAGAGACTTGCAAACATAACCAATCATATATAAAAGAATTCAGAGAAGATTCAAATATTGTTCATAGATAAACTTGATCATAAACCCGCAATTCATCAGTCTCAACAAACACACCGCAAAAGAAGATTACATCGAATAGATCTCCACAAGAGAGGGGGAGTACTTTGTATTGAGATCCAAAAAGAGAGAAGAAGCCATCTAGCTAATAACTATGGACCCATAGGTCTGAAGTAAACTACTCACACTTCATCGAAGAGGCTATGCTGTTGATGTAGAAGCCCTGCGTGATCGATGCCCCCTCCGGCGGAGCTTCGGAACAGGCCCCAAGATGGGATCTCATGGATACAGAAAGTTACGGCGGTGGAATTAGGGTTTTGGCTCCGTATCTAGTAGTTTCGGGGTACGTAGGTATATATAGGACGAAGGAGTACGTCGGTGGAGCAACAGGGGCCCACGAGGGTGGAGGGCACGCCTGGGGGGGTAGGTGCGCCCCCTACCTCGTGGCCTCCTGGTTGATGTCTTGATGTAGGGTCCAAGTCCTCTGGATCATGTTCGTTCCGAAAATCACGTTCCCGAAGGTTTCATTCCGTTTGGACTCCATTAGATATTCTTTTTCTGCGAAACCCTAAAATAGGCAAAAAAACAGCAATTCTTGGCTAGGCCTCCGGTTAATAGGTTAGTCCCAAAAATAATATAAAAGTGTATAATAAAGCCCAATAATGTCCAAAACAGAATATAATATAGCATGGAACAATCAAAAACTATAGATACGTTGGAGACGTATCGACGATCCTCGTGAGGCTGGTCGCGCCACTCCTGGAGGGGCCCGCGGTCGTCCCAACGTCCTCACCTCGTCCACCTCCTCGGTCGTAGCCCCGGTCGTTGCGCTCAGGGCGTCGACCGAAGCGTCCATCTCGAATGGCCCTGAGCTCTTGACAATCGTTGGTGTTGTGGGTGCGCACATTGTGGAAGGCGCAGAACGTATGGCTGCCCTTGGACAACTCAGGAAGATCTCGACCGCGCTTGGTGTCCGGTTCTGCCGTGAGTACGGCCACCCCTTTGCGCTTCACGTCCTTGACCTTGGACTTCTTCTCCTCTGGATCCGCAACGGGGAGCTCAAGGAGGGAGAGACGCCCCTCCTCAGCTCTTGCACACTTGGTCGCTATGTTTAACAGCTCCAAAGTCATGCACATCTCCTCATGGATGGTGAGCTCCTCCTTCATCTTGATGTCGCGGATGCCGTCGGAAAACGCTGAGATGGTGGCCTCATCTGTCACCTTGGGGATCTTGAGACGCACGTTGTGGAAGCGCTGGATGTACTTCTGCAGGGTCTCTCCCGGCTTGCTTGATGCGGTGCAGGTCACCCGTGGCCGGTGGCGGTCGCAAGTGCCCTGGAAGTTGGCGATGAAGTGGTCGCGCACCTCACCCCAGGAGGAGATCAAGCCTGGGGGGAGGTTCAGGAGCCATGAGAGAGCGCCGTCCTTAAGAGCCATGGGAAACCAGTTCGCCATGACCTTTTCGTCGATGTTGGCCACCTCGATGCTCAGCTCGTAGAGCTGCAAGAACTCCGTAGGGTCGTGGGTGACATCGTAGCGAGGAGGCGGATCTGGCTTGAAATTGCTTGGCCAGACGATTCTACGCAGCTCGGGAGTGAAGGCACGGCACCTGCCGTGGCCACCGGGGCCCGTCGCGGAGGCGGAGCTTGATCTTGGTGTCCCTGCGCCACCACGACAAGTGGTGCATGGCCCTGCCACAGCAAGCGATCCTGACATGGCGGTGCTGGGAGTGGTGGAGCATTTTCTTGCGGACAGGGGATCTCTTGGCAGCTTCTTTCTTCGTGCGCGGGCACATGGCGCGGTGGATCACACCGCGGGACCGCACACCTTGGAGCAAGGATGCCGTCTTGACGCGGAGGAGGCGGAGGCGCTCCATGAGCCGCACGCCTCGGCGCGAGGGGGCCATCTTGTTGTGGAGGAAGCAGAGGCGCTCCGTGAGCCACATCGCCCGCAGCCGGGGGCGGGCGAGGCAGCGAGAGGGATGGTGAAAGGGAGCCCCCGCGGCGCTGACGAGCTCGGTGATGTGATCCAACCAGTCCTCATAGAGGTCGTCGACCGGACGGTAGCGCAGGAGCTCGCGTACCATGAAGCGCGGCCTATGTGTCCGTGGGGGCGCGGCGAGCATGAGACGATGAGCCGGCCGGAGTCAGCGACGGGGTGTCGGTGCGGCCATCACGGCGCACAGAGGGGTGTAGTGAAGAGGCTTGCTGCTCGTTTCCCACCAGGCCGGTGGCAGCGTTGGCGGTGGGTGATGGAGAATGATGGGGAGGCCCACCGATAGGGGCTGTCTGAGCGACACGGGTGGCGAGGGCGCCCGGCACTCAGCGCGGGCCCGACGAGCGTCGGCCATGAACTTGGTGGAGTGGTGAAGCATGGACCGGCGAAGAGGAAAGCTTAAGCGCACCCCTACCTGGCACGCCAAATGTCGGATTTCGGGTTCCGCAAAACCCTTGAGGTTCGAACACTGGGGTGCGCACAAAGATCTCTCCTCCCCTTCTAGCTCGCACTCATCATGATCTCACGGCCTAGCTCGACAAACCCAAAGAATGAGAGACACAAGATTTATATTGGTTCGGGCCACCGTTGTGGTGTAATACCCTACTCTAGTTTGGTGTGGTGGATTGCCTCTTGGGCTGAGGATTAGGGATGGCAATTTTATCCACGGATCTGGTTACCCATGGATACCCGACCCAGTTGGGCAAGGGTATGGGGCGCATTTCTGCCCATGGGTTCATGGATATGGATACCCACGAACAGTCGGGTTGGGCACGGTTATATTTTGTGCTCCATGGATATCCAATGGATACCTGTATGACATGTGGGGCCATATGCCAGTGACAGTAGAAAGAGCGAATCAATGGGAAATGGAAGGCAATATGCGACTGGTGCCATAAGTTATATGCTACAGAATCAACCTCTGGTATGTCACACTTGAGGGGCTCATTGTATTACTTGTTGCCTACTTTTGCATGTAGTTTATGTTGTCATTTGTGAGTGAATGATGATGAGTTAATTTGACCTTTGGGAACGCTTCATGCTGACTTTTCTATGCCCATGGAGCCCCATGGGTATGTGGGTATCCAGCGGGTTTGGGCATGGGCACAAGTTGTGCCCATGGATAATTTGGTGGATGGGCAGAGGGTAGGAAGATGGGTCATGGGTTGGATGTGGACCAGCTCCACCCGCCCCAAACCCGACCCATTGCCATCCCTACTGAGGATGAACAGTTACAATGGAAGAACAGCCTCCTGAGGAGATGTGTTCTTGTGCTTGGTGAACTTGTGTGGTTGGGGATGATCTACCGATGAGCCGATCCCTTTGAGATCGGTTTCCTACCTATGGTGGTGGCTAGTCCTATATATAGAGGCCCGGTTCCTCTTCCCAAATATTAGGCGGGAAGGG